>NC_044032.1:576363519-576988519 GCF_901765095.1 Microcaecilia unicolor | reverse complement strand
GGAGTACTGCAGGGATCGGTCCTAGGGCCGGCTCTTTTTAACGTCTTTGCGAGCGATATTGCGGAAGGGCTGTCTAGTAAGGTTTGTCTCTTTGCGGATGATACTAAACTCTGCAACAGGGTGGACACCCTAGAGGGTGTGAATAACATGAGGAAGGACCTAGCGAAGCTGGAGGAATGGACCGATATTTGGCAACTAGGGTTTAATCCCAAAAAATGCAGGATCATGCACTTGGGTCGCAAAAATCCGAGGGAACGGTACAGTATAGGGAGTGTAGTGCTTCAGTGTGTGAAGGAAGAGCGGGACTTGGGGGTCATTGTGTCTGACGACCTTAAAGCTTTCAAACAGGTAGAAAAAGCGACGGCCAAAGCCAGAAGGATGCTTGGGTATGTAAAGAGAGGATGACCAGCAGGAAAAAGGAGGTGATAGTGCCATTGTATAAGTCTCTGGTGAGGCCTCATTTGGAGTACTGCGTGCAGTTCTGGAGACTGCACCTACAGAAAGATATAAACAGGATGGAGTCGGTCCAGAGGGCGGCTACGAAATTAGTAAGCGGTCTTGAATGCACAGGCTTATGAACCTCAACATGTATACGCTGGGAGAGAGGAGACATGATAGAAACATTTAAATATCTCAAGGGCATTTATGTACAGGAAGAGAGCCTTTTTGAAATGAAGGAGAGCTCTGGAATGAGGGGGCATATGACAAAGTGGTGGAGTCGAGGACTGTTCCAGAATTTTAAAAGGCATGGGATAATCATGTGGGATCACTTAGGAACAGGAAGAATTAGGGGTTACAGAGGATGGGCAGACTGGATGGGTCATATGGCCTTTATCTGCCATCATGTTTCTATGTTTCTACTCTTCTCTCAATCCTCACCAACACCTCCCTCACTCCTCTCCTCCCACCTACTAAGCTGACTAATAATAGAAGAGTGGCAGTACCTTAGGCTGTATTTACCTCCTTCCATTCCATTCATTTCTTTTATAAATTTGATATTCAATAAAATTCACATTTTGTAGCAAAACAAATTTACGTATTTGTATAGTAACATAGTAAATGATGGCAGATAAAGACATATATGATCTATCCAGTCTGCCCAATAAGTCAGCAAACCATATGATTATTATTATTATGATTTTAGAAAAATCAAATTCATTATCAACACATGATTAAACCAATAATCCAACAATATTACTAAGATTTTACTTGATAAGTTCAGCCTTAAGATGGCTTCCCTTCACCCACTGAAATGCACAGCACCCACATTCTTGGCATATGAGTGCCCAAATTGATACTCAAAATGTCACTAAATTCCTAAATTTAAGAGAATAAAAAGTGGGTGACAACAGGGACAGATTTAGGACAGGGAAAAAAAAGTTAGGAGCTTAGCACTGATTTTCAACATTGGGCTCATAAATCTAGATAGATGAATGGCAGCCCTGAATTTATAAGCATAACTTTTAAGCTCCTAAACTGAGATGAATTTTCAGCTGTAAGCTTATGTTCTTAAGTTTGGCTGAAAATAGGGCATACACTTGGGAGCCTAAGTTTAGGAGCTCAGCTTTTTTTGAATATCAGGTCCTATGACTTTTACTACTTCTTACGATAATTCTGCTACATGTTTAAGCTCATGTAATATACCATCTCTAGTTTTGGTTCTCATGTGCATATGAAGAGATTTGCTCTTATTGATGGCCTCTTTTTTCATAGTTGAATCGGAGTGACAGTGACAGCTCGACACTGGCCAAAAAGTGCCCTTTTGTGAGAAATGCCACAGAACGACGCAGCTTGAGAGTCAAAAGGGTATGTGAAATGTCTTCAAGTGTCTTACTTTCGTATATATGCATGGTTCTTCTCATCTCTGTGGACTAGCATCCTGTGTATGATGCAGATGCTAAGTTTAAAGGTACATATGTCCATTGAACACTAGATCTCAAAGTATTCAGCCTAAGTAGTAGTAGGGAATATGAATTGATCTAAGTTTCAGGTTTCAAATTTATTTTGATTTGATAAACCGCCTTGTGAGAGCTTTCAGAGCAGTTAACATACTTACATATATATGTGTCATCAGTAAATTTGATCACCTCACTGAACACTCTAATCTCCAGATCATGTGTGTTAAACTGTAGAGGTCCCAAAACAGATCCTTGGAGCACTCTATAGGCTTGATTAAAAAGAATTTTCCAGCACATCTGGATAGGTTGCCCATATATGTCAAATCTCACGCACTCTAGAAAGAAGCTGTCTCTAGTATGATGAAAGTACTGTAAATTTGAGACTGAGATCATGTTCCACATATGCTGCTTTAGAAATGAGGTTCATTATTGTCATAGTATACACCAGTGGCATAGCCATGGGGAGCCTGGGCCCCCCAAAGTCTGCTGGTTTGGCCCCGCCAGCAGAAGCTTTCCTGCGTTGATATTTGCTGCCGTGCTGCGTGCCCTACTTTCTCCTTCCCTGTATGCATACTCGTTTTTAGTGAAATTGAGCGTGCACGAGCTTCGCACATGCTCAATTTCACTAAAAACAAGCGTGCACATCGGGTCGGGAAAGCAGAGCAGGCAGCACGGTGTTGAATATCACCGCAGGAAAGCTTCTGCTGGCAGGGCTCTGCAGCCGCTCCTCTCGCCTCTCACGTCGCTGCGCTCCTCCGGGGTCCCGCTCCAGGGGCAGTGACGTGAGAGGCGAGAGGAGCGGCTGCAGAGCTGACAGCCAATGCCTGATGGCTGACTGTGGTGTCGCGCTTGCTTTTTGAAAACATTTTTGGTAGTTTAATTAGCTCTTTTTGTTTTTGTAGCGGCCGCTGCTGCTCAACAGGAGAAGCAGCAGTGGCCAGAAATGGGAGCTGGCGCCGCGTGTTTCGTGGGAGACTTGGCAGGTCTGTGTTGGGTGGGCGGGCCTGGAGGGAAAGTGGCTGGGCCTGGGCCTGTCCAGGCCTGCCCGTGGCTACGCCCCTGACAGGGGGCCCGGCCCGGTGGCGGAGGGGGGGGGGGGAGCGGCGGCGACCTCGGGGGGGGGGGTGGAGGGGGAGCAGTGGCTGCAGCGACCTTGGAGGATGGAGGGGGGAGTGGTGGCGACTTCGGGGGGTGGAGGGGTGAGCGGCGGCAACCTCGGGGGGGGGGGACGTGGCGGTGAGGTCGGCAGGGGCTGGGCCCTGGGCCCGGCCTTGCCCTGGGCCTGGCCTAGTCTCTCGGCGGCCCTGGGTGGAGATGGTGGTGCATGTGGAGGAAGGGCTGAAGCTGCTCCTGCAACATTTCAATGTCTCTCACTGCGTTCATAACCGTCTCCTGGCGTCAGTAAGCAGGCTTCTACTGCGGGAGAGTGACGTCAGGAGATGGTTACAAACGCAGGTAGCCTCATTGGAACGTTGGAGGAGCAAATTATTATATTAGATGACAACCACGTGAGGATTTTGAGGGTGATCCCTCCCCTGAATTCCCTCCAGGGAATTCCAGGGAGCAGATCTAAATATCAACATCCATGTTTGTTGTCATAGATGTTCGGGAATGGCTGGGAAATGAATGTCCAAGTGTTAGCCACTCCCCAGTCCCATGCAAAACATGCATAGAACATACTCCTTTGCCATATGGACATTTCGCAGGTTTGGACAGCTGTAACATGGCACTGCAAAATCAGCTTTTAAATGCCCATGCACCATAGATATCTAAATGCCAGTTCGGGGACGTTTAAAATTCAAATAGCTCTTCTAAAATGACCACAATAATGTTTTATGAATTAGAGTTGCACTGTAGATCATGGCAAATATTATTTATATTATACTCCTCCATAGCTTGAAATATGTGTTATTTTTTTCTACAATTTTTAAAATTCTTAAATTTAGTGTTGAAAAAAACATTACCAAAAGTGGGTAAAAAATCATTATTTATTTCTTTATTTGTTGGGCAGATATACCATAATAGACCAAAGTAACAATGTATTTTACACTAAATCAGAAAAATGGTACGATAAATTCAAAATTATAATAGTAGGAAAAGAAAAGGACAGAAATCTACTTATCTACTTAAAATGATTAAATCCTGCTTTAGTGTTTCCTTTACATTTCAGCCTGTCTGCCAGCCCATCATGCGAAGAACAACAAAAGATCATCCTGTACGTACCTCTCTTGACTTGGAATTGGATCTCCAGGCATCTCGTACGAGGCAGAGTCGCTTGAATGATGAGCTGCAGACACTGAGAGATCTCAAGCAGCGCCTAGAGGAAATGAAAGCCAAGGGAGAGACCGAGCTTCCCCAGTGTCTGTCTGAGGATGAAAGATTACAAAAACTCTTCAAGCAGGCAGAAAAGCAGGTATCTGCAGAAAACAAAGACTCATTTTTAGGATTTTTTGAGAAATTCATTTGCTTTGCATCACTGCACAGTATAGGATATTTTATATTATTCATTATTCTTTACATTAGTACATAAGTACATAAGCATCGCCATGCCGGGACAGACCAAGGGTCCATCGAGCCCAGCACCCTTTCCCGCCCATCCCAGAAATAGTGGATTATTCCCACGTCCATTCAATAACATTCTATGGCCTTTTCCTCCAGGAAGCCGCCCAACCCTTTTTTAAAGTCCGCTAAGTCAACCGCCTTAACCACTTTTTCCGGCAACGAATTACAGAGTCTAAATACGCGTTGAGTGAAGAAAACTTTCCTCAGATTCGTTTTAAATTTACTACTCTGCAGCTTCATTGCATGCCCCCTTGTCCTATTATTTTTGGAAAGCGTAAACAGACGCTCCACATCTACCCGTTCCATTCTACTCATTATAGACCTCTATCATATCTCCCCTCAGCCACCTTTTCTCCAAGCTGAACAGCCCCAGCCTCTTCAGCCTTTCCTCATATGGAAGTTGTCCCATCCCCTGTATCATCTTTGTTGCCCTTCTTCACCTTTTCTAATTCCACTATATCTTTTTTGAGGTACGGCGACCAGAATTGAACACAATACTCGAGGTGCGGTCGCACCATGGAGCGATACAACGGCAGAATAATATCCTCATTTTTGTTTTCCATCCCTTTCCTAATAATACATAACATTCTATTTGCTTTCCTAGCCACAGCAGCACATTGAGCAGAAGGTTTCAACATATCATCAACAATGACACCTAGATCCCTTTCTTGGTCCGTGACTCCTAACGCTGAACCCTGCATGACGTAGTTATAGTTTGGGTTCCTCTTTCCCACATGCATCACTTTGCACTTGTTCACATTAAATGTCATCTGCCACTTAGACGCCCAGTCTCCCAGTCTCGTAAGGTCCTCTTGTAATTTTTCACAATCCTCCTGTGATTTGACAACTTTGAATAACTTTTAATTACCTCAATAGTTACTCCCATCTCTAAGTTATTTATAAACTAGTAAAAAAGGCCCGTTTTTGACACAAATGAAACGGGCGCTAGCAAGGTTTTCCTTGGAGTGTGTATGTTTGGGAGAGTGTATGTGAGAGTGACTGTTTGAAAGTCAGAGTGAAAGTGTGAGTGTGTGAGAGAGTGAGTCTGGGTGTGAGTGTGTTTGTGAGAGAGTGTGTGTGTGAGAATGAGTGTGTGCGCAAGTGTGTATGTGAGACACACAGTGTGAGAGAGAGTGTGTGTGTGTGGGCGAGAGAGAGAGTGTGTGTGTGAGACACAGATTCTCTGTGAGAGTGAGTGTATGAGACCAAGCGAGTGTGTGAGTGACTGTGTGGCACATAGAGAGTGAATGTGATACAGTGTGAGAGTGAGAGTCAGAAAGACATTGTATATGAGAGAGAGAGTGTGAGCCGTGCCCTCCCAATCCATGGCCATCTGTCCCCTGCCCCCTCCATTCATCCTTTTCCAGCAATTTCCCTCTCTCCCTGAGCCCTGCCCTCCCAATCCATGGCCATCCATGTTTCTCTGTCACCTGCCCCCTCCATTCATCCCTATCCAGCATTTCCCCTCTCTGCCTGAGGCCTGCCCTGCAATCCATATCCATCCATGCCCATCTGTCCCCTCCATTCATCCCTATCCAGCAATTCCCCTCTCCCTGAGTCCTGCCCTTCCAATCCATGCTCCTCTGTCACCTGGCCCCTCCATTTTTCCCTATCCAGCATTTCCCCTCTCTGCCTGAGGCCTGCCCTGCAATCCATATCCATCCATGCCCATCTGTCCCCTCCATTCATCCCTATCCAGCAATTCCCCTCTCCCTGAGTCCTGCCCTCCAATCCATGCCCATCCATGCTCCTCTGTCACCTGGCCCCTCCATTTTTCCCTATCCAGCAATTGCCCTCTCTCCCTGAGGCCTGCCCTGCAATCCATATCCATCCATGCCCATCTGTCCCCTCTATTCATCCCTATCCAGCAATTTCCCTCTCTCCCTGAGTTCTGCCCTCCCAATCCATGCCCATCCATGCTCCTCTGTCCCCTGCCCCCTCCATTCATCCATTTCCAGTAATTCCCCTCTCTCCCTGAGCCCTGCCCTCCCAATCCATGGCCATCCATGCTCCTCTGTCCCCTGCCGCCTCCATTCATCCTTTTCCAGCAAGTCCCCTCTCTCCCTTCCATGACCCCCCCTCGCATCCATGCTCCTCTCTCTCCCATGTCCTAGCCTGGCCCGCCCTCTTCTCCCCCCCCCCTTCGCATCCATGCCCCCCCCCCCCTTCGCATCCATGCATCCCTTTTTTTTTTTTCTTCTTCTTTTTAACTTTACCTCCGTGGCGGTTCGTGCAGCGAAGCGAAGGAGGCGGCGCTCCCGACGTCTAGCTTTCCCTTCCCTGTGTTCCGCCTTCTTTTGAAGGCGGAACACAGCGAAGGGAAGGCTAGACGTCGGGAGCGCCGCCTCCTTCCCTGACGCTTCGCTTCCGGATTTGTTTGGTTTGACGCGAGGGTGGGGCAGAGATGGCTGGCTGGCTTGAAGGCTTCACACCACGAATCCACAAACCCTTCAGCCTGGGAGTGACGTCAGATGGCTTCACAGAACGTTGTCCTCAGAACGTTGAGGGTGCGTTTTATTATATTAGATATGTTAAAAAGCAGAGGTCCCAGCACAGATCCCTGAGGGACCCCACTAACTACCCTTCTCCATTGCGAATATTGACCTTTTAACCCTACTCTCTGTTTCCTATCTTTCAACCAGTTTTTAATCCACAGTAAGACACTACCTCCAATCCCATGTCTCTCTAATTTCCTCTGTAGTCTTTCATGAGGGACTTTTTCATAATGTGCATTGCAAACTGATTTAACGTATTCATGCAAACAGAAATATTTTCTATTTATCTGTGATGTGTGATAGATTCAGCTATGTCCTTATTGGCTGTCTATCAGCCATCACTTGACATCATTGGTCATGCTATGTAAGCCTCATCCCTTCCACCACCATCTGTCAGTTCTTTTCTCTTCCGTTAACTCCCCCACTCCGGCTCTTTCTCAGCCATCAATGTCATCACCCCTGCTTCTCCACTCCTCTCCCCATAAGGTATCTACCTCAACTTCAGGAAGAGACTAAAAACCTTTCTCTTCCCAAAGACTGCTTCATAACAATCCATCATGACTTCTACCGCCTAGTATCATCCATTATCTTTTCTTTAATGTTTTTAGTCTAATACATTAATCCAGATGTCTCTAATGTTTCCTCATACCTCACGCTAATACTATTTGCTTTTGTCTCACCTAGAATGTAAACTGCACTGATCCCTGGAAAGGGGATATTAGCGGTATACAAGAATTGATTTGAATTGAATAAACTCATTTCTCTCTGTTTTTCTTTCACTTGTCACCCCTTCCCCCTACCATCATCCCTGCTCACATTGTCCACCCAGACATACTTTTACCATATCAGCAGCTCTTTTTCTTCCCTCCATGAGGTCCCTCCTTGCCAGCTTTGTCATCATTCTCTATTTTGTTGCTCTCTTTTCACCCCTCCCCTCTTCATCCTTGCAGCTGTAATTCTGTCAGAATGAAACATCAGCACATACAACTACTGGACTGTCCCCAAGCTACCACTGTCCGTCTTGGCAGCACCCCATCTATTCTATTCACATCTGTCTGGTCAAAGGTACATGCCAGAAGGGAAGAGGTGGGGCACCACAGATTTAGGTAGAAAGATGACTTCCACCAGCTGATCACCCCAGTCCTTCAGCTCACCCACAATCTTTGTTGGCTACCTCAGGGGCCCTTTTACTAAGCCGTGTAAGTGTCTATGCATGCCCAACGCGTGCCAAAATGGAGTTACTGCACAGCTACCATATGGCTCTTGCGGTAATTTCATTTTTGGTGCACATCTGATATACGCAGCCAAAAAATAATTGTTATTTTCTGCCACTCATATTGGACGCGCTCCAAGTGGCATTTGGCGCACATATGTCATAACTGCCCAGATTCTTTACCGTTGGGTCAGTGGCTGGCAGTAAGGTCTTGGACCCCAAATGTACACGCGGCAATTTTCATTTTGCCGCACGTCCATTTTCAGAAAAACATTTTTTTTAAAGGCCTTTTTTACAGGTGCGCTGAAAAATGATTCTGCGTGCGCCCAAAACCCGTGCCTACACTACCGCAAGCCATTTTTCAGCGCACCTTAGTACAAGGACCCCTCAGTTTTTCTCTCTGAGGATTAGTGAGATAGCCCCACTATCTGTTGAGGGCCTCTTCAACTCTAGCAGCTGATGGCTTTGGGGTAAGACAATTTAAAAAAAAAAAAATATATATATATATATATACACACCTGACTCTTCTCCTTTCCTGACTCAGAATGTGGTTTATAGAATAACACAAAGCCGGAAAATTGGCATTTATACACGTATGTGCAAACATGCACACATATATATTCCAGTACTCTGGTAATTTACACATGTATTTGGCGCCTTGGACCCAATTACTCTTGAAAGTGGAAGGGTACGATAGTGGAGGATGAGGCAATGATGTCAACACTAGGCATTTTTCTGGTAAATTACAGTGGAAATTTAAGATGATAGTGCATTTTTTTTATAGGCTGAGCAAAATAAGGAAGAACAAAAACAAGTCCTGTGTGCAGAAAAATTGATGAGGAAAGCCTCTAAAGATGTCTGCAGGTTGCGGGAGCAGAGCCAGAAAGTTCCACTGCAAGTACAGTCGTTCAGGTAAAGAATGTTCCCACTAGTCTAATTCTTTTTAGCTATTGTTTATAGTTCTTCAACTATACAGCCATTGTAATATTATTTATAGTTCTTCAACTGTACAATCATTGAAAAATGATTATTTAATTTATATTAACTGTTTTAAATTTTCAAGTAGTATCCAGTGAATTCTGATTTGATTAGTACTCTCTTTCTCTCCTATTGAAAATTCTCCACTGTGAATTTGGGTACCAATGTCATAACTTTAAAAAAAAAATAACCCTCATTCTGTATGTAACCCCTGAGTATCAGGTCAGGTTACTTTAAGTAAATGTTGGACTTATTTGGGAGATCAGGGCTGGGACCAGCAAGCTGGGAGACTGAAGAGTATTGCAGTTCTGAACCAAAATGGCTTACTTAACTTGGATGATATAAAGACATGAGACAGCTTCTCTTCATTACCATTAATAAAGGTACTATTCACTGCTTACAGTCTTTTTAGTAGACAGTTCTATGAGAACCCTCTGGGTGGGAAAAGGTTCACATTAGAGTCCTTTTGTTAATCTTTACATCAGCTAGGAGCGTTCCTGTAATCCCTCATCTCCTATCGGGCCCACACAGGCCATGGTTATAGCGTATATGCATGAGCCAAAATGAGGCCTTTTTGTCTGCCATTCTTGCAACTCATAAGTGTGGATTTTGTGACCCCCATTTTGAATTGTGCTGACTACTTCCGCGACAAGGTGCAAAAGATCAACCTTGAGTTCACTACCAAGGCACCTCTTCCTCTTCACCCTTCAACACTCTCCCTCAACCAACCAACCCAGGCCTCTTTCTCCTCCTTTCCTGATATCACCGAGGAGGAAACCGCCTGCCTTCTTTCCTCCTCGAAATGCACCACTTGTTCCTCTGATCCCATCCCCACCAACTTACTTAACACCATCTCTCATACTGTCACCCCCTCCATCTGTCATATCTTCAACCTCTCTCTCTCCACTGCAACTGTCCCTGACACCTTCAAGCACGCCGTAGTCACACCTCTCCTCAAAAAAACATCACTTGACCCTACCAGTCCCTCCAACTACCGCCCCATCTCCCTCCTACCCTTCCTCTCCAAAATACTTGAGCGTGCTGTTCACAGCCGCTGCCTTGATTTTCTCTCCTCTCATGCCATCCTCGATCCGCTTCAATCCGGTTTTCGCCCTCTACATTCGACAGAAACGGCACTCTCTAAAGTCTGTAATGACCTGTTCCTTGCCAAATCCAGAGGCCACTACTCCATCCTCATCCTCCTCAATCTATCCGCCGCTTTTGACACTGTCAATCATGATTTACTTCTTGCCACACTGTCCTCATTTGGGTTCCAGGGTTCTGTCCTCTCCTGGTTCTCCTCCTATCTCTCCCACCGCACCTTCAGAGTACACTTTCATGGATCTTCCTCCACCCCATCCCGCTCTCTGTTGGAGTTCCCCAGGGATCTGTCCTTGGACCCCTTCTTTTTTCAGTCTACACCTCTTCCCTGGGCTCACTGATCTCATCTCATGGATTCCAGTATCATCTTTATGCAGATGACACCCAGCTGTATCTCTCCACACCAGACATCACCTCGGAGACCCAGGCCAAGGTATCGGCCTGCTTATCCGATATTGCTGCCTGGATGTCCAACCGCCACCTGAAACTGAACATGTCCAAGACCGAGCTTATCGTCTTTCCACCAAAACCCACTTCTCCTCTTCCTCCACTCTCTATCTCAGTTGATGGCACCCTCATCATCCCCGTTTCATCTGCCCGCAACCTCGGAGTCATCTTCGACTCCTCCCTCTCCTTCTCTACGCATATCCAGCAGATAGCCAAGTCCTGTCGCTTCTTTCTCTTTAACTTCAGCAAAATTCGCCCTTTCCTCTCTGAGCACACCACCCGTACTCTCGTCCACGCTCTCATTACCTCTCGCCTTGACTACTGCAACCTACTCCTTACTGGCCTCCCACTTAGCCATCTATCCCCCCTTCAATCTGTTCAGAACTCTGCTGCAGGTCTTATATTCCGCCTGAACCGATATATCACCCCTCTTCTCAGGTCACTTCACTGGCTTCCAATTAGATACCGCATACAGTTCAAGCTTCTCCTTCTTACCTACAAATGCACTCAGTCTGCAGCCCCTCATTACCTCTCTACCCTCATTTCCCCTTACGTTCCCGCCCGTAACCTCCGCTCACAGGACAAATCCCTCCTCTCAGTACCCTTCTCCACCACCGCCAACTCCAGGCTCCACTCATTCTGCCTCGCCTCACCCTATGCTTGGAATCAACTTCCTGAGCCCTTACGCCAAGCCCCCTCCCTACCCATCTTCAAATCCTTGCTCAAAGCCCACCTCTTCAATGTTGCTTTCGGCAACTAACCTTTATACCTTTCAGGAAATCTAGACTGCCCCTATTTGACTGACTGTACATTTGTCCTTTAGATTGTAAGCTCCTTTGAGCAGGGACTGTCCTTCTATGTTAAATTGTACAGCGCTGCGTAACCCTAGTAGCGCTTTAGAAATGTCAAGTAGTAGTAGTAGTATTCATGATAAACTGATTAATTTCAAATGGAAGAACATGTGGAAGTCATGAATGAGTTATCCAAGATCATCACTGAGAGAGGAGGTTGCAAATCACTCATTTGAGACGAACAGGTCTCCACCCCAAGTATCCATAAACTCATAGGGGTAGATTCAAGGAAGCGCATCATAATTTAGTTACTGGGATGATGCATACTAAGTGCAAATCCTGTAACAGCAGTTCCATGCAGAATTGCCATTATAAGATAATAAATAAATTTAAAATTTTCTCTAAATCTGTCTTTTGTGCGTTGGTTCAAATCCTTGTCCTCACCAAATTCTACTATTGCAATTCATCTATGCTGGACTTAAAAGTGGTCTTCTCAAAAAATTACAAACAGCTCAAAATACTGCTGCTTGTCTTATATGTAGATCTCCTCGCTTCACCAGAGCCACTCCTCTTTTATATGAGCTACATTGTTTACCAATAAGAAATAGAATATCTTTCAAATTATGCGTTTTCATGCACCAATTTCTGTTTGGTCAAGCCCCATTATATATGATTAATCTTATTGAATTACTCCCTCCCAATGCTGTTTCATCATCTAGACAATATCTTGTTTTACATTTCCCTATCTGTGAGAATGTGATGTATAAAACAATTCACTCTGCTAATTTCTCCTATCAAGACACTGTAATTTGAAATTGTCTTCCTAAATCAGTCAAGTTCACAGATGATTACCTAACTTTTAGAAGTCTTCTAAAAATACGTTTCTTCATTCTGGCCTTTCTGACTACAAAGAACTCTATTTGAATTTTACCCACACCCTTTTCTTAATCTCGTTTTCCATTAGCCGCATTGAGCCTGCCATGAGTGGGAAAGCGCGGGGTACAAATGTAACAAAAATAAAAAAATAAATCTAATCCTGCCTAATTATGCTCTCACCTATCCACCCTTAATTATTTGTTTGTCCTTGAGATAGTCTAAATCCCTAGTTACTGCACATGTATTAATTTGCTTCTTGAACTTATTGTAATTTGTGTTATATTCTGTACATTATTATGTTTTATTCACTTTATTGTTTGTTTGTAAGCCACATTGATCTTTACTCTATTTCGGACTAGTGTCGGATATAAATATCCTATATAATAAAAACCAACCTCAACGTTCTGAAGCTGACTCCGTGGCTTCAGTGAAGGGTTTGAAGCTTCTGAAGCTCAGGCTCCATCTCTGTAAGCTCCGCCCTCGAGTACTTCCGGGTTCGTCACAAGCAGAAGTGACCAACCACATGAGGTTTCTTGGCTTCAGAATGTTGGAGGTGCATTCTATTAAATAGGATTGGTCAGTTCCTTGAAGCACAGCCAGAGCTCAGCGTCCTGCACAGTAACGCTCAGACACCAGAGAGAGAGGGGGGGTGCTGACACCAGAGAGAGGGAGGGAGGGGGGGCCTGACACCAGAGAGGGCGGGGGGAGGTATCTCTGTCACACACACGCTCTCTCTCACAGTCAATGTCTTTCTCTCTCTCACTCTCACACACTGTCTCTCACACACTCTATGTCTCACACTGTATCACATTCACTCTCTTCGTCTCACACAGTCACTCACACACTCTCTTGGTCTCATACACTCAGTCTCACAGAGAGTCTGTGTCTCACATACTCTCTCTCTCGCACACATTGTATCTGTGTGAAACACACTCCTCTCTCACACACTGTGACTCACATACGCACTTGCACACACTCTCATTCTCACATACACACTCTCTCTTTCTCACATACACACTCTCTCTCACAGACACACTTGCACCCAGACTCACTCTCTCTCTCTCTCTCTCTCACACACACACACACTCGCACATACACTCTCTCAAACATACACACTCCGAGGAAAACCTTGCTAGCGCCCGTTTCATTTGTGTCATTGAAGGGGGGCAGACTCAAGAAAAATGTCAGGAAGTATTTTTTCACAGAGAGAGTAGTGGATACTTGGAATGCCCTCCCGCGGGTGGTGGTGGAAATGAAAATGGTAACAGAATTCAAACACGCGTGGGATAAACATAAAGGAATCCTGTTCAGAAGGAACGGATCCTAAGGAGCTTAGCCGAGATTGGGTGGCAGAGCCGGTGGCGGGAGGCGGGGATAGTGCTGGGCAGACTTATACGGTCTGTGCCAGAGCCGGTGGTGGGAGGCGGGGCTGGTGGTTGGGAGGTGGGGATAGTGCTGGGCAGACTTACACGGTCTGTGCCCTGAAAAGGACAGGTACAAATCAAGGTAAGGTATACACAAAAAGTAGCACATATGAGTTTATCTTGTAGGGCAGACTGGATGGACCATGCAGGTCTTTTTCTGCCGTCATTTACTTTTTATTATGTTACTGTGTCAGAAACGGGCCTTTTTGACTAGTCATGAATAAATAAAATAGTGTGAGTCCACAGTTTCATACCTAACTTTTGAGACAAGCACATATGCCATGTCAACGGCAGGTGTAAGTGCTTGCGCCTATCTGTTGGCAATTAGGCACATAAATCCTAGTATTCTATAAACTGTACGCCTACTACTACTACTACTACTATTATTTAGCATTTCTATAGAGCTACAAGGCGTACGCAGCGCTGCACAAACATAGAAGAAAGACAGTCCCTGCTCAAAGAGCTTACAATCTAATAGACAAAAAAAAAAAAAGGGATGTGCCTAACTCCTTGGCACATCCCTAACTCACACATACCCCTTCTACATGATCCACATATGCCCCTTCTACATCCACACCCCCCTAGAAGTTGTGCAGGATGGAATTGGCCCACACAACTTCTAGAATAGCAACTCAGGGTATTTGTGTGTGCAAATGCCAATTTAAGACAATGATTGTTAACTCCAATTAACAGCTAATTATTATATTAGGTTGCGTGCACAACTTTGCGTGGTAGGTATAAGTTTGGGCGTGCAAGTTTATAAAATCCGAGGGATTTTTATGTCTTTTCCAACAGCCATATATTTATATAGCATACCTGCTGTATTAGAATACATACCACATGTGTCCACTCCAAGAGAAGCAAGGAAATGATAAAGGTGGGAGCGGGTCTAACTTGAATCAAAATTTCTTTGGTAAATTAATTCTTCAGTTAACAACCTTAAGCATATCCCACTCATTTCAGTGTGTAAGGGATTTCTGGAAACCACTGCAAACTTTCTGTCACTTGCATGCTAAACTCTTGTCAACTAGTTTGCAAAAAATCTGCTCGGAACAACATGGGCATTAAAGCTTTTCCAGAACAGGTTCAACTGAATGCTGGCTTTGGAATCTTGTGTTTCATTAAACATTGATCCCGGGAGACCATACTTTCAATTGACTTTTGACTCCAGTTGCTGGCATTCTAAAGCTGCATGTAGTTAATGATTGCTATCAAGTTCACAGTAGCAGACTTGTTTTTCTTTTCCTGACTGCAGGGAGAAGATCGCCTACTTCACCAGAGCAAAGATCAGCATACCATCTCTTCCAGCTGATGATGTATAATTCTATTTTTCTATACAGTATTTTTCCAGCTGCTCATCATTTTTTAGATGAACATTTTGTAGTATAGCAAACTGCTTTAAAAATGTTCTTTATTTTTCATCAGACTATAGATATGTTTATTTGTAAAATACATTGTACTGCATTTATGTATGTAAAGAAAAAAGAAAACCAAAGTAGACTAATTCTGGTACACTAATGCTAATTTTGTACAGAGTGGATGCTTTTTACATGTGCTTTTATTTTGTAAAGATGGACAAAAAGGAACAATGGCGCAGTACTGAGTGTGAATCCTGTTGAACTGCACTGTGTTGAGGAATATTATGTTCAACAGGAAACAGTTTTATCTTTTCACATTTTTGTGTGTGAGAAGACTGTGAATATGGCTATCAGGCCAAGCAATACTTTTTTATTTTGTACCAGAAAGTTATTTTTGCCAGTTTTGAAGTTAAAAACACAAAGGGTAAGCTCCTTTCCAAAACTGCGAGGCTGCCTCTTAAAACAGGTGCTTCTGAATTCCTACCTGTTTCCTAAATATTTCTTTGTTTTCTGTTCTTCTTCAGTTTGGTTGAAACAAATAAGTGAAATATTTGCATGCAGAAGTAGTATTGTAAATCTGTAGCACATTGACATAACCAGGAACTTTCATCACTTTGGAAAAATCCTAGGAGTCTTCTTATATTATGATGCCTTTTAAAGGGCCACAAAAAGATCTTGGACGATATGAGCTGTTCAAACTGACCCAGTCATGTGAGGGAAGAAGGAGCTTCTGTTCTCATGAAAGCTCATGTGCTACAGTATTTGTTATGTTGACCCCTTAAAAAGTTTCATGACCTAGAAAGACTCCAGTTCTGTAGGACCAATACAGCTTCTGAAACTTAGTTAACTTTAAACTACCAAGATATTATCAGTTCATTTATCAGTACATGGTTACTAAGTGGGTTGAGGGGATTCCTGTCATTGAAGGTGGTCTTTATTCACTTAACAAATGGAAGGAATTAATCGTTAGCCATTATGCTGGAGGGGTGGGCAGTCATTTGAAACGAATATCATTCGCTGATAAGAGTGTGCACTATCCCCAGAATTCTATAAAATCCCCTTAAAATTGCGCGTGCAGATATGGGTATGTACCCAATTTGTGCATGCAATTTAATTGAATAGTGAGCTAATTAGCACCGATAATCAGCCTGTTAACCAATTAGCCTGTTAACTAATTAGATTTAATTGAAATATACAGGGGTAAATTTAGATGCGGGATCCCACACCTGAACTTTATGCACGAGTTAAAAAAAAAAGGGGGCACAAAAATGGGAGGGTCATAGGCAGAACAGAGATGTTCTTAACATTTACAAACATTGTTATAAAATGAGGGGAATTAGGTGCGTACATTTGCACCACATTTCAGTTGGTGCAAATGGCCGAGCCTAAAGTTAGTATCAACTAAATATATGTAAAAAAATATATAGGATGTAGAAGCACACAATCACGAGATCTATTAACCAATGCTTCCACAAGCTGAAAATGCACTCCGTATGAATTTTATAGTCAAAGGAAAAATGGCCTCTCAGAGCTCCTAGATCAACATAATCTAATAGGGCTTAAACGGACTTCAATTTGGTCCTCTGTTCATCATTGGCCAAAAAAAAATCTTTGATATAAAGACGGGTAGCTAGGTGTCTATATCGCTCTTATTGCAATCAAGTTAGAGTTCTCATTGCTTTTATCTAGATTTTAAACAGCACTGGCTACACGCAATATAGTTAATGCAAACTGAAAGAAAAGTTAAATTTCAATCATGTAATGCTATTGGCACGTTGTAACCTCTAGTACTGGAGCAGGTTTCTTCTCCCCCTCACCACTAGCCGACGATGGCCAGCGTTTTGTGCCACTGCTTCAGGGTCTAAGTGGCGGGGTTATTTATGAAACAGGCTCTTGCTGACTTCTACGTGCCTTCCAAGCCTAAAGTTAGCCGCAATTCCCGGGCATAAATGCTGTTCTGTAAATCGCCATATATAGAATTCACCCCTATTTTTATATAGTTTATACAATTCTTAGAGTGCAGGCTATATGCACTTAGTTCACCTTCTTTTCTGATGCTGTGCACATGCAATTGCTGTTATAGAATACTAGCTAACTTAGACACGAGCTAGCACAAAGACTTGTGTAAATGCTTCTGCTTAATTGTAGGCAGTTGGGTGTGTAACTGCTAGTATTCTATAACCTGCACGTGTAAGTGCTAGGCATGGCCCTAACCCACCCAGGTCCACACCCCTTAGCAGTTGCAATAGATGGATTTAATGTGTGGAATTTGCAGAATCCCGAGTAAGAGCAGTTACATGCGTAACTACTAATTAGTGCCAATTAATATAAATTAACATGAATTATAGCCAATAATTGGTTAATGCCAATTAGCAGTTAATTAAATTACACGTGCAAATGATACTATTCTATAACTTTGTATGCACAACTTTACAGGCTAAGGGCTAGATTCTATATACGGGACCAAAAAAAAAATCAGTGCCAAGAAAAGTGCTATTCTATAAGATAGGTGTGGTTTATAGAATAACACTATGCCTAGGAATCATGTCTAACTTTAGGTTTGGCCATTAGCAACAAATGAAACGTGATGCAAATATACGAGCTTACATTTAGTGCACATCCCCATTATTCTATAACAATGTGTATTAATTTTAGGAACTCCCCATTCCGCCCATGACTCTCTTTTTCTGTACCCCCTTATGTGTGCTAAGTTCAATTAAATTTAATTAATGCCAATAATTGCTTGTTAAAAAGCCAATTATTAAGCACTAATTAGCTTGTTCTTTAAATTGGGCATACGCCCTAATTTGTGCACACAATTTTTGGCAACTGTTAGAGAATTGGGGGTATATGGAAAATACTGTGCAAAATTAATGACATTTCTTTCAAAATAAATAAAAAGGGGAAAAAACCCCACAAATTTATAAAGCACTATATCATTAAGCCTTACCTTTTGCCCTAAGTGTGGTGGGATAGTGTAACTTGTGAATATGATTTAATGCTCCCATTCCGAAACATGCAAAAGAAGAAATAAAACAAGATGTGAGAGGATTTTGTTTAGCTTTTAGTAGGTAAAACTAAACTCGCTCAGTTAATAATCCCTTGCAGAAAGAGATTTTTTTTACCTAGTACGTTTCATTAAAATCTCTTATATACCACATGTATTCCTTACAGTTTAGCACGGTTTAACATTAGTCCCCCCCTCCCCCCCTCCCATTTACAAAGCCACACAGCAGCCTTGTAAATGGGGGTAAGATAAACCAGGCATACCTGGGAATTTACAATTATAAAATAATGATGTCAGTTTAAAAAATTTATAACACATATTTCTGAAATAGATAAGTTGCAAGAGATTTTTGAAAAGTTTTATAAAATACGACCATAAAATCTTAAACAGCCAGGTTTAAGTATCAAAACTATTGCAAATTCTCTGCGAGAGATATCTGACTTATAGAACCTGTAATTTTTCCATAAGATATTTAGCATAGTGGTTTTTAAAAATAAGACTTGAAATGTTTGGTGAGTAGGAGGAATGGTAGGATTTACAAAAAAAAAAAGGTAATTCAGGCTGACTATGAATTTAGGGCCCTCTTTACTAAGCCGCTTCATAGGCGTACGTTAGCATTTTTAATGTGCATTAACCATGTACATGCGTTAACAGTGTACGCGCCTACAGTATCCCTATACACGCCTACACGGTTAGCGCGCACGCTAATTGTAGGCACGTTAAAAATGCTAACTCGCCTTAGAAAACAGGGCCCTTAATATGAAAAAAAATTGTATTTACATATACATTCGGCTTATCTGACACAGGTTAAAGGTTAAAAGAATAGATTTAGATATATGGGCTGTTAGCAATGTCTACCAAAACATGTAACGTTAACAAAGAAGTAGAGTTGAGCTGATTTATTTCACATTGATGCTGTGTATGGTCTTTTCTTCAGACCAGCAAGAAATGTTAGCATTAATATTTGTTCTCAGAAGACAAGCATGTTCACAGTGCCCACACAAGTGGCTCACAGGACAGTATGGTGCCCAACAGAACAAAATAAACAGAGCTTACTTAAAAAGATTTAGGGGGTAATTCTGCAATAGTGCACTTATATTATGCGGTGACTGTTCTATAAGGGAAAGTAGGTGTCTGTTTTCCTTTAAAGAATATTAGCTTATAAGTGCATGCAGTTTATTAGCTTATAAATGCATGCACTTATCTACAAACATTTACATCAGCTATAGAGTTGGTGCAAATGCTCGTACCTAGTTGCTAAAGATACATGTGTAAAATATGCATTCTCCTCGAAATTCTATAAGTGGCGCCTTAATTTCCTTGTGGAAATTGAAGTGTATTCTATAACAATTCACATAACTTAATTGGTTAACCAGCTAATCTGTGCTGTAAACTGGATGTTAACAAGCAAATT
Organism: Microcaecilia unicolor; assembly: GCF_901765095.1. NCBI lineage: Eukaryota > Metazoa > Chordata > Amphibia > Gymnophiona > Siphonopidae > Microcaecilia > Microcaecilia unicolor. The sequence goes on along the minus strand of NC_044032.1, from coordinate 576,968,955 downwards.
TTGAGCAAGTAATTAGGAGGGACTGAAAAAAAATAAAATGTATCTAGACGATCCAGCCTTACAAGGTTGCAGTAGGTCAGTGGGTTTCAAAAATAATCTAACGCACCTCTCTTCCTTAATGTCTGCCCAAAGGCATAAAACTGTTCAGGACCAGAGAATGGGTTACTTGCTGCATCACCTAGATGCAGTGAAAATAATGACCCTGGTTTTGACTGAGCGGTAGTATGGGGTTTTCATGTTCTTCTGATCTTACTGGTGAAGTCTTCAGCCCCTTTTTCTTAGACGAAGGGTCTCTGGCAGCACCTCTTCAGAGGTAAAAATTATTTCTTCAGTAAAGCACTAGAGTTAGACAGTCAGAAACATTTTGTGTTGTTTCATTTCTAGGGATGTTCATTTTTGTTTGGCCATTTTGTCATCACAGCTGCAAAGTCATTGACTGTGCGGTCTTTCAGAAAGAGTGTGCACTGTTCTCCCGATAGGCATGCCTTATTTGCACATGCACAGTGGTTTGCATGTGCGCTCTGGTTCAAACATGCACAGAGGTTCAAATGTGGGCATTATTGGGAAAAGAATGTGCCCTATTATTGGCAAATAATAAAAATACAAAGGACTAGATTCAGTAAATGACACTCAAAAATCGGTGCAAAAAAAAAAAATCTGCACTCAATGCTTTTTCTATAATGGGCACGTGTACTGCTATGGATTTACAGCCTGTATCACTGACACAGACTACTCAATAATTACTGTGGATTCTTTTGGATTTGTATTAGGTAAATGAGACCTTTATTAGCGGTGCTAAAATCTACAGTGATTAAGATATATATATATATATATAAACAATGATTAAATCATCTAACTAAAAGAAAGCTATAAGACAGATATATATACATATTATACATACATCATCACTGGTCAGGAATTTCAGGCCCTTATCTCATCAGCTGGGAGGCCCGTTGCAGCGAAAGCCCGAAGGCTCCTTATCACCAGGAACAAGTTCTCTGTGCGATACGTCTACCCACAGATGAGCCTCAAAACTCTGCTGTAACAAGTCCCCCTTTTTATAAGGCTTAGAACTCATGTTCAGAGCTAAGGAAAATTACAGAATGCTTCTCTGTTTAGGTAAACAAGCCATACTGTGGGAGCATGGTCACATGTTTTCAAGTCCAGGTGGCCAGGCTGAACTTCGAGCACCATCCTCCTCTTCACATACCAAATTAATTAGAGCTGTGTCTTATCTTCTGCATTCCAACTTATTTTCACACAATCAAAGTTAATCATTTTTAAACAGAATTACTTCTAATCAACAACAGACCTCGAGTGCACTGGTCGGTCAAGACAGAGTTGAAAAACAATCTTTAAAATTCACTTTTATTACAGCACGCAAAGATGAGAGTCCATTATAGGAATTATATCTACTGAAACCAAGTAAAATTCCCTGTGCTCCATTTGGGCACACAGCCCTGGTATTCTATAACACTACATGCACCTCCTGTTAATGCCAATTAGTGCTGATAATTGCTGGTTAATATCCAGTTATTAGCACTGATTGGCTTGTAAACTAATTAAGTTGCACATGCAAAACAGAATTTGCTCATATTTGCGTGTGTAAATTAAGTCACGCTATATAGAATCTGGGGGTAGTTACAGAATAGAGTTTAGGTGGATTTTGGGCATATATGCGCATATACGAATGAAAATGAGTGCAAAAAGATGACATTTGGTTTCTTTTCTTTCTTTGTAAGTATTTATTAATAGTAATATATTTTTAATGACATTTTTTACCCAGATTCTATATATGGCACCCAAAATTGAGCACTGATATTTAGGTGCCGAGCCAAGATGTGCACCCAATTAGATTGGCTAAGAAGCCAATTAGTGCCAATAATTATAGTTTTTTGGTATTTGTTAGACCACGCTAACTGACAAGAAGAGCAGAATGGTATACAATTTTTAAAAAATACGAGGAAGGAAGAAGGGGAACTCTAATAAATAATAGGATAGTATTACATTCATACCAAAAAGGAAGGGAAAGTTAAGGGAAGGGAAACCCCCCATGGGGAGAGAGAAGGGGTAGGGGATAGGAATTGGATGCACATTTTATAACAGTGTGCGCACAAATCCCATAGCATGCAGCCCAAAAGGGAGCTTGGCCATGGGAGGTGCATGGGCGGATCAAGGGCATTTCTAAAGTTTGCATGTAGTGTTATAGAATACTAGTAAAAAAAAGGCCTGTTTCTGACACAATTGAAATGGGTGCTAGCAAGGTTTTCCTCGGAGTGTTATGTTTGAGAGAGTGTGTGAGAGAGAGAGAGAGAGTGAATCTGCGAGTGTGTGTGTGTGTGTGTGACAGAGAGAGTGAGACTGGGTGTGAGTGTGTCTGTGAGACAGAGTGTGTGTGCCTGGGGCCCCTCCCTCCCACCCAGTTCCAGTGTCCCCCCTTCCTCCGTGTTCCAGGGTCATCATTCCCTCTCCCTCCCTCTGAGTTCCAGGGTCGTCCCCCCATTTTTTGTTTAGTTTTTGTACAGGTGGTGCATTCCCCCCTCCTCCCCTCTCGTCCCCTCCTCCAAGTTCCAGACCCCCCTCCCTCCCTCCCTCCCTCTGAATTCCAGACCCCCCCTCCCCTCCTCCCTCCCCCCTCCGAAATCCAGATCCCCCTCTGAGTTCCAGACCCCACCTCCCTGCCTCCAATTTCCCGACTCCCCCTCTCGGAGTTCCTGACCCCTGGACCCCCTGCCGCGACCCTCTCGAGCCCCCCTTCCCGCCGCCAACCCTCGGAGCTTCGGAACCCATCTGTGAAGAAATTTACAGACACAGGCAGGCAGATGCATAGAACGTTGGGGGTGAGAATTATATAGGATGAGTCTAGTGACATCACTAGGGCTTCGGAGCCCCTTCGTCTAAGAGAAGGGGCTGAAGACTTCACCAGTAAGATCAAAAGAACGTAAAACCCCATACCACCACTCAGTCAAACACAAGGGTCATTATTTTAACCGCATTCAGATGATGTAGCTTGTGACCCAGTCTCTGGTTCTGAACAGTTACATGTCTGTGGGTAAAGAGTAAGGAAGAGAGGTGCTGAAGATTATTTTGAAACCCATTGCAACCTTTTAAAGCTGGGTCTTCTAGATACATTTATCTATTTATGGTCTATCCTACTTACCTGCTCAAAAAGAGCTTTTCATCTTGTGAAAAACCAGGAAATAGGTCAGAAATCTCATTCTTAAAATCCATGGCAATCAAATGTATCCTGTCAGAGGAAAGAGAATGGGAATTTTACTCTAAGTTCTCCCTGACAGCTTCAAAAAAGAGAATAGAATTGAAATCCAGCCTAGATGTTTGGACTCTGAACAAATTCTTGGAAAATAGATTCAAGATGATTTCTTTGGGGTTCCATTTGTTCATTCTTAAAGGGACTAGGCAATATGTACTGGATCTCACTTTCATACCCAAGTCACTGGAAATATCTCAGATTATAATGAGAAACAAAGGTTAGGAGTTTAGCACTAGGCACCTAATATAATTTAAGCTTCTAAATTAAGCAAATAAATGGAAAGCTTAAATTTAGGTGCATACCTTCTAAGCTCCTACATTTAGGTGAATTTTCAGCAGAAAGGCTCCTATGTTTGGCTTCAGGGACACGCTCAGCCTTTTTTTTAATATCAGCCCTTTTGTCTTTTCCAGAAAGCTCTGTTTTGTTCCTCTCAGCACCATATGTAATCACATGACCCATTTGTTGAACCACTGTCTTCAGAAAACCCTACAGGTATGCAACATTTTACATTGTTGCATCAAAGTGAAATAATTATAATTTTATTTGGAAAAAATAAGGCTGCCAGGACTCTTTGGTTAGAAGCAGTAAAATCCAGAACAGTGGAATAAAAACCCTGGGAATGTTGACAATCCAAAATATCTAAAACAGGCCAAAGCAATGATACTGCATGCAGCAGGGAAAAATCCATACAAGAATAACAACAAAATCCTTACTCATAATTCATGTTTTGGTTTCTGTTTATGGAATGTATACATTTTGAACTGTATTTTTTCTCCTGCATAGGTTCTTCCTATATTCTTTAGAAAGTGCATCAGCATTTTACTTCATGTGTCTTTGGTTTGAAAATATGGATGGATTGTTTGTCATAGCACTAGAAGTTGTATTAACAAACGGCCTATAGTACATCAGTTTCTTTCAGGAAGTAATTTTAGCCTAGTTGAAAGACAAAGAGAACAAAAGGTTTTTGTATAAAGTTAGTCAAGTTAAAAACAAGTGAATTCTATGCCTAGACATTTGAGTGTGTGTGTCATATGATGATCACATAGGCCTTGGATGTATGAGTAAATCAATTAATAAATATATTCCAGAGGGGTTTAGAACTGATAAGTAGAAACTGATATTTCCAGAAGTCAGAGGAAAAAGGCATGTTACCTCGGAAGTTACTAATCTTTTTTAAGGACTTAGGGGGTCCTCTGCTAAGGTGCACTAGCATTTTTAGCGTGTGCTAATATTTAGGGAGTGATAAACATTAGGGATGTCCATATATTCCTGTGGACATCTCTAACATTTAGCGCGTGGTAAAAATGCTAGCATGCCTTAGTAAAAGAGGTCCTTACTTTTTTTTTGGTGGGGAGGGGGGAACACATTGGTTATAAAATAAAAATTGCAGTCTGCATTCGGCATATCAACTCATTGAAAAAATACAGGAAAAATTATTTGATAACTTCATCATGTTCACTGTTGTATACACTTTGAACTGTTGGCCATATAGGGGTAGATATATATGGCGCCTGAAAAATCCACACGGCAAAAAACATGTCTAGGTGTGTTCTCTAAAGTATGCCTAAATTTTATAGAATAAGCTTAAATCTCTACACTCTATATAGAATACACCAAGCGCCTCACCAGTCGACCAAATTTGGTCATGTCCATTTAGGCCCAATGCCTAAATCAGCACAGAGTGGGTGTATTCTATAACAACACGCATAGGTTTTAGAAACGCCCACACTCCCTTTTCAACTATGTGACTTAGAATTTATGCACATCACATTACAGAATATACTTAGCGAGTTGTGTGCATAAATCTTAATGGTAATTAGTGCTGATAATTCCTTGATAACATCAAATTAACAGTTCTGATTAGCTAGTTAACCAATTAAGTTACACACATTGTAGAATACGCTTCAACTTCTGCGTGGAAATTAAGGCATGATATATAGAATTTGGGCAATAGTGACATGGTTACCAATGTGGGCTACTGTTAAGACGTATTTTACCACTATCTCGTTCTATTTTAGCACAGGTCCTATTTTATGCAGTGACACCTAGTTACTAATAACTCAGATTAACAGTAGAATAATATGTCTTAACAGTAGCCTATGTTGATAGCTCCCTGCCCCCCCCCCCCCCCCCTTTATAGCAGTCATCGGTCCTCTTTCAGTCCTATAATAATCAAACCAATGAGAAGTTGTGTGTTAAATCTCAGACTTAATGCACTGCATACTCATGTGTGGGCTTGCTTACCCAGTCACGAGCATGTGAAGGGCAATTCTACAATCTAGTCCTCTGCCTTTTGTAAATGTCTAGAATATTAGCATTTAAGCACATAGGTGTATACTTATAAGTACATAAGTAATGCCATACTGGGAAAAGACCAAGGGTCCATCGAGCCCAGCATCCTGTCCACGACAGCGGCCAGTCCAGGCCAAGGGCACCTGGCAAGCTTCCCAAACGTACAAACATTCTATACATGTTATTCCTGGAATTGTGGATTTTTCCCAAGTCCATTTAGTAGCGGTTTATGGACTTATCCTTTAGGAAACCGTCCAACCCCTTTTTAAACACTGCTAAGCTAACCGCCTTCACCACTTTCTCCGGCAACGAATTCCAGAGTTTAATTATACGTTGGGTGAAGAAACATTTTCTCCGATTTGTTTTAAATTTACTACACTGTAGTTTCATCGCATGCCCCCTAGTCCTAGTATTTTTGGAAAGCGTGAACAGACGCTTCATATCCACCTGTTCCACTCCACTCATCCCCGCTATCATTTTAGTCGCCCTTCGCTGCACCTTTTCCAATTCTACTATATCTTGAGATGCGGCAACCAGAATTGAACACAATACTCAAGGTGCGGTTGCACCATGGAGCGATACAACGGCATTATAACATCCTCACACCTGTTTTCCATACCTTTCCTAATAATACCCAACATTCTATTCGCTTTCCTAGTCGCAGCAGCACACTGAGCAGAAGGTTTCAGTGTATTATTGACGACGACACCCAGATCCCTTTCTTGGTCCGTAACTCCTAACATGGAACCTTGCATGACGTAGCTATAATTCGGGTTCTTTTTTCCAACATGCATCACCTTGCACTTGCTCACATTAAACGTCATCTGCCATTTAGCCGCCCAGTCTCGTAAGGTCCTCTTGTAATTTTTCACAATCCTGTCGCGACTTAACAACTTTGAATAACTTTGTGTCATCAGCAAATTTAATTACCTCGCTAGTTACTCCCATCTCTAAATCATTTATAAATATATTAAAAAGCAGCGGTCCTAGCACAGACCCATGAGGAACCCCACTAACTACCCTTCTCCATTGGGAATACTGACCATTTAACCCCACTCTCTGTTTCCTATCCTTCAACCAGTTTTTAATCCACAATAGGACATTTCCTCCTATCCCATGACCCTCCAATTTCCTCTGTAGCCTTTCATGAGGTACCTTGTCAAACGCCTTTTGAAAATCCAGATACACAATATCAACCGGTTCCCCTTTGTCCAGATGTTTGTTTACTCCTTCAAAGAATTGAAGTAAATTGGTCAGGCAAGATTTCCCCACACAAAAGCCGTGCTGACTTGGTCTCAGTAATCCATGTCCTCGGATGTGCTCTGTAATTTTGTTTTTAATAATAGCCTCTACCATTTTCCCCGGCACTGACGTCAGACTCACCGGTCTATAATTTCCTGGATCTCCCCTGGAGCCTTTTTTAAAAATGGGCGTTACATTGGCCACCCTCCAATCTTCCAGTACCACGCTCGATTTTAAGGATAAGTTGCATATCACTAGCAGTAGCTCCGCAAGCTCATTTTTCAGTTCTATCAGTACTCTAGGATGAATACCATCCGGTCCAGGAGATTTGCTGCTCTTCAGTTTGCTGAACTGCCCCATTATTACGTCCTCCAGGTTTACAGTGAAGTCAGTAAGTTTCTCCGACTCGTCTGCTTGAAATACCATTTCCGATACCGGTATCCCACCCAAATCTTCCTCGGTGAAGACCGAAGCAAAGAATTCATTCAGTCTCTCCGCTACATCTTTGTCTTCCTTGATCGCCCCTCTTACCCCTCGGTCATCCAGCAGCCCAACCGATTCTTTTGCCGGCTTCCTGCTTTTAATATACCTCTAAAGCTATCTTTTTTTCGTAATCCCTCTTGGCCTTCTTTATCTGCGCCTTGCATTTGCTTTGACACTCCTTATGCTGCTTCTTGTTATTTTCAGATGGTTCTTTCTTCCATTTTCGGAAGGCGTTTCTTTTAGCCCTAATAGCTTCCTTCACCTCACTTGTCAACCAGGCCGGCTGTCATTTAGACTTCCGTCTTTGTTTTCTAATTCGCGGAATATGTATGACCTGGGCCTCCAGGATGGTATTTTTGAACAGCGTCCACGCCTGTTGTACAGTTTTTACTCTCTCAGTATCCCCCTAAGTTTTTTTTTTTTACTGTTCTTCTCATTTTATCATAGTCTCCTTTTTTAAAGTTAAACGCTAACGTATTTGACTTTCTGTGTACAGTTACTTCAAGGTTGATATCAAAACTGATCATATTATGATCACTGTTATCAAGCAGCCCCAGTACCATAACGTTCTTCACCAGATCATGCGCTCCACTAAGGACCAAGTCTAGAATTGTTCCTTCTCTCGTCGGCTCCTGCACCAGCTGCTCCATAAAGCTGTCCTTGATTTCATCAAGGAATTGTACCTCTGTAGCATGTCCCGATGTTATATTTACCCAGTCTATATTTGGATAATTGAAGTCACCCATTATTATCACATTGCCCATTTTGTTTGCGTCTCTGATTTCTTTTATCATTTCTGCGTCTACCTGCTCATCCTGGCAGCAGGGCATCTAAGTGTTGTTCTGTAAAGGTGCACTATATTTACATACCCCCCCCCCCCCAAATTCTATATATCGCGCCTCAATTTCCGTGCAGAAATTGAAGCGTATTCTATAACAATGTGCATAACTTAATTGGTTAACTAGCTAATCAGTGCTGTTAATTGGATGTTAAGATTTACGCTCACAGCTCACTAAGCATATTCTGTAACATGATGTGCGTAAATTCCAAGTCGCATAGTTGAAAGGTGGCATGGAATGGGCAGGTCATGGGCATTTGGAAAATCTATATGCATTATTATAGAATATACCCGCTCTGGAGCAGATTCTATATATGGCATCTAGATTTCCATGTGGAATATGTGTGTAACTTAATTGGCGTAACAAGCCAATGAGTTTTTAACAGCACTTAACAATCAGTAATGAGCACTAATTGGCAATTATCACAATTTATGTGTGGAAATCGCTAAGCATATTCTATAAAGAACTGTGTCTAAATTGTAAAGCACACAGTTCAAACTAAACACGTGTAGTTTAAAAGGGGCTTGTTTATGGGCATTTGTGGGCGTTCTAAAAGTTCTGCACATAATTACTTAATATGGGTCAGTGTGCTTAAATCTACATATGCGGATTTACACCAGGCTTTTATTGGCATAAATGGGCGCGCATATATTCAGGTGCTACGGTATTGATTAAGCATATTCTATAAACTGCGCCTAAATCTTATAGAATATGCTTAGTTCCATGCTGATTTTTTAGGCACCATTTATAGAACCTGGCCCTCTGTGCCTAATTTAGGTGTCTCAATTTAAGCCAAGTAAAACATGGCCTAAATGCACGTGACCAAATTTGGTTGCATGGAGAGGTGCTCGGTGTATTATACATACTGCACAGAAATTTGAGCTGACTATAAAATTTAGGCATACTTTAGAGAATACGCCTAGGCGTATTTTTTTATTGCATGGATTTTTCAGGCGCCATACATAGAATCTAGCCCATAGTACATAAATGCAAGAGGACATATATGTGGGCGGAGCATGGGTGGGACATAGGCAGGGCAACCAGTTATTCTGCAAGTTATGTGCGTTCTCAACTTATTTAGGCATCTGCTCTTACACCAGCTCCAAGCTGGTGTAACTGTGGGTGCGTAAATGTTAGATGAACCAATATCGGGTACGCTAGTATTCTATAACAGAACTTTGGCACTCAGGTGCTGTTATAGAATAGGTTCTTACCACCACTGTTCCCTCTTGGCTAAGTGGGAGTCCTCCATCTACAGTCCTGCCAGTGGGGGGTGCTGTTTCACCATCACATTTTCAATATTGAGGACAGGCAAGCTCTGCAGGACTCTAGGAAACCTGCCTGTTCTTAGCAATTGAAATCAAAATATTGAAGCACCATCCCCCACTGGCAGCAATGCAGTTGCAGGAATCCGGCACAGCTTAGAGGAAACTGTGCTTACCAAGTGTCCTCGAGGTGCCTAAATAGAAGTGCCTAGTTGTAGAATTGCCCCTTAAGGTATTCCTAGATCTCAAAGTATTTTGAACAAGTCAGTTTAATAAGAAGGTTCTGCTGAGATGCCACTTTCATCTTTCTTGCAGTCTAAGACTACTAAACAATGTCTTGTAACACCTGTGAGGTCAAACATGAAAACCAAGTGTGAAGTTATTTCATGTAGAGGTATAATGAAGGTTGGCTCTTTCACTTTTTCAATCTGATTTTGTAAAATGTTTATAGAATAATGTCTAGAGTTCTATCTTGTGATTTATTTTCTTCATTTATTTATTTAAGGTCTTATTTATGTTTTGTGTGATATAGTTCAGTTCTGGACATTTTAAGTGTTTGTCACAAGAAGGATGAGACTATCATTGGGAGCTATTTACAGCTGTCTCCATTATACCGGCAGTTCTCTATATGGCAGGTCATTTTCACAGAAGTATTAAGAGAGGAACTTCCTCACACCCTGATAAATCCTTGTTGTGGCCAAGGTCTACTATTGAGTTTTTGCTTCCTGGATTTATTTTATTTTATTTTTTGTTTTTATTTTCTCATTTTAAAATCTTAAGTATAGTTGCTCAATTTCAGTATAAGTATTAGTATTATAAACATATTTAAAACTGCTTTTAGCCATTTTGTTACTTTTTGCAAACTTAATCTTTCAGAATGACACACCATTCAATGGTTTGAATGACAAATAATATTGGTGATAACATGGATCTGCCAAAACTCATCAGACTTATTATTATACGTTATTTTTAGAAAACTAGGATTTCCTGAACACTGTAAAGTGTGATATTTAGTTTGCAATTTTAATTATTAGAATGTTATTACAATTATTTGTATCAAAATCTTAAGTATTACAGCTACAAAACCAATAATATTGTTTAGCCAAATAAACAATGTTAAACAGTAATTGTCATAGGATTCAAATCACATATTTTTTTAATTTTTATTTTTGACATATCTATACTGTATTAAATATCAAATGCTCAGAACTGAACTAAATATTTAATCAGGTTGTATCCAGAATGTGTTTCTGTTCTGGTTTTGTCTTTGTAATAGAATGAAAATACTGCATCACATAGATTAACTTTGTCTCAGCACTTTTCATGTGTTTCAGTGATTTGGAAAATACATTTTTTTAACAAAATGTTGCTTATGAGCTCTTTATTTTTACCAAATAATGTTTATTGTAGTACTGATTTCCAGTGATTGTTCAAAAAAAAAAACACAACTGCATAATGACACTGTGAATTCAAGGATCTAGAACAGAAGTATAAGTAACATAGCAATTTCCATTCAGTCATCCCAGTTCCTGCCTCATGAGTTGCCTCAGATCTACTTGGCTTCCAGTCATCTCACTCATTTGTTATTCTCACCCTCTTTATACATCTAAACTCTTTTTTGGATTCCTTTGTTTATTTCAGTTCACTCTTTATTAATAGACTATGCCAGGAAGCCAGCACCTCTCAGTAAAGTGAAATTTCAATCAATCCTCTGTTCATACTTGTACCCTTATCTCTTCTCTCTCTGTCTCTCTCTTTCCCCTGCCATACAGCATATCCTCTTCTTTCTCTCTCAATCCCCCAGCTATGCCACATCTCTTCTTTCTTTCTTTCTTTCTTTCTTTCTTTCTTTCTTTCTTTCTTTCTTTCTTTCTTTCTTTTCTTTCTTTCTTTCTTTCTTTCTTTCTTTCTTTCTTTCTTTCTTTCTTTTCTTTCTTTCTTTCTGTGTTTCCCCCACACAGCATGGCCCCATCTCTCCCCCCCTATCCAGTATGTCTCTCTCTCTCTCTCTCTCTCTCTCTTCGGCCGCGCGGCTTTGCTTGCTGAATGATCTGATCAAGTTTCTGTGCGTGTGTCTGACGTCCTGCACGTTGTATGTGCAGGACGTCAGACGCACGCACAGAAACAGATTCAAACTTGATCATATCATTCAGCAACGTCTCATGGCCAAGACGAGGACTTCAGCTGGTGGGGGTTGGGGTCCCCCGCCAGCAAAGGTACGTGGCGGGAGAGGGTTGCGGCGGGGGTGTGTGTGTGTGTGTGTGAAAGTTGGCGGCTGGTGGGGGGGGCGAAAGTTTGTGGTGGCGGCGGGGTGGGGGGTCGGCAGCGCCGTGGGGGGCTAAAATGTGCCCCCTCACCTCGGGCTCTGGACCCCCCTCCCATCGAAGCCTGGCTACACCCCTGCTGCAGACTTGGGAAGGTGGTGATTCTTGTGATAGTGATTGAAAGGGAAAGGTCGTGGTTGAGGTTGGGGAGGCACCACATACCCTCTGCTGAAGTCTCGTGTGCCCCTTGGGATATGCATATCAAGTGTTGAGAACCAATGCTGTAAAGGAAAGTAGGTGCCTACTTTCCTTTATAGCAGGGGTTTTTAATCCAGTCCTCTTTTCAAGATATCCACTATGAATATATACAAGATAGATTTGCATGCACTTCCTCCATGTTATGCAAGTCCATGTCATGCAAATTCATTGCGAGCATCCTTAAAACCTGACTGGCTGGGTGTGTCCAAAGAACAGGTGTAACATAACATAAGATATTAAGAATAGCCATACTGGGTCAGACCAATGGTCCATCTAGTCCAGTATCCTGTTTCCAACAGTGGTCAATCCAGGTCACAAGAACCTGGGAGAAACCCAAATAGCAACATTCCATGCTACCAACCCCAGGTCAAGCTTTCCCATATGTATCTCAATTGCAGACTATGAACTTTTCCTCCAGGAACTTGTCCAAATCTTTTTTTAAACCCAGAAACACTAATCCCTGCTTTGTAGAATACTAGTGAAACAGTTAAAATACATTTGTGTAACTTAGGTGTGACCACTTAAATACAGGTAGTGTAAATGCTTATGCCTAGATTGTAAATAAATGTGCATATAGTATTCTATAATTCATATGCATAACTGTGTGCTCTGCTCATACTCCACCGATGTGTACATCCACTCTCAAACCATGCACCATCCATTTAGGGAACATTTTATAGACTGCATCCAAGGCACTCAGATTCTGTTATAGATTACTCGTGTAATCCAGTATCAGTGCGCCTTACTTTTAAGCACCCACAGTTATACCAACCATTAGACCCATGTTAACATTTGGGCACCCAAATGTAACACAGGTATGCATAATTCACAGAGTGGCGTAGCAGGCCCACCCAGCTGTAGCACATATGGTCAGTGTGTAGCTGGCAGAATCCCAACGCCCCACAAGAAGAGTGCTCTCTGGAGGCCTCCCCCCCAAAAAACTTTCTTCATCCAGAGGTAATCTGCGGCATGCCTCCAGCCGCCGACATTGATGGCTTCCTCACATGCTCCTTCATGCACATGAACTGAGCATCCATGGAAGGATGTCAGCGTTGGCAGCTGGAAATGCGCCAGTGAATCCTGTTGTTTCTAGTCTGTTACCTAGTGGTGACATCATTACATTAAACAGGATGAGCAATAGTGGAGAGCCCTGAGGGACGCCACAGTCCGGTGACCAAGGAGAGAATAAGGTTCCTGTCATTTTCACTTGTAAGATCTTGATTTCAGGAATCCTTGAAACCATTTGTGGACTGTGCCACATATACTAAAGTTGTCTAGTATGTTTAAGAGGATATTATGACCTACTACATTGAATGTGCTAGACTTATCAAACTGCATTATTAAGATCTTAGACACTATGCTAATTTCTTTTCTGAGATTTGATACTAGGGTAGTAAGGACAGTCTCAGTGCTATAGCATGGTCTGAAACCTCATTGTGATTTGTGTAGTAGGGAGAAATGTGAAAGGTAGTCCATAGTTTGTGCTGCTACTATTCCTTCCATCACCTTTATCATCAAAGGAATGGAGGTTATTGGTCTGTACTTTGTTACATCAGTTATGGTGATTGAATTGTTTTTTTGTATTGGTGGTAGGATCATAGGCGCCCGGTATAAGAGGCTTGGACAGGCTAAGCCTCCCCTGCTGTGCTCTGAGAGGTTTAAATTGTTGATTTGCCTCCATCCTCACAGCAGGAGCTGCAGTGAAAGCCCTCTAGCCTTGTGTAACCAATTGTAGAAATTGGTTTAAGGTTTGTTTACCTTACTGCTGGGAGAGCAGGGGGAGGGAAGGGGGTTTGCCTGGGTTGCCAGGGAAATATTTAAGGAGGATGACTTCCTGACCTGCACTGAGAACAGATAGCAGCAGAATCGGACAACCAGACAGCAAAGGTAGAAAAGATCATTTTATTTTCATTATAGTGTTTGGAATATGTCCACTTTGAGAATCAGGTGCTCAACATTAAAAGTTTATATTTATTTACTTATTTATGGCATTTTATCCCACATTAAACATGAATTAGGGTGTTTTGTGGCTCTACATGAGAATTGTGATGATATGATCCCTTGTTTCATATTGTTGACGGTCTGCATTTTCCATATGGGTGGTATATTGGTGTATTAGGTTCTGCCCAGTGTAATATTTATGGTACAGTAAGGTTCTGAGTGTGTTTTTGCACAAAGTTGTGCATAGTGTTTTGCAGTTGAGCGATTGTGCTTAGAATATGTTTTGAGCAACCACTTTATTCTTTGACATATGATACATAGCTAATATCTAAATTTAATAAAAGGTATTGTGACTTTTATTTTTATTTATTTATTTTTTTCTGTGTGTTATCAGACAATTATGGATTTAAGCTCCACCCCTGGCCCCACCCCTAACCCTGCCCCCTTTAGCCTCCCCAAACAGTTGGGCCACCGACCGCCTATGGGTAGGATAATATATTCATTAATCTGCTTCAGCAGCATATGTCCTTCCTACTATGCCACAGCACTTTCCCTGATAATAAAGGTTCTATTAGGAGCTTCTTTCATAAGGTATCTAGGACAAGAATCTAGTATGCATTGTGAGGTTGAACATTGTAGGAGGTAATGTTTTACTGTGTCATGGGTTGGTAGTTGGAAGGAAGACCAGATTCTGTTGGTGGCTATTCCTGTATGTGTGTCTGACTGTTTTTGTATAAATATCTTGGTGGTTGATTTTTAATTTGAGGACTCCTCTGATTTTAACTATTTTTTGTTCGAAAAAAGTAGCCAGTTGCTGTATTGTTGGTGGTTATTTCTTTTGTGGATAATAGGTTGTTTTACCAGATTGAAAAGTTTACTGGTATTAAGGAAATTACCATCGATTATTTTGTTATAGTATTGAGTTTTTGCAATTTTGATCTCATTTTTATATGTTTTGATGGCAATTTTCCAAGCTAATTTGTTTTCGTTTGATTTGTCTTTAGCCCATTTTCTTTTCAGTTCTCTACATTTCCTTTTCAAAAGAAGGATAGATTGATTAAACCAAGGTGAAATTTTCTGGGTTGGTTTGGATGTAGATTTGAGGGGAGCTATGTTATTTAAGACATTTTCACATAGGTCATCCCATTTAATCATGAAGTTATTATTGTCTGCTGGAGGAATAGCAGGATTGTTCAAGATGTTAGACCAGAAGGTTGTGGTATTTATTTTTCCTCTAGCTTTGTGAGGAGTCGTAGTACTTTTATTTTTCGTTGATTTTGTATTTTCCCGCCAATAGAGGGAGAACTCGAGTTTACTGTGATCTGACCAGGGAGTTTGAGTCCAAGTATGGTTACTTAGATGAAAGTTGTTGTTGTTTGCAAATTTATAGGCTAATAGGTCAAATAAGTAAGTTTATTGTCAGAGGTATGGCTGAATGGTTGTGTGAGTTGCCAGTAGTTTAAAGATCAGATAAGATCAGATAGAGTGTCATTGTTGATTTGCAAGCAATTGTTTTGAGAGTAGGGGAGTTAATGTGAGATATCAGTTCTACTTTGAAAAAGGATTTATATATTATGACAATGCTTCCTCTTTTCCCTTTTCTAGCTTGGTGAAGAATTTTGTAACTTGAGGGACATAGGTCATTTAATATTGGATCGTCTTGCGCATGTAACCAGGTTTCTGTAATCAGTGGGAGGTCTAATTGTTCTTCTTCTAGCCATTCTGTAATGTTTTGTTTATTGTAGATCTGGCATTAACATATCCAATTGGGACTGGTGTAAATGAGAGTGAATTATAAGATGTTTTCTTGTAGAGAAATGGTTATATTTTGTTTTTGAGTAGGGTGGCTTTGAGTCAGGTGTTTTTTGATTGACGTGTATGTGATTTAGTTGATTTACAATAATTGAATTTGTCATATTGTGTTTTTTTTGTTTCCTGCTTTAACTTTAAACCTATTAGAAATAATGACTGGGATATTAATGTAGGTTTCTAAAGCGATAGAGGGAGAACCAGTAAAAATGTGACATATAATAGTAATTCGTGGAGGAGCATTTTCGATATGACGTCTAAGTCCAACTTTGGACGTTTTGCAAAAAAACATCCAAAATCTGAATAGCAAAGAAGGTCATTTTTAAAAAAGAAAAACATCTATCTTTTGTTTTTGAAAATAGGTTTTGTGATTTGGATGGGGTTTTTTTGTTACATTTGTACCCCATGCTTTCCCACTCATGGCAGGCTCAATGCGGCTTACATGGGGCAATGGAGGGTTAAGTGACTTGCCCAGAGTCACAAGGAGCTGCCTGTGCCTGAAGTGGGAATTGAACTCAAGTTCCTCAGTTCCCCAGGACCAAAGTCCACCACCCTAACCACAAAATCAAGCCATTGAGATATAGGAGGAGCCAGCATTTTTAGTACACTGGTCCCCCTGACATCCCAGGAAAGCAATAGGGCACCCTAGGGGGCACTGCAGTGGACTTCATAAAATGGTCCCAGGTACACATCTGACCATTGCTCTCTTACCTTGTCTGCTGAGCCCCCCCCCAAACCCACCTAAAACCCACTACCCCCAACTGTACACCGCTACCATAGCCCTTACGGGTGAAGGGGGCACCTATATGTGGGCACAATGGGTTTCTGGTGAGTTTTGGAGGGCTCATAGTTTCATCCACAAGTGTAACAGGTAGGGGGAGGTAGAAGCCTGGGTCCACCTGTCTGCAGTGCACTGCACCCACCACTAGACTACGCCAGAGACCTGCATGCTATTCTAATGGACCTGAGTATAACATCTGTGGCTGGCACAGAGGCTGGCAAGTAATGTTTTTTATCACATTTTGGGGGGTGGGGGGTGGAAGGAGGTTAGTGACCACTGGGGGAAAAAGGGGGAGGTCATCCCTGATCCCTCCAGTCGTCATCTGCTTATTTAGAGCACCTTTTTGTGCCTTATTCATTATAAAAACAGTTCTAGCTCAAAACGTCTTAGTTTTAGTCCTGGATGTTTTTGTTTTCTTCCATTATGGCTGAAAAATGTCTAAGTCTCAGGAGCGCCCAAGACCCGCCCTGGACACACCCCTGATATGCCACCTTGAGATTTGGACGCACTTCTGATGGACTTCAAAGAAAAGCGTCTAAAATTAGGTTTCAAAAATACTGATTTGGATGTTTTTGTGAGAAAAACGTCCAAATGCTGCTTTATGCCACTTTTTAGAAGTTTTTCTGTTTTGAAAATGAGCCCAATAGTCAATTAACTGTGAATAACTGGAAGAACATTTGGAGACTAGTGTGAGATAATGTTTGGAAGTAAACTTATTGAATATGATGAATTTAAAGGCAGATATTTGATAAAGATGTATGTCTCCGATGTGGAGTGTCGTGGTGTCCCTTTGGTGCAACACTTCAAAGCTTGATTTCCCTTGAGCCTGCTGGACGCTGACGTGAACACTCGACAGCGTGCCTCGGGCTATGAGTGTTGGTACATGACAACTTGGAGAGAGGCAGCAAGACTCACTGATGGAAGCAGGCCTTTGAAGTGAAAAGTTGGCTAAACTGCTGCCTCAGAGCTTGATTTCCCTTGAGCCCACTGGGCGCTGACATTAGCACCTGACAGTGAGCTGTGGAGGGCCATAATCGAACGGGGCGCCCAAGCTTTCCTGAGGACATCCTTGCAGGACGTCCCCGCAAAGGGGCAGGGAAACCCGTATTATCAAAACAAGATGGGCGTCCATCTTTTGTTTCGATAATACAGTCGGGGATGCCAAAATCTCAACTTTTAGGTCGACCTTAGAGATGGTCGTCCCTGATTTTCGGCGATAATGGAAACCGAGGACGCCCATCTCAGAAACGACCAAATTCAAGCCATTTGGTTGTGGGAGGAGCCAGCATTCATAGTGCACTGGACACTCTAGGGGGCACTGCAGTGGACTTCAGAAAAAGTTCCCCCACCTTGTGTGCTGTGCCCCCCCAACCCCCCCCCCCCCAAAAAAAAAACCCACTCCCCACAACTGTACACCACTTCCATAGCCCTTAGGGTTGAAGGGGGGCACCTAGATGTGTGGGTAAATTGGGTTTGTGGTGGGTTTTGGAGGGCTTACATTTACCACCACAAGTGTAACAGGTAGGGGGGATGGGCCTGAAGTGCACTGCAGTACCCCCTAAAACTGCTCCAGGGACCTGCATACTGCTGTTATGGAGCTGGGTATGATATTTGAGGCTGGCATAGAGGCTTGCAAAAAAATATTAAAATTTTTTTTTAGGGTGGGAGGGGGTTAGTGACCACTGGGGGAGTAAGTGGAGGTCATCCCCGATTCCCTCCAGTGGTCATCTGGTCAGTTCAGGCACCTTTTTGAGGCTTGGTCTTAAGAAAAAATGGACCAGGTAAAGTCGCCCAAGTGCTTGTCATGGACGCCCTTCTTTTTTCCATTATTGGTTGAGGATGCCCATGTGTTAGGCATGCCCCAGTCCCGCCTTCGGTATGCTTCCTACACGCCCCCGTGAACTTTGGTCATCTCCATGACGGAAAGCAGTTGAGGACACCCAAAATCGGCTTTCGATTATGCCGATTTGGGCGACCATGGGAGAGGACGCCCATCTCCTGATTTGTGTCAAAAGATGGGCGCCCTTCTCTTTTGAAAATAAGCCTGTTAGGCTGCGATTGTTGATAGATGACACCATCTGGTCAGCCACATATTTATCTCCAGGATATGAGGTTCTCTACCTTGGCATTTACCTTCAACAAGGAGGATCAACGAGAACACCACTTGTGCACCTGTCTGCTTCACCCTCTCTTTCAGAGCCACTTTTGATATATTTGGTGGGGTACCTAACAGTATCACTTGTGCCAACATGGATAAGCAGCATTTGGTAATAGTCATTAGGCTTGATGAGTCTCGGCAAGCTCTCTGAAACATCTTGAATTTTGGCACCTGGTTTTCATGGATACCTCTGTACCCCTCAGAAAACAATCGCCAACCACATCTTTTAATAGTTTTGCGTCATCTGCAAATGTAATCACCTCACTTGTCATTCTGATTTCTAGATCATTTATAAATATGTTAAACAGCATTGGTCCCAGTACAGATCCCTGTGGCTTCCACTAATTAACAGCTTTCACTAATTAACCTCCTCCACTGAGAAAAATGGCCACTTAACCCTACTCTCTCTTTTCATTAACCAGTTCCTAATCCACAGAAGAATATTGTCTCATATCCCATGGAGTTTCTCATGAGGAACTTTGTCAAAAGCTTTCTGAAAATCTAGATACACTGTATCAAATGACTCACATTTATCCACATGTTTATTTACACCTTCATGCTACTAAGGATTTGATCTAAAATAGTTCCCCCTTTTGTCAGTTCCTAGACCAATTGCTCTAAGAAGCAGTCTTTTATTCAGTCTAAAACTTTTACCTCCCTAGCACTTCCTGATGTGACATTTTTCCAGGCAATAGTAGGGTAATTGAAATCACCCATTATTACACTATTGCCCAGTTTGCTAGTTTCCTAATTTCTATTAGCATCTGTTTGTTCTGTCCTGGTGGGCAGTAGTATAGCCCTACCAATATACTCTTTCCCTTATTATTACACTATTGCCCAGTTTGCTAGTTTCCTAATTTCTATTAGCATCTGTTTGTTCTGTCCTGGTGGGCAGTAGTATAGCCCTACCAATATACTCTTTCCCTTCACATATGGAATTTCTATCCATAATGATTCCACTCTGCTATCTGCTTCATGCAGATTTTTTGTTTATTTTGTTTGACTCAATTCCTTCTTTAACATATAGTGCAACCCCCTCCAATTTGATCTACTCTATCATTGCGATATCACTGCATGATAATACAGTGTCCCATTGATTGTCCTCCTTCCACTAGGTCTCACAAATTCCTATTATAATGACCTCTTCAATTTGTGCTATATATTTTAACTATCCCAGCTTTATTTAGACACTTCACATAGCGTTTTTCCTTGCACCTACAAGCTGCTTAGAAATTGACAGTGATAATTTGCTTCTTATACTCTGCTCTCCTCTTAAACATTCCTTGCTTGTTTCACCATTGTTGAAACCACTCTATTGGGATTCCATCAATGTTGTGTTTTAATTGTATCCTTCAAGGATACCCTACTCCAATCTATATGCTCCTGAGCAACTGCCAGCTTTTCCCTTGATTCTAGTTTAAAAGCTGCTCTATCTACTTTTTAAATGTCAGTGCCAGTAGCCTGGTTCCATCCTGGTTAAAGTGGGGCCCATCCTCGGAATAGCCACCCCCTTTCCCAGAATGTTGGCCAGTTCCTAACAAATCTAAATCCCTCATCCCTGCACCATCATCTCAACCACACATTAAGACTTCAGAGCTCTGCCTGTCTCTTGGGTCCTGTGCATGAAATAGGAAGCATTTCCGAAAATGCTACCCTGGAGGATCTGGATTTTTTTTCTTTTTACCTAAGAGCCTAAATTTGGTTTCAAGGACCTCCCTCTCATATTTTCCTATGTCATTGGTACCCACATGTACCAAGACAGCCCAGTACTAACTAAAATCCTATCTAGGTGGCATGTGATATACAGCATCTTCACACCAGGCAAGCAAGTGGCCAGGCAATCCTCATGTCCACCAGCCACCCAGCCATCTACAAGCCTAATGATTGAATCACCAACTATAACTGATATCCTAACCCTTCCCTCCTGGGCAGAAGCCCCTGGAGACATATCCTCAGTTCTAGAGGATACTGCATCCCCTTGTTGGCAAGTCCTGGCTACAGGATTACTTCCTACTTCACCAGGGTGATGCTGTCCTTCTAGGAGACCTCCCTCCTCCAAGACAGCAAAGGGACTGCCAGGCTGGAGGTGGGACTTCTCTACTATGTCCCTGTAGGTCTCCTCTATATATCTCTGTCTGCCTCAGCTCCTCCAAGTCTGCTACTCTAGCTTCAGGAGACAGGACTAGTTCTCTAAGAGCTAGAAGCTCTTTGCATAGATTCCCTAATGTGTCTGTAACACATGAATTTCATTCGACCATAACATCACTTTGTATTTGTTTCATCACCGGAGGTGGCTAACACCTCACGGTACTATGTAAGCCACATTGAGCCTGCAAATAGGTGGAAAAATGTGGGGTATAAATGTAACAAAATAAATAAAATATAAATAAATAAATATAGCACACATATAATCTCTCACCAACTGGTAAGTAATTATACATATGACACTCAATGCAAAAGACTAGGTAGCACCCCTCTCGCTGCTGGACTGCTGTCTGCATCTTATTATTGTTGACGTGTTTAATTAATTAAAACTTGATTAAACTTAATTAAAACTTCACTTAGCTCACAGAATAAATGCAGTCCTTGATCAGTATGAAGATGAGATCCATAACTAAATTAGTTAAATACATTTTACTCACATTGTGAACTCTTGCAGTAGCCTGTCCAAGAGCTTCACCGTTTGGTCTATATCCTCTAGTGTGGTTTCTAGCCCTGCCTCCTTTCAAAATTCTGGTCCTTTTCCTCAGTGAGCACTCAAATAAACCTCTGCTCAGTGAGCACATAAACCAGCAGCTCTCAAACAAAATTTGCAGCCAGTCTTTAGTGAACATTGTGTCTCCTGCTGCAACATTCCTTCTAGAAGCACAACCACACTACAGTGTGTACAGCTCAGGAGATTTCTTGGCTTGACTAATGAATAGATGTATATATAATTCCTAGCTAGAATCATGGTATGCCTTCTTTGCTGTGGCTTATTGTAGGCATCTTTCAAGCAGCCAGCAATCTGCCTCCTACAAAAAGATACCTCCATGGATCCACACAGAGATCAAGCCGTTGTTCCTTGAATTTGGATTGGTTCCAGGTTTTGTCTAGCTTTTCATACTATGATTTTTCTAGAAGTCACACTGCCTTGTTACAGAGCATAATCTTGATTTTGTTTTTGTACTTTAACACATGCAATCCTTGATCTATAAAACTTGACCTCATCAGCTCCAAAGTTTTCTCTACTACCAGATGTTCCTTTCCTTCATCATAAGCTGAACACATATTGATCACCAAAGATGGTACCTTGGTGATATGATATGATCAGGGCTGTCCCAATCATTAAGCAAGACTAGGCTGTTCCTTGGGGCAGCAAAAAGCAGCTGCAGTTAAAGCAAAACAATAGGTTCGAACAGCCACACAAACTCAAAGAGCCATCAGCACATAGTTTAACGTATATATTTTTTTATTTTTTAGAACATTTGTTGATAATCATGATGGTTGAGTTTTATTACCAAAATCTTTGAGGAAGTGGAAAAGCTGCGAGTTAGGGGCCTGAAAGTTAATGGTGGGGAGGCTGTAAGGCTAAGGGTTTGCCTAGTGTGTCCACTACCCTTGCACAAGCTCTGGCTATGATGTAATAATCCATGTCTTTTTCTTCATTAAAGAAACATCAGGCAGATTGATATGACGAAACTCTCCTTCCCCTTTCCACAGTATAAATTATGCCCTTAAAACTATAACCTGTTTTCTGGGCACATTCTAACTCATTATGACACAATAAGGAATAACAGAACTTTTCAAAGCTGTGACTCTTGCATAGATGTCAGGAACAGCTTCTGGCAGAACATCAAGAACATGCATAATTTTCTCAAAATTAGCAATGGTTCCCAGAACTGTATCTACTGGCACACTGCTTTAATGTCATCTCCTCTGACTTGGGTCAAAGAGTTCTGGTTACACAATGAATGAGGAAGGCATCTCCAACAATATTATTCAATCCAGACCTATAGTGCAGATGAAAATCATAGGTGAAGAAAGCTGTAGCACCCAGTTTACAGCGAAGGAGGAGAAGATATGGCCCAGTAGTTAGAGACAGAGACCCATGGCAGCCAGAATGATTCTTGTGACCTTCGGCAAGTCACTTTATCTCTGATTTCCTCAAGTACCCACTTTAAACTGTAAGGGGGACCATTTTATAAGGGGGCACGTATGTTTAGGTACAACCTCCCAGACTCTATAAAGTCATGCGCCCAAATTTCCGACTAGCTCAGAAATTTAGGCACGCAAGTTATAAAATAGTGCCAGTTGCGCCAAACTTTATTATATTAGGAGCCACTTGGCCTTCTGCCCCAATAATAGCCCTTATGTGGCATTAATTGGTGCTCATTGGCACTAAGTTATAGGTGTGCATGTAACTGCATTTAGGTGCTATTGTATAAACTTAGCACCTAAATGCTGTAGTGTGCAGCTACAAAGGGTTCATGCATGTGGGCAGGTCAACGGTGTGTCTTGCAGTCGCATGCATACGTAAGTTATAAAATACTATTACGTGTTCATCTGCCAACTTCAGATGCGACCATTTAGATTTATTATTTATAACCCGCCCTTATCTAGGGCGAAGTTCAAAATACACATATATAAGTTCAAAAACATACAAAAAAAAACAACATAAAAAATTCAAAATCCAGCCCAAGCCACAGTTCAAAAACAGTCAAAGAAATAAAAACACAACCTTATTCTCAATCAGCAGTAGTATAGCCAGACACAACAAATGTACCTTCAATTGATGCTTAAATGTCAGCAAATGGGACTCATGTTTCAATCTAGCTGGCAACCTGTTCCATTCAAAAGGTCCAGCAATAGAAAAAGTTCATTTTCTAGTCCACATCTGATGAAATTGTTTCATTGCAGGCACCACTAAATTTCCAGCATTCAATGATCGCAAATGTCTCTGCAGAACATAACAATGAATGACCATTTACTCCAGCCTTTGATATGATATGAGTGCTCATGCCTAAGGTAAATCATAAATCTACGACTCAAAATACCTGTCAGCACATAGTAACATAGTAGATGACGGCAGAAAAAGACCTGCACGGTCCATCCAGTCTGCCCAACAAGATAAACTCACATTTGCTACTTTTTGTGTATACCTTACCTTGATTTGGGCACAGACCTTATAAGTCTGCCCAGCACTATCCCCGCCTCCCAACCACCAGTCCTGCCTCCCACCACCGGCTCTGGCACAGACCGTATAAATCTGCCCAGCACCATCCCCGCCTGCCGCCATCGATTACACCGATCTCCTTGACTGTCTAGATCCAGACCCTGGTATATACCCAGCAGACAGAATATGGACCAACTTCAAGATACTATCGGAGGATCTCATCTCCCAAACTCTCAAAAGATTTGCCAAATCTAATTGCAAATTAGACATATGCCCAAACAACCTTGTGACATCTGCCCCTCAATTTATAACAGACCTAATGAACCATTTGAATTATATGTTACAAAATGGACTCTTCCCGAAGGAGAAAGGAAACATTCTACTCACCCCCATACCCAAAGACACAAAGAAAAGTGCTAGTGAATTAACCAACTGCAGACCAGTATCATCCATTCCCTTAATAACCAAACTAACGGAAGGAATGGTGACCAAACAACTCACAAATTACTTTAACAAATTCTCAATACTACACGACTCCCAGTCAGGATTTCGGTCTAACCACAGTACTGAAACAGTACTAGTTACTCTTATGACTAAATTCAAACAATTGATCGCAACTGGCAAGAACATACTACTCCTACAATTTGACATGTCCAGCGCCTTCGACATGGTTGATCATGGAATACTACTACATATCCTAGAGTACTTCGGAATTGGAGGCAACGTTCTCAATTGGTTCAAGGGGTTCCTAACCACATGATCATACCAAGTGACATCTAATTCGACCACATCAGCCACATGGATACCTGAATGTGGAGTTCCACAAGGATCCCCCCTCTCAACGACCTTATTCAACTTAATGATGATACCCTTGGCCAAACTACTATCAAACCAAAACCTCAACCCATACATATATGCAGACGACGTAACGATCTACATCCCATTTAAACAAGATTTAAAAGAAATTTCCAATGACATCAACCAGAGTCTACATATCATGCATTCATGGGCGGATGCATTCCAGCTGAAACTTAATGCAGAAAAAACCCAATGCCTAATACAGACAAAAAAGCACCACTGGGCCTTCAAGAAAGAGATAATAGCCGTCCTTTTATTGTGAAAAAGACCCGACACGGGCCGTGTTTCGGCGCACAAGCGCCTGCCTCAGGGGTCAAGGTGTATCTTCACTTAGGATTTCTGCTTATACATTGTGAAGATACACCTTGACCCCTGAAACACGGCCCATGTCGGGTCTTTTTCACAATAAAAGGCCGGCAATTATCTCTTTCTTGAAGGCCCAGTGGTGCTTTTTTGTCTGTGCTGTTTATTTGTATGCTGTATTACCCTCTCTTTTGTTACTGCGTAATACTCACCTCTCAACATAACACGAACAAATTCACCACCATCAACACACCAAAACTGAAACTTCCAATTTCGGACACCCTAAAAATTCTTGGAGTTACCATTGATCGTCACCTAACACTTGAGAATCACGCGAAAAACACAACCAAGAAGATGTTCCACTCAATGTGGAAATTAAAAAGAGTAAGACCTTTCTTCCCAAGGACCGTCTTCCGTACAATCAATGGTACTCAGCCATCTAGACTATTGCAACGCACTCTATGCTGGCTGCAAAGAGCAAATAATCAAGAAACTTCAGACAGCCCAGAACACTGCAGCTAGACTCATATTCGGTAATACAAAATATGAAAATGCTAAACCCCTACGAGAAAAGCTACACTGGCTACCACTTAAAGAACGCATCACGTTCAAAATATGTACCCTAGTTCACAAAATCATTCACGGAGATGCCCCAGCCTACATGTCAGACCTGATAGACCTACCACCCAGGAATGCTAAAAAATCATCCCGCACATTCCTTAATCTTCACTTCCCCAACTGCAAAGGTCTAAAATACAAACTAACGCATGCATCAACCTTCTCCTACTTGAGCACACAATTCTGGAATGCGCTACTGTGCAACTTAAAAACGATATACGAACTAACTAACTTCCGCAAACTACTGAAGACCCATCTCTTTAACAAGGTATACCATAAAGATCAACAAATGTGAACTCCTACACATACATCCAGAATTGCCATACGATATTTGCTTGTTATACTACTATCATGCTTTATCATTATCATGTTGCCCAAGATCCTTATGCAATACTAAATATCTATTTTCTAATGTATTTCCACTATTCATGATGTAATGTAAGCCACATTGAGCCTGCAAAGAGGTGGGAAAATGTGGGATACAAATGCAATAAATAAATAAGGTTAGACGCACACATGCTGACTTATGCTGTGTTCCATGATGGCAATTTCACACCCAATTGCTGTTATAGAATTGCCACTTAGGGCCTGATATGATTTAAGCAGGACCCAGGATAGGGGGGATGGAGAGGGAGGGAGAGTGCAACTTCAGGCAGCCTTTTCCATTGGGAAGCCCTGGGCTCAATGGTAGGTACGTCCTTGGCTTGGGTCACTCAGCTTCTCTCCCATCATGCAGTAAGGAATCTTTCACCTTCCCCATTTCCTAGCATTTGCTAAGTCCTTGTGTACAGGTCTTCTCAGAGCAGAAAAACAAAGAAAGAATAAAATAAACCCTGCCTCCTGGTTCACTTTCATATGGGAAACCATTCTCTCATGGTCCCCCTCCCCCCCCCAAGATTCACATTAGTGGCATGACAATTTCACACCAAAGTAACAGTAAAAAATCTTATCTTTGCAAACAACAAAAGTTCTATAATGTTTATGAAGTGGCTCTCATAGTCACTAACACAGACTTCTACCATGGACCATGTTTGGACTTAACAGGCAGTTCCTGGAGGATTTACTGAACAGACTACTAAATCCAGTGTTCTTTACACTCGTCATCAGTAAACAGGGGCATAATGCACGAGCAAAGCAATTCTAGCAGTCCTAAATGTGCATTGCAAGTTTTATTATACACATTCCGCTGACCATGGGAGTCAGCCCAGCTAACTCCAGTAGTCTGAATATCGGGCGCATTGATTCTAGTTCAATGAAAGAGCAGGACATATTGAACAGATCAAACACAATTTCTGTCTCAGGAAGGGCAAGTCTCCTTTCCCCATGCACACATTGATCCCTTTTACTTTTAACATTTTTATTAACTTTTATAACTTAAACATACAGCAAGAACTATTAATTGTAGACACATATTATATCCCACATCCCATACTCCCTTCCAGCCCCATGTCTAAATCAACACAATCATATCTAAATCTGCACTTCCCAGGCTGCCTAGGTCTTAAATACAAATCAACTTTCGCATCCAGCTTTTCTTACATAAGCACACAGCTGTGGAACGCGTTACCAAGGGCCTTGAGGATGACGTACGACCACCTAAACTTCCAGAAATTACTAAAGACTAACCTGTTTGAAAAGGCATACCTTACCGATCCAACCTAGGTGCCTGATCCTTGCAACATAACAAAAGTAAATTACGTATTGGACTTAACACAACTCTTCCACTGACTGTTCCATATGAACTCTTTATTACAACAACATCACTTTGTATTTGTTCACACCGGAGTCTGTGAACGCCTCTCCGGTGCTATGAAAGCCACATTGAGCCTGAAAATAGGTGGGAAAATGTGGGATACATAGTAACATAGTAGATGACGGCAGAAAAAGACCTGTACGGTCCATCCAGTCTGCCCAACAAGATAACTCATATTTGCTGCTTTTTGTGTATACCCTACTTTGATTTGTACCTGTGCTCTTCAGGGCACAGACCGTATAAGTCTGCCCAGCACTATCCCCGCCTCCCAACCACCTGCCCCTCCTCCCAACCACCGGCTCTGGCACAGACCGTATAAGTCAGTCCAGCACTATCCTCACCTCCCAACCATCAGCCCTGCTTCCCAACCACCGGCTCTGGCACAGACCTTACAAGTCTGTCCAGCACTATCCTTGCCTCCCAACCACCAGCCCCGCCACAAATAAATATGTCCAACTTTTAATTCTATCCCAATCATCAATAAACTCTTCCTCTGTTTTTAATGCAAATAAGCTGCTAAACAACCTCACCCCTCAGCTCTCATTTTTGAAAATCTGCCAATTTTTCCATCCTCACTATAAAACCCAACCTTGAGGCATATTTTCAAAGCACTTTGGGAGGCTAAGTTCCATAGGTTTCTATGGAACTTTGGGAGGCTAAGTGCTTTGAAAATATGCCTCTTAGTCAACCAACTGACTGGCGATGGAGCCTTCAGAGCCTTCCAGTGGCCTGCAATTTCACATCTGGTTCCCACAATATCCATCTGTAATATACTTTTCATACTTCTAATCATCTTTCTTGGGATTAGAACAAGTAACCTTATTTCTGTATCTACTTTCACTTTCCACCCAACCAATTCTCTTGTCATCTGTAGGCAGGCAGATTGGAGGGTGACAAGTGCAAGTTCTAACTCTCTCTAGAGAAGGCTGCAAGATCCAAGACTGTAGAAACAGTCACGGTTGTGGCTGTGCCCTTATGTTCAGACCTACTGTTTCTCTGTATCTAGCTCTGTAACCTCTCCATTCTACCTTTTTTCCTGTAGGTGTTCTTCCTGTTAGCCAAGCCTTGCTTTGGTGTCCCTGAAGCCAAGCCTAATTTTGGTCTCCCTTGTTCTACTTCATTTCCTACTTGTGACATCATCAGCCTACTCCTTTATAAGGACCCAGGGAGCTTTCCTGCGTTGCCTTTGCAACAGGTCTACTTTTTCCTTTTCTTGTTGTACTGTTGTTTGATTCTGAGGGAACTGGTCTTCTTGTTAATCTGTGTCTTTGGGCACAGCCTGAGCCCTGTGTGAGTGGTTTTGGTTTGAAACTGTATGGATTACTTTCCTGTTAGGTTTGCTTTCAAGCAAAGCCCTCTTCTGTTTCTGTGT
The DNA here is from genome assembly GCF_901765095.1 of Microcaecilia unicolor. Classification (NCBI taxonomy): domain Eukaryota; kingdom Metazoa; phylum Chordata; class Amphibia; order Gymnophiona; family Siphonopidae; genus Microcaecilia; species Microcaecilia unicolor. The sequence continues at coordinate 576,940,293 of NC_044032.1, read as the reverse complement.
GTGTTGTTCTGGCTTAAACCTGTATGGATTTGTTAACTTTGTTTCCAAGCAAAGCCCTGTTCTGTTTTTCTGTTTGTGTGTGGTTCTGGTTTGAACCAGAATAGAGTCCTTCCTTGTTGTCTAGGCTCTCCAGCTTAAGCCTGTTTTTTTGTTTGGTTTCCCTTGTTACCTTTCACTGTTCAGAGAGCTGATTGTTGCCAGCCCAGCTGCTTTCCTTGATTAACTTGCTTCCATGCAGCTGTGTGTACTCTGTTTGCTCTGTCTCTGTGTGATGGCTGAGTTCTGGTAAGAACATTGTTTGTTTTCTCTTTGCTTTATTCCTTTGACTGCAGTGTAAGCCCTGCTTCTTTCTGACTTGTGTATTAAAAGCAGCCCTTCCCTTTAGCCTGCTTTAACTCTTTGTCTGCTGGGTCTGTCTCCTGATTCTTGTGAGCATTGCTTCTGATCTGATTTGTGTATGTAAAGGCAGCTTTCCATGTTTGCTTGCTTTTCCCTTTGTCTCTAGTGTCTGTTATTTGACTCTGAGGAGCATAATCGAAAGGAGCGCCCATGTTTTCCTGAGGACGTGCTCACGAAGGGGTGGGGAAACCCATATTATTGAAACAAGATGGACATCCATCTTTTGTTTCGATAATACGGTCAGGGACGCCCAAATTGCGAACTTTAGGTCAATTTAGATTGTAAGCTCTTTTGAGCAGGGACTGTCTCTTTGTATCAGGTGTTCAGCGTTGCATGCGTCTGGTAGCGCTATACAAATGTTAATAATAATAATAATAACCTTAGAGATGGTCGGTCCCGATTTTCGGTGATAATGGAAACCGAGGACGCCCATCTCAGAAACGACCAAATCCAAGCCATTTGGACATGGGAGGAGCCAGAATTCGTAGTGCACTGGTCCCACTCACATGCCAGGACACCAACCGGGCACCCTAGGGGGCACTGCAGTAGACTTCATAAATTGCTCCCAGGTGCATAGCTCCCTTACCTTGGGTGCTGAGCCCCCCAACCCCTGCCCAAAACCCACTACCCACAACTGTACAACACTACCATAGCCCTAAGGGGTGAAGGGGGGCACCTAGTTGTCGGTAAAGTGGGTTTCTGGTGGGTTTTCAAGGGCTCACATTTACCACCACAAGTGTAACAGGTAGGGGGGGATGGGCCTGGGTCTGCCTGCCTGAAGTGCACTGCACCCACTAAAACTGCTCCAGGGACCTGCATACTGCTGTCATGGAGCTGGGTATGATATTTGAGGCAGACATAGAGGCTTGCAAAAAATATTTAAGAAGAGAAAAAGATCCTTAGGGGGAGTTTCAAGATGGCGGACGCAGCTTGAGAGCGTTCGTCGAGTCTCCCTGGACCTTTCTCCTTTTACTGATTTAAAACAAGATTTCTTTATCTAAAATGCCCCATACTAAAAGGAAAGGGGTGGTCAAGAGCTTACCACCCGCAGCGATGACCACTCGATCGGTCCAGTCGACCCTCGACGCTTTCGCCACAAGCACGCCACGGGTGATAGAGGTGAGGAATTCCGCTGTGGAAGGGATCGGAGGAGCGACGGCTTCCCTGGAACAGGATACCATCACTCTATCCTCACCGGATATTTCCCCACCTCCGTGTCCCGCGAACTACCGAGACGCGGTGGAATCTCCAACAACGTCCGAGGTCGACGTTGAGGATTATTCGGCGGTTGGTACTGCGGAGGCAGCGAGCGGGAGAGGTTTTCAACAACAACAGCAGGAAGCTCGCACGGAGGTAACCCTCGAGGCCATATGGGCAATGTTAAAAACTTTGAATCAAACAGTTCTAAAGGCAGCAGCTGATACAGCTTCTCTAGTGACTAAAGTAGATTCTTTGCAAGACTCTCTCGAAAAAATAAAACAAGATACTATTAAACAGAATGATATTTTTCAACAAGAGATTTCCTCTATAAAAAATACAACTGTCTCCTTGATAAAGGATAAAACCTTTATTCATAGTAAAATAAATCAGCTGGAGAATTATAATAGGAGACTTAACTTGAGAGTATTAAATTTCCCAAAAATGGTTGAACTGAGTGGTTTAGAATTATTTAAGAAATATCTTACTGAGGTTCTCAATTGTTCCTCCGAGATGATTCCTCCTATAAATAAAATATATTACCTTCCAATTCCACAGAAGAAAATGGAGGAACAAAGGAGAAAATCAGAAGTACAGGGAATGCAAGAGGATGGATTACAAAATTTAACAGCTTTTCTTGAAAACTCACTGCCTGAAATCTATACTCGTTCAACTCTGCTAGTTTCTCTGGTCTTTGAGCAAGACCTCAATTCAATTATGAAACTATACTTCAAAAATGCTCAAAAAACTTTTTTGGGATCTCGTTTGTGGATCTACCCAGATGTCACTAGATTTACTCAGGAAAAAAGAAGAGAGTTTCTATTATTGAGAGATGAAGTTAAAGCTTTGGGAGCTAGCTTTTTGCTAGCCTATCCATGTAAATGTCTAATCAAATACTTGGATAATAAGTATATTTTTTATGAACCTAAACAATTGAAAAGCTTTGTTGGATCAAAGAAGATTGTCAAATGACCTCTTGGATTAAGGGAAATAATGAAGTATTGACTACCTGTGGGGCGGTCTAGGTCCTATTGCCTAAATAAGAAAAATAATTTGTTTTTGTTCTCCTCAATTTCTTTGACTCCCCCCTAATGTGTTGGTGGTCTAAGATAGGAAAATATTGTTTCTATTGATATGAGAAATATTATTGTAATTCCTTTTGTTTGATATCTCATTTCCGAGTTTTCTTTAACAAGTGTATCTTGTAATTATGTGAAATTATAAATAAATAAATTAAAAAATATATATATTTAAGAAGTTTTTTTAGGGTGGGAGGGGGTTAGTGACCACAGGGGGAGTAAGGGGAGGTCATCCCCGATTCCCTCTGGTGGTCATCTGGTCAGTTCAGACACTTTTTTGAGGCTTGGTTGCAAGAAAAAATGGACCAAGTAAAGTCGCCCAAGTGCTCATCAGGGACACCCTTCTTTTTTCCATTATCGGTCGAGAATGCCCATGTGTTAGGCATGCCCTAGTCCCGCCTTCGCTATGCTTCCGACACACCCCCATGAACTTTGGTTGTCCCCGCGATGGAAAGCAGTTAAAGACACCCAAAATTGACTTTCGATTATGCCGATTTGGGTGACCATGGGAGAAGGACGCCCATCTCCCGATTTGTGTTGAAAGATGGGCGTCCTTCTCTTTCGAAAATAAGCCTGTCTGTGGCACAGCCTTGTGTATTCTTATAAGTGGCTTCGCTTTACCTTTGAGTCCTGTATGGCCAGCCTTGTGTGTTCTTGTGAGTGGATTCCTTTGACCCTTGAGTGGCACAGCCTTGTGTATTCCTATAGTTGGCTTCTCTTTACCCTTGAGTGCTGTATGGTTCAGCTTAGGGTGTTCCTATGAGTGGCTTCCCTTTTTCCTTGAGTGCTGTATGATACAGCCTAGAGTGTATTCCTATAGTTGGCTCCCCTTTATCCTCGAGTGCTGCGTGGCCAGCCTTGTGTATTCCCTTGAACAGTAATTCTCCCCAATAAAATCCTACCACCTGAAAACGTTTTTGTAAAGAGGTGGGGGTAGGGGACCTGAGACTTTTTCCTCCTAGTTTCTTTTTTTTTTTACCATACTTTCTATCAGTGATAATTTTATTAGAAGAAGAAATCTTGATGGACTTGTGAATAGATAAGATAATATTGAATCACACCATTCAGTGATCACTAGATACCAAATGATCACCCACCATAACATTGGAAACACTCTCCCTGTTTGTAAGCACCAGGTCCAAATCAGACCCATGTGGGTTCCATTACCATCTGCTGGAACAATTCTTCCTGTAGAGAACCCAAGATCCCCTTGCTTCTAAATGACCTTGACCTTCCTGTACAGATTATAGCCAGGTATAACTATATCCCAATCATAGTTCTCTGTGAACCACATTTCTGTGACTGCCACTAAATCCAAATTGGCTTCTACTATTGCAATCTCTAGATCTAGAAATTTATTTCCCATACTATGAGCATTGGTATACAAAGCTCTCCAGATATTGCCCTTTTTCCCATTTCTATAAAGATATTTTATGTCTTACATTCCTGAGGGTTATTAATAACTTTGGAGCTTTTTACATTAAGGAGCTCATTTTCAAAAGAGAAAAACATCCAAAAGTGGCATAAATATGCATTTGGACATTTCTCTCACAAAAATGTCCAAATTGGTATTTTCAAAACCAATTTTAAATGTTTTTCTATGAAGTCGATCAGAAGTGCATTCAAATCACAAGGAGGTATGCCCAGGGGCATGTTAACAGTGGGATCTGGGCTTTCCTAACACTTGGACATTTTTCAGCTATAATGGAGCAAAACAAAAGTATCCAGGACTAAAACTAAGACGTTTTGAGCTAGACCTGTTTTTATAATGAATAAGGCACAAAAGGGTGCCCTAAATGACCAGATGACCATTGCAGGGAATCAGAGGTCACTGAACCCTCCCACCCTCCACAAATGTGAATACAAATATGATAGCAGCCTCTATAACAGTCTCAGATGTTAGAAGCCAGGTCTATTAGAGCAGAATGCAGGTCACCAGAGTAGTGTAGTGGCCAGTGCAGTGCACCATGGAGTGGGGGACTCTGGTCCATATCTCCCTTTACCTGTCACATTTGTGGGGGAAACTGTGAGCCCTCCAAAACTCACCAGAAACCCACTATACCCACATATAGGTGCCCCTTTCACCCATAAGGGCTATTGTAGTGGTGTACAGTTGTGGGCAGTGGGTTTTGGGTGGGTTTTCAGGGGCTCAGCAGACAAGATAAGGGAGCAAAGGTGAGATGTGTACCTGGGAGCACGTTTTTGAAATCCACAGCAGTGCCCCCTAGGGTTCCCCATTTATCTCCTGGGATGTCTGGAAGACTAGTCTACTAAACATGCTGGCCCCTCCTACATCCCAGTGGCTTGATTTTCTACATTTTTCACTTGGATATATTTTTTTTAAGGGACCAAAAAACAAAACACCCAAAGCACAAAACCTCGTTAGAAACAGTATTTTCAAAAACAAAAGATAGACATTTTTCTTTTTTGAAAATGAACTTCTTTCCTATTCAGATTTTGGACGTTTTTTGCAAAACGTCTAAAGTCGGACTTAGATGACATATGGAAAATGTTCCTCCATGTATTCTATTCTGCAATATCCTTCTTAGTTCCATGCGGATTATACAAAGAAAATAACCACCAGAACAGGCATCTGGGAATGTACATATTCAGGATCACAACATAGTAATAGATCGTTTTACGTATTTCTTAAACAGAATGGTCTTAAGTTGTTTACAAAAGGATAAATAATGAGTTAAAGAATGGACAGATGATGGGAGAGCATTCCATATTGAAGCAGCTTGATATGGAAGTGAAGCTGAAAATACTTAACTAGCTTTACTGCACAATTACAAGAGAACCTTACGAGACTGGGAGACTGGGCATCCAAATGACAGATGATGTTTAATGTGAGCAAGTGGAAAGTGATACATGTGGGAAAGGGAAGCCCGAACCATAGTTACGTGATGCAAAGTTCCACATTAGGAGTCACCGACCAGGAAAGGGATCTAGGTCTCTTCATTGATGATATGTTGGAATCCTCTGCTCATTGTGCGTCATTTAAGAAAGCAAATAAAATGTTAGGTATTATTACATTATTATGCCTTTGTATCACTCCATGGTGCGACTGCACCTCAAATATTGTGTGCAATTCTGGTCATTGCATCTCAAAAAAAGATATAATGGAATTAGAAAAGGTACAGAAAGGGCAACAAAGATGATAAAAGGGATGGGACGACTTCCCTATGAGGAAGGGCTAAAGCAGGTAGAGCTCTTTAGCTTGGAGAAAGACGGCTGAGGGGAGATATGATCGAGGTCTATAAAATAATGAGTGGAATGGGGAAACTTGAATTGCTTGTTTACTCTTTCCAAAAATACTAGCACTAGGAGGCACAGAATGAAACTACGAAGTAGTACATTTAAAACAAATTGGAGAAACTATTTCTTCACTCAATGTGTAATTAACTCTGGATTTCTTTGCTAGAGAATGATGTAAAAGCAGTTAGTTTAGCGGGATTTAAAAAAAGGATTGGCTATCTACCTAAAAGAAAAGTCCATAAGCCATTCTTAAGATGGACTTGGGGAAAACCCACTGCTTGTTTCTAGGATAAGCAGCATAAAACATATTGTACTGTTTTGGGATCTTGCCAGGTACTTGTTTTTAAATTTATTTTAAATTTGCATCTACTGATCAATGGGGAGGTGGGTGTTGTAAATCTTGCAGTGAAGAAATCTTTTTATCACCAGCAAGTGGCACCGCTGAGATCGGCAGGTATACTTTTGTACAAATGCTGTGGAAGATATATTCTCTTGTTGTTTTCTAATCGTGCCATAGTAAAAACTTGCCAAACTAGTGTATGCTGTATCAATAGAAGGCATAAATGCATATGTCTAAATGTAGTATTCTATATTGCATATGTTACTTGGCCACACGCTCATGGTCCTCCCATGCAAACGTCCTTTTGTAGTTATGCACTAGAACACTTTAGCGCTATATTAAAGAATAGCACCTAAATGCACTTTTCATATGTACCTGCCCTTTCACCCTCGTTTTGGCATGTAGCTACCATTGGAAAGCAGAAGTTACATACCAAGTTGTGCTTAACTTTTGGCATACTATATAAAATGAGGGAATTAGTACTGTATACTCTAAATTTCCATCTTAATTTTTTAATCTTCTAGTATTTCTATACAGACATTTCCAAGTGTGTGTTTTTGTTTGTTTGTTTGCTGCTTAACAGTTGATAGAGAAAATTTGCCATCTTTACTCTCCTCTTCTCTTAAAGGCTCCTGACTTCCTAGTGTCCTGCTTCTAGCAGTGACCAATCCAGGGTTGCAAGTACCTGGCAGAATCCCAAATAGTAGCAAGATTCCATGCTACCAATCCCAGAGATAGCAGTGGCTTTCCCCATTTCTATCTCAATAGTAGACTATGGACTTTGCCTCCAGGAACTTGTCCAAACCATCATGGCAGTCCAATATTAGAGCTATAAGGCCAAACGTTTTAAGGATTTAGAACTGATTTGAATGTTCTATGTTAATGTCTGCTTAATGGTCAACCTGATTGTTTCTTTTTCTTGTAATACCTTTGAATGGCTATAACTTATAGTATAGTTAATAAGTAAATACCAGTAAAATATGTTTGTTGTTGAATACTGTTTGTTCTCTTGTAAATGCTGGGGTGTAAGGGGATTTTGTCACAAAGCTCAGGAAGCAACTATCTGCTTGAAATGAGCCATCCACACTTTAGCAGGCACAAGTCCCAGAGCCCTTATTCTATGTACAAAAGATGAACACACACTCAACACATGGAAACAATCACAAAGAAAGTACAAATACGCTATAAGACAGACCAAAAGATCATATTATGAAACTAAAATAGGGACAGATTAGAAAGACATGAAGAAATTATACCAGCTCGTGAACATCCCTAGACACCAACCTGGTCACTACATCGAATACAGACAGGGCCGGTCTTAGCAAGTGCAGGGCCCTATGCAGACCAATTTGGTGGGGCCCCATCCTAGCCCCGCCCCCAGCCCAAGCTAAACTTGTACAGAAAAACTGATTGAAATAATAAGCACAATGCTATCATGAAACCCCCCCAGAAATTATTCAGTTCAAGTCTACTACAATTAGTAGTTCCAATTCTCATAACCCCGGGGGGGGTCAGAGGTGCGGACACACAATCTCTCCACTGCAAAACATTATACACAAACTTGTGCAAAAACACACTCATAACCTTACCAAATCATAACAGCACTAATTCCAAGGACAGGACAAGCTACAACCTTATGCGTGGAAAGACAGCACTGTAATTACACCAGGCTCTAAAACACCAATACACTACCTCGTAAAAAAAACAAAACAAAAAGGGCTGCAAATGCTACATGCTAGCAGGATACTGCACCTTGATCACGCATGAAAAACACATGACACAAAAGATATGAAGGCAAAATAAACTGGAAAGTTACCTCAAGAAGTCAGACTCAGCATGCAGCAATACTAGAAAAATTGAAACTTACATGCAAAATATCACAGATGCACATTTCCAAAATTTCTACCTTTGTTGTCTGATCATTTGTTTTTTTCTATTCGCTTTGGTCCCAGTGTCTTCTGTTTTATGCAGTGTCTTCTTTCCATTTGATATTTTTTCTCTCACCATATCCACCATCCTCCTGTGTCCTTATGTGTCCTGTCTACCATCTCCATGTGCATCTCCTTCCTTTGTCTTTCCTTCCCTCCATTCCTGCCCAACATTTCTCCTCTCTCCCCTGCCCTCCATGTCCAGCAATTTCTCCTCTCTCCCTGAACCCTGCCCTCCCATCTATGCTCCTCTCCCCTGCCCCCTCCATTCATCATCCCTATCCAGCAATTCCCCTCTCTCCCTGAGCCCCCTCCCATCCATGCTCCTCTCCCCTGTCCCCTCCATTCCATTCATCATCCCTATCCAGCAATTCCCCTCTTTCCCTGAGCCCCCTCCCATCCATGCTCCTCTCCCCTGTCCCCTCCATTCCATTCATCATCCCTATCCAGCAATTCCCCTCTCTCCCTGAGCCCCCTCCCATCCATGCTCCTCTCCCCTGCCCCCTCCATTCATCATCCCTATCCAGCCATTCCCATCTCTCCCTGAGCCCCCTCCCATCCATGCTCCTCTCCCCTGCCCCCTCCATTCATCATCCCTATCCAGCCATTACCCTCTCTCCCTGAGCCCCTGCCATCCATGTCCAGGTCCTCTCTCCCTTACCCTCCCGCTCCCACATTCAACTGCCTGCCCGCCCTGGCGCCCTCTTTTTCACCCCCCCAACCATGGATGGCTCTTCGTTTTTTCTTTTACTTTACCCGCCTCCATCGCCGGAATCCAAGTGTCACTAAAAGCACTCCTCCTCTCCCGAGTCCCACTCTCTAGCAGAACGCAGCAGAACTGGAGCTCTTCCTGAATCGTTCATTCTGTGTCTCGCCCTCGAGGGCGGGACAATGAGAATGAACGAATCAGGAAGAGCTCCAGTTCTGCTGCGTTCTGCTAGAGGGAGAGGAGGAGCACTTTCAGTGACGCTCGGATTCCGGCGAGGCAGCGACGGAGGGTAAAGTTAAAAGGAAAATGAAGATCCTTGCAGCCGGGAAGAGGCTGACTGAGGCGCACCGCACGGGGCCCTATGCGGCTGCCTCGGTCGCCTCGGCTTAAGACCGGCCCTGAATACAGACATCCCATCTGCAGATGAACTTGCTAAGTATTTCAATGAAAAAATTTGAAACCTATGCAACACGCTACCTCTGACATAGAAAACTTCCTTAACAAGTTGGACCCAACCACTGGAGAATACCTGGCTGTCTGAACCTGGTTAAATTTTGCCCTCCTCACCGTCGATACAGTTGCACGGGTGATCAGCAGGTTCTCCAACACTCACTGTAAACTAGATACCTGCCCCAACTACCTAATGAAATCCGCCCCTGACCGCTTCATAGTAGACCTCACATCCCACCTAAATTACATTCTACAGCTAGGTCTCTTCCCTAAGGAAAATGGCAATATCCTACTCACCCCAATACCAAAAGACACCAAGAACGAAATCACTAACTACCGTCCAGTAGCATCCATCCCATTGTCAGTCAAACTGATGGAAAGCATGGTAGCCAAACAACTTACAGAATATATAAACAAATTCTCAATATTACACGAATCATAGTCAGGTTTTCGCCCCCTCCACAGCACAGAAACAGTACTACTCATTCTCCTAGCCAAATTCAAGCAGGAAATAGCAATAGGCAAAAATATCCTCCTCCTCCAATTCGACATGTCTAGTGCATTCGACATGGTAAATCACAATATATTAATAAGAATACTAGATAAGTTCGGGATTGGTGGAAACATACTTAGCTGGATCAAGGGTTTCCTAACCACAAGAACTTACCAAGTAAAATCAAACTCAAACATATCATCACCATGGAAAGCAGACTGCGGAGTACCACAAAGATCACCGCTATCACCGATCCTCTTCAACCTAATGATGACCCCACCAGCCAAGTCTTTATCCAACCAAGGCCTTAACCCCTTCGTGTATGCAGACGATGTCACAATATACATTCCTTACAAATCTAAACTGACAGAAATCACTAACGAAATCAAGATCAGCTTGAGCATCATGGACTCTTGGGCAAATGCATTTCAACTAAAACTCAACAAAGAAAAAAACACACTGTCTTATCCTCTCATCCCAACACAGTGCGGACAACCCCACAATTATGAACACCCCAGATTACACCCTCCCTGTCTCAGACAGCCTGAAAATCCTCGACGTCACATTGGACTGCAAACTAACACTAGAGAGCCAAGTGACATCCACAACAAAGAAAATGTTCCACTCAATGTGGAAACTCAAACACGTGAAACAATTCTTCCCGAGGGAAACATTTTACAATCTGATACAATCAATGGTACTAAGCCATTTAGACTACTGCAATGGAATTTATGCAGGATGCAAAGAACAAACATTAAAGAAACTTCAGACCGCTCAAAACACGGCAGCTAGACTTATCTTTGGAAAAACGCGGTTTGAAAGCGCAAAACCCCTCCGCGAAAAACTATACTGGCTCCCAATCAAAGAACGCATTGCTTTCAAAATCTGCACTCTGGTTCACAAAATTATCTATGGTGAAGCCCTGGGATGCATGACAAAATTGTACAGCGCTGCATAACCCTAGTAGTACTCTAGAAATGTTAAATAGTAGTAGTAGTAGTAGTAGTAGACCTGATCGACCTACCAACTAGAAACACATCCAAATCAACACGAACGTATATATTTAAGGTGGGTTTTTTTTAAGACTAATGATGAGGCTTGCCCAGTAGAAATACCTTATAATAGGGCAGGTCACTGAGCTACTGAAGTCTTTTTCTTCCTTTTTATGAAATATTGAACATTGAACTTAGTATTAATTTGATAGCTTGTGATGTATTGTACTGGATAATTAAACTCAACAATCACACAAACATCCTATATAAATAAAGGTTAAATGATGTGCTAATGGTTCTTTGAGTTTGTGTGGCTGTCGGTGGGGGGGGGTGCCTATTGTTTTACTGTGACTGCAGCTTTTGTTGTCTCCAAGAAGCTGCTGCCCTAGGCAACCACCTAGTCTTGCTTAATGGTTGGACCAATCCTGGTCTAAATATAGTTTCTAAGAATCTATCTTTCTACTTATGATGAGCTAACATTGACTGGAAAAAAGAAACAAAGTTCTTTTGGTACTTATTTGTTTAAATCCCATTGCAGTTGCAAGGTATGTTTCAAAAAGTGTAGCTTCTCTTCTGTACCAGTCCAACAAGGCAAAAGCATTCTGGAGTTGGTGATGGGTTGCATAAGGGAATTTGAGTATCTGCTCAGTGGAAACATCTCAACTATGCAGACTGGATGGAATATTTTTGCCATCATGTACTATGTCACCAATTGTGCAATTGTCCACTAGGTGGTAGCAACACAACCTAAAATTTCAGTAACTGTAGAAATTGCTACACTTTCTTTCAGATAAATGGTTCATAGCTACCTGGAACCATAACTCCCACTCAGGGTATTGTTTTCAGGTACCTGCAGAGATGTCAATACGGCCTCAGGGTTGAACCTGTAGCAAATGATCCATAGTTTAAGGAACAAGATTTAATCTATGGCACCTATGCCTCTATCGTCCCAAAACAAATACAAAATAGTATACTACTTTCAGTGATGCCTCCTTTCCGGGAATTCCCATAATCAAGGGTACTAACAGCATTTTTAAAACTCTGCAATATGCACAAATATAGCAAAGAACAAATATTTATGTATTTATTTTATTTACTTTGCCTTCTTAACCACCTCTAACAGTAGACCCGAAGCGATTTGCAATATTCCTAACATTAGACACACAGTACATTATACAGTGTCTTACTGCCCCCAACCAATAAAAGCTTCCACCAATAAAATCTGTGTTCAGTACATCAAAGGGGCAGTTCTCTAAAGGTCACCTAAAGTTGGGTGCTGGGATGCTGTGCACCGAGCGCAGGTTCTATAAGTGCAGCTCTGGTGTATTTTATGTGCCAAACATTAGACTGGGAGGGGAATAGGCAAATCAGGAGTGTGTCAGGCAGTTGCACGTGTGGATTATAAAATACAAACATTTATGCACCTAACTGCCTAAAGTTACGTGCGATAAATCAAATTAGCAGGGCTCAATATGAACTATTACAGGGTATATATGCACTATAAAGACCATAAACCCAGCAAATTATCAATAAACATTCCCCCACCCCCCCAAAAAATAAGTGAATATGGACCATCAGAAATAGCATACACTTTCTTTTTCTATTCTGAAAGTGTATGTTTTGTTACATTTGTACCCCGTGCTTTCCCACTCATGGAAGGGTCAATGCGGCTTACATGGGGCAATGGAGGGTTAAGTGACTTGCCCAGAGTCACAAGGAGCTGCCTGTGCCTGAAGTGGGAATCAAACTCAGTTCCTCACCACCACCCTAACCACTCATTCCTGATGGTCCATATTCACTTTTTTTGGGGGGGTGGAATTCATTGATAATTTCTGAAAATTATGCCTGAAGAATAGTTTACTTTCTGGTCTTTATAGTGCATATATATATACCCTGTAATTATTTATTTGGATTTTTTTGTGCACACCTTTTTCAGTAGTAGCTCAAGGTGAGTTACATTCAGGTATACTGGATATTTCTCTGTCCCAAGAGGGCTCACAGTCTAAGTTTGTACCTGAGGCAATGGAGGGTTAAGTGACTTGCCCAAGATCACAAGGAGCAGTGGTGGGATTTGAACCGGCCACCTCTGGATTTCAAGACCGGTGCTCTAACCACTATGCCACTCCTCCCCGGGGAACACATTCAATGAGACCAAATGTTCCCACATACAATTTCAGAAAAATAAAAATCTATATGATTTACCTAACCATAGTAATTCTCCAGAGTCCTCAAATAAATTTATATTTCAATCATTTTTATTAAGGAATATACAAAATGAAGAATACACAGCATCTATCAAATAACAATACTTGAACCATGAAAACCCACCTCAGATAAATTTATAAAAATGCTTTTTGAAAAAAGTATGCTTTTAATTCCTTCTAAATAATTTCAATTATGTCTCCTTTAACTCTAAAGGCAATTGATCCATAAAGAAGGTGCCCACCAGAAAAAATCCTGGTCCCTAGTCCACCAGGAGAAAAGAGGAACCTGACCTCAACCGCTTCCCCGGGTCATATGGCTGAATCAACGGTTTCAAATATAAAGGAATCCCTTCATAAAGAATCTTGTATACAAAATCTTGAAAGGAGGTCAGATTTTCTTTGTGCTCTGAATGGTATTCTAGCAATCAGGCCCTAGTACTGATAGAACTGAAAAATGAACTTGCAGAACTATTGTTAGTAATATGTAATTTATCCTTAAAATCGAGTGTGGTACTGAAAGATTGGAGGGTGGCCAATGTAATGCCAATTTTTAAAAAAAGGTTTCAGGTGAGATCCAAGAAATTATAGACCAGTGAGTCTTACGTCGGGGCCGGGCAAAATGGTAGAGACTATTATAAAGAACAAAAGCATGGATTAATGAGGATAAGCCAACATGGATTTAGTGAAGGGAAATCTTGCCTCACCAATCTACTACATTTCTTTGAAGGGGTGAAAAAAACATGTGGATAAAGGTGAGCCGGTTGATATTGTGTATCTGGATTTTCAGAAAGTGTTTGACAAAGTACCTCATGAAAGACTCCAGAGGAAATTGGAGAGCAATGAGATAGGAGGTAGTGTCCTACTGTGGATTAAAAACTGGTTAATAGATAGAAAACAGAGAGTAGGGTTAAATGGTCAGTATTCTACTACTACTACTACTATTTAGCATTTCTATAGCGCTACAAGGCATACGCAGCGCTGCACAAACATAGAAGAAAGACAGTCCCTGCTCAAAGAGCTTACAATCTAATAGACAAAAAATAAATAAAGTAAGCAAATCAAATCAATTAATGTGATCGGGAAGGAAGAGAGGAGGGTAGGTGGAGGCGAGTGGTTACGAGTCAAAAGCAATGTTAAAGAGGTGGGCTTTCAGTCTAGATTTAAAGGTGGCCAAGGATGGGGCAAGACGTAGGGGCTCAGGAAGTTTATTCCAGGCGTAGGGTGCAGCGAGACAGAAGGCGCGAAGTCTGGAGTTGGCAGTAGTGGAGAAGGGAACAGATAAGAAGGATTTATCCATGGAGCGGAGTGCACGGGAAGGGGTGTAGGGAAGGACGAGTGTGGAGAGATACTGGGGAGCAGCAGAGTGAGTACATTTATAGGTTAGTAGAAGAAGTTTGAACAGGATGCGAAAACGGATAGGGAGCCAGTGAAGGGTCTTGAGGAGAGGGGTAGTATGAGTAAAGCGACCCTGGCGGAAGATGAGACGGGCAGCAGAGTTTTGAACCGACTGGAGAGGGGAGAGGTGACTAAGTGGGAGGCCAGCAAGAAGCAGATTGCAGTAGTCTAAGCGAGAGGTGACAAGGGTGTGGATGAGGGTTTTGGTAGAGTGCTCAGAAAGAAAGGGGTGGATTTTACGGATGTTGTAAAGAAAGAAATGACAGGTCTTGGCAATCTGCTGGATATGAGCAGAGAAGGAAAGAGAAGAGTCAAAGATGACCCCAAGGTTTCGAGCTGAGGAGACAGGGAGAATGAGAGAGCCATCAACAGAAATAGAAAACGGGGGGAGCAGGGAGCTGGGTTTGGGGGGGAAAATGAGAAGCTCGGTTTTGGTCATATTTAATTTCAGGTGGCGTTGAGACATCCAGTCAGCAATGTCAGACAAGCACGCTGAAACTTTGGGTTGGATGCAAGGTGAGATATCAGGGGTAGAAAGGTAGATTTGGGAGTCATCAGCATAGGGATGGTAGGAAAAGCCATGGGATGAGATTAATGAACCAAGGGAAGAAGTGTAGATAGAAAAGAGGAGGGGACCAAGAACAGAACCCTGAGGTACGCAGACAGGCAGAGGGATAGAAGTAGAAGAGGATCCACCAGAGTGAACACTAAAGGTGCAGAGGGAGAGGTAGGAAGTGAACCAGGAAAGGACAGAGCCCTGGAATCCAAGTGAGGACAGGGTATCGAGAAGTATGCTGTGATCGACAGTGTCAAAAGCAGCGGAAAGATCAAGAAGAATGAGGATGTAATATTGACCTCTGGATTTAGCCAGTAATAGGTCATTGGAGACTTTAGTAAGCGCAGTTTCGGTTGAGTGGAGAGGGCGAAAACCAGATTGTAGTGGGTCAAGAATAGCATGTGAGGAGAGAAAATCAAGGCAGCGGCGGTGAACAGCACGCTCAAGTAATTTGGAGAGAAAAGGAAGGAGGGAGATGGGTCGGTAATTAGAGGGACAAGTAGGGTCGAGTGAAGGCTTCTTAAGGAGAGGTGTGACCACAGCATGTTTAAAGGCAGCAGGGACAGTCGCAGTGGAAAGTGAGAGGTTGAGAATGTGACAGATAAAAGGAATAAGAGTAGGAGAGATGGCATTAAGAAGGTGGGTGGGAATGGGATCAGAGGAACAGGTGGTACATTTTGAGGAAGAAAGGAGAAGTGTAGTTTCCTCAATAGTAACTTCAGGAAAGGAGGAAAGGGAATGAGGGGAAGGAGATAGAGGAGAACAGACTAGTGGAGGGAGAGGTGGTGAGGTAGAGAAAGCAAGATTTATCTTTTGAACCTTGTTGTGAAAGAATTCAGCAAGGGTCTGAGGAGATAATGAAGGGGGAGTTGGGGGAGGAGGCACCTTGAGGAGAGAGTACAATGTGGTGAAGAGAAGTCGAGGGTTAGAGCCAAGAGAGTTGGTCAGTTGGATATAATAATCCTGTTTGGCACGTAAAAGAGCAGATTGGAAGGAGGTCAGCATGAACTTAAAGTGTAAGAAATCAGCAAGGGCCCGAGATTTCCACCAGAGGCGTTCGGCGGAGCGGGTACAGGATCGTAGGTAGCGGATATTAGAAGTCAGCCAAGGTTGGGGTTTTGTACGCCTTATAGGGTGGGTCATCAAAGGTGCAACAGTGTCTAAGGCAGAGGATAGAGTATTGTTGTAAGAAGAAACAGCCTCGTTGACAGACGTGGATGGTGCCACAGTAGAGAGGAGGTTTGAAACATGGGAGGATAGAGATGAAGGGTCAATATCGTGAAGATTCCTAGATAAATTAGATAAGATAGGACGGGACTGGGCGGGAGGAGATTTAAGTGTGAAAGTTATAAGATGGTGATCAGAGGAGGGAAGGTCAGAGGCAAGGAAACTAGAGGGTGAACAGTTGGAGGAGAAGATGAGATCAAGACAGTGACCATTTTGATGAGTGGGGGAGGTGGAGCATAGTTGGAGATTAAAGGAGGACGTTAAAGCGAGTAACTTGGAAATATAAGAGTTGGAACGATCATTAGCAGGAATATTAAAGTCACCAAGGATGAGAGAGGTCTTGCATTCTCTTCTCATACATCTTTTGGGTAAACTCCATACCATTACCGCTTCAAGTCTTTTTACTAGCAAAATACGGCCTCCAGAGCTGAATACAATACTCCAAGTGGGGCCTGACCAATGACTTGTACAGGGGAATTAACACCTCCTTTCTTCTGATGGTTATGCCTCTCACTATGCAGCCTTCTGTTTTGCTGTCTTGAGAACTTCAGACACTATTACATCAAGGTCCTTCTCCCTGTCTGTGCATATTAGTGTTCTGCCCCATCTTCAAGATGGCAGGGTGCATTGTTATATATATTTAATTTGAGTATTATTTGTGTTCAATTGCATTGTCTGTGAATAGATAGCTCTGCATTTTAGGGCTGCTTTCCTTATAGTTTCCAGCTCTCGATTTGCTGCAGAAAGACCCTCTCTGTGGACTCTCACAAAAATTATTTCAAGCTTCATTTTCTTTGGATTGGTCTCAAAGGATTGTGGAGGAGTAAGCTACGAGAATGGTATGGGATTTGCGTTGCAAGACGTATGAGGAGAGACTTGTTGACCTGAACACGTATACCCTGGAGGAAAGGAGAAACAGGGGTGATATGATACAGACATTCAAATATTTGAAAGGTATTAATCAATTTTTCCAGAGAGGGGAAGGCGGTAGAACTAGAGGACATGAAATGAGATTAAAGGGGGGCAGACTCAAGAAAAATGTCAGGAAGTATTTTTTCATGGAGAGAGTGGTGGATGCTTGGAATGCCCTCCTGTGGGAGGTGGTGGAGAGGAAAATGGTAACGGAATTCAAACATGCATGGGATAAACATAAAGGAATCCTGCTCAGAAGGAAGGGATCCCCAGAAGCTTAGCCAGTGGTGGGAGGCAGGGCTGGTGGTTGGGAGGTGGGGATAGTGCTGGGCAGACTTATACAATCTGTGCCAGAGCCGGTGGTGGGAGGCGGGCTAGTGGTTGGGAGGCGGGGATAGTGCTGGGCAGACTTATATGGTCTGTGCCCTGAAAAAGACAGGTACAAATCAAGGTAAGGTATACACAAAAAATGGCACATGTGAGTTTATCTTGTTGGGCAGACTGGGTGGACCGTGCAGGTCTTTTTCTGCCGTCATCTACTATGTTACTATGTTACTGATGGTTAGTGTAGTTGCCTGAGGAACCAGTGGAAAGGGGGTTCAATTCCCACTATAGCTCCCTGTGGTCTTGGACAAGTCATGCAACCTCCATTGCCCCAGGTACAAAATAAGTACCAGTATTTAGTATGTAAACTGCTTTGACTGCAACCACAGAAAGGCAGTCCTAGTGGTCTAGTGGCTTCTTCTGGGAAAGAGTGATCCCCGGTTGCTCCTATTCCCGGAGGTTCCTCAGCCAAAATGACCACTGGGACTTCCCGCAGCAGTCTTGTGAGAGGTGTCAATAGCCATTTTGGGACTGGAAGCAGCATAAGCAGGAGTGACTGAAGATTGCTCCTACATACAGTGGGGGAAATAAGTATTTGATCCCTTGCTGATTTTGTAAGTTTGCCCACTGACAAAGACATGAGCAGCCCATAATTGAAGGGTAGGTTATTGGTAACAGTGAGAGATAGCACATCACAAATTAAATCCGGAAAATCACATTGTGGAAAGTATATGAATTTATTTGCATTCTGCAGAGGGAAATAAGTATTTAATCCCTCTGGCAAACAAGACCTAATACTTGGTGGCAAAACCCTTGTTGGCAAGCACAGCGGTCAGATGTCTTCTGTAGTTGATGATGAGGTTTGCACACATGTCAGGAGGAATTTTGGTCCACTCCTCTTTGCAGATCATCTCTAAATCATTAAGAGTTCTGGGCTGTCGCTTGGCAACTCGCATCTTCAGCTCCCTCCATAAGTTTTCAATGGGATTAAGGTCTGGTGACTGGCTAGGCCACTCCATGACCCTAATGTGCTTCTTCCTGAGCCACTCCTTTGTTGCCTTGGCTGTATGTTTTGGGTCATTGTCGTGCTGGAAGACCCAGCCACGACCCATTTTTAAGGCCCTGGCGGAGGGAAGGAGGTTGTCACTCAGAATTGTACGGTACATGGCCCCATCCATTCTCCCATTGATGCGGTGAAGTAGTCCTGTGCCCTTAGCAGAGAAACACCCCCAAAACATAACATTTCCACCTCCATGCTTGACAGTGGGGACGGTGTTCTTTGGGTCATAGGCAGCATTTCTCTTCCTCCAAACACGGCGAGTTGAGTTCATGCCAAAGAGCTCAATTTTTGTCTCATCTGACCACAGCACCTTCTCCCAATCACTCTCGGCATCATCCAGGTGTTCACTGGCAAACTTCAGACGGGCCGTCACATGTGCCTTCCGGAGCAGGGGGACCTTGCGGGCACTGCAGGATTGCAATCCGTTATGTCGTAATGTGTTACCAATGGTTTTCGTGGTGACAGTGGTCCCAGCTGCCTTGAGATCATTGACAAGTTCCCCCCTTGTAGTTGTAGGCTGATTTCTAACCTTCCTCATGATCAAGGATACCCCACGAGGTGAGATTTTGCGTGGAGCCCCAGATCTTTGTCGATTGACAGTCATTTTGTACTTCTTCCATTTTCTTACTATGGCACCAACAGTTGTCTCCTTCTCGCCCAGCATCTTACTGATGGTTTTGTAGCCCATTCCAGCCTTGTGCAGGTGTATGATCTTGTCCCTGACATCCTTAGACAGCTCCTTGCTCTTGGCCATTTTGTAGAGGTTAGAGTCTGACTGATTCACTGAGTCTGTGGACAGGTGTCTTTCATACAGGTGACCATTGCCGACAGCTGTCTGTCATGCAGGTAACGAGTTGATTTGGAGCATCTACCTGGTCTGTAGGGGCCAGATCTCTTACTGGTTGGTGGGGGATCAAATACTTATTTCCCTCTGCAGAATGCAAATAAATTCATATACTTTCCACAATGTGATTTTCCGGATTTAATTTGTGATGTGCTATCTCTCACTGTTACCAATAACCTACCCTTCAATTATGGGCTGCTCATGTCTTTGTCAGTGGGCAAACTTACAAAATCAGCAAGGGATCAAATACTTATTTCCCCCACTGTATGCTCCATCCAATCCCAAGATGGTCTCCAGGACCTCCCACAGTAGTCTTGTGAGACTGCCTCGGGAAGTCCCGGCAGCCATTTCGGCTGAGGAACCTGTGGGGACAAGAGCGATTGGGGAAGCCACTAGACTACCAGGCCATTTAAAACAAAGGTAGGCCTGGGGAGGGCCTTCGGGTGGTGGAAGGCAGAGAGGTTTCATTTCCAGTTCCAGCTGAAATTTGATTCAGTTTTGGCCAGCCTATAATCGTGTGGCGAGTAATGTTCCCACATTAATTCTCATTAATGGTGTGTTTTTGCCTGCCTGCGCTAGCTTTCTGCTTTAGTCCCTGAGCCAGAGAGAGAGAGACCCTAGTTTTTTTATAAGGCATTTATAAAATATGCATAATAAAGGTTCCTGAACTCGAATCTATTTGAAGGAGATGTGATCTTGCCTGAACCTAGCCCCGCACTAGCAGAAAGAAGATAAGTCAAGTGTATATTATAAATGGTTTATGTTTCATTTACACATCTCAGTTTTCTCTGAGTTAGTGCCTGAGAAATATCCTTGGTTCATTTTAAGTGAGCTGGAAACTCTAGCCTCCCTGCCTTTCTCCTTTAATAAGGTCTCATACTGCATTCCTTGTAACTTACCATTCAGTGAGGCATTCTCTCTCTCCTTCTTGACTCCCCCCCCCCCCCCCCCACCCCGACAGCTAGAAGTTATTCAATAAGGCAGATGCCAATGAAAGACAATTCCTTGTAAATCAATTTTTAGCCCTTCCTATTAGCAAGTGTAGCGACTCCTTTGCTTCTGTTTCCACTGTTACTGATCTGACCATCAGATGGAACCATTGCACCATTGTTTGTGATGTGAATGTCTTTTCTGCAATGATTCTAACTCCCCCTTTGTCTTGAAGCACACAGCAAAGGGTTGCTTTAGCTCATTTGGGGCTTATTTTCGAAAGAGAAAAAACATCTCAAAAATGGCAAAAAGTGGCATTTGGATGTTTTTCTCCAAAAAAACATCCAAATTGCAATTTTTGAAACTTGGATTTGAAATGTTTTTTTCTCTAAAATACATTCAAATCACAAGGGGGCATCTTAGAGGTTTTTGCAACTACATTCAAAGCGGTTTACATATATTTAAATAGTAGTAGTAGTAGTATTCAGGTACTTATTTTGTACCAGGGGCAATGGAGGGTTAAGTGACTTGCCCAGAGTCACAAGGAGCTGCAGTGGGAATCGAACTCAGTTTCCCAGGATCAAAGTCCACTGCACTAACCACTAGACTACTCCTCCACTAGCAACATTCCATGTAGAAGCCTGCCCTTGTAGATCAGCAATGCGGCCACGCAGGTTTCTGTTTCTGTGAGTCTGACGTTCTGCACATACATGCAGGACGTCAGACTCACAGAAACAGAAGCCTGCACAGCCGCGTTGCTGATCTGCAAGGACAGGCTTCTACATGGAATGTTGCTAGTGGAATAGCAACATTCCATGCAGAATCTCCAATAGTTGCAACATTCCATCTAGAATCTCCAATAGTAGCAACAGAATCTCAACATTCCATTTAGAATCTCAAATAGGGAAATGGGACTTGATATACCACCTTTCTGAGGTTTTTGCAACTACATTCAAAGCGGTTTACATATATTCAGGTACTTATTTTGTACCAGGGGCAATGGAGGGTTAAGTGACTTGCCCAGAGTCACAGGGAGCTGCAGTGGGAATAGAACTCAGTTCCCCAGGATCAAAGTCCACTGCACTAACCACTAACTGGGACATTTTTCTGCCATAATGGAAGAAAGCAAAAACATCCGGGGCTAAAAGACGTTTTGGTCTAGAGCTGTTTCAATGATGCCTAAGTCACAAAAAGGTGCCCTAAATGACCAGATGACCACTTGAGAGATTAAGGCATGAGAAAGTTGAGGAGTAGTCTAGTGGTTAGTGTAGTGGACTGAGAACCTGGGGTGCTGGGTTTGATTCCCACTGCAGCTCCTTGTGACTCTGGGCAAGTCACTTAACCCTTTGTTGCCCCAGGTACAGTACTTAGATGGTGAGCCCACTAGAGACAGAGAAAGTACCTGCATATAATAAATGTAAACTACTTTGATTGCCCCATAGAAATCCCATCACCCTTATCCCTCCCACCCCTCACCCCCCAAAGCTGTGAAAGAAACAATAAATACCAGCCTCTATGACAGCTTCAGATGTTATGGCCAGTCCTATTAGAGCAGAAAGCAGGTCTCTGAAGTAGCCTAGTGGTTGGTGCAGTAGACTGTAGAGAAGGGGACCTAGGCCTATATCCCACTTTAACTGGTACACTTGTGGAAAGTGTGAGCCCTCTAAAAACCTACTGTACCTACATATAGGTAATACCTGCAGGCTTAAGGGCTATTGTAGTGGTGCACAGTAGGTTTTTGATGGATTTTGGAGACCTCACCTTACAATATAAGAGGATAACAGTGAGATATGTACCTGGGACCTTTTATATGAAGTCCATTGCAGTGCCTCCTAGGGTGCCCCACTGCTCTGCTGGTATGTCTGCGTGGTAAGTCTATTCAAAGAATAGTTAAGCTCTGAAACTTGTTGTTGGAGAATGTGGTAATGGTGGTTAACATATCTGGGTTTAAAAAATGTTTGGACAAGTTCCTGGAGGAAAAGTCCATAGTTTGTTATTCAGACATAGGGAAGCCACTGCTTGCCCTGTGATTGGTAGCATGGAATGGTGTTACTAATTGGGCTTCTGCCATGTACTTGTGACCTCGATTGGCCACCGCTGGAAGCAGGATACTAGGCTAGATGTACCACTGGTGTGACCCAGTATGGCTATTCTTATTTTCTTAAGAATGCTGTGCCCCCCCCCCCCCCCAATGCATCCCAATGGTTTGTTTTTATGTGTTTTCCACACTGCTGTTTGTGGTTTTTGTTTGTTTGGGTTTTTTTTTTTTTAAAGAAAATGGTCCTGAAAGATAGATGCACTGAGCCCAAAAATGTCTAGCAAATGGCCATTTTTGAAACAAAAGTTGGGATGTTTTTCTGGTTTGAAAATGACTATGTTCACTACCGTATTTTTGGATGTTTTTTGCAGTGTCCAAAATCGGATTTAGAAATATCAAAAATGTCCCTCTCTTTCTTTGAGTGCTCTTTGGAAAACAGTTTGTACAATGGACACTTTATACATCCAATTTCCATTACGTTCCATGGTTATTTCTACTGCAGGATTTTTTTTTAACAATTAGCTTTTCAGATGCTACAGTGTTCATGCAAACTGTTATTGTCCAGTCTTCTTTATGATGCATTATCCAAGTTTTTTCCCTTAAGGTATTTTCTTAACCTAGATTACAGTAAGAGAGCAAATGGCAACAGAACTGGTCCATCCTGTCTGCCCTGCCTTTACTATCCACACATAGTAACATAATTAATGATAGCATATATATAGTGGTTAGAGCACCGGTCTTGCAATCCAGAGGTGGCCGGTTCAAATCCCACTGCTGCTCCTTGTGATCTTGGGCAAGTCACTTAACCCTCCATTGCCTCAGGTACAAACCTAGATTGTGAGCCCTCCTGGGACAGAGAAATATCCAATGTACCTGAATGTAACTCACCTTGAGCTACTACTGAAAAAGGTGTGAGCAAAATCTAAATAAATAAATAAATATACAGACTAAAATGGCCCATCCAGTTTACCCTGTTGAGATTTGTTCACTTTGGATAGATGCACATATAGATCCCCTCATGAAACCCAACACCAGTACTGCCCTTCCCGTGTCTTTTATCTGACCTTTCAACTTTTTCCTACTACTGCCTCCCATATCTATCCAAGCATGCCCAAAATCTGATGGCCTTTAGCACCTCCATTAATAAGCCTTTTAAAGCCTTGCCATCTTCACCTTTGTTCTAGATCAGTACTAAAGCCAACACCCAGGCCCCCTTCTTATTACCAAGTGTGAGTGAGACTGTTGTAAAAACAAATCCAACTTTCCCATGTTCATTGAATTTGGGGTTTAACTGAGGTTCCTCTGCAGAATAAAAGTACAGCAGGCTGGGAAGCAAACCTCAGAAATCATCAATAATTGTTTGATGGATTTTCAAATTGTTGTTTTTCCTAGAAATTTGTAGTGACTGTGGAAATACTGTAGGGTGTAGGGATGTGCATTTGTTTGAAATGACATAATGAGCAGAAAAAAAATGCTAAATTTTGTGTTTTTTCAGGTGCCATCAACAGCAGTCACTCTTGCCAAAGCCTGTGCACTGTTTGCAAAGGGTGTGTGCATTTTCCCAATAATGTACACGTGCACAAGCCATCACCCATTTACACAATATCGGGAAAGAGTGTGCAGTCTTCTGAAAGCGCACTCTTAATGGCATTGCTCTCATGACAACATATGTAAAAACAAACAAAACAGACATACCTGGAAACAACATGGGAAATAGCACAAAACAAAAACTTTCTGGATGCACAACCCTAAATGGAAAGCAGGAATTTAGCAGAGGCATTACTAGAGGAAAGAACAGAGAGGTAAGGATGTAGCCTAGCTACCAGCAGGATCACTTGTAAGATACCCAAGACTGGTTATGTCGTTCTTATGTGTGCTTTACCATTTGATGCAGATGAGCATACAAAACCCCCATTTGGGTCACACACCGCATACTATCTTTTCATGCCTAACTGGAAAGCTTTGTAATAAGGTAAATTGCTAACAATATTAGTGTAACTGTTACCTGAACATTTGACCTCTTAGATCATCCTCCTCATAGCCTGCCAGACAGACCCAGCTCTGTGAGTGCCTGCGTTTCTGCTAGAACTTATTATTATTACTGTTCTTGGAGTCCGCTAGACAGAACCTACTGCTAATTAATTCTATTATTGCATCAAGGATTGCCAGACCGATCTAGCTGTGTGGTTGCCAGCATTTCCTTTATGACTTCTATTGTTTCATTTTATCTACTTTGCCATGCATTCTGACAGCCCCCAACACTTTCTGTTCAATCTCTTTGCGAGTGATATCCAAAGAAATTGGAAGGTAAAATGGGTCTTTCTGTGGTTGGTAGCAACATAGTAAATGTCTGCAGGAACACCCACCAGTCTGCCCAGTGGCAATTCCTCCATTTTGGATAGGTGAGCATATAAATTCCAATACTCAACTCAAACCAGCTGTCTACACCTCTTCCCCCATCCCCACCCCATGTCTTTTACCTAGACTTTCAACACCACTGCCATCCGTAATAGTACTAGCCCCCTTCATTTCCACTGGTAGGCTTCAGGTCTTGCCATCTTCTGTGATTTTTACAAAAACAAATACTACATTCAATGCTCATATCCCTTTCTGTGTTTTATTACTAAATTTTCCAATAAGTCACACAGCTACCAAAACTAGTGAAAACCATTGTCGAAATCATCTGGCTTCCCAATGCTTACTTAAGTATGAATTTTAACCATGGTCATTGTCTGCAGGCTAGTTCAAAGCCTCTTTGAAAGTCTGTTGGTGAGGGTCATAACCACTACTCTATCCAGGTTACCCCTGGACTACTCCCATGACCTATGTCAATAGATCATGCTTGTGCTATCCCTTCAATTTTTACAAATAAAGATCCTGTATGTTCCATAACTTTTTGAACTCTATTACCATTTTATCTTTCACTCTTTCCATGTAAATTATTTCCTGTCAGTGATTCTGAGTCTACCCACTCGGAGCTTCCTCTGCCATCTGGTAGTTAACCAGTTTTTTATCCAGTTGACCACCCTGGGACTCATCCCCAGGCTGATCATTTTGTGAGTATTCTGTGAGGAACTGTATCAAAGGCTTTGCTGAAATCCAAGTACACCACATCCAGAGCAATCAGATTTACTTAGCATCATCTGCCTCTGGTAAAACCATGGTACTCTGGATATTGAAATCCTATACTTTCTGGCCTGTAGTTTCCTACCTCTTCTTTGTTACTTTTGTGAAGAGGCAAATGTGGTCCCTCTTCATAAACGTTGTAACAAAGAAGAGGTGGAAAACTACATGTTGCTAACCCTCAGCTCAGTGGTAGGAAAAGTAATGGAAACTCTTCTGAAGGAAAGGATAGTATATTTTTTGCAGTCAAGTGGATTTCAATATCCAGAGTGCCATGGTTTTACCAGAGGCAGATCATGCTAAGCAAATCTGATTGATTTCTTAGACTGGGTAACCAGAAAACTAGATAAAGGACATGCTCTGGATGTGGTGTAATTGGATTTCAGCAAAGCTTTTGATACAGTTCCTCACAGGAGGCTCATAAACAAACTGACCAGCCTGAGGAAGGATCCCAGGGTGGTTAACTGGATAAAAACTGGTTGACTAACAGATGAGAGAGAGTAGTGGTAGTGGCATTTATTTGGAAGGAAGAAAGAAAGGTGAGCAGTGGAGTGCCTCAAGGCTTGGTCCTGGGGCTGATTTTATTCAACATCTTCATGAGTGATATCACGGTAGAGTCTTTCTGTGGACAACATGAAGATCTACAACAGAGTAGACACACCAGAGGGAGTAGGCAAAATGAAAAGTGATGTACAAAAACTAGAGGTCATATGCTTAGCAGTTAGTCTTTAATTCAAAGAAATGTTGAGTGATTCATTTGGGGTACAAAAGCCCAAAGTGACTTTATATGATAGGAGGAGAGAGACTTTGGGGTGGTAGTGTGCACAAGTTGAATGTAAATGCAGTGCCCAGTTATAGAAGTGTCCTTATAGAGATTAGAGTCAGTCTATGGAAAGTGACCAAAATGGTAAGAGGTGTCCATCAAAACACAGTGAGGAAAAGGGAAAAACAGATTTTATTTAATATCTGCAACCTACCTAGTGTACCTGAATGTAACTCACCTTGAGCTACTACTGAAAAAAGTATGAGCAAAATCCAAATAAATAAATAAACCTAAACAACTCAGAATGGTTTACAACAAAATTGAAAATCACAATAAACCATGTCTCCATGGCTGTCATTAAATCCAAGTCAACCTCTTCCAACACAGCCTCTAGATCCCATATTATAGCATTTATATACCCAGCTTTACATATGTTGCTCTTTTGTCACATTTCTATAGAGATATTTAATGTTTTATTTGCCTGAGGGATTTTACTTTCCTGGGGGTGAAGCAAGCCTATTGTATTTCAGCTATACAATGACTTTTACACTTCTCAGAAATCAAGGGGAAAGTAATGTAACTTGCATGGCATGGCATGGCAAGGCAAGTACAACTCCAATAACACAAGCATGGGGGAAAGAAACTTGCAGTGTACAGCAGATACAACTCCAATAACCTTCCTGAGAAGACTTGATGGTCTTTCTATGCTGTCATTTACTACGTTACTAAGACTTTTGGTTCAGACTCCACACCGTGTTGGTTGCTCTTTCTGGATCACCTCTAGACTAATGATATACTTTAAGCTTTAAGAACTGAACACAATATTCTAAAGTCTCACCAATGACCTGTATGGAGACACTATCATTAATTTTATCCTGCCTCTCCATATATTCCCCAGCATCCCTTCTCTTTGGCTGTCACCATATCCTACTGTTTTGCCACCTTGAGATCACTAGACATGATTACCCTGATATCTCTTTCCTGGTCAGTGCTCATCAACTTCTCACCACCTCTACTATACTGCTCCTTCAAATTTCTGAATCACATATGCATGGATCTGCACTTTTAGCATTGAGTCTTACTGCCAAATATTCAACAGTTCTCAAATTTTCTTAGATCATTTCCTATTCTTGTAGTTAATTTGGTTCTTTGATGTTATCTACTGTGTCTAATACATGCAACAAGATTCCAGGCATGCAGTTCTACAGGCTGAAGACAACTCATGTTAACTTACGTGAATGAAAATGGGAGATTAGGAAGTGCTGACTGCTGTAAGAAAACAAAAGAAAATACATTTGCTGAAATGGCTAAGAACTCTCTGCCAAAACTTTGGAGACACATCTTTTCACAGAGCCACAACAGTTCTGGGATGGAAAGTTCCAGAGATTCTGCTGAAAAGAAAAAAGACAAGATAATAGAATTTCAGAGTTGTCAGCCTTATCAAAATATCATGATACAAGTTTGGGTGCAAGCTAATCATCTGGCTTTTGCACCCCCATAAAGGACAGGGAGCACTTTATCATCTGGCCTCTGCAGTCCCCTTAATATATAGGAAGCAGTATGGCCAAAACCAAAGAAAGTCCCATTCTATTATTTGCAAGGATAATTTAAGGGGGACCTTATTTCCCCAGTTACAGATTCCTCCTGAAAATACAGGTATATAATTTATGTATATGGTCACCTATAGCATATACAGTTGTGGCAATGTAGGGCCATCTCCCTTTTTCAATAGACCCTTTTTTTTAGCTAGAACTCGTGGGACACTTTTTTTTTGTACCCTGCACTTTCCCCACTCATGGCAGGCTCAATGCAGCTTACAGGGGGCAATGGAGGATTAAGTGACTTGCCCAGAGTCACAAGGCGCTGCCTATGCTTGAAGTGAGAATTGAACTCAGTTCCTCAGGACCAAAGTCCACCACCCTAACCACTAGGCCACTCTTCCACTTGCCAGAAGCACTTCAAAAAGTATTTATACATCATGTGTTCAGGAATGATATAAACGGGGCAACCTTTGCTTCCTTTAATACATGGATGTTACAGCTTTTCTTTCAACTTAAGCAGGTAGTCACTGACAAACTGAGCCCTTAGCATAATACTGTTTTTCCAGCTTTACATGACCTCAGACAGGCAGGAAATTTACAAGCTGAGACCTTAGAACCCTTAGTGTGGGTGAACCACACTAGTCCCATTCTAACCATACTATCACCTTGTATTTGTAATCATCTTTCCGGAGCCATGTAAGCCACATTGAGCCTGCAAATAGGTGGGAAAATGTGGGATACAAACGTAACAAATATATAAACAAACATTCTTACAGGGTTTCATTCATCTATTAAGAATATAAGAATAGCTGTATTGGGGCAGACAATGATCCTTCTAGTCGAGTAGCCTGCTTCCAGAAGTGGCCAATCCAGGTCATAAGTACCTGGTAGAATCCCAAATAGTAGCTGTGGCTTTCTCCATTTCTATCTTAATAGCAGACTATGGACTTTTCCTCCAGGAAATTTTTTAAAACCTAAATGCATTAACGAGTTCCAAAGCTTAACTATTTGTTAAGTGAAAAAAATATTTCCTCCTCGTTGAGTGTCCCCTAGACTTTGTATTTTTTGAAAGAATAATTGATTCACATTTATCCATTCTACACCACTCAGAATTTTGTAGAGCTGTATCACATCCCCCTCAGCCATCTCTTTTCCAAGCTCTTAAGCTTTTCCTTATCTATCTATCTATCTATCTATCTATCTATCTATCTATCTATCTATCTATCTATCTATCTATCTATCTGTGTGTGTGTGTGTGTATATATATATATATATATATATATATATATATATATATATATATATATAAATATCTTAGGGAGCTTTCTTTCTATGCTCATGATTGAAGGAAACCAATGATAATAATTGGGTCTCCATTAGGGACTAGCGTGATTTGAGTGACTAGCCCAAACATAGAGCCAAATATTGAAAATTATTTAACTAGCCAGGAATGACATCTGGCTGGTTAAATAGTGTTTTAGTGCCTAACTGTGAATATTTGCAGTTAGTGACTAGCTGCCAAACAGCTATATTGCATGATAAAGCCGGTTAGGTGCAGGTATTCAGCACCAAACTGGCTATGTTTAGCAGTTAAAATAGGCCATATGCAATAACACTTTGGGGTCCTTTTACTAAGGTGCACCGAAATGTTGCCTGCGGTGGTGTAGACATGTGTATTGGACACACGCAGGTTCATTTTTCAGTGCACCTGCAAAAAATGCCTTTTTTTGGCCGAAAATGGACGTGTGGCAAATTGAAAATTGGAGTGCGTCCATTTTGGGCCTGAGACCTTACCACCACCACTCAAAGTTCTCACGTGTTAACTGGGCAGTAATCGTCAGCATTCATACAATGCCGATTACCGCCCGGTTAGTGCTGTGTGTTGGACATTTTCCAGCGTTTGTAGTGGGCGGACGTAAAAAATGAAATTACCGCCTAGACCACGTGGTAGCTGGACGGTAGTTCCAAATTGGTACGCGTTGGGCGCGCGTAGGTGCCTACACGGCTTAGTAAAGGGGCCCCTTTGTCTACTCCATCAGGACTGTTTGTTCTGTTGCAGATCTTAGGCACAGCAGTCAAGTTACTCAGTTCCACTAGAGCTCATAGGCACCATTTTGGAGATGGCATTGACCCAGGTGGTAGCACAGAATGACTGCTGCCACCTGGGACCTACTGAACTATTGACAACACTCCTGGGTAAGTCCAGGGAGAGGATATTAGGGGTGGAGGGAAGGAAGGGGCCTGGAGGGGCACCTTCTAATGTTGGGATGGGGCATGATGTTGTGGACAGGATCGGGTCATGGTGTGGATGTTTGGGATCTGATTGGGTGCCAAATGATATTAGGGAAGGGCTCAGTGGACAGAGGTGATGCTGGGGAAGGGATTGGAGGTCAGGGGTAATGTTGGGAAAGGGAATGGGGGCTTTATTGCAGCTGAAGGAGGAATTGGAGATGTTGAGGAGGGAATCGGAAGTGCTGGGAACTGTGCCACCATGGCACTTCACCTTGCTGCAGCTACACTACAGGTAAAACAGCCGACCACACCTCTGCTAGTCCAGGTCATGCTGAGATCACGTCTACTTTCACAATAAGCAGCTAATGCGGGGATTTTACTATAGTATCTGGCTTTTTAGTGCAGGAGACAGAAGCACAGGTCTGCCCTACTGTCTACCTTGCAGTAAACACAACATTAGCTGCTTAATGCAGCTTAGTAAATGGGCCCCTTTTATGTTAATAGAACTTGCTCAGGGACCCTGGCAAATACCTTTCTGTGTCCCGAAGCTATCAATATTCATATTAACATTATACACATGCAGAAAGATAACTTGTAACAGCAATTTCTCAGTAATATTTATTTAAAAGAAATATTCCATTGTTTGGCAATACAATTAAATTAAATTAAAACTCCCATATGCAAACAAATGATATTTTAAAATCCATCCATCTCAAGAAAGAGCCGGATGAGTGTTATATTTAGGTCAGTAGAAAAAATATATTTGCTAGCTACTATTGTGATCTCACACCCTGTCCTACCTATACAGTATCATCCTTATGCTTCCTTAGCAAAAATAATTTTACCAAAGGTCTGAACAGGGAAGATTTAAAAAAATCAAATCTTTATGTTTTAGAAGTTTTTCTCTGACAATAAAAAAAGCCTGAAATGTACAACGTTCATCCACATACAGTATATTTGAGAGATGAAAATGCATTTGATATCTAGTTACTGAATAAAATGTATTATTGTACAGCAGTGAATATGTATTAGTTTCTTTATGATCACATGTAGTAGCTCTAATCCATAGTTACAATGGTTGTCATAACACTTTTCTGAACAAGAATGTAGAATGTTTTGTGCATTACCATATTATGAACAGATCCTTCTATTTCATAATCAAATGTATTAGTTATTACTGCATGATCTATAAAATTACAGCATTTAAAGAAAAACACTGTTACAGAGATAAATATTATTGACTAAGGATGGAGTGATGTAAGGTTCAGTAGAGTGATACAAAAGCAATTTACCAGCTTTACAGGAAGAATGTTTCCATATAGTATAGCAATGATGGCAGAGGAATTTGAACTATATGTGTAAGTATGACATAATGAATTCTTTCTCTTGTGCACTGCAAAATTAGAGCATAGTCCAGTTGGTGTCTTAGATTTTCAGGTCCGGATATTTGGGTTTGTAGTGTAGATATTGATTGTGAAGCTTTGGGGGTACATAATGCACTGGCAATGTCTGCTGGGCATCAGTACAACAGGCTGCACAGATCAGCAGTGAACCTCCAAGCAGAAGAAAGAATCCTCCGAACCATCCCATAAACATTGCTTCCCCAAACTCCCACCTGGGGACAATTTCAGGAATAGAGTCATCCCAAAATTCTTCCACTGTACTGTATGCAATCCAAGAAACTGGGATTAGAGTTGTAAGTCCAGACAGCCAGGAAAATACCCCTCCAGCAAACAGCAGCCGTTTCTTCAGCTCCTCTTTCCTTGCTCCAATCTTCAAGCAGTCCAAACCGAGGATTGAGAACAAGAGGCCAAGAACCCCAAATCCGTTGGCTAGAAACATCAGAACCCTGGAAATCCTGAGCTCTGAAGGAAGAGCCAGGAAGGAGTCATAATCCTTGCACTCCATACCTCCTTCTTCTTGGACCACACAAACTTGCCAGAGTCCCATGGTCCAGATCTCCAATTCATTTAAGTCCAAGTTAAGGTTCTTCCACAGGGGCACATAGGTAGTGACACAGGATAAAACACATCCAAGAAGGGAAAGAAAAAGTGCACAGAATTGCATCTTAATTCTGTTAGCCAGCATTGTTTCAGAATACAGCACGTCTGAAACTGCTATCTGCGAATCTGTAGCAGCTGCTATGTTTTGTGGTTGATGGTGCTATGATAACCTTGTTCTTCTGAGGCACAGGATATAAGCTTTGACATTAACCCTTTGAAAGCTGAGAAAATATGTTTTTATTGGTCATGAATACTGTATACTGTTTCGTTTAAAGGAACCTTGCCAAAGTGATTATTATTAAGATGAATAGCTTACAGAGGAGGACTACAGGGAAACAGACTTTCAAAAGAACACGTCAGGGGTGTGGCAGGATCATTTTCCAGCTTCATCAAGGTGCTTATTGGAGATCTTATAAATGGTATTTTAAAAATGGAAATATGGAAATGTAAGCATTACCCTTGTTTGCCTTCATTTTTAACATCAGCTTCGGTGTCACTAAATTTTAAAGAGATATATGTCTCCATCTTTTACCAGCAAATTACATGCATTGTTAAAACATTAACCCCTCTAATTCTATATAGTGTGCCACAAGTTTGGCACTAATTAGGAGCCTAACTTTAGGTGCTCAAATGGAAATTAAACACCCAACAGGGGTAAACAGAAGTTAGGTGCCTAACTGCACTTAGGTACTATTATATAAGCTAACACCTAAGTGGTTTAGTGGTCCTTTTACCAAGCTGCAGTAAAAAGAACCCTGCGGTAGTGGCAGGGGTCATTTTTCCACAGCAGGTGAAAATCCCCTAAAAACAAGGGGCTATGCGGAAAGATTACTCTTACTACGTGGTTAAGCGGCGGGGAGCACTTACTACCACCCATTGAGGTGCCGGTAAGGGCTACCGTGGTAACCCGGCCGTAACCGGGCAGCATGGCACTGCTGGGTTAGTGCCATGGTAAAAATTACAAAAATATTTTCCATTGCACCGGAAATGGTATGTGTTCAAGGCAGAACTACTGCCGAAGGCCATGTTGGGCCAGCGGTAGTTCCGGGTTGCCACGCAGCAGCCCTTTAGTAAAAGGGCAACCTTAGTGCGTAACTGCAAAGGTGGCATGCACTAACTTTAGGCACTAACATTTACACCTGCCTTCTATGTGGTGTAAATGTTGGTGTCTAAAGTTAGATGCCCAAATATCAACTTAGGCTCTATTCTATAAAGGAATCTGGGCCCCTAAGAGAACATTTAGTGCACAGATTTAAGGCTCCTGATTACCAGATTCTGGGAGGAGCATTGGTGGATGGCCCTGAGCTGAGGGTGGTTTCACATTGGCTGAGCTAGCTGATTTGGGAAGGGATATAAAACATGGGAAAATATCCATGTGTAGTTGTGAATCAGGACTTATAGTGCTGGTCCTCAGCCCTAGTTTCAATTGAGCTGATACCCCAAAGGTGCATGAGCAAACTTCTGGATTTCATCTCTCCATACAAACAAACAAAACATTAAAGAACTAAAAGCCTAGAATTATAATGAATTAATGTGATGATGTATTTGTCCAGTGAGGCTACTGTGTGATACTTTATACAAAAACACTTAAATCCCCCATATCACATACATATATTATAATCCAATGTTACTAACGTTGTTGAGACTTCTTATGAGTGACAAATCCTGCTCATATAGACCACCTAGAACCTTAATAGTATCTTGCCAGAGTCCCATGGTCCAGATCTCCAATTCATTTAAGTCCAAGTTAAGGTTCTTCCACAGGGGCACATAGGTAGTGACACAGGATAAAACACATCCAAGAAGGGAAAGAAAAAGTGCACAGAATTGCATCTTAACCGTGATATTTAAAGAACTGACGGGGAGAATAAGTGGGCTTGGAAGGAGCCATTTTAGCCTGAGATTGCTGGGACTTCTTATTGGAGGAAGATTACGTCTAAAGGTTTTTTGAAGACGCTATCAGTGCTTTTGTCGTTATTGTGCTGAACAATTGACTTACTGGGATTATGTAGACCTGCTACAACATTCAAGGACAAGAATTTATTTATTTAATGGAAGGACTTTTTGATACAGAAAAAGCCAATATTGAACAAATGTTGAGCAAGATACTATTAAGGTTCTAGGTGGTCTATATGAGCAGGATTTGTCACTCATAAGAAGTCTCAACAACGTTAGTAACATTGGATTATAATATATGTATGTGATATGGGGGATTTAAGTGTTTTTGTATAAAGTGTTATAGAGTAAGATGAATAAAATGTAAAATTATTTAATAACAGTGAGTACAGGTTGTTATGGAATGTTAAAAAAACGTACTTTGTTTTAAATACAATAATTTCCCGATTTGGTAGTACTGTGTGATACCCATCTCCTGTCACTGCAGGTAGCTGAAAGTGATTGTGTTGCATTCCAACATGGGCCGTGTTTTGGCTGTGGGCCTTCCTCAGGAATCCTGTTGTGGTAGATATTTTTCTCCTGGAGCTGTCATTGGGAAGCTACATTGTTTTCTAAAGAAAAGGTTGCCTATCATATTTGGCAGGCTTTTTTTTTCATGGTTCATTGCGTTGCTTGCAGGATCCCTGAGGAGCGCCTGTTGTCGAAACATGGTCCGTGTTGGGTCATAGATGTCAACGCATCATGTATTTCATCATTGGCGAATAAATTTTTGTTTTGGAAATTGAGTCCTTGGACTTGTTGGTCATCCTTGGACCAGCTTTTGGTGTCTTTCACCTTTTTGCTTGCAGTCCATGGCAGTCCTTGTCACATGTGAGATTAGAGTGCACTTGCAGGGATGTGTTCTGGGAAGGTGTGACAGCCTAACTAGGTGGCTCTAGATGCTGAGACATGTATTCTTACTTACTTACTTTGCAGTTCCAGAGTCAGACTCTAAGACAGCCTGGACCAGGAACAAGCTGATTTGTAGCAGGGAGAGCAGGCTGTGGAAGCAGAGGTGGCAGCAGAGGGCCTCCCACCACCTACAGATGCCGAGGAACAGCCAAGCCAGGAGACATCTGCAGAGGAAGAAGAGCAGCAGAAATTAGCCCTGCACCTTCCTCTCCCCCAGTGTTGGAGGATAGCTGAGGCGAGGAAAATGATGAGGGGTCACAGGGGTCACAGAGAGGAGCGTCCCATCACTAATGCCAGGTATTCAGTCTGGCCTCCAAAATCCTGCAGCAGAATCAGCTGCTGGTGGAATAGTGCCACAAAAATGTCGAGCTACTCCGCCAGACTGTGCAGCTGCAGTAGCACAAAGTAGAGGCTCAAGAGAGCAGCATGCAGATGCTGCAGGAGATGCAACAGGACTCCTGGGAGGCTTGGGACACCATTTTGATGCAATTTATGGGATTCCGGAGGGATTTGCAGGCTAACCAGAAGAGTCAGACCACCAACCATCATACCCAGCAGGACCTTCCCCCCAACTGCTACCAGGGGGGTCAGCAGTTAGCCATCACCACTCTTAGGACAGCCAACAGATGCCCATAATGTTCCCACCAGCCAGGGAGGCATGCCAGCCACCACTGCATCAAGGAGTATGAGACCAACAACCAAGTGTGGCCATCTCGGGACCATGGGTGAAAGACCAAGTGTGTCAGGGAGCAACACTGGAGCCACAAGGCTGACTCACAGTCCAGTCCTGGGTGTGATGACTGGCAGTGGAAGAGGGGCAAGCCTTATTATGTGGCCAAACTCTGCTGCAGCAGCAGAAGCAGCTGGCACTCGATGTCTCTGACATCAGTGAGGACTTGACAGGGCAGGGGTCGAACACTGCCACATCACTAGAGAGGGCTGGACCTTCTACTGGGGCTGGAGAGAGGGGCAGGAGGATTGACCACAAGCGGGGATGGGGGAGATGCAAGGGTAGCTGAGGGCAAGAGGGACATAGAGTGTGCTGTGAGGCACATCATTGTGGGGTAGTGGTGGAAGGGGTGGGCAGTGGTGTAGGTTGGGTGTGTGTATATGTTTTGGGGGGTTGGTGTGGCTGAGGGTTGGGGGAAGGGGAGGTTGGGAGCAAGGCTGTTGGGAAGGAGGGGTGAAGAGTGTGAGGGAGAGGGGAGGGGGTGCTGGTGGGTTTGTCACTATTTTTTGTCATTATTTTTCATGGAGAGGGTGGTTGATGTCTGGAGTACCCTCCCGAGGGAGGTGATGGAGAAAAAAATGGTGACAGAATTTAAAAAGGTGTGAGATGAGCATAGATGATCTCTAATTAGATAATGAATGATTAAAAAAAAAAACAATGGTTGCATGTGTGTTTGCATGTTGAGTGACACTTTAGATTGCGACTCTGGCTGTGAAGAAATAAGGCCAGTGCTGAGCAGTCTTGTACAGGACCCAGTCTTATACAGTCTGGGTCCTGTATATAGCAATCCAGTTTAGGATGGGCTGGAGAGGGCTTCAATAAATTCCAGCAATTTGGAATGTGAGGACAGTGCTGGGCAGACTTTTATGCTCTGTGTCCCACAATTGACAAGATGGATTTGGATAGGCTGAAATGGGCTTCGACGGCAATTTCAGTAGTTGTAACATAAGGACAAGGCTTGGTGGACTTCAACGGTCTATGTCCCAGAAATGCCAAAGAGACAATGATCAAGTATTTTATATTACATTCACTGTTGGTTTAATCATGACTTGATAATGCGTGTGACTTTATCTGCTGTCATTTACTATATTACTATTATGGATTTGCAAATCAACTACAACCCAGAGAACCTATACAATAATCACTATTTTAACCACTTAACATTATAGAGTACTTGAGACATTCAGTTTGGTTCTCACAGTCAAATAAGGGTAAGAACAATAAAAGGTTGCATACCCAAGATTGTATATCGAAGTGAAGGTCCCAGAAGTGCCCTTACTGTAGCTCAAAGGAGGGTCATTCTGGCAACCTTGCTCCTAAGTAGAGCTTTGCACAGTATTTATTTATTTATACATGTTTTTATATACCACCTACATGTTAATGAAAACAGTCAAAGCGATTTACAAATGAAATCACCTGCCAAAACCTTCCCTTTTCCAACCTTCTTAATAAAACCTTTAACATTTCCTGGTTACAAACATTTTTTCCCAATTCTTCACCTATCTCAGCCTAATCCCTTATTACTATCAAATATAAATGACTTGAAAACCCTGCACCTATCCCATTATATCCACTCTTCTGACATTATGGGCAAAACCAAATTTGGGGGAAGGGCTTCTCTGTCAGTCATAAGAGAGAAATGGCATATTTTGAAGGGAAGTATAAAAGGATCTGAAAAGCCAATGACCAGTGTTTTCCTTCACAAGAGAACAAGGGAAAAGGAAGCTCTTATTTCTTGGGAGCCCCAGGAGGGAGGAGAAGGTGAGCCTGACTGAGTTCAAGATGGGGTGTAGTGCAGCAGGGCAGTGTATCTGCTTGTACCTGCTTGCTACAGATTGCAGATAGCAGTCACTCCAAGCTGACTTAGCTAGAATGGGAAAAAGGAATTCCAATGGAATAAGGATGGATAGCCAAATCCTGCTTTTATAAAGCCAGGATATGGAGGTCTAAAACTGTAGTATGTCCATATGGCAAGGGGGTGTGGTCTGCACATGTTTTGGGTGGTTCTAGGAATGGGCTAAAATATGGATGTCCAACTTTGATTTCAGAAGCAGAAGGGACACCCATGTCAGAAGTGTAGCCAGGTTGGGAGGAGGGGGGGGGGGGGTGAGCAGACAGTGGATGGCATTCATCCCAGAGTACTGATAGAACTGAAAAATGAACTTGCAGAGCTATTGTTAGTAATATGTAATTTATCCTTAAAATTGAGCCTGGTACCGGAAGATTGGAGGGTGACTAATGTAACGCCGATTTTTTAAAAAGGTTCCAGAGGAGATCCGGGAAATTATGGACCGGTGAGTCTGATGTCGGTGCAGGGCAAAATGGTAAAGACCATTATAAAAAACAAAATTACAGAGCATATTCAAAAGCATGGATTAATGAGGATAAACTAACATGGATTTAGTGAAGGGAAATCTTGCCTTACCAATCTACTACATTTCTTTGAAGGAGTGAACAAACATGTGGCTAAAATTGAACCGGTTGATATTGTGTATCTGGATTTTCAGAAGGCGTTTGACAAAGTACCTCATGAAAGACTCCAGAGGAAATTGGAGAGTCAAGGGATAGGAGGTAGTTTTCTATTCTGGATTAAAAACTGGGTAAAAGATAGAAAACAGAGAGTAAGATTAAATGGTCAGTATTCTCAATGGAGAAGGGTAGTTAGTGGGGTACCCCAGGGGTTTGTGCTGGGACTGCTGCTTTTTAACATATTTATAAATGACCTAGAGATGGGGGTAACTAGTGAGGTAATTAAATTTGCTGATGACTACTACTACTTAGCATTTCTATAGCGCTGCCAGGGTTACGCAGCGCTGTACAAGTTTAGCATGGGGAAGGACAGTCCCTGCTCAAGAGAGCTTACAATCTAAAGGTTACAAACTATGTAGTCAGTGTAGGTAACTTACAACTTATGTGGTCAGTGTAGATAGCTTACAATCTAAAGGTTACAACTATGTAGTCAGTGTAGGTAACATGAATGGGGAAGGTGGTTAGGCGCCAAAAGCAAGGGAGAAGAGATGGACTTTGAGTAAGGACTTGAAGATGGGCAGGGAGGGCGCATGGCGTATGGGCTCGGGAAGTCTGTTCCAGGCATAAGGTGATGCGAGGCAGAAGGGGCGGAGTCTGGAGTTAGCGGTGGTAGAGAACGGTACAGATAGAAGTGATTTGTCCTGAGAGCGGAGGTTGCGGGTGGGAACATATGGGGAGAGGAGGGTAGAGAGGTAAAGGGGGGCTGCAGATTGAGTGCACTTGAAGGTCAATAGGAGAAGCTTGAACTGTATATGGTAGTGGATCGGGAGCCAGTGAAGCAACTTGAGGAGAGGGGTGATATGAGAGTATCGGTTCACGCGGTAGATAAGACGTGCAGCGGAATTTTGGACAGATTGAAGGGGGGATAGATGGCTAAGTGGGAGGCCAGCGAGAAGAAGGTTGCAATAGTCAAGACGAGAGGTAACGAGCGAGTGGACGAGGGTTCGGGTGGTCTGTTCAGAGAGGAATGGGCGAATTTTGCTAATATTATAGAGGAAGAAGTGACAGGTCTTAGCTTTCTGCTGGATATGGGCAGAGAAGGAGAGGGAGGAGTCGAAGATGACTCCGAGATTGCGGGCTGAAGAGACGGGGAGGATGAGGGCATTGTCAACAGAGACGGAAAGTGGGGGTAGAGGAGAAGAGGGTTTGGGTGGAAAGACAAGGAGCTCGGTCTTTGCCATGTTCAGTTTCAGATGCTGGTTGGACATCCAGGCAGCGATGTCTGAGAGGCAGGCCGAATCTTTGGCCTGGGTTTCGACTGTGATGTCGGGAGTGGAGAGATAAAGCTGGGTGTCATCAGCATAGAGATGGTACTGGAAACCATGTGATGAGATCAGCGAGCCCAGGGAGGAGGTGTAGATCGAGAAAAGAAGTGGTCCAAGGACAGATCCTTGAGGAACCCCAACAGAGAGCGGGATGGGGGTGGAAGAAGAGCCATTAGAAAATACTCTGAAGGTGCGTTGGGAAAGGTACGAAGAGAACCAGGAGAGGACGGAGTCCTGGAACCCGAATGAGGACAGTGTGTCAAGAAGTAAATTATGATTAACGGTGTCAAAGGCGGCCAATAGGTCGAGGAGGATGAGGATGGAATAGTGACCTTTGGATTTTGCAAGGAACAGGTCATTGCAGACTTTAGAGAGTGCTGTTTCTGTCGAGTGTAGTGGGCGAAAGCCAGATTGAAGCAGATCGAGGACGGTCTGAGAAGAGAGGAAATCAAGGCAGCGGCTGTGGACAGCGCGTTCAAGCAATTTGGAGAGGAAGGGTAGAAGAGAGATGGGGCGGTAGTTGGAGGGACAGGTGGGGTCAAGTGAAGGTTTTTTGAGAAGTGGTGTGACTACAGCATGCTTGAAGGTGTCAGGGACAGTAGCAGTGGAGAGAGAGAGGTTGATGATGTGACAGATTGAGGGGATAACTGTAGGAGAGATGTTGTTAAGCAGATTGGTGGGAATGGGATCAGAGGAACAGGTGGTGCACTTAGAGGAAGATGACACAAAGTTATTCAAAGTCGTTAAATCGCGGGAGGATTGTGAAAAATTACAAGAGGACCTTACAAGACTGGGAGACTGGGCGTCTAAATGGCAGATGACGTTTAATGTGAGCAAGTACAAAGTGATGCATGTGAGAAAGAGGAACCCGAATTATAGCTACGTCATGCAAGGTTCCACGTTAGGAGTCACAGACCAAGAAAGGGATCTAGGTGTCGTCATTGATGATACGTTGAAACCTTCTGCTCAGTGTGCTGCTGCAGCTAAGAAAGCAAATAGAATGTTGGGTATTATTAGGAAAGGAATGGAAAACAAAAATGAAGATGTTATAATGCCTTTGTATCACTCCATGGTGCAACCGCACCTCGAATATTGTGTTCAATTCTGGTCGCCGTATCTCAAAAAAGATATAGTGAAATTAGAAAAGGTGCAGAGAAGGGCAACGAAAATGATAAAGGGGATGGGATGACTTCCCTATGAGGAAAGGCTAAAGCTGCTAGGGCTCTTCAGCTTGGAGAAAAGGCAGCTGAGGGGAGATTTTGTTTTGGTTACATTTGTACCCCATGCTTTCCCACTCATGGCAGGCTCAATGGGGCTTACATGGGGCAATGGAGGGTTAAGTGACTTGCCCAGAGTCACAAGGAGCTGCCTGTGCCTGAAGTGGGAATCAAACTCAGTTCCTCCATTCCCCAGGACCAAAGTCCACCACTCTAACTACTAGGCCACTCCTCCACATAGAGGTCTATGAAATAATGAGTTGAGTTGAATGGGTAGATGTGAAGCGTCTGTTTACGCTTTCCAAAAATACTAGGACTAGGGGGCATGCGATGAAGCTACAATGTAGTAAATTTAAAATGAATCAGAGAAAATGTTTCTTTACTCAACGTGTAATTAAACTCTAGAACTCATTGCCAAAGAATGTGGCAAAGGAAGTTAGCTTAGCGGAGTTTTAAAAAGGTTTGGACGGCTTCCTAAAGGAAAAGTCCATAGACCATTATTAAATGGACTTGGGGAAGATCCACTATTTCTGGGATAAGCAGTATAAAATGTGTTGTACTTTTGGGGGATCTTGTCAGGTATTTGTGACCTGGATTGGCCACTGTTGGAAACAGGATGCTGGGCTTGATGGACCTTTGGTCTTTCCCAATATGGCAATACTTATGTACTTATGCACTGGCACTTAATTGAAATGCAACAGACCATGTCAAAAAAGGCGCCTTCACTGTCAGAAGTCCATTTGGGGGTGTGGCCGCTCCCCTGGCTACCCACCTAGCTACGTCTCTGACCTATGTCCAAAAAGATGGACACACATATTTAGACCTGATACTTGGCATGTCCAGATTACAGAACAATGCTCCAATTAAATAGCTCTCTACTGGAGGGAGTAAAGGAAGTCACAGTAGGTATTGTTGTATCCCTGGAAAGTTCACAATAAAAAGAAAAGAAAGAAAGAAAGAAAATCATAAATGGCTGTAATGTAATTTAATTCTCTGACCTGGTTCTCAGCCAGTTGCTCTAACTATTAGGCTACTCCTCCATTTTATAATATGGATGTTCCTATGCTGCCACAAAAACATCCATATTCCTTGTTTTTCCCTCTTCATAGTTTGGACATTTCAGTTTGTAAAATGGATGTTCAGGTTTTCCATTGCTTATATATTTTAGAATTGGCTGCTTGTAGGAAGATTCTGTTCTAAAATACATGAGAAATTGATGTCCATGTGCGATGTACTGACTTGGACGTCCTTTCTAAAATTTGTCGCCATACATTCTTGATTTTGGGGGTCACCATATAAAACTTTTGTTTGCGCTCTACCTATTGCTCCAGTTTTGGTCTTGAATTTTGTTCCATTTATCTGACAAGACCCCTTTATGGCAATTCTATAACAGGGCCCTCACATTTATGCACCATTTGAGTATGTTAGTGTACAGAATACTGTCACTTTCACAGGTAAGTGCACACTAACTCGCATAAGTACATAAGTACATAAGTAGTGCCATACTGGGAAAGACCAAAGGTCCATCTAGCCCAGCATCCTGTCACCGACAGTGGCCAATCCAGGTCAAGGGCACCTGGCACGCTCCCCAAACGTAAAAACATTCCAGACAAGTTATACCTAAAAATGAGGAATTTTTCCAGTCCATTTAATAGCGGTCTATGGACTTGTCCTTTAGGAATCTATCTAACCCCTTTTTAAACTCCGTCAAGCTAACCGCCCGTACCACGTTCTCCGGCAATGAATTCCAGAGTCTAATTACACGTTGGGTGAAGAAAAATTTTCTCCGATTCGTTTTAAATTTACCACACTGTAGCTTCAACTCATGCCCTCTAGTCCTAGTATTTTTG
Organism: Microcaecilia unicolor; assembly: GCF_901765095.1. Taxonomy (NCBI): domain Eukaryota; kingdom Metazoa; phylum Chordata; class Amphibia; order Gymnophiona; family Siphonopidae; genus Microcaecilia; species Microcaecilia unicolor. The sequence goes on along the minus strand of NC_044032.1, from coordinate 576,897,858 downwards.
GATAGCGTGAACAGTCGCTTCACATCCACCCGATCCATTCCACTCATTATTTTATACACTTCTATCATATCTCCCCTCAGCCGTCTCTTCTCCAAGCTGAAAAGCCCTAGCCTTCTCAGCCTCTCTTCATAGGAAAGTCGTCCCATCCCCACTATCATTTTCGTCGCCCTTCGCTGTACCTTTTCCAATTCTACTATATCTTTTTTGAGATACGGAGACCAGTACTGAACACAATACTCCAGATGCGGTCGCACCATGGAGCGATACAACGGCATTATAACATCCGCACACCTGGACTCCATACCCTTCCTAATAACACCCAACATTCTATTCGCTTTCCTAGCCGCAGCAGCACACTGAGCAGAAGGTTTCAGCGTATCATCGACGACGACACCCAGATCCCTTTCTTGATCCGTAACTCCTAACGCGGAACCTTGCAAGACGTAGCTATAATTCGGGTTCCTCTTACCCACATGCATCACTTTGCACTTGTCAACATTGAACTTCATCTGCCACTTGCACGCCCATTCTCCCAGTCTCGCAAGGTCCTCCTGTAATCGTTCACATTCCTCCTGCGACTTGACGACCCTGAATAATTTTGTGTCATCGACGAATTTAATTACCTCACTAGTTATTCCCATCTCTAGGTCATTTATAAATACATTAAAAAGCAACGGACCCAGCACAGACCCCTGCGGGACCCCACTAACTACCCTCCTCCACTGAGAATACTGGCCACGCAATCCTACTCTCTGCTTCCTATCTTTCAACCAGTTCTTAATCCATAATAATACCCTACCTCCGATTCCATGACTCTGCAATTTCTTCAGGAGTCTTTCGTGCGGCACTTTGTCAAACACCTTCTGAAAATCCAGATATACAATATCAACCGGCTCCCCATTGTCCACATGTTTGCTTACCCCCCTCAAAAAAATGCATTAGATTGGTGAGGCAAGACTTCCCTTCACTAAATCCGTGCTGACTTTGTCTCATCAGTCCATGTTTTTGTATATGCTCTGCAATTTTATTCTTAATAATAGCCTCCACCATCTTGCCCGGCACCGACGTCAGACTCACCGGTCTATAATTTCCCGGATCTCCTCTGGAACCTTTCTTAAAAATCGGAGTAACATTGGCTACCCTCCAGTCTTCCGGTATTACACTCGATTTTAGGGACAGATTGCATATTTCTAACAGTAGCTCCGCAAGTTCATTTTTTAGTTCTATTAATACTCTGGGATGAATACCATCAGGTCCCGGTGATTTACTACTCTTCAGCTTGCTGAACTGACCCATTACATCCTCCAAGGTTACAGAGAATTTGTTTAGTTTCTCCGACTCCCCCGCTTCAAATATTCTTTCCGGCACCGGTGTCCCCCCCAAATCCTCCTCGGTGAAGACCGAAGCAAAGAATTCATTTAATTTCTCCGCTACGGCTTTGTCCTCCTTGATCGCCCCTTTAACACCATTTTCGTCCAGCGGCCCAACCGACTCTTTGGCCGGTTTCCTGCTTTTAATGTATCTAAAAAAGTTTTTACTATGTATTTTTGCTTCCAACGCTAATTTCTTCTCAAAGTCCTTTTTTGCCCTCCTTATCTCCGTTTTGCATTTGGCTTGGCATTCCTTATGATCTATCCTGTTACTTTCAGTTGGTTCTCTTCTCCACTTTCTGAAGGATTGTTTTTTGGCTCTAATGATTTCCTTTATCTTACTGTTTAGCCACGCCGGCTGACGTTTAGTCTTTTTTCCCTTTTTTCTAATACGTGGAATATATTTGTCCTGAACCTCCAGGATGGTGTTTTTAAACAGCATCCACGCCTGATGCAAGTTTTTTTACTCTGCGAGCTGCTCCTTTCAGTCTTTTTTTCACCATTTTTCTCATTTTGTCGTAATCACCTTTTCTATAGTTAAACGCTAGCGTACTTGATTTCCTAGTTTCACTTCCTTCAATGCCAATATCAAAACCGATCATATTATGATCACTGTTATCAAGCGGCCCTCGTATCGTTACCCCCTGCACTAGATCATGAGCACCACTAAGGACTAAGTCTAGTATTTTTCCTTCTCTTGTCGGCTCCTGAACTAGCTGTTCCATGAAGCTGTCCTTGATTTCATCAAGAAATCTTATGTCCCTTGCGTGTACAGATGTTACATTAACCCAGTCTATATGCGGGTAATTGAAATCCCCCATTATTATTGTGTTGCCCAGTTTGTTTGCGTCCCTGATTTCCTTTAACATTTCCGCATCCGTCTGTTCGTCCTGGCCAGGCGGACGGTAGTACACTCCTATCACTATCCTTTTCCCCTTTGCACATGGAATTTCAATCCACAGTGATTCCAAGGAGTGTTTTGCTTCCTGCAGAATTTTCAATCTATTTGATTCAAGGCTCTCGTTAATATACAATGCTACCCCTCCACCAATCCGATTCACCCTATCACTACGATATAATTTGTACCCCGGTATGACAGTGTCCCACTGGTTATCCTCCTTCCACCAGGTCTCAGAGATGCCTATTATATCTAATTTTTCATTTAGTGCAATATATTCTAACTCCCCCATCTTATTTCTTAGGCTCCTGGCATTCGCATAAGTGACAGCAAAATCCCTAAGCGCTGTGCTGTATGGGTGCGCATAAATGGCATAGAGCAGCATGCAAGGGGTGGCATTTTCATGGCTGGAGCACAGATGGTGCAGCCACTTGAGTGCACCATTTACAGAATGCTGTAAGTTACATTTATGTGCCCACAGATATGACAGGTCTATGGTCTATGCCTGGTGTAATTATGGGCACCTACATTTTATGTGCCCATGGTTTCACAGTCTGGGGCCCAGATGCTCAGCATTGGGGTGCCTAAAATCTAGGTGCTCCCTTATAGAATTCCCCCTTTGTTTTTTCAGGTTCTCTGCTGTGCTATGTTAGGCTTTTAAGGAGGCAGGCGTCCTTGTATATGTAAACTGGAGGAGTAGCGTAATGGTTAGTGCAGTAGCTTGACAATCTGGGGAACCGAGTTCAATTCCTACTGCAGCTCTTTGTGACTCTGGACAAGTTACTTAACCCATTGGTGGCATACCAAGGGCGGTACGCCCCGGGTGCAGGCAGCAAGGGGATCCACGGAGTAGCTGTGCGGCTGTCGGCTCCACTGGTTTCAGGGTAAGCAGAATGCCTTTTTAATTGGGGACCCCAAGCTCCACCCCTAACCTCAAGCTCCGCCCCAGCATCTCCCCTTACCTACCATCTCATAGTTCCCCATGGTGTCCAGCATCTCTTTCCTTCCCTACATCAAACCCCTCTCTATGGTGTCCAGCATTTCTTTCATTCTCTGTCTCTCAACTCCCCCTTCCTCCATAGTGTTCAGCATTTCTTTCATTCTCTATCTCTCAACTCCCCCTTCCTCCATAGTGTTCAGCATTTCTCTCTTTCCATTCCTCTCAACCACTACCTCCCCCCCCCCCCACATAAGAACATAAGAATAGCCATATTGGGTCAAACCAATGGTTCATCTAGCCCAGTATCCTTCTTCCAACAGTGGCCAATCCAGGTCACAAGTACCTGGCAGAAACCCAATTAGTAGCAACATTCCATGCTACCAATAGCAGACTATGGATTTTTCCTCCAGAAACTTGTCCAAACCTTATTTAAACCCAGATGCACTAACTGCTGTTACCACGTCCTCCAGCAATGAGTTCTAGAGCTTAACTATTCTTTGAGTGAAAAAAATATTTCCTTCTATTTCTTTTAAAAGTATTTCCATGTTTTGGTCACTATATCTTTTTTTGAACTAGGGTGACCAGAATTGAACGCAATACTCAAGGTGAAGTCATACCATGGAACGATACAGAGGCATTATAATATTCTTGGTCTTATTTTGCATCCCTATCCTAATAATTCTTAGCATCCTGTTTGCTTTTTTGTGTGCTGCCGCAAACTGGGCAGAAAAGTCCTGCATATTTTCTACACTGACACCTAGATCTTTTTCTTGAGTACTGACTCCTAAGGTGGACCCTAGCATCAGGAAACTATGATTTGGATTATTCTTCCCAATGTGCATTTGTCCACATTAAAATTCATCTGCCATTTGGAAGCCCAGTCTTCCAGTTTCCTAAGGTCATCCTGCAATTTTTCACAATCCGCATTTGTTTTGACAACTTTGTACCACCTGCAAATTTAATTACCTCATTCATCATTCCATTCTTGCTTTGTTCCTCGTCTTCAATAAAAATGATCTAATATAATAAAACGCACCGTGAACGTTCTAATGAGGACAACGTTCTGTGAAGCCCTGAAGCCCTGAAGCCATGCCCTGAAGCCATCTGACGTCACTGAAGCTGTAGGGTTCGTGGATTCGTGGTGTGAAGCCTCCCTTCAAGCCAGCCAGCCAGCCGTCTCTGCCCCGCCCTCGCGACAAAACAAACAAATCCGGAAGCGAAACGTCAGGGAAGGAGGCGGCGCTCCCGACGTCTAGCCTTCCCTTCGCTGTGTTCCGCCTTCAAAATAAGGCGGAACACAGCGAAGGGAAAGCTACACGTCGGGAGCGCCGCCTCCTTCCCTGACGCTTCGCTGCCGGAAACGCCACGGAGGTAAATTGAAAAAGAAGAAAAAACAAAACAAAACGATGCATGGATGCGAAGGGGGGACATGGATGCGAAGGGGGGGAGGAGAAGAGGGCGGGCCAGGCTGGGACATGGGATAGAGAGGAGCATGGATGCGAGGGGGGGGGTCATGGAAGGGAGAGAGGGGACTTGCTGGAAAAGGATGAATGGAGGCGGCAGGGGACAGAGGAGCATGGATGGGCATGGATTGCGAGGGCAGGGCTCAGGGAGAGAGGGGAATTGCTGGAAATGGATGAATGGAGGGGGCAGGGGACAGAGGAGCATGGATTGGGAGGGCAGGACTCAGGGAGAGAGGGAAATTGCTGGCTAGGGATGAATAGAGGAGACAGATGGGCATGGATGGATATGGATTGCAGGGCAGGCCTCAGGGAGAGAGGGCAATTGCTGGATAGGGATGAATGGAGGGGCCAGGTGACAAAGGAGCATGGATGGGCATGGATTGGAAGGGCAGGACTCAGGGAGAGGGGAAATGCTGGATAGGGATGAATGGAGGGAACAGATGGGCATGGATGGATATGGATTGCAGGGCAGGCCTCAGGCAGAGAGGGAAAATGCTGGATAGGGATGAATGGAGGGGGCAGGTGACAGAGAAACATGGATGGGCATGGATTGGGAGGGCAGGGCTCAGGGAGAGAGGGGAATTGCTGGAAAGGGATGAATGGAGGGGGCAGGGGACAGAGGAGCATGGATGGGCATTGATTGGGAGGGCAGGGCTCAGGGAGAGAGGGGAATTGCTGGAAAAGGATGAATGGAGGGGCCAGGGGACAGATGGCCATGGATTGGGAGGGCACGGCTCACACTCTCTCTCTGATATACAATGTCTTTCTGACTCTCACTCTCACACACTCTGTCTCACACTGTATCACATTCACTCTCTATGTGCCACACAGTCACTCACACACTCGCTTGGTCTCATACACTCACTCAAACAGAGAATCTGTGTCTCACACACACTCTCTCTCTCGCCCACACACACACACTCTCTCTCACACTGTGTCTCACATACACACTTGCACACACTCTCATTCTCACACACACACTCTCTCACAAACACACTCACACCCAGACTCACTCTCTCTCACACACACTCACACTTTCACTCTGACTCTCAAACAGTCACTCTCACATACACTCTCCCAAACATACACACTCCGAGGAAAACCTTGCTAGCGCCCGTTTCATTTGTGTCAGAAACGGGCCTTTTTTACTAGTTTAATTATAAATATGTTGAATAGCACTGGTCCCAGTACAGAAGCCTGCGGCACTCCACTATTCATAGTGTCCAGCATTTCTCTCCTTCCCCAACCTCTCCCTCCCCCAGTGGTCTCCAGCATCTTTCTCCTTCCTTCTACTTCCCTTGCGACGTGTTTATTACTTTACTTACCTCCCCCAGGGTGGCAGTGCTCCAACCGGCATAACATCGAAAGCACCAGGGTCGGTGGGTGGGCATGGGGCATTGAGCCTATGTGCAGGCTCAAGGCCTGCCAGCTTGTGACCTCACTGAAACAAGAAATGTGCAGATGCTCAAGGCCCCTTGCCTGCTGGCCCAAATGCTTTTGGTGAATGCAGGTTGGAGCGTCACTGCCCCAAGGGAGGGATGTAAGGAAGGAAACACTTTGGGGGTGGGGAGAGGTGGAGAGAAGGACAATTTGGGGTATACCATTGCACCATGGTTCTCTTATTCTGAGGCTTATGGCCATTTTATAAAGAAAAACAGGAGGTAATTCTATAAGGAATGATCTAAACTTAGGCAGCAAATATGTACATAAATGCTGGTATTCTTTTTATTTATTTATTTATAGTTTCAAATTTACATCAAGAAAATACACTTGATATAGAAAACATTATTTCAATTAAACAGAAAGAATATATTCAGAATAATATAAATTATTTAAGTTGCTCAAGTCCACATTAGTCTGGATCCAAGAGTTCAAAAAGAGGTTTCAAGTAAACAATTCAAAATTATGTTTAATTAGTTAGGACAACAGTGATTTATATTCTATTGTGCTCCTTCCGTTTGTTTTGAGGCTATGAAAGCTGATAATTGCGCAGGTTCCAGGAAAACATATTTAATAGTATTGTATTTCACAATACATTTACTCGGGAACCTTAGGTAGAACGAGCCGCCAAGTGCAAGGACTGCCGATTTCAGCAACAAACATTGTTTTCTCTTAATCTGAGTTTGTCTGCAGACATCAGGGCAGTGGCGTTCCTAAGGGGGGGGGCGGTGGGTGCGGTCCGCCCCAGGTGCACGCCGCCGCTGGGGGGGGGGGTGCCGCACGTGCCTGTCCTTCGTTCGATCCATGCTCCCTCTGCCCCGGTTCTGTTCCGGGGCAGAGGGAGCATGGAATGAACGAAGGACAGGCACGCATGGCACCCCCCCCCCAGCGGCATGCACCCCGGGGGGGGTTCTTTCACCGAGGGGGTGTCCTTTCGCTGGGGGGGGGCGCTGCACCTGGGGGGCGGGGCGCATCGGCAATCCGCCCCGGGTGTCAGCCCCCCTAGGAACGCCACTGCATAAGGGAACATTAATATCTTTTTTCCTAAGAAACGTTTTTCTTTATTTTTAAAGAACAAACGGAAGAGCCAGTTTTTATCAGGTAATAAAGCAACTGTGGCCACCAAGGTGGCCACAGTAGCTTGTTCTGAATCCAAAGATTCCAGGAAATCTGTAAGATTCGTTAGACTCCTTTCCAGTTGCTCAGTAGTTGTTCGTTGAGGACGGTAATATATTTGAGTGAATGGTGGTAATTGATCAGCAGGAATCTCTAAGTTTTCCTTTAAATATCTTTTTAGCATTTCAAACTGTGTCACCAATTTCACTTAAGGAAGACTAACAAATCTTAAGTTTTGTAGTCTCATATGAGGAGTGGCCTAGTGGTTAGGGTGGTGGACTTTGGTCCTGAGGAACTGAGTTCAATTCCCACTTCAGGCACAGGCAGCTCCTTGTGACTCTGGGCAAGTCACTTAACCCTCCATTGCCCAATGTAAGCTGCATTGAGCCTGCCATGAGTGAGAAAGCACAGGGTACAAATGTAACAAAAAAATAAAAATCATGTAATTCAGACCTATACCTCAGATTTGTAATATCTTTGATTAAAGTAAGTTGTACTGTCTCTAAGTGAACCATTTTGCTCTCCACTTTCTCCACACGTTTTATCAATAACTCTGCATTAATTTCATTCTTGTCTATTCTTTTTTCCAAAGTTGTAATATTTCAGGACTGTTTATTAGACTGTTGAAGAAAAACGTATGGGACTGAGAAATCAAGTCCCATAGCGATTCTAATGTTACCTCTGTCGGCTTTCTCATGAACTCTGTAAGCTCGCCCATTTGAAGTTCCTGGGTTTCCACCTGTTCAAAGCCTTGCTCCTCCACAATTGAACCTCCAGGGCCGCTTGTTCTGTGGAACTCCAATGATTCCACCATCTCTTGTCCCTCCGATGGATCTCCAGACACTCCTCTAGCGTCGGGGCCCCTAGCGGCTTTCGTCGTAGACCCCATTGCCTCTACGGAGGGAGAGCTAGTCCACTGGGGCTGTGGAGGCGGAGCACGAACGTCGGGGCTCAGAGTGACATCGAGTCTGGTGTGTGCCGACATTTCCTCCAGTCCGTCGGCCCTCACCATGGAACTGCTCCCGGTGACAGTTTCTCGCTGTTGCGAAGGTCCCAGACATCGGTCCATTGGACCCACAGGTAAAGTGGTAGGCATCTGGGGAGTCCTTGTAGATGCTTTACCATGGCGTTTAGGCATGTTCAGCAGGAAATGGATCTAGGACCTTCAGCGTCCTAGCTAAATGCCGCCATCTTGGATCTCCTAAATGCTGGTATTCTGCTTATTTACATGCATATTTGTGGACACAGATACTACTACTACTACTTAACATTTCTAAAGCGCTACTAGGGTTACGCAGCGCTGTACAATTTAACATAGGACAGTCCCTGCTCAAAGAGCTTACAATCTAAAGGACAAGTGAACAGTCAGATACATAACAATAACCAGTTACACACTATTCTGTAAAGGTGCACTAGCACATACTTTGTAGATGGGTGTTCACATGGGTGGAGCCTGGATAGAGCATGAGCAGAGGCTCACAGTTATATGTGTAGCATATAGATTACTATAATTTACAAGTATATGTCTCAAATCAGGATGCAAAGGCACCTTCTTTCCATTATAGAATAGGTTCCAAATAGGTGTCCTCCCGGTACCCTGTATAGAATTGCCGTCATGGAGGACTAAAGTGTCTTTTAAAAATAGCTTCACAAAGCTGCTGAAATTGTGGCTATAATGCAGCCATGTACATTTATACCTGCTCAGGAACTGGTGTCAGTGTACATGGCTGAAGTACACATGTTGTCTATGCATGCACTTCCTGACTCCACTCATGCTTCACCCAAACAATGGCTTCTGAAAACACATGGGTCACGTGTGTCATTGTGCATACTTTTATGTGTGAGAGTTCATGTGAAAAGTCATATATAAAATTACCCCTAAATGCCTTATTGCTACATTATGTGACTTGTAAGGGCCACTATTTCATGGAGTGTTAACATGTTACAGCTACAGCACTGTTCTAATGGCTAGTAATATTAATGCAACTACTAGCACATTATATATTTATAGTAAGTAACAGTGGTTTTTAACAAATGCATTGCATGTAGAAGAAATATTTATACAAATAAATCCTATATTTGTAAAATGCATTTTACTGTTGATATTAGCACCACAATAAATCACAGACATTTGGAAATGGGACTAAGTACTTTTCCAACTTGCTTTTTGAATTGGTTTCTGTTCTGGGTTTTGCTTCAAATGCCAAGCAACAACAACAACAACAAAAACCCCAAACACACAGATTACACCATGCCTCTCTGCTTTCCAAGTGCTTTGTGGTACAAGGACCTTTATTTAACAAAATCATTTTTAGCTGGTACATTATCTTTTTCCTTTTGCACTAATTTCATAAACCAGTGCTCAGTACAGAAGGATAAGGACAGCAGCTCAGAAGTGCAGTGATGACTGGTTACTCTTAGCAGGTGAGTGCAGCATGGGGTGGTATCATTCTTTTGAGGTGTCTACAGGACTGCCGAAAGCACAGCAATTCCGACTCCAACTCCATTCTAAAGCACAGCTCCCTTTAAAAGGTGAGTTGCAAGACTTTGCTAGGATGAGGATAATTCAGAGAGTTCCTCCTTTATTAAAATGAGTGTAGCAAGAATAACTGGGGGTATTCAATTGCAAACAATAAAGAAATGACACGCTTCTGAATTGTAGCAGGTAGGTTGCTAGGTAAGGACAAATCAATAGGTATCAGGTTTCTTTAATTAACACCTAGAACAACATGGAGATTTATTTCTTGATATCAAATTATTTAGGGAACTACTATAATTATTTAAAAAAATTTAAAAACCAACCAACAAAACAAGGAGAATGTTAACACTATTTAAATATTGACAGTTTTAATGTCCTGCATTCTGCCAGAAATATAGCCTCAAACGTACTTGCGGAAAGCATTTGAGATGTTAAAGATTAACATGAAATGAATCAATTAAGTAACATATAATGCTACAATCATTGTTGGAATGAGCTTGCTGTGTTTGCACTGCATTGTTATCTTTCTTAGAGTCTTAGATGTTCAGGTCAGGATATTTTGGTTGCAGGTTTAGACAGGGATCTTGCAACTCTGTGGGCACATAATGCACAGAAGATGGTTGTTGGAAATCAGGAGAACAGGCTGTGCAAATAAGCAATGTGCCACCAAATACAAGGAAGAATCCTCCAAACCATCCCATAAAGAGTGCTTCCCCAAACTCCCACCTGGGGACAATCTCTGGAATGGTCTCATCCCAAAATTCCTGCACGGTAATATACGCAATCCAGGAAACTGGGGTTAGAGTTGTAAGTCCGGATATCCAGAAGAATATCCCTCCAAGAAGCAGCAGCCGTTTCTTGAGTTCCTGTCTTCTTTCTTCAAACTTTAAACAGTCCAAACCAAGGCTTGAGGTTAAGAGGCCAAGAACTCCCAATCCATTGGCTAAAAACATCAAAATTCTTGATATCCTGAGCTCTGAAGGAAGAGACAAAAATGAATCATACTCCTTACATTGTATTGCTCCCTCATCTTGGACTACGCAAACTTGCCAGAGCCCCATGGTCCAGATCTCCAATTCATTTAAGTCCAAGTTGAGGTTCTTCCACAGAGGCACATAGGTAGTGATACAGGATAATATCCATCCACACATAGTTAATAAAAGTCCACCTAGTTGTATGTTAGTCTTGCTTAATAAAGCCATTTTATCAATGCACTTAAAACAGCAAAGATATTTTCCTCAGTCACAACTGCTATCTGTTGTGGCTGATGCTACAGTGTTCATCTTATTCCTTTGTTGCTTGGAATATAACCTTTTGGTATTAACCCCTTGCAAGCTCTGAAATGTGTTTTTGTTCTTCTCGAATATAAAGTTTCGTGTGGGGGCTACGGCCTCTGCCAGGACCACGAGTTAAGTTTGTGATAAGGATTTGATCTGTTACCTTTCAATTTGCTAAGTAAAATTATATCCCAATGCCGGATGATTACAAGCCTGAGGATGAACAAAGAAGGCTCTATGACCCCTCACCCTAAAACACAACAGAAATCTTTGTGCTTTAATATGGATTAATTAGATTTTAAGTGGTGATAACAAAAACCAGCTCTGTCTGCAACAGGACTTCATTGTAATAGCTAAATTTGAGATTTCAGGGATGTAAGAAAAGGCCTTATGAGGAAAGGTAGATGGTGGTGTTTACCTATAATCCTTACTCTTTGTGTAAACTTCCTCTGAATCCATGATAGCCTCTTCTTGGCTGTGTGTTGTGCCGCTATCTTTGGGAACAGGCTTTGAGAAAATCTTTTTGTTTTTTTCCACTTTCATTCCAGATGCCTGAAAAATTACTTTTCACTCTTTGTGAACTGGATTGCTTCAGGATTAGATAAGCTTAAAGAAACGCATTTTTACAGTTTTATATGATATAGTGCACTGAGAAATCTATAGTCCTAATGCCCACATTAAAGGTCTACTTGTAACAAATCTGAGAGCTTCTCTACTTGGTTAATTAAGGGACCCTTTTACTAAAGGGTATTAAACACTTAGGACTAGATTCTATATATGGCGCCAAAAATTTGGCCCAAAAAGAAACCATACTTAGTGCTATTCTATAAGCCTCGCTTAAAGCTAGGCACGATTTATAGAATATGCATGCATCCATACCTATGACTAAATTTAGTCGCAGCCATTAAGCCAACCAAAACCTGGTGTAAAAGCACATGACTAATTTAAGTGTGGATCAGGCATATTCTATAACACTGTGATAAATGTTAGGAATGCCCATGCCCCTCCCATGGCCATGCCCCTTTTTGAAATATGTGCAGTCCAATTTATGCACATCACATTATAGAATATGCTTTGCAAGGTATGCGCATAAATCCTAATTAGTCTCAATTAGTACCGTTAATTGCTTGTTAACATCCAATTATCTATGTTAATTGGCTTGTTAACCAATTAAGTTCTGCATGCAAGTTAGCTATGTGTGCTGAGTTGCATGCAGAACTTTTGTCGCCGTTTATAGAATCTGGGGGTTAACATGTAGGTAGTGAGTGGTAACAAGCTACTGCACAAGCATGTCAAGGGGCTGTGCGGTAGATTTTCTGTTACTACACATTAAACCAAGCATTACTGCATTTTAATACATTATTCCCTGAGGGTCTGTGGCATGGGTAGAGAGTTTTCTCTCTCCTGCTCCTGTTGGGACCCAATCATTTGGGGCCCTTCAGGAGCAGAAGAGAGAGAGAGAGACCCCGGCGCCGGGCCCCTCTTATAGGCCAGGCCCAGGGGAATTTTGCCCCCCTGCTCCCCTCAGTGGCCCTGTATGTAGGTGCCAGCAATATTCATTTCTAGTGACGTCAGTATTCAGTGCCAGTGCCCACATAGCTAAGCAATCAAATAAGATCACATAAAAGGCTATCCTAACTTTGGTCATCAGCTATATGGATGCTGGTACTGAATATTGGCTGGCACCCACATAGGTTCCAGGCAACGGCTGGTAGTGTGCAAAAGTCTCCTCTCCCTCACAACTTCTTCCAATATGACCTGACTGCCCTCCTGGACCCCTCACATGATGTCCCCCTTCCACTCCCCCTCCTCTTTCCCTTCCCAAGGGCAAAATTCCCCCAATCTGCTCTCTTTCCCCTTCCCAAGGGCAAAATTCCCCCAATCTGCTCTCTTTCCCCTCCCTAGAGCCTTGTAGTTGCCAAATTGCTGCTGGAGGTCATGGCAGTAATTTTTTTTTGTTACATTTGTACCCCGCACTTTCCCACTCATGACAGGCTCAATGCGGCTTACAGGGGGCAATGGAGGGTTAAGTAACTTGCCCAGAGTCACAAGGAGCTGCCTGTGCCTGAAGTGGGAATCAAACTCAGTTCCTCAGTTCCCCAGGACCAAAGTCCACCACCCTAACCACTAGGCCACTCCTCCGCTCCATCTGGAACCTAAATGGGGCCACCAGGGATTTGAAAGGTAGGCCTGGGAGGGCCTACAGGGTATGGGTGAGGCACGTTGGGGCTACAAGGCCCTGGGGAAGAAGAGGAAAGGAATGAGAGATGGAGGGAGAGTGAATTTGGGTGGCCCTTTACTTTTGGGGAGGAGCAGATTGGATTCAGGGGGAGGGGAACTCATGACAGCTGAGTGAATAATGACCAGCAAAAGCAATGTGAAATATTACTGTGTGCTCAGTCCTCTTGCCACTCACATGGGAATTCATTAATTTGAGGAGATCCAGAAGAGGGAAGATTATCTTAATAAGCACCAACTGTTCCATCAGTTCTGGTACCTTCCCTTAATGTTGTGCTCTCTACCATTCAGAAAATATGTTCACTAGGCATGCCAGTTGGTTGGCAAGAAAGTAAATGCTTGGTGATAATCCATTTCACCAAGGGATCTGCAGCTTTGACCTCAGTAGTCTCTCCAAGATACCGCCTGACTAAAGTTTTTGTAGAAGTTTCTTCTAGAATGTGTTGACAGAGGCCTCTGCTGCAAAAAGTGGACAAACCTATGGGACTAGATGAAATACATCCCAGGATACTAAGGGAGCTCAGAAAAATTCTGGCAGGTTCCCTAAAGGATATATTTAACAGATCCCTGAAAATGGGAAAGGTTCCATGTGACTGCAGAAAAGCAAAAGAGGTCCTTCTTCACAAAAGGAGTGATAAAGAAAAGGTGGGAAAATACAGGCTAATAGACCTCACATAAGTAACATGGTAACATAGTAAGTGATAGCAGAAAAAGACCTGTACGGTCCATCCAGTCTGCCCAACAAGATAAACTCATATGTGCTACTTTATATGTATACCTGACCATGATTTGTATCTGCTATTTTCAGGGCACAGACCATAGAAGTCTGCCCAGCACTATCCCTGCCTCCTATCCACCAGTGCTGCCACCCAATAAGTGTTAGGAAAAGTAATGGAGACGCTGCTGAAGGAAAGTATAGTCTATTTTTTGTGGTCCATGGGTTGCAAAATTCAAAGCAACATGATTTACCAGAGGTATATCATGCCAAACAAATCTGATTGATTTCTTTGACTAGGTGACCAGAGAACTAGATAAAAGGAATATGCTGGATATGGTGTACTTAAATTTCAACAAAGTCTTTGATACAGTTCCCTATGGAAACCTTATAAACAAACTGATCAACCAAGCGATGGGTCCAAAGGTGTCAACTGCATTAAAAAATTGGTTGACTGACAGATGATAGAAAGTAGTAATAAATGGCATTCATTCAGAAAAAGAAAAGTGAGTAGTGGAGTGCCTCACGGGTCAATCCTGGGGCCAATTCTGTTCTGCAACTTCATGGGTGATATCTCTGAATTAGAAGGGAAATTTTGCCTTTTTTGAGAATGACACAAAGAACTGCAAAAGAGTGGACACCCCAGAATGAGTGGACAACATGAGAAATGATCTACAAAAATTAGAGGCATGGGCTAATGCTTGGCAGTTGAGCTACAACACCTCTACTCAGGAAATCTAGACTACCCCAACTTGACATTTCGTCCTTTAGATTGTAAGCTCTTCTGAGCAGGGACCGTCCTTAGTTATTAATTTGTACAGCGCTGCATAACCCTAGTAGCGCTCTAGAAATGTTAAGTAGTAGTAGTAGCTGTGTGTGATAGGAGGAGAGAGGTTGATGTGCACAGACCAGGAGAAGGACTTTGAGGTGATAATGTGCATGGATTTCAAAATAGTGAAACAATGTGCCAAGGCGGTGGCCAAAGCCAGAAGAATGGTAGTCTGCATAGAGAGAGGCATAACCATTACCACTACTACTACTACTACTACTACTACTATTTATACTTAACATTTCTATAGAGCTACTAGACATACACAACATTGTACACTGCACATGTAAAAGACAGTCCCTGCTTGGCAGAGCTTACAATTTAATCAAGACAGACAAACAGGACAAATAAGGGATAAGGGAATTACTTAAGGTGAGAATTATAAAACAGACATGGGTACTGAACAAGTGAATAAGAGTTAGGAGTTAAAAGCAGCATCAAAAAGGTGGACTTTTGGCTTAGATTTGAAGACGGCCAGAGCTGGAGCTTGACATATTGATTCAGGAAGTCTATTCCAGGTATATGGTGCAGCAAGATAAAAGGAACGGAGTCTGGAGTTCGCAGTGGAGGAGAAGGGTACAGATAAGTAAGATTTACCTGATGAATGGAGTTCCTGGGGAGGAGTGTAGGGAGAGATAAGAATGGAGAGGTACTGAGGAGCTACAGAGTGAATGTACTTGCAAGTCAATAAGAGGAGTTTGAATTGTATGCGGAAACAGATAGGGAGCCAATGAAGTGACTTGAGGAGAGGGCTAACATGAGCATAGCAACACTGGCAGAATACAAGTCATGCAACAGAATTTTGAACAGATTAAAGAGGAGAGAGATGGCTTAGTGGGATACCTGTGAGAAGCAAGTTGAGTAGTCAATGCAAGAAGTGATGAGTGTGGAAGTGTGGATAAGGGTTTTGGTAGTGTGCTCAGAAAGGAAGGGATGAATTTTGGTGATGTTATAGAGAAAGAAGCAAAAAGAAAAAATCCTCTAAGTGTAAAAAAAAAACAGTAAAGGATGTAACAGTTAACTTCCAAAAAAATCTGAATTCTGAGTTCAATTAAATTATGAAATTAAATATGTGAAAATGGTTACTCTCAGTTATCTAAGCCATGGTGCCCTCACGTCTAAGGCTTCCTAAGGTAACAAGAACTATGAGCCATCCATTTAAAGCTCTCATTTGGTGCCCAGATACATCCTTGAGTAAACCATTTATAGTGAAATACGTGAAAAGTGCAATTCAATAAAGAAAATGTACATCTATTACTCAATTTCAAATGGTGTCCCAGACAAATTAAATGACTCCAAAGCACAAAATAGTCATGTCACAGTCACTCTGAAATACTAATTATCTGAAGCCCAAATAATTGGTAGTAAAACTCTCCAACCGCTGGCTCTACAGGAACCCCGGTATCAAAAAGAATTGAAGAGAGACTGCAACTGGAATCCGATGTCTCTTGAGAAAGAAATGACAAGTTTTAGTAACCTGTTGTAGTAGTAGTCTCTCATCCTCCATCTCATCAGCTCGTAACCTTGGGGTCATCTTCTAACTCCTCTCGCTCCTTCTCTGCACATATAGGATAGTATTATCAGAGTGGAGGAGTGGCCTAGTGGTTAGAGTGGTGGACTTTGGTCCTGGGGAACTGGGTTCAATTCCCACTGCAGGCACAAGCAGCTCCTTGTGACTCTGGGCAAGTCACTTAACCCTCCATTGCCCCAGGTACAAATAAGTACCTGTATATAATATGTAAGCCGCATTGAACCTGCTATGAGTGGGAAAGCGTGGGGTACAAATGTAATAAAATAAAATATCCAAGACTACCCTAACATTTCCCTCCTTGAACTGGTTAACTTGGCAGCTCTACTTATGAGGGAATGGTAAGGAGAGTCATGGAAGGGGAAGAGTGCTAGAACGAGGAAAAGGAAGAATACTGGGGTTAGGCCTCAGAAAAGGAGGAATGCTGGGATCATCTCTGGAAGAAGGAAGGAGAGAGAGAGAGAGAGACAAAGACACACAAGAGAGAGAGATTGGATTCATATGGGAAAATGAGGGGATGGAACAAAAAAAAAGTTGATACACTACTCACTTTGCTTATTAGCAGCACACTCAGAGTGACCACAACTCAAAGCTCCTAGGTATGTTATTTTTTCTCCAGCACCAGTCTGAAGTTTGTAGCATGTTGAGAGTTCAAGTGGCACAGTGTTCCACCCATTCCTTTTTCTCCTCTGGTCTGGCTTGTAGCAAGAGTAGAAAGAAGCGAGCATGAGACCTGTGAACAAGTCCCCCACTTACACAGGCAATCTTAGTAATAGGAAGCCCTTGCAGAAAAAAGGGAGGGCCAAGGCTGTCACAGGGCCTGTGAGCACATATCTGCTCATAGGCCATGAACTTCCTTCTTTCTAATGTTGCCATGGTTCACGCACAGGAGAGCAGATGGAGGGAGAGACAAAGAAAACCATGAGGACTGTGTGCAGAAGAGGAGAGCCTTGGTAGGGGCACCCAAGTCGAACACCCTACTTTCCAGTACCTATGGACTGGCTGTATGTTATGTTATGTTACACTGGACTTATAACCCACCAATTCCCTCAATTAAGGTTCTAAGCAGGATACAAAAAGAGTACTGATAAATTTTATCAGGATTTACAAAAGCTATTCAAAACTACTTTTTAAGAGAATTAGAGAACAGATACAGTAAGTCGTCACCATTTTTGACGAAAGGAAAAATAACTTCTTGAAGATTGGATTTCAATAGGAAGGTCACACCATAACTGCACAGCAAGATATATAAAAAAGTGAGAAAAAATGTTTTAAACCTCACATTTCTAACTGTTGGGAAAAGTCAGAAGCAAATGATTACGGCTCCTAGCTACTGTTGTAGAACTTAGCAGTTTAATCAATTGAGATAAGCCTTCTGAGCAGAAGCCTTCTAAGATCTTAAACACTAAGCAGGCCACCTTAAAATGAACCCAAGCCCGCACTGGTAACCAGTGCAGCTCCACCAACAAAGGTGTGACATAATCTACTCTTGATCTACAGTATATCAATCTAGCTGCTGAATGTTCAATTAACGGAATCTAAGTAATCGATTCTGTAGCAATTCCCAAATACAAGGTTTTCCACAGTCCAACAAAGTTAAAATTGATAGCTGAACAATTCTAAAGTGATCCTGCAAAAAATATGGACACAAGTGTAGCTGTTTTAGCTTAAAATAAATTTTCCAAACTAAATTATTCACCTGAGGCTCCATTGATTCCCAGAACTTTAGAAACACTCTCAACATTAAGCCTTCATTATTCAAAATGAACTTTGGAATGTTCAATAAGTTCATACCAAACCAGAGAAGTTTTGCTTTATCAGTATTCATTTTAAGATATAGAGAAGCGGACCATTTCCTAATTTTATCAATACTATTATTAATAATTCTAGAAGTGGATTCAATATCTTGACCAGCGGGAACCATCACAAAGATGCCATCAGTATAGGAAAGTATCAGCTCGCCTGGATTAAACGAAATTTGACCAAGTGATCTCATATGAATGATACCATAATAGGCAGCATGCAAGAACATTCAGATAAGATAGATAAGAACCTGTTCAAAAAGGTTTACCCTACCGATCCTATTTAAATGCCTGATCCCTGCAACACAACAAAACTATAGTATGTAATGGACAAAACTCAACTCTTCCATTGTATGATTCCCTAATGTGGCTATGCCACATGATCTCTATCTTACCACAACATCACTTTGTTTTCACCAGAGTCTGCAAGCACCTC
Source organism: Microcaecilia unicolor (assembly GCF_901765095.1). Lineage (NCBI taxonomy): Eukaryota > Metazoa > Chordata > Amphibia > Gymnophiona > Siphonopidae > Microcaecilia > Microcaecilia unicolor. Next base: position 576,879,327 of record NC_044032.1, on the reverse strand, counting down.
TCCGGTACTATGTAAGCCACATTGAGCCTACAAATAGGTGGGAAAATGTAGGGTACAAATGTAACAAATAAATAAAAAATATGTACCTCATGTGGCACTCCCAGACATCCCAATGGCTTGGGTTTGTGTGTTTATTTCCCTTGGACTTTTTTTTTTTTTCGAAAAAGAAAACTACACTGAGCACAAAGGGCTAGATTCCATATATGGTTCCTGAAAATTCTGTGTGGAAAAAAAATAATTCTAGGCGTATTCTCTAAAGTACACCTAAATTTTATAGAATAGGCTTAAATTTCCACATGGTATTTAGAATATATCGAGCACCTCTCCATGCAACCAAATTTAGTCGTAGCCATTTACACTATGTTTTACTTGGCGTAAATCCCGATGCCTGAATTAGGCACAGAGCAGGTGTATTCTATAAGAACACGCAGAGATTCTAGAAACACCCATGCCCCACCCATGGCCATGCCCCCTTTATAACTATGTGACTTAGAATTTACACACACCATGTTACAGAATATGCTTAGCGAGTTGTGCATGTAAATCTTTATTAATGCCAATTAGAACTGATAATTGCTTGTTAACATCCAATTGACAGTGCTGATTAGCTAGTTAACCAATTAAGTTATGTGCACTGTTATAGAATATGCTTTGATTTCTGCACAGAAATTAAGGCACAATATATAGAATCCGGCAGAAAAATGTCTAGGAAATGGCCATTTTTAAAACAAAAAGGTGGTTAGCTTAGCCGAGTTTAAAAAAGGTTTGGACGGCTTCCTAAAGGAAAAGACCATAGACCATTATTAAATGGACTTGGGGGAAATCCATTATTTCTGGGATAAGCAGTATAAAATGTTTTGTACATTTTTGGGATCTTGCCGGGTATTTGTGACCTCGATCGGCCACTGTTGGAAACAGGATGCTGGGCTCGATGGACCTTTGGTCTTTCCCAGTATGGCAATACTTATGTACTTATGATGTTTTTTAGGTTCGAAAATGGCCAGGTCTACTACTGGATTTTTGGTCGTTTTCCACAAAACATCAAAAGTCAAATTTAGACGTCATATCAAAAATGCCTCTCAAAGTTATTAAATCACAAGAGGATTATGAAAAATTACAAGAGGACATTATGAGACTGGGAGATTGGCATCCAGATGGGAAAGATCTTTTGGGATCGTTCCATTACTTGTGAGCTGGATTGACCGCTGTTGGAAACAGGATACTGGGTTAGATGAACCTTTAGTCTGTCCCAATATAGTGATGCTTATGTAGTTATGTACTTAGAAAATCTGAGATAAAATTTCAGTTGGGCAGAATGGATGAGTCACTTTTTAAAATCTATTATCATTTACTATGTTATTCTAAAAATAAAATTATCTATCTTGAGCAATATGTCAACAGTAATCTAAGGATATAATCTGTGCATGGGAACACACACACACAGGAACAACACAGGTAAACTAAAATAGATAATTAGTCTGTATTTATACTGCATGTATTGTTATTTGAATAGTTTTACTGCTGTAATTGTCTATTGCTCATGTTTGATGTATTCTTACATACCGCCTTGAGTGAATTCCTTCAAAAAGGTGCTAAATAAATCCTAATAAATAAATAAATACATACATACATACATAAATCTAATAGCTAAACAGTTGCAGGATGAGGAACCATTGCATTATCCATGCATTGGACTCTTTATGTCAGGCTATCCACTGCAGGGGCTGATGGTCAGTTACCAGTACGAAGTTTTGGCCCAGCAGATAATATTGGAATGTCTCAAGGGCCCACTTAAGAACATAGGAGCTTAAGCATTGCCATACTAGGACAGACCAAAGGCCCATCAGGCCCAGTAACCTGTTTCCAACTGTGGACAATACAAGTCACAAATACCTGAGAAGATCCCAGAACAGCAAAACAGATTTCATGCTGTTTGTCCTAGAATATGCAATGGATTTTCCCCAAGTCCATCTTAATAATGGCTTATGGACTTTTCTTTTCGGAAATTATCCAAACCTTTTTAAACCCTGCTAAACTAACTGCTTTTACCACATTCTCTGGCAATGAATTCCACAGTTTAATTACTTGTTGAGTGAAGAAATATTTTCTCTGATTCATTTTAAATTTATTACTTAGTAGCTTCTTTGCGTGCCCCCTAGTCCTAGTATTTTTAGAAAAAGTAAACAACTGATTCACATCTACCACTCACTCAGCTGAAGAGTCCTAGCCACTTTAGCCTTTCTTTATAGGGAAGTCGCCCACCCCCCTTTTTATCATTTTTGTTGCCCTTAAAGTATTCGAGGTACAGTCGTACCACTTGACTGTAAGAGCCTCCTTCTCAATCACTGCATAGTTCTTTTCTCTTGGGAATAATTTGCAGCTAATGTATGCCACTGAGTGCTCTTCTCCATTCACTTCCTGAGCCAGAACGGCTCCCAACCCAACCTCTGAGGAATCCATCTGTTCAATAAAGTGTTGGTTGAAATATGGACTAACCAGCACCGGTTCTGAACAGATAGCCTTCTTTAGAGTCTGGAAAGCCATATCCAACTCTTCTGTCCAGATTATTATTATTATTTTTTTGTTACATTTGTACCCCGCGCTTTCCCACTCATGGCAGGCTCAATGCGGCTTACATGGGGCAATGGAGGGTTAAGTGACTTGCCCAGAGTAACAAGGAGCTGCCTGTGCCTGTGCCTGAAGTGGGAATTGAACTCAGTTCCTCAGTTCCTCAGTTCCCCAGGACCAAAGTCCACCACCCTAACCACTAGGCCACTCCTCCACTTATCTTCTCGGGGGCCTTCTTCTGTAGGAGGCAAGTTAGAGGTTCTGCTTTCTCAGCAAATCCAGGGATGAACGGGTGATAATAACCCACAATCCTATTAAATGGACTTGGAAAAATTCCGCATTTTTAGGTATAACTTGTCTGGAATGTTTTTACGTTTGGGGAGCGTGCCAGGTGCCCTTGACCTGGATTGGCCACTGTCGGTGACAGGATGCTGGGCTAGATGGACCTTTGGTCTTTCCCAGTATGGCACTACTTATGTACTTATGTAAAGCTCATACTTGCCTCTTCATTTGGGATATTGGCACCCTGATGATCACTTCTGGATCTGGGATCTCATTTTTCCTCTCCTGACAGAGTATCCCAAATACTGAACCTCTTGTCCTCCCAAGAAAAACTTCTCAGGGTTCACTGTTAACCCAGTGGTCCATAGACTTTCCAGTACAGCTTCTACTTGGATAAGATGGGACCTCCAATCCTTACTGTAGATGACAATGTCGTTCAGGTAGGCAGCCCCATAGTGGTCTAAATAGGTGATCCATAAGGTGTTGAAAGGTAGCAGGGGCTCCATGAAGGCCAAATGGGAGCACAGTAAATTGGAACAGGCCCTTGGGTGTTGAAAATGCTGTCTTCTCTTTGGTGGCTGGGGTAAGATGCACCTGCCAATATCCCTTGGTCAGGCCTAGGGTCAAAATGAATTGGACCTCTCCCAGTCATTCAATGAGTTCATCCATCCTTGGCATCGGATAGACCTCCAGTTTAGACACAACATTCACTTTTCAGAAATCGATGCAAAACTGGATGCTTCCATCCAATTTCGGAACCAGTACATTGGGGGATGTACAATTACTTGTGGATTCTTCAATAACTCTCAATTTTAACATATCAGTGACCTCTTTCGTCACTGCATGCTGCCAGGCTTCTGGGATTCGGTAGGGGTGCTGCCTCACTACCACTCCTGGTGCGGTGATAATATCATTAGTTTGTGCAGCGCTGCGTATGCCTTGTAGCGCTTTAGAAATGCTAAATAGTAGTAGTAATTAGTTGCAAGGTAGGTCTGGCCTGGCCCTTCTGAAAACACGTCTTCATTTTGGCATATCAACTGTTCCAGGTCAGCTCTGTGAAGCAGAGAGCTAGTCATTGAATGGACTCATATAGGTGCAGATTCTATCAGGACATTTGGCCCAAGTCATCTCGCTACAACAGGGCTGCTGTCATGGGGACCCACTTCTTCAATAGGTTGATATGAAAAATCTTCCCTTTGTCCTTCTTGTCAGGTTGTGCCACTTTTTAATTGACAAGTCCTGTCTTTTTTACAGCTTCATAAGGACCTTGCCACTTGCATAACAGCTTGCTTCAGAAAAGGGTAGAAGGATTAAGACTCTATCCCCCAGATTAAACATTCGCTGCACGGCCTTTTGGTTATAGGCTCGGGCTTGACCCACTTGAGCCTTCTCCAGGCAAAGCTTGGCAGTCTCACTGGCTTTCTGTAACCTTGCTTACATGGTGAGTGCATATTCACCAAGGTTCTTACCTGGCTGGGTTCCTCTTCCCAAGCTTCTCAAACTACATCCAAGATTCCTCTGGGCCTTCTCCCATATAATAGTTCAAATGGAGAGAATCCTGTTGAACTCTGGTGCACCTCCCAGATGGCAAACAGTAGGGAATCCCAATTTTTCCCATCTTCGGCCACATTTCTCAACATCTGTTTCAAAGTCTTATTGAAACGCTCCACCAGGCTGTCTGTCTGTGGGTGATACACTGAGGTCCATAAAGTCTTCACCTTGAGCAAGGCACACACTTGCTTCATCACCCTGGACATGAGGGTAGTACCTTGGTCCATCAATATCTCTTAGAAAAATCTAAAACACCACAAAGAGCAAACAAGGATATACAAAAATAGAATGAAAATCTAGCTTTAATAAATATCCATAAATATCTGAGAAACTGCTTTATCTTTTCAGTCAAACACCACGGACCCTGAGGCAGTATTTCGAAACTTGGGCTGAAGTTGGGCCGTGGATGATGTTCTGTTGACTGCTGAATATAAAAGATAAGTAACCGATTAGTGAATATTCACTCGGTTTTTTTGTGAGAAGTATTTGAGCAGATTAGCCATACTTTTGTAAAAAGAGGTTTTTGCCTATGATGATTTCGAGGACCTCCTTTATGTTGATATTATCAATGATAGAGTGTTCCTCTAGATTTTGAGGCTTTTCCTCTATTTAAATATATACATCAGATATTTATGGATATTTATTGTAGCTAGATTTCCATCAATATCTCTGCCAGAATCCCCATCTGGGAGAAGACCTCCCATTGCGCGTTATCCACAGTGATGATTTTCATGTTACATAATGCCTCTGGATAGAAAGTACTTATGGCTTTGGGTGGTGTGTTCCAATGAACCCATGAAGTCCATAGCTATCTGTTAGAATAGAGTGTCAACAACGGGCATGGGCACAAGAGGGGCAGGTGGGACCCTCGCAAGACTACTTAGCTGGCAGGTTGGGCAGGACTCACAGATCAGCTCTAATTGCTTGAATACCCCAGGCCAGAAAAACTGGTCTAGAATCCATTCCCAGGTCTTCTCTTCCCCCATATGACCTCGTAATAGGTGACTATGAGCTAGTTGTATAATTTGCCTATGGTAGGACTCTGGTACTTGCAACTGCTCAACCTCTTCCCCCTCTAGGGTTCCTTTGGTCACCCTAGATAGCAAGTCATTCTTTATGACAAAATAGGAGGGTGCTACCTTAGTAGGGTCCTGGTCGCCCATGGGGTTCCTGTCTACTGTAACAACCCTACCTCGGGCTGTCTTAAAGGACTCAACCTCAGACTGTGCTCTTTTGAAATTCCCCATAGCTCCATCACCACGCCATTCTGGTAGATTGTCCAAAGGGTTGAGATTGGCTGACCCATTGTCTTCCTCTGGTTCTGACTCTCCATCTATGGCTGCTTCTAAGGTCAGTGATCACTAAAGTTTCTCTAGCCAAAGCTGGCGGCAGGGCTTAGGCAACTTTGGGTTCTCAATATATAAATCAAGGTCCTCCAATGAGAAGATCTAGGGGAAAAACTCCTCTTCCTTCCTTGGAGCATTGAGCAGCCGAGCCCAAATGAAGTTATCCTGGCAGTCTCTGGCCATAAGACCTCTTCTGCTACATCTGAAACAGGTGGGAGAGTATCCTTCCCATGCCCAGGAAAAATGGCCATAGTATGTTTGTGGGGACAAGGGCTTCATTTGCTTCAACCCCTACCTTGGAGACCCCTGGCTGGAGGACAGTCTCTGATCCCTCGGGGTGTATGGTCTGGGTTTCTCCCATCTCCTCCCAGGACTACCAGGTTGCTTCTTTTCTTTACAAGATTCTGTCTCTGGCTGTGCCTGGTAGAAGGCTTCAGCTGCTTCTAACGCATTCTCTAGGGACAGTTTGGGGTGTTGCCACACTCACTGCTTCATAGGCAGCGGTAACCCTTCAAAGAACTGCTCCAGGAGGACAATTCTTGTGATCTCTGGGCCTGTCTTTACCTCCAGCTGCAGCCAACTTCAGATGACCTTCTTGATGTGGTAGAAGAAACTCCTGGGGTTTTCCTTGGCTTCCATGGAACACTTCTGGAACTGCTGCCGATAGGCCTCTGGGTACAGCCCACCCTCTCCAGAATTGCTACTTTCACCTCTGCATAGGTAGCTGTCCCAGCAGGATTAACATCCTGGAACGCCATCTGGCTGCTAGTGGTTCAGTAAATTCCCTAGATATGCGGTCCATGACGTTTCCAGCCAACCAGCAAAGTGGGAAGTTCTATCAAAATTGTTTATAAAATAGTCTGGATCATCTTCCAGTACCATTTTCTTTGATACTGCACCCAGAGGGATTGCTGATAGGCTAGGTGCCTGGGCACTTATCCCTGCTTGGGCCTGAGAGCATTGTTGTAGCTCTAGGAGCTTTTGCAACACTTGCTACTATACTTGTTGTTGTTGCTGCTGCTGCTACTCAAGATGCACCTGCATAAACTGCTGTTGGCCCTCCACCAAGGCCTAGAATAACCTTTCTATGTTTTCAATGTAAGTGGCCCGGACCATGCAGTACGCCGGAAAATAAAATAAAATCCTGCCTGTCCGGCACTAGCTAAAAGTTCCCCCCTGACTAGGCCAGGGCTAACCTCTAGCTCACAGTCCTGGAGTTATCTCACTGAGAGACCCAGAGCCGCAGAGTACACAAATCTGCCTTCCTCAAACAGGACAAGCTCTGGATCCCATTACTGCCACCATATGTGAAACCATGGGCAAGAGTTGGGAATGGGCTGGAGAAATAACACTGCCAGACAAAAGGTATGAACATAAAAAATTGGTATTAATCTATGGAAATTCTCAGCCTGTTCCTTTCACAAGGCCGAGATAGGGAAACTTCTGCAGTTCAATGTTCAGTCTTAGCCTCTGGCGGTAGGACAAGCACAGTCTGCGACTGCCAGGGCTGCCATGTCTCAAACACAGCAGACAAGTCCATGGTTCTCCACCAGGGTTCACAGCAAAAATGTATGCACTTCAGTCTGATAAATCAAATGGCTTACTTCAGCCAGGTTGTGATTATGAAACAGTATCTTCCACTTCAGATGCTGAGGATTTAAATAAGTACATAAATAATGCCACACTGGGAAAAGACCAAGGGTCCATCGAGCCCAGCATCCTGTTCACGACAGCGGCCAATCCAGGCCATGGGCACCTGGCAAGCTTCCCAAACGTACAAACATTCTATACATGTTATTCCTGGAATTGTGGATTTTTCCCAAGTCCATTTAGTAGTGGTTTATGGACTTGCCCTTTAGGAAACCGTCTAACCCCTTTTTAAACCCTGTCAAGCTAACCGCCTTCACCACTTTCTCCGGCAACGAATTCCAGAGTTTAATTACACATTGGGTGAAGAAACATTTTCTCCGATTTGTTTTAAATTTACTACACTGTAGTTTCATCGCATGCCCCCTAGTCCTAGTATTTTTGGAAAGCGTGAACATACGCTTCACATCCACCTGTTCCACTCCACTCATAATTTTATATACCTCTATCATGTCTCCCCTCAGCCGTCTCTTCCCCAAGCTGAATAGCCCTAGCCTCCTTAGTCTTTCTTCATGGGGAAGTCGTCCCATCCCCGCTATCATTTTAGTTGCCCTTCGCTGCACTTTTTCCAATTCTGCTATATCTTTCTTGAGATGCGGCGACCAGAATTGAACACAATACACAAGTTGCGGTCGCACCATGGAGCGATATAACGGCATTATGACATCCTCACACCTGTTTTCCATACCTTTCCTAATAATACCCAACATTCTATTCGCTTTCTGAGCTGCAGCAGCACACTGAGCAGAAGGTTTCAGTGTATTATCGACAACGACACCCAGATCCCTTTCTTGGTCTGTAACTCCTAACGTGGAACCTTGCATGACGTAGCTATAATTCGGGTTCTTTTTTCTCACATGCATCACCTTGCACTTGCTCACATTAAACGTCATCTGCCATTTAGCCGCCCAGTCTCCCAGTCTCGTAAGGTCCTTCTGTAATTTTTCACAATCCTGTTGCGAGTTAACGACTTTGAATAACTTTGTGTCATCAGCAAATTTAATTACCTCGCTAGTTACTCCCATCTCTAAATCATTTATAAATATATTAAAAAGCAGCGGTCCTAGCACAGACCCCTTGAGGAACCCCACTAACTACCCTTCTCCATTGTGAATACTGCCCATTTAACCCACTCTCTGTTTTCTATCCTTCAACCAGTTTTTAATCCACAATAGGACATTTCCTCCTATCCCATGACCCTCTAATTTCCTCTGTAGCCTTTCATGAGGTACCTTGTCAAACGCCTTTTGAAAATCCAGATACACAATATCAACCGGCTCCCCTTTGTCCACATGTTTGTTTACTCCTTCAAAGAATTGAAGTAAATTGGTCAGGCAAGATTTCCCCACGCAAAATCCGTGCTGACTTGGTCTCAGTAATCCATGTCCTTGGATGTGCTCTGTAATTTTGTTTTTAATAATAGCCTCTACCATTTTCCCTGGGCTTCTTTGTCCTTAGCCTGGCTCTCTTTTATATTCTCAGGTAAGGGCTCCACTTCTCCCAGCTCACCTCCTCCCAGGGTGGGTCTTGTGCTCTTAAGATATTCCTGGGGAAGTGTATGGGAACCAACTGCCAAAGTGTACAAAAACATGCAATCAATAGTTGTCAAAAACCATAGCACTAATACAACTAATACAATAAAAAAAAAAATCAATAGCTGATAGGTAATAAGGGTGGACATATAGGGGCCATTTTACCAAACTGCGGTAGAAAGTGTCCTTAGTATGTCCTTACATGGGTCATTCCCACGCGCTAAGGCCGTTTTTACCATGGTGATAAAGGCTGATTTTTCTATTTTTATGCATTGTTGGCCACAAACTATTTTTCCCATTTGCACATGGCCATTAGCATGTGAGTCCCTACCGCCACCTATTTTGAAGGTGGTAATGGCTCACGTGCTAACCCACATGCTAATCAGTTAGCACATGGCAATATAGCTGTACTAACCAGTTACCACAGAGTATGCACATTCTCGGCCCCCAGACCTACTCCCAGTGCTAAAAACTAAATGCCTCCCAATACAAACACAATATTATTTCAGGCTGTAATGTAAATTTTATTTTTAATACGTAGGTAGTGTGCTCCGATCTTAAAATTATTGTGGGATGCCTGAGCACACCTCACAGCCTGTGTTAATGCTTACCACAGCTTAGTAAAAGGATCCCATAAAGTATTAACCTGTGGATTCTACATAGCGGGCCTAGAGACCCACGCCTAAATCCAAGCAGATTCTGTAACAATGCGTGTAACTTATCAAGCTTAGAACTTCTTTTACAAAGCCACGCGAGTGATTTCCATGCAGCAAATAAGAGGAAGCCCATAGGAATTGGTTTCCTCTCATTTGCCGCACTGAGAATTGGTAGCGCAGCTTTGTAAAAGAGGCCCTTAACAAGGTAATGAGTGCTGAAAACAGCACTTCACAAGCAATAATGAGCACTAATTGGCACTGATTAGAATTTAGGTGCACAACTCGCTGAGGGTCCTTTTTACTAAGGTGCACTAGTGTTTTTAGCACATGCTAAAAATTAGCGTGCACTAACGCTAGAGACACCCATATATTCCTATGGGTGTCTCTAACATTAGCGTGTACTAATTTTTAGTGTGTGCTAAAATGTTAGCGCACCTATAGTGTGGCTTAGTAAACCGGCCATAAGTGTATTCTGTAATGAAGTGTGCTGAATTTCTAACGCGCACAGGCAAAAAGGGGCATAGTTATAGGCAGGGAAATGGGCATTTTGTGGGCATTCTGAAATTTACATGCATAATTATAGAATATGGCCCAGTGCACCTAAATCTAAGAGCTGGGATTTCCACCACATTTTTGTTGGTGTAAATGGATGCGCATAGTTTTAGACGCTGAAGTATCAATTAAGCGTATTCTATAATTGGCACCTAAATCTAGGCACCAATTATAGAATACGCTTAGCACTGATTTTAGTGCCAAATTTTTAGGCGCCATATATAGAATCTCCCCCTAAAGGACTAACGAAGATATGCCTGTTATATCGCTATAATAGCGTTTTTTAAAATAATTATAATATGAACTATTCAGATTGTAATATCTAAAAAAAAATAATGTAGACAGGTATCATTGTGAAAAATCATGCTAATATATACCAAGTGAATGTCAATCCATTAGGTTTTAAACCCTCCAAAGGACAAGAAATACCTTTTCTATCTGGTTACAACTTGATTTGAGCTACTGATGAATTAAAGTTAAGTAGATCTATCTATGCCCATATCTCACAAACAATTCAGCCTTCATCAACCAGTTTTTCAGAATATTTACGAAATCTAGAAACCAAAATAAAGTTTTCCATTAAATTAAAGGATGTAGCCGACAACTGAAAATAAAATAAAATAAAATGTTTCAATAAACTTATGGATGCAACCAAAATTGAAAAAATTACTTTTTCCCATAATATAGTAATGCCTCCCAATACAAACACAATATTATTTCAGGCTGTAATGTAAATATTGTGGGATTTTCTGAAATAGATAAACAGCAACTAAGTGCCACAAAATTTCATAATAAGCAGGAAGTATACTATAATTTGCAAAATAGGCTTATATTACTCCACTTAGATATGTATAAATTTAGGTCAATAAACATATTGTAAGCCATAAAACATATTATGCACAATGACTCAAGTCTTACTCTTTTATTTTCATTCACACAATATTTTATCATCTATGCCCTACTTTTTAGTTCCCATGGGCCCAATATTCAAAGTGATTTAAGTGGGCAAGTGTCATGAACTGGAGGGGGTGAGCCCTTGGGCACTGGAAGGTGTCCCAAGTCAAAGACCTGGGATCCCAACCGGTGGTAGACACCAAGCAGGAGCACCAGAAAACAGGCTATCCGAAGGCAGACTTTGGCTGAGCAGAGACAGGAACAACTGAAATATGAGGAGCAGCCTCATCCCAAGACAGGCTTTGGCTGCGCTGAGCCTGGAACAACTGAAGTATGTAGAGAAGCCTCATTCCATGATGGCCTTCGGCTGTGCTGAGCCTGGAACAACTGAAGTACATAGAGCAGCCTTATCCTAAGACAGGCATTGGCTTCACTGAGCTTGGAACAACTGAAGTACTTAAGTACATAAATGTTGCCATACTGGGACAAACTGAAGGTCCGTCAAGCCCAGCATCCTGTTTCCAACAGTGGCTAATCCAGGTAACAAGTACCTGGCAAGATCCCAAAACAGTATAATACATTTTATGCTGCTTATCCTAGAAATAAACAGTGGATTTTCCCCAAGTCCATCTATAACATTAGCAAAATTCGCCCTTTCCTCTCTGAGCATACCACCCGAATTCTCGTCCACTCTCTCATTACCTCTCGCCTTGACTACTGCAACCTACTCCTCTCTGGCCTCCCACTTAGCCATCTATCCCCCCTTCAGTCCGGCTGCACGTCTTATCTTCCACCTGGACTGATATACTCATATCACCCCTCTCCTCAAGTCACTTCACTGGCTTCCGATCAGGTACCGCATACAGTTAAAGCTTCTCCTACTAACCTACAAATGCACTCGATCTGCAGCCCCTCCTTACCTCTCTACCCTCATCTCCCCTTACGTTCCTACCCGTAACCTCCGCTCTCAAGACAAATCCCTCCTCTCAGTACCCTTCTCCACCACAGCCAACTCCAGGCTCCGCCCTTTCTGCCTCGCCTCACCCCATGCTTGGAATAAACTCCCTGAGCCCATACGCCAGGCCCCCTCCCTGCCCATCTTCAAATCCTTACTCAAAGCCCACCTCTTCAATGTCGCCTTCGGCACCTAACCACTACACCTCTATTCAGGAAATCTTGACTGCCCCAACTTAACATTTCGTCCTTTAGATTGTAAGCTCCTTCGAGCAGGGACTGTCCTTCTTTGTTAAACTGTACAGCGCTGTGTAACCCTAGTAGCGCTCTAGAAATATTAAGTAGTAGTAGTAGTTATGGACTTTTCTTTTAGGAAGCTATCCAAACCTTTTTAAAACCCCGCTAAGCTAACTGCTTTCACCACATTCTATGGCAATGAATTCCAGAGTTTAATTAAAGGTTGCGTGAAGAAATATCTCCTCTGATTTGTTTTAAATTTACTACTTTGAAACTTCATTGTGTGCCCCCCTAGTGCTAGTATTTTTGGAAAGAGTAAACAAAGGATTCACGTCTACCCGTTCCACTCATTATTTTTTAGACTTCTATCATATCTCCCCTCAGCAGTCTCTTCTCCAAGCTGAAGAGCCCTAGCCACTTTAGCCTTTCCTTATAGGGAAGTCGTCCCATCCAATTTATCATTTTTGTCACCCTTCTCTGTACCTTTTCTAATTCCACTATATCTTTTTTGAGATGCGGTGACCAGAATTGCACACAGTATTCAAAGTACGGTTGCAGCATGGAGTGATACAAAGGCATTATAACATCCTCATTTTTGTTTCCTTTCCTAATAATACCTAACATTCTATTTGCTTTCTTAGCTGCCGCTGCACACTGAGCAAAGGGTTTCAACATATCATCAACAATGACACCCAGATCTCTTTCCTGGTCGGTGATTCCTAATGTGGAATCTTGCATCACATACCTATAGTTTGGGTTCCTCTTGCCCACATGCATCACTTTGCACTTGCTCACATTAAATGTCATTTGCTATTTGGATGCCCATTCTCCAAGTCTCGTAAGGTCTTTATCCCAAGACGGGCTTCTGCTGCGCTGAGCCTGGCACAACTGAAGTACATGAAGCAGCCTTATTCCAAGACGGGCTTCAGCTGCACTGAAACAGGAACAACTGGAGTCCATGGAGCAGCCTTATCCTAGAACAGCCTTTAGATGAGTTGAAACAGGAACAACTGAAGTCAGGAACCAAAAGGAACCCCAGCACAGCAGGAGCCAGCAACTTACAAGTGATACAGAAGGAAGCTGCTGGGGCAGTTGGTTTAAATCTCCCTAGCTTGATGTCATCTGGCAACACCCTGCCCGGCACACCAAAGGGCATGCTCGGAACGCAAATGCACACCAAGACCTCTGCTGCCGAGGGATCCCTAAACACACGGCTCTCCGCCACCATGAGAACCACAAGTGCTAGAGTCAAAGCCAGGGTGGCTGCACAGCTGGGCTGTGCCCCCCCCCCCCCACCATGCAGTACTGCAGGCCATGTGGCTGATCCGTGGCCCCCTCTGTGGCGCTGTAAGTGCAGCGGCAGTGACAGTAGGAGAGGCTCCTTCCCATTTAAATCTTGCTCAGTGGGCTGGCTGCCAATATTCAGTGGCACTTAACTGATCAGGGCTGCCAAGTATTGGCACTAACCGGCTATGTTGAAAGCGGGCAGAGTTGGGGAGGAGCTAGTGCCGGCATACCTAACTGGGCATGTTGAACCACATAAATATCAGTCCTAAATGATGCCTGGTTAGCTACACTGAATACAGGCGGGCAACTGCATAGCTATCAGCTGTGATCTGAAGATCATTGCCTCTCCCTCCTGCCCCCATCCTTCCAGCAACAAGTTCTGCAACTTTTGCTAGAGGTTGCAGCAGCCATTTTCACTTAGAAACCACATTGGGCAGGACTAAGTGGGGTTCACACCTGTCCCAAGGACCACTAGACCACCAGGGCTGGTAGGTAGGCCCAAGGGGTGAGGCTCAGGGGGTGAGGGGATGGAAGGTGGATCAGTGTCAATTGGGGAGGGGGCAGGAGGAGGATCAGATGGCGCTTGGGTTGCTGGGAGGAGGAATATATGGACCATGCTTATGCAGGTCCTGGTTGATATTCAGCCGAGACATGCACAAGTTTCTTATGTGGGTCTCAGCTGAATATCATCCAGGATCTGCATAAGTTCCTGCGACTAGCTTCAGTTCAGTCAGGCCCAAATATTCAATGCTGGTGCCCACATATGGCCTGGCATTGAATATCCAGGGCTAATTGAGCCAGAGATGGTAAACATTTAAAAAAAACAATGACCACTACCAGCTGAATTTTGAATTTAAGGGAAAGAAAAGCATAAGCTAAAATCTGAATGTTCAACATTTGTGAACATGCACTTGTTTGTATAATTATTTACTCTGCTCACTTCCCAAAGCTCTTATTTTGTACATTGGAAAGTCAGCAGCGTGAAAAGTGGTCTTCGGGAGCACATAGAATGTCCTTGATGCAGATTCCAAAACGGGAAACATGGCCACAAACAAACTGCATGTTGATTATGAAGATAAGTGGCAGCATTTCCATTGTGCTTTTTTGAGTACTAATTATACTGGTTGAATTCATTGGTTTTGGGCTTCAAGTTGGACATAGAAATTAGTAGTAGATTTCAGCGGGGGAGGACTGATGATGTGCTGTTGCCAGCAATAACGTCGTACTGAGCAGTTACGAGCAAACAAATTGGTGTGTGACAAATCTACAAACAGTTTGTTAAGTTCAGCTGAGGCATTTAAGTAAAAAAAAAAAAGTTTTTTTGTACTAAAGGTCTCCTGATTGTTGTTGTTGTTGTTATTATTATTTCTACATTTGTACCCCATATTTTCCAACCTTATGGTCCATTCCACATTGAATGGACCATAAGGTTGGAAAATGTTTCCTTTGGTCTGCTTTGCTACTTGGGGTCATCAAAAAGAAATTTTCTGAAGAAGTGGGCTTTCAGGTGTTTGCGAAATAGTAGGTAGTTGTTTATGAATACGTCTTTCGGTAGTGTGTTTCAGAGTTTGGTGCAGCTGTATGGGAAGCTGGTATCGTATGGAGATTCGTATTTCAAACCTTGATATTTAGAGAAGTGGAGGGTTAGGTAGGATCTCTTGCCCTTGGTTATGTTGCGGATTGGCAGGTCTATGAGGCTGGTCATATAACTCGGCCAAAGGTCGAAGATTATTCTGTAGACCAGGTCTGGCGTTTTCGAATCGACTTACCATATATGAGTCTTGCTGCTGTATTTTGAGCTGTTTGTAGCTGTTTGAATTAATATCATCATTTTGCAAACACCTAATAAATCAAAATGTGGAATTTATTCATGTACAGTAGGGGAAGAGAATAAGATTTGATATACTGCCTTTCTGTGGTTACAGTCATAGCTGTTTACATATTATATACAGGTACTTATTTTGTACCTGAGGCAATGGAGGGTTAAGTGACTTGCCCAGAGTCACAAGAAGCTGCAGTGGGAAAGAAACTCAGTTTAATCAATAGGCTGCTCCTCCATTGGTCAGTGCAGATAAGTCTGACACAGCTCATAATCCAGCTCACTTTCAAAAGTGATCGCCGGCCGTCTTCCGACACAAATCGGGAGATGGCCAGCAATCTCCTGAAACCGGCCATATCGGTATAATCAAAAGCCGATTTTGGCTGGATTCAACTGCTTTCCGTCGCGGAGCCAGTAAAACATCAAGGGGGCATGTTGGTAGGGTAGTGAAGGCAGGACAGGGGCGGGACGTGGGCGTGCTCACGAGATGGCCGGCTTCGCCCGATAATGGAAAAAAAAGTCAGGCTTGACGAGCATTTTGCCGGCTTTACTTGATCCCTATTTTTTCACAACCAAGCTTCAAAAAGGAGCCCCAACTGACCAAATGACCACCGGAGGGAATTGGGGATCACCTCCCCATACTCCCCCAGTGGTCACCAACCCCCTCCCACCCAAAAACAAACAAAAAAAAAAACACTTTTTTGCCAGCCTCTATGCCAACCTCAAATGTCATACCCAGCTCCCTGATAGCAGTATGCAAGTCCCTGGAGCTGTTTTTAGTGGGTGCAGTGCACTTCAGACAGGTGGACCCAGGCCCATCCCCCCCTACCTGTTACTCTTGTGGTGGTAAATGGGAGCCCTCCAAAACCCACCCAAAACCCACTGTACCTACATGTAGGTGCCCCCTTCACCCCTTAGGGCTATGGTAATGGTGTAGAGTTGTGGGGAGTGGGTTTTTGGGGGGGGGATTTGGGGGGACTAAACAACCAAGGAAGGGAGCTATGCACCTGGGAGCTATTTTTAATTTTTAGAAGTGCCCCCTAGGGTGCCCGGTTGGTGTCCTGGCATGTGAGGGGGGCCAGTGCACTACAAATGCTGGCTCCTCCCACGACAAAATGCCTTGGATTTGGCCGGGTTTGAGATCGCCGGCATTATTTTCCATTATGGCTGAAAACCGATGCTGGCCATCTCAGACCCGTGAGCTCTGACATTTGGCCAGGGCCAAACGTATTAGCGAAGAAAAAGATGGCCGGCCATCTTTTTCGAAAATATGGTTGGCTCCGCCCACTTACGGCGCCGGCCCGGAGATGGCCACCCATAGAAATGGCCAGCGCCATTCAATTATGCCCCTCAATATCTCCCAAAATAAATTTAACACTGTTTTAGGGTATAATTTAAATACTGTGGTTTTATCTGAGCAACCACTGAGACTGAAAAATCTCATAAAATGCAGAAAGAATGCTATATACATAAAATTGTAGGTTTATGTTAGTCAACTTAGAATCAATAAACAAGTTGTAGATCATGAAGATATGTTACCACAATGAGTAAGATTCTATCTGTTACGCTGTTTACATGACACTTTGTTGTGCATAGGCTACATTTTTTTTTGCTGTCTATAAATTTATGGGAAAGAATAAATAAAGCTAAAATCAAAGGGCCCTATATATAGCGGGAGGCGATCAACGCTTTGCTGACTGCTGCAGGCGCTATGCCCAGGAATCAATACTGGGCCATGTCTAAGCACTGGCATTGAATTTCCAAGTTTCTTGTGGGTAGCTATAGATTTACCCATCTCCAATTGTGAATTCTTTATCCAGAGACCACGTGCCTTAATAGGGAAAGGGAAATGGGACTTGATATACCACCTCTCTGTGGTATTTTGCAACTACATTCAAAGCAGTGTACATATATACAGGTACTTATTTTGTACCTGGGGCAATGGAGGGTTAAGTGACTTGCCCACAGTCACAAGGAGCTGCAGTGGGAATAAAGCTTAGTCACAAAGCTGATGTAAGAACTGAGTAAGAAGTTATCAAACAAAATATTTTGTTTACCAATGACACCCCAACTACTAACCAGTAGGAAGTGGAAGTAACTAGGACAATAAACACAAGAAAGCCACTGGTTTCCACTAGCTTAGCAAAACAGATTTTACCTTTTATAGTTGAGGAGTGTGGTAGCCGTGTTAGTCCACTCTTAAGGTTATCAATAGAAATCAAACAAAATAAAACATGGAAAAGAAAATAAGATGATACCTTTTTTATTGAATGTAACGAAGGATGCTATATTGGAGGCCAGATGCTTAAGACAAGATTCAATTTACATAGACATCACATGAACAATACTGGTGCCAGTAGGGTTCCCACCCCTGTTGGTCAGCATTTTACAGGACCAGGACACTGTACCAGTGACTTCACAGTGAGAATCCTGAAAGGTAACTTTAAAACCATACAAGAACATAAGACCTTTGAAGTCAGAATGATTGAATATTTTAACACCCAACAGAAAGGACTTAACAAGGATCTGGGGTTCCTAGCCCATTATAAACCATAAAGCTGTATTTCTCTGTTGATCACCCCACCCCTCACCTATCCACACCCATCCTGTTAGAATATCAATGATATGCTTTGATGTCCCCATGCATACCTCCTACCCACCCCCATCCTCCCACCCTGTCAGACTGTTATAGTAATGCTTGAATGTTTTCACTTATATACACCTTCAGCTAGCACATTTGCTTATTTCCGATCTGACGAAGAAGGGCAACCTTCGAAAGCTAATCAAGAAATGTATTAAGTTATGTCCAATAAAAAAGGTATCATCTTATTTTCTTTTCCATGTTTTATTTTGTTTGACTTCTATTGATAACCTTTTATAGTTGCAACCCATAAGAAATTCAGTGGAGGTTATTTAGACCCCCCCCCCCCCAATTTGACCTTGGCAGTCTGTCGTCCACTCTTCCACCATTATTATGCCAGTAGTCCCAAAGCTCCTCCCCCTTTCCATCCCTGACTCAACCCCATAATTCTCTTCCTTCCTGTTTCTTGACCCCAGAACATTTATGCCTCTCCACTCCACGAGAAACAAAAAGACACCAAAGGGGAATAGCCACAGGTGTTCCAACACAGGGATGTTTATTCAAAATACAAACTCAATAAATTAAAAAAACGCCTTAAAAAGACTTGATGCAGTCCTGCGTTTCGGTGCTATGAACTCCTGCTTCAGGAGTCTAATTAAATGAGGTGAATCAGTATAACAACTTCTACAAAGCAACATTCAGCATGAACCACAAAATACATTTTGTGATTTTGGCTCTGTGCAAGTTTGGCTTTTGTCATTCAGTGCTCTGCATTCGTCTGACACTTTTTTTTTGCTGTGCTTGAGATCATTGTTTTTGTTGGAATGTAATTGTATTTTACATGCATTGCCTGTCACCTATTATTTCTCTGTGATTACTCTGTGACCTCTGATGTGAATTACTTAGAGAGGTCACACAGCTATGCAACTTCCTGTGGGGGATAGATGCAGACACAGCAGATACAGCACATGGAGCACATGGAGCTCATGATCTCTCCTAACCTGAGAGGATCTATGGTGGTGTGAGCATCCATTACCATCTAAGCACATGGAAGGAGCTGATAATACAAATGTATAGTAATATGTATATATAAGCCTGTCTGATTATAATCTAACTACAAACTGTGAGTAAACAGATGTTTTGTTACTTCAACTTTAAAGTGACTCAGCAGTGAATTATTCTGGGGTGTATGACAGAGAGATGAAGAAAGAAATTAACATTTCTAAAGCTGAAGCTGTGTGTACTAAAATCTGCTAATTATTTACTACAAATAATCCAACAAAAGGGTTAAGGGCCCAGGGTCCAGGAATTGAAAAAGAAGAGAAATATTACCAGGCAAAAAAAAAAGGCCACATTTTTCTCTTAAGTTTTAAAGGAAAGATTCAGTCTGTCTCTCTCTCCCCCCACACAGCAGACAGAAGGCTAAGAAAATGGCTGAGGGAAGAAATTCACCATTGTTCTATTCTCTCAAGGTGCCTAAATTAACTGAGTTTAATTATCGGCAGTGGGAATTAAGATTCATATGTCTCCTTCGAGCAAAAAGATTAAATATATGCTTAGATCAAGACAGAACAGCTGAAAATATGGCTGAATGGGACAATGCAAACTATTATGTGAAGTGCATGCTTTTGGAAGCTCTCTCAGAGAAACAAGCCATATTAGTGGAGGGAAAAGATACACCAAAGGACATTTTATATAAACTGAGAACTATGTATGCAACTACATATGCAAAGCAGCAACCAATTTGGTTAGCAGAGTTGAATGAAACCAAATTAAGGGATAAAAGTAAATGTAATGATCACATTATGCATCTTATGTCTTCATTTCAAAAACTAGAACTTTCTGGAATTCCCATGTGTGATGCATTGAAAAGAGCATTTCTTTTTACCTCACTATCAAAGAAGTTTGATGTTTTTAGGTCTGTAAATGAGGCCATTGAAGGGCAATCTTTTGAACAGACAACATCAAAACTAAGGCAGGAATGCATAATAAATGATTCTGAGGAGATGTGTTCTCAAAGTCAGTCAGAGAGAAATGAAACAAATTTCTTGGCAAAGAACAGAGGAAGGTGGAGCTATGGGAAAACTCCACCCAAGGGCAAGCTGATTTGCTACTCATGTGGAAAGGAGGGACATGTATCTAAATGGTGTAAGGAAACACAAAACACTCCCTCTAGCTCACCTAAGCCAATGGAACTAAAGAATTTTCAAACCAGGAAATGTATGAAGGACAAAGATAAACACAAGGGCTTTCTAATGGCAGAAAAATCTTTGACTATGGTAAATAATAATTCAAATGAAAGTACTTGGATTTTGGATTCGGGGAGTACATGCCATTTAACCAATTGTAAGAATTTCTTTCAGGAAATGTGTCCAGAGGAAGGTATTCTTAAAACTGCAAACGCAGGGACTGCTAAGATCCAAGCAAAAGGTATTGGATTCTTAAAATGCAAAGTGTCTAATGAAGTTAAAGAAATTCCTGTAAGTGATGTCTTGTATATTCCCCAAGCAGTTTGCAATATGCTTAGTGTATCTACATTAGATAAGAAGGGATTTGTGATTCATTTTGAAAACAGTAAGTGCACAATCTCTAAAAATGATGAAGTGTATGCTGAAGCTTTTATGCATAATGATGTTTATAAACTGAGTATTTCAGGTGAAGCCTCAAATATGGCGCAAGTAAGGAAGAATGATGGTAAATGTAGTCTGGAAATCTGGCACCGCCGCCTGGGACATCGTGATTCTAAGGTGATCCAGGATCTTTACAGTAAGCAACTGGCCACCGGCATTCAGATAAGTGCAGATGCTGGTAAAATGGAGAAATGCATAGACTGTGTTACTCAAAAAGGTGTAAGACCCTCATTTCCTGCATACACAGGAAATAGGAGTAATAAAGTGCTGGACTTAATACACAGTGACTTATGTGGACCGTTTAATATCCCATCATTGGGAAATAACAGATTTGTGCTAATATTCTTGGATGATTTCTCTAGATACTGTGTGGCCTATTTGCTGAAAGAAAAAAGTCAAGTCACAGACATGCTGAAGAAATACGTAGCCATGGTGAGCAATAAATTTGAAAGAAAACCAAAGGTTCTTCAGACCGACAATGGTGGTGAGTTCACTTCACAAAGCATGCGCACATTTCTAGAACAAGAAGGCATTCAGCATATCACAACAGTAGCTTATACACCAGAGCAAAATTCTGTTGCAGAGAGAAAATTTAGGTCACTTGTGGAAATGACCAGGTGTATGCTGTCAGATAGCAATCTCCCTAAAAGACTATGGGGGGAAGCCATTCTCACAGCAGTGTACCTACAAAACAGAATGCCAACTAAAGGCGCTGAGCGCACACCACATGAGACATGGCATGGTAGGAAGCCAAACCTGTCACACATAAGAACATTTGGAAGTACAGCATATGCTCATGTACCAAAGCAAAGAAGGCATAAGCTGGATTCCACAACAGAAAGGGGCATTTTAGTTGGCTATGCTCCAGGACACAAAGGATATAGAATTTTGAATCTGAAAACTGGCATTGTTGGCTTAAGACATGTTACATATTTTGATGAAAACAAAAGGGTTGATAAAGGCTGGATTATCCCAGATGAGCCTTATCATCCAGAATATGAAAATAGAACCATAATAGACATGCCAGTGTATATAAATGCCATACCAAGGCAGATGTCTGAAAGCAACTCACCTGTATCTAACGAGGAACAGGCAGAGGAAACAGACACAGAAAGGATCATTGAAGAAGACAGTACAGTTGGAGAAGGGGAATCAATTGGAGAAGGACTCTCAGATATAGAGGATGCAGAAAGGTCAGACCAACCTGTAGTCAGACGCTCATCCAGGGAAAACAAAGGTGTTCCACCCCCAAGACTGTCTTACCTAACAAAGTCAGCAGAAGCTCAAGAGCCCTTAACATGGGATGAGATTGAGAAAATGCCAGCAGAAGAAGCTGCTGAATGGCGTAAAGCTGCACAAGAAGAAATTGATGCATTGGATAAAAATAATACTTGGATTCTTACAAAATTACCTCCTGGCAAGAAAGCTATAGGATGCAAATGGGTATTCAAGTTAAAAAGGAATGCACAAGGAAAAGTGGAAAGGTATAAAGCCAGATTAGTGGCAAAGGGATATCTTCAAAAATATGGAGAAGATTTTGATGAAGTGTTTGCACCTGTAGTGAAACACACGACAATAAGAACACTTCTGAGCATTGCAGTCTCAAAAGGCATGCAAGTCAACCACATTGATGTGAAAACAGCGTTTCTTCACGGAGATATAACTGAAGACTTGTACATGGAACAACCAACAGGTTTCATAAATACAAAACAAAGACAGCTAGTGTGTAAATTAAACAAAGGTCTTTATGGATTAAAGCAAAGTGCAAAATGTTGGAATGATAAATTGCATGAAATATTGACAAATTTAGAATTTAAGCAAGGTGAAGCAGATAAATGCTTGTACACTAGGTGCACAAATGGACAATATGCATACATTTTAGCTTTTGTTGATGATCTGCTCATTGCAAGTGAAAGTGAGCAAGAGTACAAGGACATTGTAAAGTGTTTAAACCAGAATGTTGAGATAAAAGAACTTGGAAATGTGTCATACTATCTTGGTATAGAAATTGAGAAACAAAATGATGGTTCTTATCTTCTAAGCCAGAAGCAGAAAATAAATGAGCTTATTGAAAGTTTAGGTATGCAAGATGCCCAAGTTGTAAGCACTCCCATGATCACTGATTTTCTGAAGGATGAAACAGTAAGAGAACCTTTACCAGATAACATCCAATATAGATCAGCCATAGGTAAGCTTTTATATCTAACTACCACATACAGGGCTGATATAGCAAATGCAGTAGGAATTTTGAGCAGAAGGGTCAGCTCACCTACCAAATCAGATTGGACTGCAGTTAAAAGGATGGTAAGGTATTTAAAGGGTACCATTGATTGTAAATTAAAGATTTCAGCCAATAGTAATCCAAAACTAATATGTTACTGTGATTCAGATTGGGCAGGGGATCATTCTAATTATAAATCCACAAGTGGATATGTGTTTATGTATGGAAATGTACAAATTTCATGGGCCAGTCATAAACAAAGTATTGTGAGTTTGTCTTCTACAGAAGCTGAATACGTGGCTGTATCGGAAGCGTGCAGAGAACTGATGTGGATTGAAAAACTTTTGCTGGATTTCGGAATAGCTGAAAAGAGACCAATCCAGATAATGGAAGATAATCAGAGCTGCATCCGACTGTCACAGAATGACAAGGTTCAGTCACGTACCAAGCACATCGCAACGAAATACCACAACGTGCGAGAGTTGGCGAAAGAAGGGGTCATCAGTCTACACTATTGTCACACCAGTGAGATGACAGCTGACATCATGACCAAACCGTTACCCAGAGAACATTTTGTGAATATGCGTATAAAGCTTGGACTTTGTATGAATAAATAATTGCATGACAGTTATGCATGAGAAGGGGTTTGTTGGAATGTAATTGTATTTTACATGCATTGCCTGTCACCTATTATTTCTCTGTGATTACTCTGTGACCTCTGATGTGAATTACTTAGAGAGGTCACACAGCTATGCAACTTCCTGTGGGGGATAGATGCAGACACAGCAGATACAGCACATGGAGCACATGGAGCTCATGATCTCTCCTAACCTGAGAGGATCTATGGTGGTGTGAGCATCCATTACCATCTAAGCACATGGAAGGAGCTGATAATACAAATGTATAGTAATATGTATATATAAGCCTGTCTGATTATAATCTAACTACAAACTGTGAGTAAACAGATGTTTTGTTACTTCAACTTTAAAGTGACTCAGCAGTGAATTATTCTGGGGTGTATGACAGAGAGATGAAGAAAGAAATTAACATTTCTAAAGCTGAAGCTGTGTGTACTAAAATCTGCTAATTATTTACTACAAATAATCCAACAGTTTTCACATGCGTTTTACTGATGGTGACCTTTTATGCTGTACAAATTATTATACTGACTCAACCTTATGTAATTAGACTTCTGAAGTAGGACATGGCACCAAAACGCAGGACTGTGTTTGAGTTTGTATTTTGAATAAACATCCCTGTGTTGGAATGCCTATGGCTATTCCCCTTTTTTGTCTTTTTGCTTCTTGTTTGTTTTGCAAAGGGATTCCTTTTGCTCTTTGCTAGATTGTGTTACCTCCACTCTACAACCCGGCCCCTGCAGTATTCTCAGAGTCTGCCTGCTACACCATAGCAGCATCATCTTTATTTCAACTTTCTTCTATCTCATCCTTTCCCATGCCTCCCTCCATCTATGTGAGTGTGCTTTCTGAGGCAACACACTTATGCTGGCTCCCCCATAACTGAAGGGTTTTGCACAGAGCTTATGTGTATCACTACACCAACGGCATATGTTGGACTGCTGTCAGCACCCCATGATGCCCAAGGGATGAACAACACAGGCAGAGAACAACCACACAGCAGCCAAGTATAATAGATAAGATAAGATTAGATTAGATAGATAGGAAGATTAGATTAGATTAGATAGTGTGACAAGGCAAGCCCCAGAGATTCCCCAGTGAAGCAGTTGAGCCCAGAACTATGGGTCCCAGAAGTCCTTGCAAGAATGAGAGACGAGAGTAGTCCTAAAAAGGTGCAATGGATTCCTAGCCCCAGCAGGGGGAGCAATGGCTCGAGGCAGGATGAGCCTGTTACTCCCTTCCCCACTAGAGGGAGAGGGAAGGATGAAGCTCAGTTTCCCTGGCTTCGCCATCAGTATATAATTCCCCCCAGCTGTGAGAAGGGCAGAGCAGATTTCCTGGAGGCTCTCAGTCACCAGGAGAGAGGGGAGATGAATGGAGAGAGAGATTCCATGGAGTATGTGGAGGAAGGAAGTAGCCTGCCACTAGAGCTGCCCAAGGGAGAGGAGCCAGTTACCATGGAGTGGGAGAATTCAAAGGTTGCCCTGCCCAGCACTTGAAGGCAGTGGAGGAGGCCACACCGGGCGTGGTGCTGAGAGGTGGGAGAAACTGCCAACCCTGCTCCTTACAGGGTTCCCTCTGTGCTGTGAAAAGGCAGGTGATTTGTGATATTGGTTTGACGTGCAAAGACTGTCCATGAAGATTTGTTCTGAACTGTTGTGCTATACTGGAAGTGTGCTGAACTCTTACTAAACCCTTCTGAAGGAGGAGGAAGGGAAAGCTAATGCCCTAATAGAAGACCTGAGGTCTTGAGGAGCTGAGCGTTTGCTGAGGGATTTTGAGACCTAGACTGTACCTTTTTCTTTTGAAGACTATATTAAGAGGGCTGTACCTTTTGTTTTGAAGAATATAATTATGATTTTTGGTATGAAATTGCCTTGATAATAAAATACTTTGGCCCTGAGTCCCAGTATCAGCAGTTTTCTGTCCTGGAACCTTGGGAGCCCCGCAGGCTTGCTGGCTCCAACCAGGAAGAGGAAGCGAACCCCCCCCCCCCCCCTTATAATAGATAGATTAGTTTATTGGGTGAATTTTGCTAATTTTATTACAGCAATAAAAGAAGCAAATGTTTTTAAGCATTAGTTAAAAACATCTCTACACAACAGGAACCCCATGTAAGTAATGGAGACAGTTTCTCTACAGTTAAGATGCCTAATTTGAAAATAGAGGAATTTTTGAAATTAAATACACCACTTCCAAAATGCATGGTTGAATGGTAAGGGGGGGCTGGGGGGGGAATTTCTGTTGAGGAACAGAAATGCCCATCAAGCCTCTCCCCCCCCCCCCCCCCCTTACCATTGAGTCCCACAGCACAGAGTTGTGTAAATAATAGGTATGTTGTCTAGCACTAGTGATGTGCCAGGTATAGAACGGCACAGGCTAGGGGAATTTTATAGGCACCGGGCTGTAGCCACCTGCAGGTAATTTAGAATAGGAACTGTAACCAGAACCCCTCTCCCTCACCATGACTTAAGGGCTCAAGGCTGTGGTAGGCACACACCTGTGCCCACCTTGAAAATAGTTTGCAGGATAGAATTTAGAAATGTTGTTCCATAACTATGGAGGATTGTAGGACTGTGTTGAATAATGTGGAAAAGACATTCAGTGCATATATGCTTCCCCCCCCCCTCCCCACCCCCAGCAACCTTGAGAATGGGTGGGCACTTCATAAAAGGGGACTGGGGTTCACCACATAAAGAAGGATGGAACCTAGCGAGGAGACACATGAGGTGCAAAGCGGGAGAAAAACTAACAGCTGTGGATACCCGTGAACCTGGTGAAAATAGAGGTAAGATTTGAATGCAGAGAACAGAGAGAGAATGGGGAACCCTTGACCATGAGGGATGCACACATGCATTCTCAGGGCCTCTTCCCCTCCCCCACCCCGCAGGCAGCCACAACTGAGTGTGTCCAATAGAGAACAAGACATCTGTACAATCAGTGGTGTGCTGGAGCCGGCTTGCAAGAGCCAGTTGTTAAATTTTGTACCAACTTGCGAGCCGGTTGTTCCTTAGTGCGAGCCGGCTCTCCTCCCTCCCTCTCTCCCGATCCGGTCCCTCACGTCACCAACCTGACTCTTCTAATTCTTTGGGGCAGGCAGGCTGACTCTCCCCCGCTGGCGCTGCCAGTTCGCTCTTTAAAAATGGCCACCCAGACTTCTGCTGAAGTCTTGGAGGCCACTCTTGTAAGTCTTGGCGGCCATTTTGAAGCATGAATCGGCAGCACCAGCGGGGGAGAGTCAGCGCTGGAAGCGGGCAGGCAAGACTGCCTGCCCCGAAGAATTAGAAGAGTCAGGTCGGTGATGTGAGGGACCAGATCCGGAGGGAGGGAGGAGAATTCGCCAAACAACTCGGGAGGGGGTGGCAGGGGAGAGAAGGGAGTCGCTGGGCATTTGTGGATGGAGGGGAGAGAAGGGTCACTGGGTATGGGTGCATGCAGGGCAGGGGAGAAGAGGGTCACTGCTGGACATGGGTGGATGGAGGGCAGGGGAAAGGAGCGTCACTGGGTATGGGTGCATGCAGGGCAGGGGAGAGAAGGGTCGCTGGGTATGGGTGCATGCAGGGCAGGGTAGAGGAGGGTCACTGCTGGACATGGGTGGATGGAGGGCAGGGGAAAGGAGGGTCACTAGGTATGGGTGCATGCAGGGCAGGGGGAGAGAAGGGTCGCTGGACATGGGTGGATGGAGGGCAGGGGAGAGGAGGGGAGAGAGAAGAAATGCTGGACATGGATAGAGGGGAGGGAAGAGTGAGGAAGGAGATGAGATGAGGAAAAAGGAAGAGAGGAGAAAAACTGCACATGGATGAAGAAAATAGGCAGAAGCTGAGGACCAGAAATGAAGAAGAAAGGAGGAAAGGAAAGAAATAAATGGAAAGGAAGCCATGGAAATGGAGTTAAGAGGACAGATAGCAGCAGAATCGGATACTGGGCCAGCATGATCAGAAAAACAGTCACCAAAGGTAGAAAAAAATCATTTTATTTTCATTATAGTGTTTGGAATATGTTCACTTTGAGAATCAGGTGCTCAACATTAAAAGTTTATATTTATTTACTTATTTATGGCATTTTATCGCACATTAAACATGAATTAGATTGGAACCTGGGATCATTTATTTTTTTTCCTGGAGTAATGCATTGCCACCCCCCCCCCCCTAGGCTCTCTCCCTGGCTATAGCCAGCTCTGCAATTTGGGGAGGGGGCACAGAGGGGGACCGGGGAGAGAACCTGTTGTTAAACATTTACCTTCACACCACTGTGTACAATGAATTGGGTAGAAACAATCATGGCTCTCAGAGTGCAGTGTATTACAGTCCACTGCTGTTTCTTGCAATCCTCTTGACCAGTTGTCCTGCAAGATGCAAGAAGTGTTTCTTTAGCACCTACATAGCAGAATGGGAAGAGGTGGCTGAGAGGTATGAGCAAGAATCTGTTGGCTCCAGGGGACCAGAGGCTGCCTGCTTCAACAAAGGAGAGAGAGAATGGGGGCGGTGAGGGAGCACATCACACACAGCAAGGAGCTCCTGGAGGGTAGAGAATGGAGAGTTGGTCAGATGTAGAAAATGCAGAGTATATGCTAAGGTACCACCTAGCACCCAGTCTGAAACAAAGCCCACACACCAGTTATCTTTCAAGAATTGGCCAAAAAGTCCCCCCCCCCCCAAACCCAAACAGGTATACAAAAGCATACAGTGGCAAAAACAAGGTTTACTATAACTGAAGCTAAAACGCTTTGAAATACCTACCACCCCATAATCTAAAGAAAAACCTCTAAAGTGCAAGCACAGAGAAAGCCGTTTTAAAGAGGCGCCAATAAAGGGAATGCAAACTTCCAAATGGGAAGAGCAGCTGGGGACGTTTATCATTATGACCCATAATCAAAATGAGGACACCCAAAAGACAGAGCAGTTGGGGACGTCCATAGTTCCCTACCCATAATCAAAATGAGGACGCCCAAATTGCCAGAGCAGCTGGGGACGTTTAGAGATTATCAATAATCGAAATTAGGACGCCCAACGCGTTCTTACATAGGTGTCCCTGGGATAGTATTTAAGCGCCCTTCTCTGTATTTTCAATTCTTTGCATTGCATTGGTACAATGGCACCAAAGGAACCACCCACCCGCAAGGGTAATTTCAGCGACACTGAAAATGAACTGCTGGTTCAGGAAATCCAGAGGAGGCACACGCATCTCTTTGCTCCCACAGGCGAGAGGCTGGCTGCTTCAATGAAGCAGAGAGAATGGGAGGCAGTAAGGGACCGGGTCAACGCGGACTTTCACTGTGGCAGGGATGTGGAAGGCTGCAAATGGAAGTGGCGCCAGCTGAGGCGTGATGTCAGGAGGAAGGCTGGTGCCAACCCCCTAGCAGATGACACCACTAACTTGACCCCCATCGAACGCATCATTCATGGGCTCTTGCCCCAGGAGGGGACCACAGCATTGGGTCCCTTGACACATCAGCACAGCCTGAGGGCTCAGGTAGGTTGAACATTAGGAAGCTGGGGTATCTGTTGTACTGCACTACACTCTGTTTTACACAAGTGGGGGACAGTGTGGTGCTCCTCAGTAGGGGGAGGGGTGAGAACACCACATGCAATACAAATCACTATTCATTACAGACCATGACACATGGCGTAGCCAGGGGGAGGGGGGAGGATTTCCAGCAATGTGTGTGTAGGTTACCACTGTTTCACAGCTTTGGGGACCTTCCCCACTCCCTCCTCGTTTCCCATCACCAAACTCTGCATATCTCCTTCCCACACTTCTGTGCTGTAGCCACTGTGTCCTCTGCACTCCTCCACAGTTCTATGTCTACCCACCTGCCTGTGTGGCTCTCCTGCACATCAGTCTCTGTAGTACACTGCGCTCCTCGTCTCCAGCTCTGTACCATGTACAATGGCATCTGTGGCTTGCCTGCCAATCCCATTCCTCACCATCTCTTTGCTGGGTCTTTGCCTGTGGGGCTATATATATGAATGCGGAAAAACAAAAATGGGTTATTTTGACCAACACACTTCCTCCCCTTTTGCTATGCAGGTGATGACAGCCAGTCAGAGGAAGAAGCTGGCCCTAGTGGCCACTGGCCCCAGCACACAGAGCAGCAAATCAGTGGGCCTGCACAAGAAAGCACACAGGACCATGGGGTGGAACCACAGGACCCAGATGTTAGAGGGCAGGGAAGCTTGGATCTTTATGCCACATTGCCCATGCTTATGATTTAATGGGGATCTTTATGCCACATTGCCCATGCTTATGGTTTAATGGGGAGTACCCATGCTCCTTTAGCTGAGTGGAGCACAGTAACTGCAGCCTTCAAGCACAGCCTCCCAACTACAGTGTGTGAAGCTCTCAGGTATTAATTTCAGTTTGTGGAGTGGAGCCAGCATAGAGAGAACTGTCAGTGTCCTGCTGCTGGCTGTAAGGTGAGAGGGAGAGATAGGGAGGAGGACAAAATTGTCAAGGTGAAAACACTGAATAGGGAGACATGGGGAATGAGAGAGATGGATGGATGGAGTGAATCAAGAAGATACAGCAAAATGAGAAAAATAAAAATTGAGGAGCCACCTCTCTCCTTTTCAGGCTACCCACTCACTTCATAACCCGAGGATGTGGGTCAGGCAGGGCTGGCCCAAGGGTAGCTGACATCTTAGGCAAACCTTCAGCCATACACCCTCCACTCATGTCTAGCACCTCCCTAACTCCTGCCTCCATAGTCCAGTATCTCCCTTTCCACGCTTTGTCTCAGCAGTGATGGTGATTTCATGGCAATGACTTGCACTAGACATCTGCCTGGGGTGGCACTATTTGGGGGGGTGGGATGGCAGCATTGACATGGCAATCAGCATGTCTCTGGAAGACATTACAGCCAAAACGTGCCACCCCAGGCAGATGTCTAGTGCAAGTCATTGCCATGAAATCACCATCACTGCTGAGACAAAGCGTGAGCCTGTAGCTGACAAGTGAGGGTGACAAGTGGAAGGTTGAGGGAAGGCACCAGAAACCCTAGCACAAACCTGGCTTCTCCTCCACTCCTTTATACAGCTCTAGAGATTCTTTTTTTTTTTTTTGACCCTCACTTTTGAAGCTATTTTCCTTCCTAAGATGCAGGACTCCCTTTTCATCTCTGCATTTCACTGTTGCTTTGTACTCATGTCTTTTCAACTGACTTTCTCACAGTTGCCTGAATGGATTACCATCTCATATCTCTTTTTGAACTCATCTTTTGGAATGCTGACTAATATGTTTGCTCATCCTGAGTCATTATGAGATTCATTTTGTAAAGCTTCCTGGGCAGGGTGCCATATTAGTAAAACAAATAAGTACATAAGGTCCTGAGTTACTCATTTTTATTTATTGTTTTTACATGGAACTCTACCATGGTGCATTACAACAACTGAGAACACAAGAATGTACAAAGTAATACACAAGAAGGGCAACTTTCAAACAAATCAAATATGTGCTGCATAATTTTCAAAAGCTTCATTTTTGCGCATAAAACCTTGTTTTATACATGGAAATGCCTTCAAAAATTGCCCTTTAGATCAACAGTAATGCAATAAGCAATCATTCATTTCTTTATTAGGATTTCTTTACCATCTTTAGAATAAATTCATAAGAACATAAGAGTAGCCATACTGGGTCAGACCAATGGTCCATCTAGCCCAGTATCCTGTTTTCCAAACAGTGGCCAAGCCAGGTCACAAGTACCTGGCAGAAACCCAAATCATGCAACACTCCATACTACAAATCCCAGCGCAAGCAGTTGCTTCCCATGTCTGTCTCAATAGCAGACTATGGACTTTTCCTCCAGGAATTTGTCCAAACCTTTTTTAAACTCAGATACGCTAACCGCTATTACACCTCCTCTGGCGAAGAGTTCCAGAGCTTAACTATTCGTTGAGTGAAAACATATTTCCTCCTATTTGTTTTAAAAGTATTTCCATGTAACTTCCTCGAGTGTCCCCTAGTCTTTTTGTACTTTTGGAACGAGTAAAAAATCGATTTACTTCTACTCCTTCTATACCACTCAGGATTTTGTAGACCTCAATCATATCTCTCCTCATCCGTCTCTTTACCAAGCTGAAGCCTAACCTCTTTAGCCTTTCCTCATACGAGTGGAGTTCCATCCCCTTTATCATTTTAGTTGCTCTATTCTGAACCTTTTCTAATTCCACTATATCTTTTATGAGATACGGTGGCCAGAACTGAACGCAATACTCAAGGTACGGACGCACCATTGAGGGATACAAAGGCATTATAGTATTTTCGGTCTTATTCACTATTCATTTACTAATAATTCCTGG
The DNA here is from genome assembly GCF_901765095.1 of Microcaecilia unicolor. Lineage (NCBI taxonomy): Eukaryota > Metazoa > Chordata > Amphibia > Gymnophiona > Siphonopidae > Microcaecilia > Microcaecilia unicolor. The sequence continues at coordinate 576,847,635 of NC_044032.1, read as the reverse complement.
CATCCTGTTTGCTTTTTTGGCTGCCCCCCCCCCCCCCCCCACAGAAAGCAAGGAAAGCCAGATATAGGTAATAAACAATTACAGCTGTAAAACTATTCAAAAAATAGTACACATTATGGCATAGATTATTACTTACAATGTCAACACAATACACATTAAAACATCTTAATAGATAGTGTAGAGATTGATAAGATAGAATAACAGCAGTTAGATAGAAAATAAAGGTGACTAACATAAGGAAAAAAATGCATATGGAGTCAGAAAAGGTACATACAAATGATCTCAGCTACAGTAGAAGTTGACAAGCAAGTCTCACTGTAGTATGTGCAGTTGGTGTTAGTGTTTGTGAATTTGACTAGCTAGTTAGTGCTTCTTCTATTAAAGTCTTGGGAAAAGAGTCAAGCTTTCATCTGCTTCCTGAAGTAGTTTTGCATTTCAGAGTGTGGCTGCTATGCTAGAGAAGGTTCACTGGCGGGAGTCACATCATGTGATTTCCTTTGGAGAGAGTGTAGTTAGGGATATTCCTTGGGGGGACTTTAGCAACCTTGGAAGTGCATAGCGGGAGGTCCTGTTCTTCAAATTTTCTGGCCCATTGTCCTTAAGGACCTTGAAGATCAGACATAGAGTTTTTAATTTAACCCTGTATTGTACTGGTAGTCAGTGAAGATTTTACTGAATGATACAATGTGATCACATAGTTTAAAACCTTCTATCAGTAGTGTTGCGGCATTCTGAATCAACTGGAGCTGGTGCAAGCCCTTTGTATTCAGACCAATGTAGAGTGCATTACAGTAATTTACCCTCAATATTGTTATTAGAGCTGTACTGAATAGTATATTTTACTATTCAGCTGAATACGAATAATGAAAAATATTCAGCCAAATATGAATATTGAATATGAATAATGGGCATTGAGCTTTAACATATCAACTAATAAAAGAAGCTATGTGAAAATCAGAGTTCAATTGTTTATTTCACTAGGATTTAGCACAGTAGAGCACCATATTATTTGTATTTGAATTTAAATCGCTATTTGGCCAAATATGAATAATGTATTTGGGGCTGAATCAAATTGAATATGATTATTCGGTACAACCCTAGTTGTCATGACATGAACCTCTGTGATGAGACTTACCTTCTCTAGGTATGGAGAGAGATAGCGTAGCTATCACAGATGATAGAGGCAGCTCCTGAAGATTGCTTGAATTTGAGAGATCAGCAGATTCTACCCCTTCTCCAAGTTCTTGACCTGTAATTTATGGAGGAGTTCATAGCTCTCAAAAGAGATTTTGATGTTAAGTATGTGACCACTTGTGATAGGGACTCACAAGAGCCTAGTTTAACTTGGGTTCAGCCAAAGTTTGTTGTTTTTAGCCCATTCTTGAATTGATGTTAAACAAGTAGTCAGTTTATTCAGGGCTGTAGGGAAGTCTGGTTCAACAGATATGAGTAGCTGCACAACATCTGCCTAGATGTAGAACTGAATATCCATCAACTGAGTCAACTTGGCTAGTGGCTTGAGGTAGATATTATACAAAATTGGCAACAGTATCAATCCTTGTGGTACCCTGCAGGTCAGCACTCGTGGTGGCAGTGAGGTGCTGCCAAACAATATGGGCTGTTTTGTATCTGACAGATCAGTTCTGAAGCAGAAAAGTACGGTACCACTAACATCTATTTCTGATAGTGATGCTAGAATGATACTGTGGTCCACACAGCAACAAAAACAGTTCAGAAAATCAGCAGTACTCATACTGAGGTGAATCGTCTGTTTTGCTCTCTGTCAGAACCGGATCTGAATCCAGATTGACATGGACCTAGCCAGTTTCTCTCTTCTAGCCAGTCACTGAGTTGAATGCAATCTATTTGTTCTACAAGTTTTTCTGGAAACAGGATATTAGATACTGGCTGGGTAACTTTTGAGCCCGTCCTGGTCAAGGTTCTTCTTTAGCAGAGGATACACCAATACCCTTTTCAGTGCTGTTGGTAGTATTCCTTGGGAAAGAGAGGAGTTCATTATTTTTGTGGCCTCTTCTATGAGGCCCCTGTTTCCTTCAGAAATACAGAGGACACTCAATGAGGCCGCAGATGAAATTGCAAACTATGGCTCTTATTTTAGAAGCAACCCCATATGCAAATAGCTTTTACATGTAAATGATCAGACACATGTAAAAGCCAAGGAGGGCTATTTACACATTAGGATGCTACTACTACTACTACCTATCATTTCTATAATGCTACTAGATGTACGCAGCGCTGTACACTTGAACATGAAGAGACAATCTGATTAGGACAGACAAACAGGACAAATAAGAGATAAGGGAATTACTAAGGAGGGGATGATAAAATAGGGGTACTAAACAAGTGAGTAAGGTTTAGGAGTTAAAAGCAGCATCAAAAAGGTGGCTCAGGAAGTTTATTCCAGGCATATGGTGCAGCAAGATAAAAGGAACGGAGTCTAGAGTTAGCAGTGGAGGAGAAGGTTGCAGATAAGAGAGATTTACCCAGTGAACTGAGTTCCCGGGGAGGAGTGTAGGGAGAGATGAGAGTGGAGAGGTACTGAGGAACTGCAGAGTGAATACACTTATAAGTCAATAAGAGGAGTTTGAACTGTACGCGGAAACGGATAGGGAGCCAGTGAAGTTACTTGAGGAGAGTGCTAATACGAGCATAGTGACACTGGCAAAATATAAGTCTTGCGGCAGAATTTTGAACAGATTGAAGAGGAGAGAGATGGCTAAGCGGGAGACCTGTGAGAAGCAAGTTGCAATAGTCTAAGCGAGAGGTGATAATAGTGTGGATAAGGGTTCTGGTAGTGTGCTCATCATATCTATCTTGCCAGGAGGCATGTAGGGACAAGAAGAAGGAGTGGCTACAGCAGGCCTAACACATCAACATGGATTCCCCATCTTACGAGGAGAATCCATGTCAATGTAAAAATATCTAAATGTTGGCATTCACATCTGTCCAATAGCATTTTGGCCTGCTTTCAGGGGTAGGTGTTAATGCCAAGGTCTGGATCACCTTCCCATGCATACTACCACCTTAACTCCTGATGACCAGATTTGCCCGTCCCCATGATCAAATATGAGCCCTTCCATACTCCTCCACACACCCAATACCCACCACAAATATTGACCCCCCCCCAACCCATACAACCCTTCTATACATCTAATTCCCCCTATACATCCTGTTTCCCTATATTTAGCAGGCTAATCCCTAGCAGTAATACAGTGTAAATACTTATAGGGATTGTGGTGGCCATTTTGGAGACTGGCACCATATTAGCAAGAGCAAATGAGTATCTCTTCTGCTAAGGATGGGAAAAGATTGGAGGGTGGAAATCGGATGGGAGCAGTGGTGTACCAAGGGCGGGTCGGTGGGGGCAGTCCGCCCCGGGTGCACATTGCTGGAGGGTGCAGAGAGCAGCCACGCGCCTGTCGGCTCCACTGGTTCCCTGCTCCCTTTGCCCTGGAACAGGTTACTTCCTGTTCCGGGGCAGAGGGAGCCAGTGGAGCCAACAGCCGCACGGCTGCTCCCGGCAGCTAAGAATGCACCTGGGGGGGGGGGCTTGATGTGCCGGGGGGGTCGTGCTGCACCCTGGGGGGGGGGGGGGGACTACATGCAAAAAAGAGATTTTTCAAAATAGGAAATTAAAAACAAAAGAGAAATGTCACTCAGTCAAGTCCACATTAAAAAAAGAAAGAAGGAACCAATAAAGGAAACATTAAAATAAACTACAGTGGAGCCCCTATAGTACACAGTAGATGGGAGGCAGTGGCATTGGAACCAAATACTATTGGTCCACATATAAGCAAATCTGCCTCTGGAGTTATCTTATATAAGTTGCCAAAGAAGCATGCACACACCTCTGGAGGCAAGTGGAAGGCCACTGACAAACCTTGTTGTATGGATGCTTTTTTGGCAACTTTTGTAAGACAATTCCAGAGGCAGGTGGGAGGCCACTGATAAAAGAAAAACGAGATATCAAGGACTACAATATCACGTTGTACCACATACAAATGAGTCCCGCATACAAACCTGGCATCTTCTAGAGTCATATTGCTGTCACGCATAATCCAGACCTCTGTGATAATGGTGCACGTACAGTGTTTCACTGTACAAAAGGAAACTTCTCATTTATTTATTTAATTTATTTCCTTAATTTATATCTTGCATTAGCCCAAGTAGAACTCATGTTCAATGTGGCTTACATAACAATTAGAAATGCATGAACATGTTCAAAATATAATAACAGAAAGTAAAATACATCATATGTTAGACCAGTAAAACTTGAGTTAGGAACAGATGTAATTAAATACTTAGGGCCCTGTTGTCACGTTTTCAAAGCTGGAAACTGGGTTTGTGAGCCCTTGGGCCACTGCCGAGGAGCAGCAGTGGCAGGTAAAACCACCCCACGCTAGAAACAGGGCAGATCTCTGACAAACAGTTAGACTTCACCTGCACCTGGCCACTTTCCACCAAGAGTTGAGCTCAAGGCTTCAGGTGGCTGGCAGGACTTACTGGACAGGGCAGGACTGGCTAACAGCTAGGCAGCACAGGGACAGCAAGGCAGGGAAAGGATAAGCTAAAGGACAGGACTGAAAGCTGTGAGCAGCCACTGAAACAGGGAACAAACACAGCCAGACACAAGACTGAACTGAAAGCTGCAAGCAACCACTGAAGCAGGGAACAAACACAGATAAACCCAGAACTAGGCAAGACATACAAACAAGACACAAGACTAGGAAACAAGCAATACTCTAAACTAAACATAGACTAACTAGAACAGGCAAGACTTCAGGCAAGAACTAGAGCAAGGAAACAAACTCAGGCTGAAGTGCAAAAGCACCAACATACCAGGGCCTTAGACGCAATGCAAAGGCAAAGCAGAAAGGTTTCAAAATGGCTAATAAGCCCAGCAGCAGCTGAGACTCACTGCAACAATCACCAGGCAACTAAGGGTGCTGTGTAGGTTCAAACAAAACAAGCAGGTCTGGCAGTCTGGAAGATCCGGACCGGACTGGGCTGAAATCTGGAACGGGTGACAGCACACAAGCAATCTAATGCAGCCAGCACACAGAGACAGAGACAGAACTAACTCACAAAGAACAGACAGAAGCCAGCTCAGAAGCTGACCACAGGAAAAAAGGTGAGTCTGAGAGGGGGCACGGCCACAGACGTGACACCTGTTTACTAAGCCTTGCTGTAGGTCCACTATCATTTTTAGCATGCGCTTATGCTAGAAATACCCATAGGAATATATGGGTGTCTCAAGCATTAGCATGTGCTAATTTTTAGCATGCACTAAAAACTCTAGTGCACCTTAGTAAACAGGGCCCTTAGGGCCTCTTTTACTAAGGCGTGCTAGCGTTTTTAGTGCGCGCTAAATGTTAGAGATGTCCATTTATTCCTATGGACATCTCTAACGTTATGTGTGCCCTAAATATTAGCATGTGCTAAAAACGCTAGCATGCCTTAGTAAAAGAGGCCCTTAGTGATTTAAGCTAGACAATTGAAATATGGAGAAAAAAAGGTAAAGGGCTTGGATTAACTGGGATAAACAGGAGTAGTGGGAGGTAGGATGAGGTAAAAATTAATGCCATGAGTTTATTTGAGAAAAGTGCTTATTTCTTTAAGCTAGGCTGAAGAAATGATTTTCAATAGACTTCGGAATAACAAATAATCGTCGGTGCATTTGATGGTTTTTGGTAAGGAGTTCAAAATTTTAGTGGCTTGATATGAAAAGTTAGCAGTGTGGATTGTTTTGTTAGTTACTTTCTTAGAAGTCTGTAGGATAAGATATTCTCTAGATGTTTTAGAGGCATTATGTGAGGATAATTCAATGAGGTTGTTCATGTATGTTGGGGGTCGAACCATACAAAATTTTGTGAATGAAGGTATATAGCTTGAATGATATTCAATCTTTTATTGGCAGCCAATGCAAATCATATAGAAGGGGGTTGCTTTGGTGAAACGTGGTAGTCTGAATATGAGATGTGCAGCACTGTTTTGAGTGGTTTGTAGATTTTTAAGGAGATCCCCTTTAAGTCCTGCGTAAATAGAGTTGCTGTAATCAAATTTTTTTAGGACTAGGGATTGAACTAGGGTATGGAAGACTGATTTTGGAAGAATGGTCTTAGTCTCCTCAGTTTCCATAAAGAATCGAAGACATTTGAGACCATATTGGAAATTTGGTTATCTAGAGACAGGAATTGGTCAATTGTGACTCCTAAGATTTTCATAGTTGAATCAAGGGGATATGTGATGTTCTCAGTGGTAAATGATTTAAGATTCATAGCGTGATGAGGATTAGTAATTATTAAGAATTTAGTTTTATCTGTGTTGAGTTTTAATTTCAAATTGGTTGCCCAAGATTCCATTAGAGAATACCTAATCTGATGATATGAGTAATTTCATTTATTTCTTTAGTGAATGGAATATAGATGGTAACATCATCTGCATAAATTAATGTTTACACAGCAACTATGCCATATACAAAACTTTATTATTTAAGCATGTTTACAAACTCTTGTAAAAATGCATCATACAAATCGTAACCTTTGTTCACCTCATACAATACCATTCATTCCCACATACATCCACAACCACCTAACATTCCCCTGCACCCAGTCTGTCATTAAATCATTAATAATTATAAACTCAATGCTTATCTTGATAGCAGAACCGATGACAGTCTCACACAATCCTCAGATGTCCTTAAATGCCAAGATGTAATGACACAGCAAACCTCTGTCCGTTGTAATGGCAGTCCAATGACTACTCCAGTATCTTACACAACCTTTGGTTACACTTTCACCATCTCAATATTCCTTATATCTACTCAATGACGCACTGTAACTTGTTTGCTATACTTCATTCTTCATTTCACGACCATAATGGTGGACAGGAATGTTCCTTTGGGTTCAACTTTCACCTCTGTGCTCAGATCGTGTTTCGCTATACCAGTGTCTTCAGGGGTCCACATGCTAAACACAAAAGTATCTGTGATTTTCCCCATGCACTCTCTATGATTGGTGTGTGATGCTGGAGGTAGGATAGCAATATACCCTATAAAGATATGTTGCCCCCTGTTACCAGTGAGATATGCTTTACTGTGTTCTTGTCAGGAGCATATCTCCCATGAAATATATAATTATACCCCCCCCCCCCCTTATAAGTACTGAGAACTATTCCTTTGCAGCTGTAACTTTTTCTTTCTTTCTTTCTTTCTTTCTTTCTTTCTTTCTTTCTTTCTTTCTTTCTTTCTTTTTCTTTCTTTCTTTCTTTCTCTTTCTTTCTTTCTATTGTTCTTGTATTGCTTAAGGACTTTTGCATAGTGATCTCTCCATAGTTTGTGTGATTATTTCTTATACAGAACTGAGAATGGTATTTCCTGCTTAGATACCTAATAAAAGATATTTCTTCTATTCTTTGCCTGATTCATTTCCTTTCCTGAGAATAGTATATACTCCACGCAGACACTTCGTTCCATGCAGGTTGACTATACCCTGTTTTGGTGTGTTGAAAGGCTGTTACTAGGAATAGATCTTTAGAAGGAAGAGGTCCGAAGTTATGGAATAAACTACCAAAAGATATCCGACATATTACTGTTATTCTGTGTTTAGGAGGGCAAATAAGGCTTATTTGTTTGCCCAAAATTTGATGGGCCCTTGAGTATGGAGCGAGGAGTACGTGTGTTATATGTAAGTTAATATAACTCAATGGATCTATCCCATTTTTTCCTTTGATTGTGATCCGCCTAGACCCTATTTAGGTAAAGTAGGATAGAAACGTCCATGTTAGATTAGATTAAATAAGAACAGCTTTACATTTGCACCATTCCCACCATCATAGGAAGTAATCAAGTTTTCACCTTTTTTCTAAATATACGGTAGTTTCTTCCATTTCTTTTAACACCATTAGCAACCTACCTTGTTGCAAAGGGGCTATTCAGTATAGCACTGGCCCTATAAAAAAAAATACCAACCTACAAAACTTAGCTGAAGGGATTTTTAATAAAACATCACTCTCTGATCTTAGAGCTCTAGAAGGTGAAAATAAAAGTTCAAATACTTGTTTAAATACATTGGGCCCTGTTCCGAAATGACTTTAGGAGAGAGATTTAACAACAAATGTTATTCTTAGGTGTACAGGCAGCCAGTGCAATTCATACAATAGAGGGAGGCTCTATGTCACCTCTTAACATTCAAAATCATGTTTGCAGCTGTATTCTGAAGTATCTATAACCTAGCACATTTTTATTTCTAATTTGGGATTGATTTAAACTGATCTATCTCATCTTTTAAAAAAAACACCAACATAATTTGTTTCAGATTACTCTCTACAATCTTTTTAAAAAAAATTTTTACATGGAAATGTGCTATTTGCACTATGCTGGCTGTGATAATATGCACCTGGCTCAGACAATCTGTAAATGCACTGGTGATGGTAGGATAGATTTGAACCTAGCATTTGGACACTAGAATTTTGCTGTTATATTATGGCTTAAGGACATATGAGCAGTAACCAATGATGGTGGACTTCTTGGCCTTAGGTGTTTGGACTAGTGCACCCTAAAAAAATGATCCATGTTGCCACATGAAATACATTGTTGTCCTTTGACAAAGCACAGAATAGTGTGTTGATATGAATTTTCACAAAAATTTAATATAATTTATCTTGATGTTTATAGTCTTCTTAACTGTCAAGGAATTTCAAGTGGACTACAACAATTGATGTTAAACAGAATAAGAATTCTAAGAATTCAATATAAAACATAAGCAAATTACAAATACAAACAAGCAATATGTAACAAATAAATAAAATACAGATAAAATGCAATCATAGGAACAAAACCAATGATATCAAAATCAAACTTACTAACTACATAAGTACTTCTGCAACAAAGCATGTCTTAAAACCCCATTGAAAAGCGAGATCATTTCAACTGGCAGTATATTCTAGTGAAATGGAGCTGTATAACATAACATCTTACTAAAGATCAATCTGCAGTTTATCCCAGCAAATAGGAGGTAATAGGAGGCAATTCTGTAATATGTTGCCAAAATGTAGGCTTCCCCTTTCTGTGGGTGGTGAGGCTAATCTATAAGAACACTTCCGCATGTTAGAATACTAGTGGAAACCCACATTAACAAGCTTACATTTAGGTGAGTGAACTTATGACAGGTTTATGGCTTGTGTAAATGTGACATTTATACATGGAAATTACAATATTTTATAAACTAAGTGTATAAATATTGACCCAACTTATGTCCCGCCCATGGCCCTTCCCCCTGAATGCCTATTTGCACTTATGCACTAAGCTATAAGCATATATAAATTATAGAATAGAGCTTATTCCCAAATTCAATAAATGGCACTCAAAATTGCAAGCAAGAAATGTGGTCATACGGGCAATTTGCATACACAACTTAATTGAATAATGAGCCAATTTAGCATCAACAATTGGCCACTAACAATCAATTATTGGCACTAATCGGCAACACTTTGCATTTATGCGCATCTTCCTAGTCTGTATTCTATAAAGATGCATGGATCTGAATAGGAGGTGTGGCCACAGGAGACATGGGTGGGTCGGGGCAGTCCTACAATTTGCATTCTATGTTATAGAATACGGCAGGTCTGCACCCAGTTTAGGTAGGAGAATTTACACCAGGTTTCATGAGAAAGTGGGCGTGGATGCCAGCACTAAGCACTATTCTATACACAGCGTCCAACTTGGAGCACCGTTTATAAAATGCTTCTTTTTTATTTACTGAATTTAGCCCTTAGTGTGCTGCTGCCATTAACATATACAAGTGTACTGTTATGTCCATGGAGGGCAGTATTTGATAAATATACGCATGCAAATGGCACTTACATTTAAGTGGCTTGTTATAGAATGAGGGGGATAATTTCATCAAAAATTTCCTTTAAACATATATCTTTTAGCAAAGGAAATTTCAGTTTAAATGTTCAGTGGAAGGAAGAATTCAAACAGGGATTAACAACTAAAAACATATTATCCATATAAGCAGGCACCAAACCATCTAGAATCTTATAGGCAAAGGCTAATAATTTGGACTGAATTCTGGCATAAATTGTTAGCTGATATAATTTAATACAAAAAGAAGTTGCTCTCTCCTACCCGGAACTTCCTAAAACCAATTTAGCTACCATAGTTAGCAGAACATGCAAGCAGGATATGAGCCTAATCTACAAACTTAAGTAGACAATGTTACAATAGTCCAGGTGGGAGAGAACAATAGCATACGATACTTGTCTCAAGTTATCCTTTGAAAGGAATGACGTGATTTGTCGTTGTAATTTGAGATTAAAAAAACAACCTCTTAGTAACAAAAGCTGCATGATTCTTCATGGTAAGGGTGGAATCTAAAAAAAAAAAATCTCTAAGACAGTAGTATTTTAATCCCGGATAAGACAGGATCAACATTAGGAAATGCTTTACCCTGATGGGCCAAAATTTACAACCTGGGGTCTGTAGGGGTTTTTTTTTTTTTACTCCAATGGTGTTTAAGTATTTTGGCAAATATCCAGCACTATCATCTGTAGACACAGCAATATACAGTGTGTAGACAGTTGGCACTGTAACGATAATCAGCTTTATTTGGCTGCTATTCCTATAGTTTAGTGGTTAAATTTAGCACAGTTGTTTTGCTGTTCTAAATTAAACCATATAGCTATGCAGATGGTGGCTGCATATTGCTGACTATCCATATTTATGGACACTCACTTTCTGCCCTCTTTCCACACAGGCACTATCCAGATAGTGCCAGAGCAGTATGTAAGAATTTTTAAGGACACCATCCAGCTTATTTTCGAAAGAGATCACCGGCCATCTTCCGACACAAATCGGGAGATGGCCAGCCATCTCCTGAACCCAGCCAAATCGGTATAACCGAAAGCCGATTTTGGCCGGCGCCAACTGCGTTCTGTCACGGAGCTGGCCAAACGTCAAGGGGGCGTTTCGGCAGGGTAGCAAAAGCGGGACGGGGGCGGGACAGGGCGTGGTTACGAGATGGCCGGCTTCGCCTGATAATGGAAAAAAGATGGCCAACTCTGATGAGCGTTTCGCCGGCTTCACTTGGTCCATTTATTTTCAGGCCCAAGTCTCAAAAAAGTGCCCCAATTGACCAGATGACCACCAGAGGGAATCGGGGATCACCTCCCCTTACTCCCCCAGTGGTCACCAACCCCCTCCCACCCAAAAAAAAAAAACAAAAAAAACTTTTTTGCCAGCCTCAAATGTCATACCCAGCTCCCTAACAGCAGTATGCAAGTCCCTGGAGCAATTTTTAGTGGGTGCAGTGCACTTCAGGCAGGTGGACCCAGGCCCATCCCCCAACCTGTTACACTTGTGGTGGTAAATGGGAGCCCTCCAACCCCCCCCCCAAAAAAAAAACCCCACTGTACCCACATCTAGGTGCCCCCCTTCACCCATAAGGGCTTTGGTAATGGTGTTGAGTTGTGGGGTGTGGGTTACCAGAACTGAATGCAATACTCAAGGTGAGGTTGCACCATGGAGTGCTACAGAGGCATTATAATATTCTTGGTCTAGAGCCAAATTTAAGACTTTTTGGCTAGACCTGTTTCAACCACAACTAAGTGGCAAAAAGGTGCCCTGAATGACCAAATGACCACTGTAAGGATTAAGGCATAACCCTCTTACTCCCCAGTAGTCACTGACCCCCTCCCAGCCCCCTAAGATGTGACATCACCAGCCCACTGTTATCTGCAATAGTAATTCAGAAAATAAGCAATAACTTTCTCAGTAGTATGAAGGTTACGAAAACACAACTGAGATGGGCAAAGCAAATCATAAGGCTACAACAATTTAGCAAGAAATGGAATACTGACATGCTTTTAAGTTAATGCAGGTATTTTTTTGTGATAGGAGTTAACACTATTTGATACAACCTATTTGGAAAATAACCCTCCTGTAGCACTCTATTGACAAAAACTGTGAACCATTGCATGATATCTATTGATAGATTTTTGGCAGAATGCTAAAGCAAGGTTCTAAACTATAATTTACTTGGTAAATGTCTTTTTTTTAATTGATAAACTGTGTATGTAACTATGTATTCCACCTAGAATGGAAAGATAGAATGGAAAATAAATATTGAAAGAAATAAATAAAAGTAAAATTGTAACTCTTGACAGAATCAGTTGAACTAAACAAGTTCAAACATCTTATTGAATTTTTATAGCACAAGACAAGACAAGATAAGAGATCATATCAGCAATCATAGTGATTGGGGATTTGTGTAGATGGGAAAAATTATAGTTAAGGTCCCTCTGACCAAGGGATACTTCGCACAGTAGTTCCACTTTAGTTTTAAAGAAAGCCATTAAATTCATAGCCTCCAGAACTAAGAGGTCCTTTTACTAATGATTAGTGTGCACTAAGGAGTCCTTGTACAAAGACGCGCTGAAAATGGCTTGCGGTAGTGTAGGCGCGGGTTTTGGGTATGCGCTGATCCTTTTTTTTTGCCAAAAATGGACGTGCAGAAAAATCAAAAGTGCCATGCATCCATTTTGGGTCTGAGACCTTACCGCCAGCCATTGACCTAGCAGTAAAGAATCCGGGTGGTAATGACCTACGAGCATCAAATGCCACTTGGCGCGCGTCCGTTATGTGCGCCCAAAAATAAAAAATATTTTTCAGACACGCGTATCGGACGCACACCAAAAATGAAATTACTGCAAGAGCCACATGGTAGTCAGGCGGTAACTCCAGTTTGGCATGCGTTGGGCGTGCGTAGACACTTATGCAGCTTAGTAAAAGGGGCCCCTAAATGATAAGACACTCATTATATTCCTATGGGCATCTTATCATTTAGCATGCGCTAATTGTTAGTACATGTTAAATCTGTTAGCGCACCTTAGTAAACAGACCCCTAAAGTACTATTGGGTGACTCCATTATCATTGGTTTTAACTATATTTTGGCCAACCTAAATACATACAATATAATACTTCTGCTGCACACAAAAATAGCTCAGTGCAGATTACAAAAAAGATAATTAGCTATATCTAGTGAATGACAAAATAGAATAATATAATCAATACTTTAAAATCTTTGAAATAGAAAAGCTTTCAGCAATCTCTGAAACCGTAAATAATAGGATTCAGATCTATTATATAAAGGAAGGGCATTCCAATATTTAGGGCTTCTTTTACAAAGCTGCGCTAGCGATTCCTGTGCGGCAAATGAGAGGAAGCCCATAGGAATTGAATGGGCTTCCTCTCATTTATGGTGCCAGGAATCATTAGCTCGGTTTAGTAAAAGAAGCCTTTAGTTGCTTGATACAAAATGTGGTGGTATACTATCTCTGTTGATGTAATGAAATTGGATACTGGGTGAAAGAAGAGTTACAACCAAAGTGTGCTTCCACCTTGTAGAGATCAATCCAGAATACAAGCTTTCTTGAAGAAGAGGCAGAAGCCAGGGGGAAAGAGTAGATGCCAGATGACTACTGCAACCTACTCCTCACTGGCCTCCCACTTAACCATCTATCCTCCCTTCAATCCGTTCAGAACTCTGCTGGGCGTCTTATCTTCTGCCTAGACCGATATGCTCATATCACCCCTCTCCTCAAGTCACTTCACTGGCTTCCGATCAGGTACCACAAACAATTCAAGCTTCTCTTGTTAACCTACAAATGCACTCAATCTGTAGCCCCTCATTACCTCTCTACCCTCATCTCCCCCTACGCTCCTACCTGTAACCTCCGCTCACAGGACAAATCCCTCCTCTCAGTACCCTTCTCCACCACCGCCAACTCCAGGCTCCGCCCTTTCTGCCTCGCCTCAACCTACGCTTGGAATAAACTCCCTGAGCCCATTTGCCAAGTCCCCTCCCTGCCCATCTTCAAATCCTTGCTCAAAGCCCACCTCTTCAATGTCGCTTTCGGCACCTAACTATTATTCCTCTATTCAGGAAATCTAGACAGCCCCAATTTGATCAACTGCACTTTTTTGTCCTTTAGATTGTAAGCTCCTTTGAGCAGGGACTGTCCTCTGTGTTAAATTGTACAGCGCTGCGTAACCCTGGTAGTGGTTTATAAATGTTAAGTAGTAGTATGAAAGCAGGCTAAGGGTCAAGCTTAGAAGAAGAGAGATTGAATCTTACATGCATTAATTTTTGCTGTTGAAGCACGGTAAATTCAAAAGCTTACCACACTTTAATAAATAGGCCCCATAGTGAAGGTTGGGCAAGATAACCTGAGTTTATTTTCACCATGTAGCGTTCCTCAAGGTTCCCCATTCTCACCCATACTGTTTAATATCTCTATGAGCTCATTTGGACAAGTTCTATTCATATGCTGATCATATCTTCCTATTAGTCTCAGTTGATGATAATCTAAATACAACCCAGCCTAAACTGAGCATGTAACTCATTAATGGAAGACTGCAGCAACGTTCATGGTCCCTCAAAATGAATAAAGATAAAACAAAATTTCTTTGGTTAAGCCATTCTGATAAAACCATCCCAGAGAATTTATTACCAGATGGATCGCTTTTAAAATGGAGTGTACTTCAAAAATATTGTGGATCCTTTTGGATTCAGCTTTATCATTCAAGTCACAAGTTAATCACATTGGGATCCTTTTACTAAGGTGCACCGAAAAAATGGGCTGCACAAGTGTAGGCGCATGTTTTGGGTGCATGCAGATCCATTTTTCAGCACGACTGTAAAAAAGGCCTTTTTTAAAATTTTTGCCAAAAATGGACATGTGGCAAAATAAAAATTGGTGCATGGCCATTTTGGGTCTGAGACCTTACCGCCAGTCATTGACTTAGCGGTAAGGTCTCACATGGTAACTGAGACTAAAAGATACTGCGAACCGCTATGTGGAAAATGATGACGAAGAAAAAGAAAATTTGCTAAATAGATACTTTTGTTCTGTTTTCACAGAAGAAAATCCTGGAGAAGGACCACGATGGACTGGAAAAAGTACAAATGAGAATAAAGTGGATAGAGCACCGTTCACGGAAGAGAGTGTGTATCAACAACTTGAAAAGCAAAAGGAGGACAAAGCCATGGGACCGGACGGGATCCATATTGAGGGAGCTCAGAGAGGTTTTGGCGGGTCCTCTTAAAGATTTGTTTAATATATCCTTGCAGACAGGAGAGGTTCCGAGGGATTGGAGAATGGCAGATGTGGTCCCTCTTCACAAAAGTGGTGATAGGGAAGAAGCTGGAAACTACAGGCCTTACTTCAGTTATTGGAAAAGTAATGGAAGCGATGCTGAAGGAAAGGATAGTGAATTTCCTGGAAGTCAATAAGTTGCAAGATCCGAGACAACATGGTTTTACCAAAGGGAAATCGTGCCAAATGAATCTCATTGAGTTCTTTGATTGGGTGACAGGAGAATTGAATCAGGGACGAGCTATGGACGTAATCTACTTAGATTTCAGCTAAGCTTTAGACACAGTTCCCCATAGGAGGCTCTTAAATAAACTGGATGGGCTGAAGATAGGACCCGAAGTGGTGAACTGGATTAGGAACTGGTTGATGGTCAGACGCCAGAGGGTGGTGGTGAATGGAATTCGCTCGGAGGAGGGAAAGGTGAGTAGTGGAGTGCCTCAGGGATCGGTGCTGGGGCCAATTCTGTTCAATATATTTGTGAGTGACATTGCCAAAGAGTTAGAAGGTAAAGTTTGCCTATTTGTGGATGATACTAAGATCTGTAACAGAGTGGACACCCGGGAGGGAGTGGAAAACATGAAGAAGGATCTGAGGAAGCTAGAAGAATGGTCTAAGGTTTGGCAATTAAAATTCAATGCGAAGAAATGCAAAGTGATGCACTTAGGGAATAGAAATCCACGGGAGATGTATGTGTTAGGCGGGGAGAGTCTGATAGGTACGGTTGGGGAGAGGGATCTTGGGGTGATAGTATCTGAAGATTTGAAGGTGACGAAACAGTATGACAAGGCGGTGACCGTAGCTAGAAGGTTGTTAGGCTGTATAGAGAGAGGTGTGACCAGCAGAAGAAAGGGGGTGTTGATGCCCCTGTATAAGTCGTTGGTGAGGCCCCACCTGGAGTATTGTGTTCAGTTTTGGAGGCCGTATCTTGCTAAGGATGTAAAAAGAATTGAAGCGGTGCAAAGAAAAGCTATGAGAATGGTATGGGATTTGCATAACAAGATGTATGAGGAGAGACTTGCTGAACTAAACATGTATACTCTGGAGGAAAGGAGAAACAGGGGTGATATGATACAGATGTTCAAATATTTGAAATGTATTAATCCGCAAACGAACCTTTTCCGGAGATGCGAAGGCGGTAGAACGAGAGGACATGAAATGAGATTGAAGGGGGCAGACTGAAGACAAATGTCAGGAAGTATTTTTTCACGGAGAGAGTAGTGGATGCTTGGAATGCCCTCCCGCAGGAGGTGGTGGAAATGAAAACGGTAACGGAATTCAAACGGTAAAGGAATCCTGTGCAGAAGGAATGGATCCTCAGGAGCTTAGTCGAGATCAGGTGGCAGAGCCGGTGGTGGGAGGCAGGGCTGGTGGTTGGGAGGAAGGGATAGTGCTGGGCAGACTTATACGGTCTGTGCCAGAGCCGGTGGTGGGAGACGGGACTGGTGGCTGGGAGGCGGGGATAGTGCTGGGCAGACTTATACAGTCTGTGCCAGAGCCGGTGGTGGGAAGCAGGGATAGTGCTGGGCAGACTTATATGGTCTGTGCCAGAGCCGGTGGCGGGAGGCGGGGCTGGTAGTTGGGAGGCAGGGATAGTGCTGGGCAGACTTATACAGTCTGTGCCAGAGCCGGTGGTTGGGAGGTGAGGATAGTGCTGGGCAGACTTATACGGTCTGTGCCCTGAAGAGCACAGGTACAAATCAAAGTAGGGTATACACAAAAAGCAGCAAATATGAGTTATCTTGTTGGGCAGACTGGATGGACTTACACATTCAAGAGGATACAATACAATATATAGATGGCTCAGATACAGAATGTGACAGTAGGGGAAGGAACATGGGATAACACGGGGGGAATGACAGGGGGTGAAGCAACCGGCGAATAACCTATTCAGTCAACATGAGAGAGATGTTAAACAGTGGAATTGCCAGTGGAATAAACCTTATCGAATAAGTATGTTTTAGTCGACCAGCTGTTTTAGTTGTTTCGGCAGAACATTCCAGGTTTTTGGACTTATATAGTGGAAGGACGAAGCAAAAAGGGTTTTGTATTTAACATTCCTGCAGTTGGGATCATGTAGGTTCAGGTAGGTTCTTGCAGTTATTAAGGCATTTCTTGATGGTAGATCGATTAGATGGTGCATGTAGTCAGGGGCTTCACCATAAATTATCTTGTGTGTTAGTGAGCAGATTTTAAATGCAATATGGTCTTTTATAGGGAGCCAGTGTAGTTGAAAACGTAGTGGGTGAGCACTGTCGAAGCGCGATTTGCCCAGAATAAGCCTTGCAGCCATGTTTTGAGCTGTCTGAAGCCTCTTCAGAATGTACTCCCGGCAACCAGCATAGATCTCGCTACAGTAGTCTGTATGGGAGAGAATAGATCACTTGTTATGAAGTGCCTGATACGCTTCAGCCTCCACATTTGTCTACACACATAAAAAATGAAATTACCGCCTGGGCCTCGCGGTAGCCGGGTGGTAACTCCAAATTGACACGCGTTGGGTGCGCATAGGCGCCTACAAGGGGCCTCATTATCAGTTTCATTTTTCTGAAACTGTTACAATTTTGATCTATTTGCTCATTGTTCTCTGAAGAGCGCTTATCTCTATTACAGTGGTTCTCAAACCTGGTCCTGGAGGCACCCTAGCCAGTCAGTATATCCACAATGAATAATCATGAAATAGATTTGCATGCAGTGGAAACGCTCTATTAGTTAGAGCTCTCATTTTATCTCATTTATATTATTGTAACAGTTTATATTAAATGATATCAAGGAAATTGTGCACTAAGCATCAGGTAATCCAAAATGCTGCAGCTAAATTGATTTTTCGCATGAAGAAATTTGACAGAACGACTCCTGCTTTGATTTGCGTGCATTGGTTATCTATAAAGGCTTGCATTGATTTTTATTTAGCATGCATGATTTATAAGATCTTTGCTTGCACTAATCTGGAAAAATGAATAGATTTCTTTTCTTTTCTAAATAATCTGAGATCATTAGAGTAAATGAATCGTGTCTGCTTTATTTTACTTCAGTATTGGAAGTCTGCTACAAAAATACTTTGGAAAATTCTGTCTGTTATAGGCCTATTCATGTCTGGTGCTCTTTACCCAAGTAGTTGAGAACTGTAAGCTCTTATTTCTCTTTTTGGAAACATTTAAAGACCTTTCTGTTCAAAAAAGTATTTTGTTTTTTTTTGGTACAGTTTTTTTTATGTAATCCGCTTTGATCAATCTAAGGGAGTTAGTGAAATATACATGATATATTTACCCTTCACTATCAATTATAATGTTCTATTACATATTGTGTTAACATTGTAATTAGTATACCATGCCATACTTTGTATTTTTTTTGAATATTTTTACTGCTGTAATTGCCTATTGCTCATGTTTGATCTATTCTTACTGTACACCACCTTGAGTGAATTTCTTCAAAAAGGCAGTAAATAAATCCAAATAAAATAAATATTGTGTTACATTATATTACAAAGTACAAAAGACAAATAATATTTAGTAAGTTACAAGTGGAAAAATTATCCAGAGAACTTTAATAGAATATTGATCTGTACTTACCTGGATAAAAATGACAATGAATATTCATCTGGATAAAGATATCCAAATAAATTTTCTGCTCACTGGGTTATTGAATATTGCAAAATTAAAAAAAAAAAAAACAATGGTACCTGATTGTCTTCCCCCAACCCAGATGGGTGAAAAAGTAGCCATGGACCAAGCAGTTTGCTTCTGATTCTCACACTTTACCATTAACCATTTCCCAACTTCACTTTCCCCCTTTAATTTCCAAAGCTGGGCTGAAAAGCCAGCAGGAGAAGGTTAGGGTTTTCATCTCCTCCCAATGTGCTTTTGTGCCTGTTTTGGAGATTTTAGTGGAGTAGGGGAGGGAGAAGGGAGGATTGGTGAAGGAATGGTGACTTGATTCCTGTTGCATTTCTTTCTTGAATACTGTGATACCCTGAGAGAGGATTGAGAGTGGGCCTGAGAAATACTGGACAAAGGTATATAAATGAAAAATGAGTGTTTTTATTAACTGAATCCTGAGATCTGTTATATCACAGGCCAGGAACAAAAAGTGAAATGCCTCTGTCTTAAGCAGGCCTTTGACTGGCAGGCCTAAAACACAGTCTATGACTGGTTGGGCTGCCATGCCCCAAACACAGCCTGTAAGTTCTTTTCTGTCCTTCTCTGACATCCAGGTTTGGTTCCAGCCAGACTTCAGAGCAAGGCTTGCAAGCCTCAAATCAGGAAAAATGGTGACTTCTCAGCTAGGTCATGATCATTAAACATACTTGTAACGGCATATGCTGGGGCTTCAGTTCTTCCTTCCCTGGGTCTCCTTAACCTCAGTCTGGCCCTGCTTTTTATACTTCCTGATTCTGACTCCACCTCTCCTGGCTCACTTCCTCCCAGGGCGAGACTAGCAACCTTAAGGTGGCTCAGGTTATCTGAGGAATCCTTCTTAAGGGTGAGGGGCAGTGTTCTGTATACCTCTCACAAATACATTAAAACAAGCTCACTCTGTTATGGGTTCAGATATTGATCCAAAACAAACCAGGAAACAGGTCAAAATAAGTCTGATAATTGGAGAGGCCTGGAAGAAGCAAAGGCTACTTGGAAACTCTCTGGTAAGGCCTTTCTGATAAAAAAAAATGTTAAAAAATAACCAAAACAAAACAATGACTAGCATTTGTAAGCCCAGACTTTTGATGGGAAAGATGAATAATGAGAATTACAACGCATGGAAGTTTAAGTAGAAATGGTCCTATTTATGGCAGTGGTGTAGCCAGACAGCTAATTTTGGGTAGGCCTGAGCCGAAAGTGGTAGGCATGAAATTTTCTCTGCCCCCTGGCATCCCCAACTCAAAATCCTCTGCCAAAGGCAGCCAGAACTCTCTTTTACCAAGCTGCCAATGACAATACCATATATATGCTCAGTTTGAACACATATGTGTGATGCTGGTGTTTGTGGCTTGGGAATACTGTCATCCACTGCTGAGTATGGTAAAAAGAAGCTCAGGCTACCTTTGGAGAAGATCCTCAGTTGGCGGGGCTTGGGGATACTCGCCAGGTACAGTAAGGGCCAGAGCCAGTGTTAGACATTAAGGAAGACCTTCCCCCACACCCCAATCTCCCTATCTGCCATTACACACCAATGGACCCTCACCAAATAAGGAACAAGGGATCACAAATTAGAAATAAAAATATATAGTCAAAAGTTGATCTGGGAACCTCAAGAAGTTAAACACGGAGAAATTAAAACAGAAATACATTGTCTTTCGTACTGAATGTAATATAAAGACACCTGCCATGTGGTGGATATTTTATTTTTTCATCATGTTGGTCCCAGTTTCTCTCTTCTGCTTTCCTGTCTGTCTTCTGCTAATTCTTTTTCCTGTTCCTACTGTCCATTTGTCTTTTCTCCTCTCTCCTGTCTCCTCCTTTCTTGTTCTATTCCCTCACTACACCTGCCCCTGACACAGTGATCTTTTGCTTGTATTTCCTTCCTCCCTTTTTTTCTTTTCGTCCCTCTGTCCACTCAGTATTTACCCTCGTTACTTACTCTTCTCCTTCTTTTTTCTTTTCACATACCTATAAACTTTTCATCTCCTTTTCTCACTTCCTAGCTCTCTCATTTCTCATTTCACTCTTTTCTGAGCCTCCTATTTAATTTCATTTTTCATCTACTCCCTATTACCACATTTCTACCTTCTGCACTCACTATCCTCTCATACGTATCCTTGTCACCACCCTTTGGCTTCTCTCACATGGTTCCACCATTCCCACCATCTCCTTTCCTTTCTCTCCCTGCATTGTTGTAACCCAGCATTTCCTTCCGCTCCCTCTCATCCCATCCTCATGGCCTGACATCTCTATGTCCCTTCTACTCCACTCATAGCATATTCCTGTCCTCTCATCTATCGTCCCTCTTGCTCCTGGTTGTTTAGCATTTCTCCTTCTCTCCCTCCAATACACATGATCCAGCATTCTCCCTTTCTTTTTCCTGCTGTCCTTTCATCCTTCCTTCCTTCCTTCCTCCCTCCCCACCATGTCCAGCATTTCTCCCTCTGTCTTCCCTTCCCCTTTGGTTCAACATCTCTCCTTCTCTCTTCCTTCCCTCCATCTAGCATCTCTCCCTCACACCCTTAAACCCCTGAGTCCAACATCTCTCCCTCTTTCTTCCTTTTTCACTGCCTGTTGCCTGGCAACACTCCCTCTCTCCCTCTTCTCCCCACTCCAGGTTCAACATCTCTCGTTTACCACTCCCTCCATCCCATTGTCCCCATCTCTCTCTCTCCTCTCCTCCCAGATCCAGCATCTGCCCTCTGCATCAATCCTTCCCTCCCTCTCATTGTCTAGAATCTCCCTCTCCTTCCATCTACCCCCTACTGGGATTTAGCATCTCTTTCTCTCTCCATTGACTCCCCCCCCCCCATCCCCAACTGGACAAGGATTTCTAAATTGCAACAATGCACATAGCAGTCAAAGATGTTAGTTATGACCCTGATATAGAAGGAAGATTCTTATCTGATAAATGCCTGGTAGGAAGGGTAGTTCACCATCCCATTCTGAACTGATGAGCATACATTTTAAAAAGAGAACAGACTCCTAGCAAATGCCTTTGCGAATGAGCACAATCTGAGCACAGTAAGGGAGCAGACAGGACTCATTGCAAACAAACAACACAATGATTACATTCTCCTTAGCATTGATGTTTTGCCCACAGATACCTGGAAAGCAAGAAGGAAGTGGAAAAACAGCTAACAAAAGACTTAATAGTTTCTGCCTGTCCAATAACTATGAGGTGTACCTGTTGTATCTGAGCTAAAGGTACAAAACAACACTTCCCAAAACAAATAAGACCAGAACCTCAAAACCATCTGACCTTATACACAGTGACATATCTGGCACAATGATGGTTCCCACACCCAGAGGGAACAGATACGTAGAGACTTTAATAGATGATTGCTCAAAGTACATAGTCATTTATGTCATGAAAAACAAGGATGGTAAACTTTAATAAGCTACAGGACTATGGGGGCAATTCTATAAGAAGCCACTAACTTTAAATGGCAAAAATAAGCATCAGTGGCACTATTCTCATGGTTACAAATGTATTTGAACACATATGTGCAAAAATGAGCAGTTTCCTGCTAGGCAGTATTTTCTAAGTATGCATATAGATGAGATGGTGCATACTGTGCAGGTGGGCACACCCATGAGCAGAGTTTGGCAGAGCATTTGCGGAGTGCATAAATATACACATAGATTATAAAATCTTAGAATTTATGCAGTCTAGGGGCAAGCATTTATGTCATCGCTGTGGCTGGTGTATGTTTGTGCCTTGTATATAGGTGCCACATATTCTATAAAGAAACAGTTGGTGCCTACCTTTCTTTATAAAATGGGGGTAATTCTATAAGGAGAGTGCCAATATTTAGACACCAAGAACGCAGGTAGATTACCAGAATACTGGCATATACTGTGACAGGTAGAGCCAGTCAGGGTATATGGAGGGGGGAAGAGAAAGGTTAACGTTCAGGGAAAACTCAGTAGATGCCCAAATCTCCCAGAGAAGTAAGAAGGAACAAGTAGAAAACTTAGCTTTCCTGGAAGCCTCAGAATCCTAGCCCATGGAAAAGCTGTATTGCAGAAGTAATCAGAAGTCCTTGGTGCAGGAGTGGACTGACCATTTAGGCAACTGGGCAATGTCCGAGGGCCCAGAGCAGTTGGGGGGCCCAGTACCTCCTTCCCACATGACCGACATCCCTCTTCCTCCAGCCCCGGGTCTGCAACTCCCATTCTCTCTCAATTCCTCTCCTACTCCAGCATTTCCCAGTCTCTGACACCCCCCTCCTGCATTTACCTTAAAAGTTTCTGTCTCCATACAGGGTCCCAGCATAGGCTGTCTGCTGCCGACCAAAACCTTCTCTTTGCCATGGGTTTGAGTCAAGAGAATTTGTCAACTGGATGTAGTAGTCCTGTTTGGCAAGTGAAAGAGCAGACTGGAAGGAGGTCAGCAAGAATGTATGAAGTCAGCATGTGCATGGGATTTCAGCCAAAGGCGTTTGGCAGATGGGGCACAGGAACATAGGTAGCGGATTCTAGAGGTCAGCCAAGGCTAGGGTTTGGTATGCCTTACAGAACGGGGAATGGGAGGAGCAAGAGTATCCAGAGCAGAGGAGAGAATACTATTATAGGAAGAGATAGCCTCATTGGCAGACTTGGATAACATAGTGGTTGAGAAGAGATTTGAAACATTGGAGAACAGAGTAGAAGAGTCAACAGCCTGAAGATTCCTAAATGTATTGGTGGAGATTAGACGGGACTGGGGGAGGGGAGGGTGTTTAAGTGTGAAAGTTATCAGATGATGGTCAGAGAGGGGAAGAGCTGAGGTGCAGAATCTGGAGAGTGAGCAGTTGGAGAAGAAGATAAGATCAAGACAGTGGCCATTCTGGTGAGTGGGGGTAGTGCAGCACAGTTGAAGATTGAAAGAGGATGTTAAAGCAAGAAACTGAGAAGCATAAGAGTCAGATGGATCATTATCATGAAAGTTAAAATCCCCCAAGAATGAGGGAAGGAGATGAAGGTTCAAGGAAAGCCAGGCGTCAAAGTCAGTGAGAAAGGAAGAAAGGGACTTATCAGGGGGTCGATAAATGACTGCTACTCAGAGAGGCGGAGGAGTGAATAACGGATGAAGTGGACTTTGAAGGAAGAAAATCAGTGAGACTGAGGTGGAAGAAGAGGTTGAAATCTACAGGAGGGTGAAAATAGTAGACTGACACCACCTCCACGGCCAACCGGGTGAGGAGTATGGGAGAAAAGGTAACTTCCACGACACAGGGCTGCAGCTGAAGCAGAGTCTTCATGACAAAGCCAAGACATCATTGCGTGACCTGCACGAATAGGATGACAGCTGATGTGTAGGGCCAGGATTGGGATTGATATCCTCAGCGGAGAGCAGGAGAAACAGCAAGAAAGGATGGAGAAGAGTAGGAGAGGCATGATGACAGTGACGAAGGCAAGATGTACTCAGATAGAATGGAAATGGTTGAATGGAAGGAAGGAAATGTTGAAGGTTGAGAGCGGAAAAGAAGGGAGAAGACAAAAGGGAGGGTGAGATGATGAAAGCAGAAGGGGGTGAGGCAATGTGTTCCTGCAGTATACAGTGGTTTCAGATGGAGAAAGAGATTGGGAAGGGACAGTACCAAGAAAAGAAATTGCACTAGATCCAAGAGAAATAGTAGAGAGCAAATACAAAGTGCACAGAGAAAATGTTTCAGTACGCGCCACCTGGAACGAAGGCCCTGAGCGGATCGGAGTGGACCTGGGAGTCACCCAGGAGAAGGCTATGAGGATATGCAGATGGGCTGCAACTCCTCCACAGCACCTGGAAGGCAGCTGGTGGGAGCGCTGGGCACCTGGAGCGAAGGCCCTGAGAGGATCGGAGTGGACCTGGGAGTCGCTCCGGAGAAGGCTATGAGGATATACAGATGGGCTGCAAATCCTCTCCCTATGCTCCCAAGCATCCTTCTGGCTTTGGACATCACCTTTTCTACTTGTTTGGCCACCCTAAGATCATCATATATGGTCACTCCCAAGTCTCACTCTTCTTTTGTACACAGAAGTATTTCAGCCTGTATACTATACAGCACCCTTGGACTTTTGCAGCCCAAGTGCATGGCCCTGCATTGTACTCTTCTTCAAAAAAAAAATTGGTGGAGAAAGTTGCTAATTAATGAACACCTTTGCCATAGGCAGAGTATATAATACTCAAATTTTACTAGTAAAACTGGACCAAAGCCAAACCAAGGAAGCAACTGAAACAAATATGGTCATTCAACATTGTTAAAGGCCTTTTTTGTGTCTTGTGACAATGTTATCTCTGTTTTTGATTAAATTAAACTTCAGAGAAAAGGTGACAAACTAATCTGGCATTATCCACAGGCATTCTGCCATTCATAAACCCAGTCTGGTTCCACCCAATTATACTAGACAACATTTTTAGAATAAATCCTGTAATCAATATCGATACGTGAAATAGGCCTATATTTGCTCACAAGCTGTAGATCCTTACCAGGTTTATCAATAACCACTATTTTTTGTCTCTGCCAGGGTACCATTCACAAATCCCTGGGCTAAGAAGCCATTAAGAGCTCCTTTAATTTAGGAATTAATAAACTTTTGAAAAACTTGTAAAATTCAACCAAAAGCCCATCAGGCCCTGGGTCCTTACTACACAGGAGAAATTTAATTGCTGCCAGATTTTTTTCTTCCAGTAGTGGCTGCTCTAACATGTTACACTGAACATGACAAAGAGAAGGGTGTTCTAAATCTGAAGAAGAGTTCTCATCTGATCCACCTGAATAGGGAAAAGAGAAAGGAAAAGGGAATGGGACTTGATATACCGCCTTTCTGTGTTTTTTTGCAACTACATTCAAAATGGTTTACAAAGTATATACAGGTACTTATTTGTAACTGGGGCAATGTAGGGTTAAGTGACTTGCCCAGAGTCACAAGGAACTACAGTGGGAATTAAACCCAGATCCCCAGAATCGAGGTCTGCTGCAGTAACCACTAGGCTACGCCTCCAGGGGCCTACAATTGAGATTAGTATTCCTAGAACTGATTGTTAATCTCAGAATCCTTATTAACATACGCACCGTACAACTTCCTAATAACTTGAACTCTTTGTTTAGATGTTTTACTCTTTAGATACTGGGTTAAAAGATTATCACTTTTGTTGGAGGCTTTATAGAAAATAACCTGCTGCCGAAACAAAGACACCCCCCCCCCCCTGCCTCTTCACTAAGGAGTTTGTTGTATTGGTAGTTGACCTTTTGCAAATCCATAAAATTAGAGGGATTATTTGTAGAAATATATCAGGCCTCCAACTCTTTCATATATTCCTCCAGCTGTAGTAATTCCTGCTTATGTGTCATAGGTCGCTGTAGAGAACATGTGATGATTAGCCATAAACCTGGCATAAATAGGTGCACCTAAAGGTAGGTATGACAATCTGTGTTTACATAATTATTCTAGAAAAGAATCTGGATGCCCAGGCAGCATTGGGGTTCCTAAAAGGGAACCCCCATAACCATAGCAGTCCAAACAATTACCCTTATACCGGACAAACAAACAACTATTGCAACCCTATAGTCCAATATTAAAAGCCAACCAATATATGTTGCAAGAAAAATGATTAATGTGAAAGGAATCCTCAGACAAAATGTTCACCCACATGTTGCCCACAATATAGGGGCTTCAAGAGTGATTAATGACCAAAATCTTTCATTAGGTCCTTTAATAGTGTGTATAAAACACTAGTGCACAACAAACCACGATACGTGCTCAATAACTGTGCTACTGTGACCACGTTAAATGAAATACAGCTCATAATTCAAAACTGAATATATATAATAAGTCACTTAACTGAGGCTAAAGAAACTCCAGCGTCAACAAATTTGTTGTTCAGAGTTAAGTGGCCATTAACAAAATTCAATCTGGCCAAAAAGCGCCCCTCTCCTCCCCAGTATAAAGCTCCCAACTCTGTGGGTTTTATATATAAACTGCTTCCAGGGACTCGGGTGGAGCCTGAATGTCTTTATGCTTAACAGTATGTCTTCTAACAGCACCAGTGCATTCTATTAACTGCTAGTGACTACGGGAACTTTAAACATCAAATTAAAACATACTTGTTCTGAACATTTTTTATAGAGAAGGGTTAGATTTCTCTCATATCAGGCTACCATTTCCATTTTAAATGTTACATATTGGACTAAGATGTTGCATAATGTATTGGGTTTTTTTTACGTGACTGTGTAATTTCCTGGTTATAGCCTGTTTTTTTTTCCTGATTGTTATCTGCTTGAACTGCAAGGTCTATTGTGGAATATAAGACAAATTGTTATGTTATGTTGTTATCCTACTATCTTAAAGAAATTATCACTGTTTCAGAGGCTAAATTTTTCCCTTTTGTTCATGTGGAAGCTGATATTCAGAAGGAGTACAAGAATGGGAAACAGGTAGTTTGGGATGTAAAGAAGCACGTTTGTCAAGAATACTCCATAAGGAAGAGTTAAAAGATGTTACCTGAGCAGAAAAAGAGAGAGTGGGTGAAGAACTGGTTAAGATCATCACAAAGAAGACCAACAGTAAAGTCGGTCAAGGCATGCCTGAAAGTTCATGGGACAGAAAGGGCAGTGGGTGGTACAGAAACAGAGAGAGAGCATGAAAGAAGAAAGTGATCAGACCAAGGAATAGGAAGAGAAGACAAAGAAGATGGAGGGATAGACAGAGTAGGGGAATTGAAAAACAGGTCAAGAGTATTACCTATAGAGTAAGTAGAAAAGAAAATATGTCGAGTGAGACATGCAGCAGATGCCAGATTAAGAAATGATGTCACCAAAGCTGACGGTGGTAAATTGAAATCACCCACAAGTAATAGAGAGGAGCACATTCAGATACAAAAGATGAGAGTTCGTTGATAGCATAGAGAGACGACAGTGGCTGACGGTACAGAATTGCCAAATGAAATAAAGTAGTTCTGGAGAAAATTTGAGGTAAAAGAGTTTCAGCATGGTCCAAAGCCTTGGAAGCACAAGGTAGGACACAAAATCAGCACAGTAAAGACAGGCCACACCCCCGCTGTGTCTTGCGGCTCTGGGGACATGATAGGAACGAATGCCAAGGGGGACAAAATTCAAGAAGAGATGCAGTGTCACCTGGTCTTAGTCAGGCTTCGGTAATACAAAGCAATTCCAAAGAATGAGAGAAGACCAGGTCAGAAATAAGAGGACCCTTGTGACACATGGACCTTGCATTGAGAAGTCCAACTTTAAGTGCATGGAACGTTGGGGAAGCCTAGAGACAGAAAGTAGGTATGGGACAAGGGGGACATAGGTAAGAGGATATTGGTCAAGGATGAGAGGGGCACTCGAACTGAAGCTCTATTAAAGTGGTAATATGTTGAGGAGATACCTCAGTCAAAGACTCTGAAGTCATCAGTTGAGAAGCAGACTGGAGGCTAACAGAAAGGATCACAAAGAGAACTAAAACACAGCAACAAAAAGATCATCCGGAAGCGCCCAAAGAAGCACCCCAAGGATCCCAAAAAGTAGATAGTTTCCATGCTACTTGCCCTTACAGAAAAACAGTGACTTTCCCCAGGTCCACCTTAATAATTGTCTCTGAACATTTCCTGCAGGAATTTAATCAAACCCAGCAGTATCCCAGAACAATGTCCTGTGCCCCCTTCTGCCTTCAAAAGATGTAGCAGATTGGTGAGGCAAGATTTTCCATGACTAAACTCAAGTTGACTCTTTTATATTAAACCATGACTATCCATATGATTAGTAAATTGTGTTCTTTATAATAGTGTTCTTTATAATTGTGTTCTTTATAATCAGAAGTAAAAGGGCAGTGTCTATATATGCAGGTAGAAATAGTTTCTACCTGCATATATAGACACTGCCATTGTACTTCTGATTTCAATGCTTGGGTTTGACAAAGAATGGATATTATATTTGTTTGTTTGCTTTTTTTTTCTTCTGAACCTTGGGAAAAATGTTTCCATGGTTCCTGATGTTTTTAGGGAAATACAGGTGCGTCACAAAACTTTTCTTCCTTAGGGGATGTATTTATACCTGTGCCAGCACAAGGTCATATTTCATCACACCTAGTTTTTATTTTATCCACAACAATTGGAGCCCTTACAGTCCTTTTTGGACATCGCCCAGCAAGTTTTAAATGAAGGACTATTTGACTCAATGTCATCACTGGAGGATTGATTTCCTGTATTGCTTTTTTTTTTTTTCTTTCTTTTTTTTTTTTGGTTCCTTACATAGTCAGCTTGATTCCTTTTTTTGTTTTGTTTCAATTATATTGTAAAACTTTTTATATTTAGGGGCTCTTTTACTAAAGCTTAGCACTAGCTACAGTAACTGATTAGAAGCCCATAGATATAAAATGGGCTTCTTGGCATTTAGCATACACTAAGTTTTAGTAACTGGGCCCTTAATTTGTAAAATGCATTAACATTCTTTTTTTTTTTTTTTACTCTTTATAAATTTCAACTATTTTTTCACATCAACAAAAGTGAAGCAAGAATATCTTTTTGTAGATGTGACAACCAGAATTGCATGCAATACTCAAGGTGCAGTTATACTATGGAGTGATACAGAGGCACTACAATTTTTTTTTTAATTCTCATACAAACCCTTAGGATTCTGCCCCACTAGAAGTACAGAGGCCTCTAGCGACTCCACCATATAAGCAAAAAACCTCTCCTCTACTTCAGACTGGTGTCAGAGTCACCAACAAAGTAATTTTGAAGGACCATAATCTATAGAACCATTCTGAGAAACTCTCTGTTGACCTCATTCATAAGTCCAATCCTGCCCACAGTTTGATTTTTACTATTTTTTGTGTGCAATTAACAAGTTTTTCTACTTAGCTTCCTCTGTGTTTCTTCTTTTACTCTACACAGGCGAGTGTTTTCATTGTTCTGCTTCAGGTAGCAAAAAAAAGTCTGAAAATACTCTCCAACATTGGAATGAGAAGAACATATACTTCCACCTGAAGCAGCCATCTTGTCCTCAGCTTGAACCTTCAGGTGATGGTGGCTATCAGGCGCTAGACACCCAAGATCAGCATCTGGTGATGCAATACAAGGCACAGCAAACATTTTGACATCAAAACAGGAACAGCTGAACACATTTGCCACAAGAGGATCATTTTGAAGACCACAGAGAGAGCACATCAAGAAATCAGGTTCCAGAGTACAGCAACATCACTGCAGAAAGTCAAGTACCAAAAAGTAACAGGATAACAGCAGGGAGACAGAATTTGAAAAGTAGCAGGAATCTATCTATCTATCTATCTATCTATCTATCTATCTATCTATCTATCTATCTATCTACATACACATATTGGGGGGGGGGGGGGGGGGAGAAGGTGAGAGAAAGCCCCCAAAAGGAAGTAGGAACCATACAGTAGCAACCAGAAGAACATACTGGTAAGAGGGGTCACGCCATCATTAATTTTTCTTAAAAACAAGCTGGCAGTATGGCATTAGAACCTCACATGATATAGCTTCAACCATTCCCATTTTCTGCAACTCTTGAGGCTCCTTTCCATCCCAACTGTTGTTACTATCTGCTTCCTTGGGGGTTGGAAACAATATTCAAAATTCCAGTTAAACTTTGAGAAACAATATTGTCACTATAAATCCAATTCTACACTTCAGTATTCTTGAATTCTGGAATTAACTACCTTTGGGCCTTTTGCATTAATTACCTGATAATCAGGTCTTTCTTCCATACATCTGAACCTTTCAAAAGCAACATTATCTTTGTCATGTTCAAGAAGCATGGTAGAAAGCAACAGATTGTGTAATATACTTTTTGCGAGAAGATCCTAGGAACTGGCAATAAACTAAGCAATATCCTGGATCATGAATATCTTTGAAAGTTTTCAAAGCCATTGGGTCCTTCAAAGTTCACAACTTTCTTCATGAATTTTCTGTAGTATTGGCATTTATATTCCAGGCCTTGTTTGTGAATTCTCTGCAGTTTGGCATTTCATATTCCATATGATTCCTTGATCTATCAGAAAATATTGTGTGTCATCAATATATGGCAGTCAGTTTTGCAGATTTCATGTAACTCATCTTGTCTGGAATGCTTCCTGGATCTGCAAAATATTCACTGGTGATATTTTGTGTGGTTTATGCCTACTTCTTGGATCAGTAAGCAACAAGAGATAATTTTACACTCTTGAAATCTCATTGTTGATCACTTTTACTAATGACCAGGAACTTGCTCTTGTATATGCCAGCTAAACTGCAACATATCAGGTTAGTCAGCCTCCCCTTGCTATCCTTCACCCTGCATACAAATCTCTCATTGCTGGGGAAAAAAGAACCCGTTTACTAAAGTTGATACATTTTTTAATTTACTGCTTGTTAGTAGTAAAAACTTGCACAAAGTACATGCAAAGCCTCTGTGGTTAATATAGGGGGTATGTCCAGCATATACCTTGCATTTACATCACATGGTAGGAAGGGGAGAAGGGTTGGAAGGTTCAGGCCTTGGGGAGGTGGTTCAGGGTGAGAACACTAGGGGGTGCAAGTCGGGTTTCAAACAATGTCTTGTATATAAGCTTCCATGCTCAGACTGGAATCCAATGTTACTGCTAAGCATAGGCGTAGTTTGACTGTTTTATTTGGGGGGGCAAAGGATAGGCGGAGCATATTAGCTTATTCATTTGCATATATACATATGCAAATGCATATGCTAATATGGAGGAAGGAATTGAAATTTACAGTCAAAATATCACAGATGCAAATTTCAAAAAGCTAAAAATTGTTAAAATTGAAATTTAATTAAAATGGATCAAGTGAGGAATACCTACCCATCACAAAAGTGCCTGGCTCACATTATTAGCCTGTGTGATGGTGATAGGAAAATCTGATAGATCCTTAAAAAATGCAAATAATACCCTTTTACGAATATAAAAGTATGGTTGAAGTATATTGAGAGCTGGGTAATATTTTGTGAGATATAGTAATACCCCCTCCATTAAGTATAAATAAAAGAGATACCATAGTAGGTGCATTTCAAAAAGCTGACATATTTCAATTAATAAATTCTGAATAAAATACTTTTATCTACCTTTGTTGTCTGATCATTTAGTTTTTCTATTCGCTTTGGTCCCAGTGTCTTCTGTTTTATGCAGTGTCTTCTTTCCAGTAGGCTTCCCTCTGCTCCCCACCCTCCCAGTCCCATCCATCTCTTGCTCCTTCCCTCTGCTCCCCACGCCTCCCAGTCCCAACCATCTCTTGCTCCTTCCCTCTGCTCCCCACCCCTCCCAGTCCAATCCAACTCCTGGTCCTTCCCTCTGCTCCCAACGCTCCCAGTCCCATCCATCTCCTGGTCCTTCCCTCTGCTCCCCACCCCTCCCAGTCCCATCCATCTTCCATCTGCTCCCACCCCTCCCAGTTCCATCCATCTTCCTTCTGCTGCCCCCCCCCCCCCCCCCCGCGAGGTCCAAGATCGTGACTCCGTCTACCCCCTCTCTTCCTCCCTCCCTCCGGCGCAGGCAGCAGTCTTTTTCAGCGTTCCTAGCAGCAGTAGCGATGTACACGCTGCCTTCGGTCTGCCCCGGAAGCCTTCTCTTCAAGTTCCTGTTCCCACCTATGCGGGAACAGGAACTTGAAGAGAAGGCTTCTAGGCAGAGCCGAAGGCAGCATGTACATCGCTACCGCTGCCAGGAACGCTGAAAAAGACTGCTGCCTGTGCCGGAGGGAGGGAGGAAGAGAGGGGGTAGTTGGACATGCTCCTCTCCGTCCGCTTGGCTTCCCTGCCCTCTCTGCGTCCCGCCCAAAAGGAAATGACGTCAGAGGAAGGCGGGATGCAGACAGAGAGGGCAGGGAAGCCAAGCGGACGGAGAGGAGCGCGTGCCTGCTTGTTTTTTTTTTTTAACTACTGGCGCGGCGGCGCCTTGTCGTCGTTTGGGGGGGCATTGCCCCCCCTCGCCCCCCCCCCAGTCTACACACATGCTGCTAAGATTTTAATATTAGATTGGAGAGAAATCTTAGCATCCTGCAATTTTATTATTTGTTCTCATATAAAAGATGGTATACAAAGTAATTGAATAAAAATAATGGAGATGGATTACTTAAACAATAAACAAACTGATAAATAAGTAACATAGTAACATAGTAGATGACAGCAGAAAAAGACCTGCATGGTCCATCCAGTCTGCCCAAGACAAACTCATATGTGTATACCTTACCTTGAATTTGTACCTGTCCTTTTCAGGGCACAGACCATATAAGTCTGCCCAGCAGTATTTCCCGCCTCCCAACCACCAGTCCCGCCTCCCATCAACGGTTCTGGTACAGTCCGTATAAGTCTGCCCTCCCCTATCCTCGCCTCCCAACCACCACCCCCTCTTCCCCCCACCTGCTCCGTACATAAGTATTGCCATACTGGGACAGACCAAAGGTCCATCAAGCCCAGCATCCTGTTTCCAACAGTTGCCAATCCAGGTCACAAATACCTGACAAGATCCTAAAAAAGTACAAAGCGAATGCTACATACCTGTAGAAGGTATTCTCCGAGGACAGCAGGCTGATTGTTCTCACTGATGGGTGACGTCCTCGGCAGCCCCTCCAATCGGAATCTTCCTAGCAAAGTCCTTTGCTAGCTCTCGCGCGCCCGCGCGCACCGCGCATGCGCGGCCGTCTTCCCGCCCGAAACCGGCTCGAGCCGGCCAGTCCAGTATGTAGCAAGACAATACAGTTCAAGGGAAGACACAACTCCAAAGGGGAGGCGGGCGGGTTTGTGAGAACAATCAGCCTGCTGTCCTCGGAGAATACCTTCTACAGGTATGTAGCATTCGCTTTCTCCGAGGACAAGCAGGCTGCTTGTTCTCACTGATGGGGTATCCCTAGCCCCCAGGCTCACTCAAAACAACAACCATGGTCAATTGGACCTCGCAACGGCGAGGACATAACTGAGATTGACCTAAAAAATTTACCAACTAACTGAGAGTGCAGCCTGGAACAGAACAAACAGGGCCCTCGGGGGGTGGAGTTGGATCCTAAAGCCCAAACAGGTTCTGAAGAACTGACTGCCCGAACCGACTGTCGCGTCGGGTATCCTGCTGCAGGCAGTAATGAGATGTGAATGTGTGGACAGATGACCACGTCGCAGCTTTGCAAATTTCTTCAATGGAGGCTGACTTCAAGTGGGCTACCGACGCAGCCATGGCTCTAACATTATGAGCCGTGACATGACCCTCAAGAGCCAGCCCCCGCCTGGGCGTAAGTGAAGGAAATGCAATCTGCTAGCCAATTGGATATGGTGCGTTTCCCTACAGCCACTCCCCTCCTATTGGGATCAAAAGAAACAAACAATTGGGCGGACTGTCTGTGGGGCTGTGTCCGCTCCAGATAGAAGGCCAATGCTCTCTTGCAGTCCAATGTGTGCAGCTGACGTTCAGCAGGGCAGGAATGAGGACGGGGAAAGAATGTTGGCAAGACAATTGACTGGTTCAGATGGAACTCCGACACGACCTTTGGCAAGAACTTAGGGTGAGTGCGGAGGACTACTCTGTTATGATGAAATTTGGTGTAAGGGGCCTGGGCTACCAGGGCCTGAAGCTCACTGACTCTACGAGCTGAAGTAACTGCCACCAAGAAAATGACCTTCCAGGTCAAGTACTTCAGATGGCAGGAATTCAGTGGCTCAAAAGGAGGTTTCATCAGCTGGGTGAGAACGACATTGAGATCCCATGACACTGTAGGAGGCTTGACAGGGGGCTTTGACAAAAGCAAACCTCTCATGAAGCGAACAACTAAAGGCTGTCCTGAGATCGGCTTACCTTCCACAAGGTAATGGTATGCACTGATTGCGCTAAGGTGAACTCTTACAGAGTTGGTCTTGAGACCAGACTCAGACAAGTGCAGAAGGTATTCAAGCAGGGTCTGTGTAGGACAAGAGCGAGGAGCTAGGGCCTTGCTGTCACACCAGACGGCAAACCTCCTCCACAGAAAGAAGTAACTCCTCTTAGTGGAATCTTTCCTGGAAGCAAGCAAGACGCGGGAGACACCCTCTGACAGACCCAAAGAGGCAAAGTCTACGCTCTCAACATCCAGGCCGTGAGAGCCAGGGACCGGAGGCTGGGATGCAGAAGAGCCCCTTCGTTCTGCGTGATGAGGGTCGGAAAACAGTCCAATCTCCACGGATCTTCGGAGGATAACTCCAGAAGAAGAGGGAACCAGATCTGACGCGGCCAAAAAGGAGCAATCAGAATCATGGTGCCTCGGTCTTGTTTGAGTTTCAACAAAGTCTTCCCCACCAGAGGAATGGGAGGATAAGCATACAGCAGGCCTTCCCCCCAATCCAGGAGGAAGGCATCCGATGCCAGTCTGCCGCTGGCCTGAAGCCTGGAACAGAACTGAGGGACTTTGTGGTTCACTCGAGATGCGAAGAGATCCACCAAGGGGGTGCCCCACGCTTGGAAGATCTGGCGCACCACTCGGGAATTGAGCGACCACTCGTGAGGTTGCATAATCCTGCTCAACCTGTCGGCCAGACTGTTGTTTACGCCTGCCAGATATGTGGCTTGGAGCACAATGCCTTGACGGCGAGCCCAGAGCCACATGCTGACGGCTTCCTGACACAGGGGGCGAGATCCGATGCCCCCCTGCTTGTTGACATAGTACATGGCAACCTGGTTGTCTGTCTGAATTTGGATAATTTGGTGGGACAGCCGATCTCTGAAAGCCTTCAGAGCGTTCCAGATCGCTCGCAACTCCAGGAGATTGATCTGTAGACCGCGTTCCTGGAGGGACCAGCTTCCTTGGGTGTGAAGCCCATCGACATGAGCTCCCCATCCCAGGAGAGACGCATCCGTTGTCAGCACTTTTTGTGGCTGAGGAATTTGGAAAGGACGTCCCAGAGTCAAATTGGACCAGATTGTCCACCAATACAGGGATTCGAGAAAACTCGTGGACAGGTGGATCACGTCTTCTAGACCCCCAGCAGCCTGAAACCACTGGGAGGCTAGGGTCCATTGAGCAGATCTCATGTGAAGACGGGCCATGGGAGTCACATGGACTGTGGAGGCCATGTGGCCCAGCAATCTCAACATCTGCCGAGCTGTGATCTGCTGGGACGCTCGCACCCGCGAGACGAGGGACAACAAGTTGTTGGCCCTCGCCTCTGGGAGATAGGCGCGAGCCGTCCGAGAATCCAGCAGAGCTCCTATGAATTCGAGCTTCTGCACTGGGAGAAGATGGGACTTTGGATAATTTATCACAAACCCCAGTAGCTCCAGGAGGCGAATAGTCATCTGCATGGACTGCAGGGCTCCTGCCTCGGATGTGTTCTTCACCAGCCAATCGTCGAGATATGGGAACACATGCACCCCCAGCCTGCGAAGTGCCGCTGCTACCACAGCTAGGCACTTTGTGAACACCCTGGGCGCAGAGGCGAGCCCAAAGGGTAGCACACAGTACTGGAAGTGGCGTGTGCCCAACTGAAATCGCAGATACTGCCTGTGAGCTGGCAGTATCGGGATGTGTGTGTAGGCATCCTTCAAGTCCAGAGAGCTTAGCCAATCGTTTTGCTGAATCATGGGGAGAAGGGTGCCCAGGGAAAGCATCCTGAACTTTTCTTTTATGAGATATTTGTTCAGGGCCCTTAGGTCTAGGATGGGACGCATCCCCCCTGTTTTCTTTTCCACAAGGAAGTACCTGGAATAGAATCCCAGCCCTTCTTGCCCGGATGGCATGGGCTCGACCGCATTGGCGCTGAGAAGGGCGGAGAGTTCCTCTGCAAGTACCTGCTTGTGCTGGAAGCTGTAAGACTGAGCTCCCGGTGGGCAATTTGGAGGTTTGGAGGCCAAATTGAGGGTGTATCCTTGCCGGACTATTTGCAGAACCCACTGATCGGAGGTTATGAGAGGCCACCTTTGGTGAAAAGCTTTCAACCTCCCTCCGACTGGCAGGTCGCCCGACACTGACACTTGGATGTCGGCTATGCTCTGCTGGAGCCAGTCAAAAGCTCGCCCCTTGCTTTTGCTGGGGAGCCGCGGGGCCTTGCTGAGGCGCACGCTGCTGACGAGAGCGAGCGCGCTGGGGCTTAGCCTGGGCCGCAGGCTGTCGGGAAGGAGGATTGTACCTACGCTTACCAGAAGTATAGGGAACAGTCTTCCTTCCCCCGAAAAATCGTCTACCTGTAGAGGTAGAAGCTGAAGGCTGCCGGCGGGAGAATTTGTCGAATGCGGTGTCCCGCTGGTGGAGAGACTCTACCACCTGCTCGACTTTTTCTCCAAAAATGTTGTCCGCACGGCAAGGCGAGTCCGCAATCCGCTGCTGGATTCTATTCTCCAGGTCGGCGGCACGCAGCCATGAGAGCCTGCGCATCACCACACCTTGAGCAGCGGCCCTGGACGCAA
Organism: Microcaecilia unicolor; assembly: GCF_901765095.1. Lineage (NCBI taxonomy): Eukaryota > Metazoa > Chordata > Amphibia > Gymnophiona > Siphonopidae > Microcaecilia > Microcaecilia unicolor. The sequence continues at coordinate 576,810,477 of NC_044032.1, read as the reverse complement.
CATCAAAAGTGTCATAAACTCCTCTGGCCAGGAATTTTCTGCACGCCTTCAGCTGCCTGACCACCTCCTGAAAAGGCTTGGCTTGCTCAGGGGGAAGAGCATCAACCAAGCCCGCCAACTGTCGCACATTATTCCGCATGTGTATGCTCGTGTAGAGCTGGTAAGACTGGATTTTGGCCACGAGCATAGAGGAATGGTAGGCCTTCCTCCCAAAGGAGTCTAAGGTTCTAGAGTCTTTGCCCGGGGGCGCCGAAGCATGCTCCCTAGAACTCTTAGCCTTCTTTAGGGCCAGATCCACAACTCCAGAGTCGTGAGGCAACTGAGTGCGCATCAGCTCTGGGTCCCCATGGATCCGGTACTGGGACTCGATCTTCTTGGGGATGTGGGGATTAGTTAAAGGCTTGGTCCAGTTCGCCAGCAATGTCTTTTTGAGGACATGGTGCAGGGGAACAGTGGACGCTTCCTTAGGTGGAGAAGGATAGTCCAGGAGCTCAAACATTTCAGCCCTGGGCTCGTCCTCCACAACCACCGGGAAGGGGATGGCCGTAGACATCTCCCGGACAAAGGAAGCAAAAGACAGACTCTCGGGAGGAGAAAGCTGTCTTTCAGGAGAGGGAGTGGGATCAGAAGGTAGACCCTCAGACTCCTCGTCAGAGAAAAATCTGGGGTCTTCTTCTTCCTCCCACGAGGCCTCACCCTCGGTGTCAGACACAAGTTCACGGACCTGCGTCTGCAACCGTGCCCGGCTCGACTCCGTGGAGCCACGTCCACGATGGGGGCGTCGAGAGGTAGACTCCCTCGCCCGCATCGGCGAAGCTCCCTCCGCCGACGTAGTCGGGGAGCCCTCCTGGGAGGTGGCCGCAGTCGGCACCGCACGCGGTACCGACGTCGGGGACCTCACCCCGGGCGACGGGCCAGCCGGCGCCACGCTCGACGGTACCGGAGGCGCAAGCACCGCCGGTACCGGCGGGGTAGGGCGCAACAGCTCTCCCAGAATCTCTGGGAGAACGGCCCGGAGGCTCTCGTTCAGAGCGGCTGCAGAGAAAGGCATGGAGGTCGATGCAGGCGTCGACGTCAGAACCTGTTCCGGGTGTGGAGGCTGTTCCGGGCTGTCCAGAGCGGAGCGCATCGACACCTCCTGAACAGAGGGTGAGCGGTCCTCTCGGTGCCGATGCCTGCTGGGTGCCGACTCCCTCGGCGACCCAGAGCTCTCGGTGCCGACGCGGGGAGGGGACCGGTGTCGATGCTTCTTCGACTTCTTCCGAAGCATGTCACCGGAGCTCCCCGGCACCGACGAGGAGGACGTAGAATCCAGCCGTCGCTTCCTCGGGGCCGAGGCCGAAGGAGGTCGGTCTCGGGGGGGCTGTACCGCAGGAGCCCTCAGGGTAGGAGGAGACCCACCCGAGGGCTCACCGCCACCAGCAGGGGAATGGACAGCCCTCACCTGCACTCCACTCGATGCACCACCGTCCGACGACATCAGGAGACGAGGTCCCGGTACCACCGACGTCGATGCAGCTATCCGATGTCTCGGCGCCGATGCAGAGGGCCGATGCCTCAATGCACTCGATGCACTGGCAGCCAAGGAAGAAGGTCTGGACGCTGATGACGTCGATGCACACGACGACCCCGGTGCCGATGCCGACGAAGAGCCCGAGAACAAAACGTTCCACTGGGCCAATCTCGCTACTTGAGTCCGCCTTTGTAAGAGGGAACACAGACTGCAGTTCTGGGGACGGTGCTCGGCCCCCAGACACTGAAGACACGAAGAGTGCCTATCAGTGAGCGAGATTACCCGGGCGCACTGGGTGCACTTCTTGAAGCCGCTGGAAGGCTTCGATGTCATGGGCGGAAAAATCACGCCGGCGAAGTCAAAATCCGAAATGACGAATTTGGAGCACCAAAACTTTAAGGGAGAAAAATCTCGACCGAGGCCGAAAGAGGCCTACCCCGACAACGAAAGAAAACTTACCGGGGCAAAAACTGGAAATACGGGAAGGGGCGAACGAAACCCAAGGGGGTTTCCGGAGCACTTTCCGAACTAAAAGAAAACTTTTCCGAAGAAAAAACACGTCGATTAAAACCGGACGCGCGAGGTCGACTCTCCGGGGCTCAACACGGCAAAAAACACAGCCGTACCGAGTGCGGACGAAAGAAGACTGGCCGGCTCGAGCCGGTTTCGGGCGGGAAGACGGTCGCGCATGCGCGGTGCGCGCGGGCGCGCGAGAGCTAGCAAAGGACTTTGCTAGGAAGATTCAGATTGGAGGGGCTGCCGAGGACGTCACCCATCAGTGAGAACAAGCAGCCTGCTTGTCCTCGGAGAAAATATTTTATACTGCTTATCCCAGAAATAGTGGATTTTCCCCAAGTCCATTTAATAATGGTCTATGGACTTTTCCTTTAGGAAGCCATCCAAACCTTATTAAAACTCCACTAAGCTAACCGCCTTTACCACATTCTCTGGCAACAAATTCCAGAGTTTAAATACACGTTGAGCAAAGAACATTTTTCTCAGATTTGTTTTAAATTTACTACATTGTAGCTTCATTTCAGGCCCCCTAGTCCTAGTATTTTTGGAAAGCATAAACAGACGCTTCACATCTACCCGTTCAACTCCACTCATTATTTTATAAACGTCTATCATATCTACCATCAGCCGCCTTTTCTCCAAGCTGAAAAGCACTAGCCATTTTAGCCTTTCCTCATAGATAAGTTGTCCCATCCCCTTTATCATTTCCGTCGCTCTTCTCTGTACCTTTTCTAATTCCACTATATCTTTTATGAGATGCGATGACCAGAATTGAACACAATATTCAAGGTACAGTTGCACCATGGAGCGATACAAAGGAATTATAACGTCCTCATTTTTGTTTTCCATTCCTTTCCTAATAATACCTAACATTCTATTTGCTTTCTTAGCTGCAGCAGCACATTGAGCAGAAGGTTTCAACGTATCATCATCAACACCTAGATCCCTTTCTTGGTCTGTGACTCCTAACGTGGAACTTTGCATGACGCAGCTATAATTCGGGTTCCTCTTTCCCACATGCATCACTTTGCACTTCCTCACATTAAACGTCATCTGCCATTTAGACGCCCAGTCTCCCAGTCTCGTAAGGTCCTCTTGTAATTTTTTACAATCCTCCTGCGATTAACGACTTTGAATAACTTTGTGTCATCAGCAAATTTAATTACCTCATTAGTTACTCCCATCTCTAGGTCATTTATAAATATGTTAAAAAGCATCGGTCCCAGCACAGAGCCCTGGGGAACCCCACTAACTACCCCTCTCCATTGAGAATACTGACCATTTAACCCTACTCTCTGTTTTCTCTCTTTTAACCAGTTTTTAATCCACAATAGAACACTACCTCCTATCCCATGACTCTCCAATTTCTTCTGGAGTCTTTCATGAGGTACTTTGTCAAACGCCTTCTGAAAATCCAGATACACAATATCAAATGGTTCACCTTTATCCACGTTTGTTCACCCCTTCAAAGAAATGTAGTAGATTGGTGAGGCAAGATTTCCCTTCACTATATCCATGTTGACTTTGTCTCATTAATCCATGCTTTTGAATATGCTCTATAATTTGTTCTTTATAATAGTCTCTTCCATTTTGCCCGGCACCGATGTCAGACTCACCGGTCTATAATTTCCCGGATCTCCTCTGGAACCTTTTTAAAAAATCGGCATTACATTGGCCACCCTCCAATCTTCTGGTACCACGCCCAATTTTACGGATAAATTAGATATTGCTAACAATAACTCCGCAAGTTCATTTTCAGTTCTATCAGTACTCTGGGATGAATACCATCCGGTCCAGGAGATTTGCTACTCTTCAGTTTGTAGAACTGTCCCATTACATCCTCCAGGTTTACAGAGAATTCATTACGTTTCTCCGACCCATCAGCTTCGAATATAATTTCTGGCACCGGTATCCCACCCAAATCTTCCTCGGTGAAGACCGAATCAAAGAATTCATTTAATCTCTCTGCTACGGCTTTCTCTTCCTTGCTCGCCCCTTTTACTCCTCGGTCATCTAGCGGTCCAACTGATTCTTTTGCTAGCTTCCTTCTTTTAATATTCCTTTAAAATTTTTACTATGTGTTTTGGCCTCCAACGCAATCTTTTTTTCTAAGCCCCTCTTAGCCTTCCTTATCAGCGCTTTGCATTTGACTTGACATTCCTTATGCTGTTTCTTATTATTTTCAGTCGGTTACCTCCCGCACCAGATCATGCTCTCCACTAAGGACTAGGTCTAGAATTTTTCCTTCTCTCGTCGGCTCCTGTACCAGCTGCTCCATAAAGCTGTCCTTGATTTCATCAAGGAATTTTACCTCCCTAGTGTGCCCCGATGTTACATTTACCCAGTCAATATCGGGGTAATTGAAATCACCCATTATTATTGTGTTACCCAGTTTGTTTGCGTCCCTAATTTCTTTTAACATTTCTGCATCTGTCTGTTCATCCTGGCCAGGCTCAGAGCATTTCAATCTTCCTAAGTGTTCACTTTTGAACTGTTAAGCTTAGAAGAGATGACAGGATTACTCCTTTATTGATACAACTTGATTGGTTGCCTTTTCAGGCATATATTATTTATAAAAAGTGACTTGTATGCTCTTTAAAATCTTATATATAGTCAAGCATCTGGCAGCCACATTTAGGGTCTCTTTTACCAAACCGCACTAATGATTCCCACGCGGCAATGCTGATGAAGCCCATTCAAAGTGAATAGACTTTGTTGGCATTGCTGCACTGGGAATCGCTAGCCTGGTTTGGTAAGAAGAGGCCCTTAGTCAATTAGGTAGAAAGTTGACATCAGAACCTCCTATGTAGCATTTTCAAAAGTGTTCCCCATTCCATGCACAGCACCCAAGAGACAGACAGAGCTCCAGAGTCTCAATTCATGCATGAGACGGTGGTTCAGGGAGGAGGATTTTAGATATGTTAGGAACTGGCAACATTGTAGGGAAGGAAGAGCCTATTCCAGAAGGATGGTCTCCACCTTAACCAGAGTGGAACCAGGCTGCTAGCATCAAAATTTAACAAGAAGATAGAGCACCTTGTAATTGATAATCTGAGGAAAGACAGTCTCTCAAAAGCATATGGCTTGGAACATGGTATCTTTGAAGGATATCACCAAAACAGGGAAGACAGGGCATCTGGATACAGACTTGAAAGATTGCAAAATATCACTGTCAACAGCTAAACAAGTTGTTAATTGGAGTAAAAAGTCATTGTTACGTGTCTGTATACAAATGCTAGAAGGCTAAAAAACAAAATGGGAGAATTAGAATATAATGCACTAAATGAAAAGTTAGATATAAGAGACATCTCTGAGACATGGTGGAAGGAAGATAACTAATGGACACTGTCATCTCAGAGGACACTCAAGGATGTTACATGGAAATACTTAGAAGGAAATACTTTTTCACTCAACAAATAGTTAAGCTCTGGAATTCTTTGCAGGAGGATATGATCACAGTGATTAGCATATCTGGGCTTTAAAAAGGTTTGGACAAGTTCCTGGAGAAAAAATCCATAGTTTGCTATTGAGACAGACATGGGGAAGCATCTGCTTGCCCCAGGATTGGTAACATGGAACGTTGTTACTAATTGGGTTTCTGCCAGTTACTTGTAACCTGGTTGGCCACTATTTGGAAACAGGATACTGGGCTAGATGGACCATTGGTCTGACCCAGTATGATAGGATGGATCACATTATTGGAGGAGTAGATCTCTATGTTAAAGAGGAAGTATGGTAGAAACTCCAATAGGCTCCTCTTTCCTTTTAACAGGAAATGACTATATAGAATTTCCTCTGTCTGAACAGGAGGCATTAGGGAGCCTAATCTCTTCCACAAGAAAAAAATCCTATAGGAATGTTTTAGCTCCCTTTCAAAGTCAATCTGTAAGGCTCCTCTTTTACTCAGGTTGAATAATCATAAGACATCTGTTATTTCGTCCAACATCCCCCCTCTGAAGTTTTCCCCAGCAACAGGTCACAGCTCTGTTACCCTCCTTATGCCACCTGGCATTCCATCTGGGGAATACCACTTGAAAACAAGCTTCACAGGATATGCAAATTAACCACTCAGAAGGCAAATCTTCTCTCATGGACTATACTTTAAATTACTCTGAAGGGGTATTCTTCTTGCACCAAACATTTTAGCAAGCACTCTTGAACTGAGCCCTCCACTGCGGAACATGTGGGTCAGTTAGCCGGCTTCCCGGGATATGCAAATTAACCCTTCTAAATGCAAATCCACTCCAATTAGCTTCTGCCAACCACTCTGTAGGGGTTACTCTTCTTTCAACAAACAATTCAGTACACTCTCTTCAACAGAGCCCTCCATTGGGAGATGAGGGTCTCAGATAAAAACAGCCTCTACCTCTTGGACAGGACTTTTAACATCCACTACCAATGTACAGTCCTGTCCTCCACCCACGGCTGTTGATATCAGAGTCTTACTTCAAGGCTCACAGTGTTCCCTTCATACTGTGGTTAAATAAAAGTTCCTTATACTTCCTATTATTCTGGACTTCAGATGAATACTTTGTCTTTCTTTATGGATCCTCCTTTGGGGTCTAAGCCCTGGGGTTTCCAGCTCATCTTTATGGATCCTTTCCTTTGGTGTCCAGTCATCAGCCGTTTGGCATCCTTCATTCTTGGACAACTCCGTCCCCTTCTGATCTCTTCTTGGGAAAAGGCATTTTTTAAAGGGCTGCTTCCTACCAACCCCACCATTCCTGGGCTCCTCCTATATTCTGGAAAAGGTACAGAAGAATCTCCAAAGGGCTTGCCTCCTGAAGAGAACTATTCCTTCCTTCTGCCATAGGCCCTCCCCTTTTAACTTAGCGCAAGGGTAATCTCTGCCCCTCCCCCTCCCTAGCTATCTGTGTCTGGGCTATCATTGAGGCAGGGCTCCCCTTAGTAGCCTCTACAAAATAACACAAGGACCTCCACCATTAAAATGCCCTTTAGTGATTGCTACCCATCTAAGCACCGCTCACTCTTTTGGAACTACTGCTGGCCAAATGTGGCTGCTGGTGGTAGTCCCACCCGAGTGAGTGCCATTTCTGGGGGGAAAAGAAACCCCCCAGAAATGGCTTGCTTGGCGTTAATCAGGCATCACCATGTTTTGCCCAGTTACTGCTTGGTTAGCGCGGGAGCCCTTATCACCACCTCATTGGGTGGTGGTAAGGGATCCCCACTGCATGGCCACACAGTAAGAGTTATCTCACCGCGTGGCCATTTTTTTTTTTTTTTGGGGGGGGGGGGTAGTATTTTACCAGCTGCAGATAAAACAGCCCTGGCTCGTGGGAAAAACAGCCCCTGCTGCTAGTGCAGGGTCATTTTTCACGCAGCTTGGTAAAAGAGCCCGATAGTGATGGGAGTATACTACCATCTGCCTGGCCAGAATGAACATACAGATGTAGAAATGTTATCATAAATTAGGGAAGCTAACAAATTGGGTAACACAATAGTAATGGATGATTTCAGTTGTCAGTTAAATAATAGAAGTAGAGCAGTAATCAACCAAGAAAATCTTTTAAAACTGTTCAAATTTGTGTTATGTGAACCCCGCAATGTATTTGACTTTATCTTTTGACTAAATAAAGGAAAAACAAGATCTAGGTGCCAATTTAACTCGTAAATTGAAAAAGAAAAGAAAAAAACTTTTAAAATATGCAACACTAGCTGTGTTTCACATTCTTGCTTCTTCAGGGAGATATAGAACCCTGTAAAAAATAAACATATGACCCAATCTTGAATCTGAGCTAAAAAATAAAAACAAAACTATAAATATATATTAATAATACAAAAGAGGTTTTTCACAATTTTATTTTACACACCATAATCAGCAGCTACTTAGACGGAACACCCTGCTGATTATGGTATGCAAAATAAAATAGTAAAAATGTTCATTTGTATTATTAATATATCTTTATAATTTAGATTGTATTTTTTTGCTCCGATTCAAGATTGGGTCATATGTTTATTTTTTGCATGGTTCTGTTTCTCCCTAAAGAAGCAGCTAATGTTGGGGATTTTTGTTTGAGCACAGTTGATATTCAGGGATAAAGTGGAGCACTCACCGCTTTGATTTCTTCCTTTGCTTGAAAATCATTGGATTTACAGATAAGTTTTTTGATTAGGTATGACTGTCTTTGCGCTGTTTGCCAAAATAAGTGCCCAGAACATATAGCAAAATTTGGTGATATTTTAGCTTCAAAGACTCTCATTTGAAAAACTAATTTCATATCTCTGGGACTATCAGCATCAATAAATATGATGTATGGCGTTTATTATCTTTCAGTGTGCGATGATAGGATTAGTGGGTGTTGCCCTGTTTGGGTAGCACAAGATACTGAGCACACATGTATCAGGACAGGTTTGGGAACCTCTGAGCTCTTCCATTTAACTCAGTTATAAATGATTCTAGCATCTTATGCTCAGTTCCAGGAAGTCTGAGCTGCCATTCCAGTGCACTCACCTCCATTGTCAGTTTGAAATGTGAGTGGCTTCCATTGTAATCTGTTGTTTCCTTTGGTGACATGGTACTATAGCTTTTCCAACATGTCATCTTTGTTCTTCACCACATAAGTGTTTCTTGAGAAACCATCAAGAAAAGTGCTTGTTCCCTCTGTGTGTTGGAACCTTCATTGGGTGGCATACATCACTGTGTATGTGGTCATGTAGTTTTGTGGCTCTGGTCTGACTCATTTTGGGAAGTGCCCTTGAGGATTTAGCTCAGATAAGCCAGTCACGCAACTAAAGAACTATACTTCTATTTAGTGAGTTCTTGTCAGTCTTAGGTGTTGGTTGGCAAAATGTGGTTCTTTTTCAACAAGAAAGACGTCAAAGCTAATTCTCTGTAATTCTGCTAAAACTTAAGCCTACTTGAAAGGTAATTCAGACCTCTGACATTTCAAGAAGTAAACTTTAGACTACCATAATCCACAAAACAAATAGGCATTGGTACAGCTGGCTATAAGCCTGGGCCCTGGCTGAGAACTTGAAACAGGCCTATATTCTTCCTTATCCTCATCAAAAAAGAAAAAAAATCATAAATAGAGACAAAAAATCAGAAACAGATCCTCAAAGACTAGACTTCTCACTAAGGGAAGGCTGTCTTGTGAGACTGTTTGTGGGTGTTTGTATTTTGATTTTGTATTGTGTCCCTCATTGTATGACGTTTTGTTGAAAGTTGTGGGTTAAAAGACTTTGGGGCCTTTTTACTAAAGCTTAGCACACACTAAAGTATATTAGCATGCACTAAGTGCCACATGGCCGTAGGTATAAAATAAGATGCTTGGCATTTAGTGCGTGCTATCTGTTAGTATGTGCTAAGCCTTAGTAAAAGGGACCCTTTCTATTAATTTAAATGAAATGCAGTGGGCAAGTTATGGCTGCATTTATCCAATCCTAGGGTCATGTGCAGCTCAGTATAATTATTTCTCTATTTTGTTTTTGGATTTTTGTGTTTGTCTTGTGAATTCTATCTAGCTGAGAAGGCAGTATATATAATTTTAAAATATAAATAAACAGCTGACAGTTATGTACTCTTTCTGGGAAGTTAAATCCTTGTCATCCATGCATATCTTATCAGATTTATTTATTTTTAATTTCTTATATATATAATGCCCCTGACCTGGGCGCTCCTGGATTCAGGATGCGACCTGGTTGGAGGCTCCCAAAGGTAGTCTCCGTTGGTCCCTTACTCTCTTGGCGCTCAGTGCCTCCGCCTGGGGAAAGAAGCATTAGCAGAAGGGATTACCCTCTTCTCCCCTAGGAAACTCAAAGTCAAGGCTGGCTGTTAGTTCAGGCAGGCTTGAGAGACTTTTATATATTCTCAGGCCCAATAAAAACTTTGAAGTCAGCAGCTCATGTAAACTCAAACTATTTATTCTTCAGCTCTGAAAGATCAGGAACATCAACCAATATCAACTCTGTAACATTGAAAGCAAGTCATTTAAGGAACTCCTGTATTTTTCTCCCTTGTATTTATGTACAGAGGCTTCTCAGCAGGATTATTTACACTTTTTACAGACTCCTGTTGATGCCTATCCCAGAGAATAATGTCCCAAAAACTGTGCTCCTCACATTACTCTCAGGTCCGGACCCCTCTATAGTCTGACTTCCCTCCAAGGTGACCTTTGCATTGGCCCACACAGGCACTGGGATGGGCGCTCCCTGCCTCTGATCCCACTCTCCCAGGCTGGGTCTCTCCTGCCCACCTGCAGCTCTCCTTTGACACAGTTGCCACTTTGCTAGGCCACAACTCCTTTTTATATCCAATGGTTTTATTTCACTTAATTAGGATTCCCCTTACTCCTCCAGGTCAGTGGCAGAGGACCATCAGGTAACCAAAGACCCCTCCCCCAAAGGGCAAACACTCCTCTTTATCTCCTTCCAATCTCCTCCCCCCTGTCACTTTCCAGTCTCAGAACACTATTTCTCTGCATTTTATTCCAAACTACTCCACTTGGGCCAGACTTCCTCCCACCCAGGGATCTCCCAGTCACTCCCTGCAGTGACTTTCCACAGGGACTTACTCTCCTAGTAATCCCCAACCTAACAGGGGATTACATATACCACTAGCAAGCCATTGAAGCAGCGTATATTCAGATACTTTTGGTATTTTTCTGCCTCTGGAGAGCTCACAATCTAGGTTTATATCTGAGGTAATGGAGAGTAAAGTGACTTGCCCAAGATCACAAGGAGGTGTAGTGGGATTTGAACAAGGCTTCCCTAGTTCTCAGTCCACTGCTCTAATCAATAAGGTACTCCTCCACTCCAAACCACAATGCTACCAAGAAGCCATTGCTCGGATACAAACCTATATGTCACATCCACTAACCGTCGCTAAGCAACTTGATTTCACAACAGACAATGGGTTTCTGCCAGGTACTTGTGACCTGGATTGGCCACCGTTGGAAGGAGGATACTGAGCTAGATGGACCATTGGTCTTACCCAATATGGCTATGCTTATGTTCTTATATTCTAATTCAAATTCTGCTTCTTGAACTCAGTCTTGTCCAGTCTAAGGCAATTCCTGAGGCTATATCACAGTAGTACTTTAGGCATGGAGTTGTTACATTTTCCTGTACATTTTCTCTAGTCAGAAAGAAAAATGTGTCTATGGGGACAGACCAATATTATCAAAAGGTTAATGTGAAAAAGGAACAAGGAGAAACACGTCAGTGGGCTGATGCTGATACTCCTTGTGACCTTGGGAAGTCACTTGGAGCCGTTTTACTAAAGCTTAACGCACTCTGACAGACATTAGCATGTGCTGAGTGCCACATGGCCCATAGATATAAAATAGGATAAACAGCATTTAGAGCATGTTAATGTCTGTTAGCACATGCTAAGCTTTAGCAAAAGGGCCCCTTTATATTCTAAGCTAAGGAACAGATTTATTTATCATATTAATATTTTCCTGCAAGCTCCACTGTTCTCAATCAAGCCTATTTGCCTGCCCCCCCCCCCCCAAATTAGCTCTGGGCCCCTGGTTTGGCTGGCAGGGGTCCCCAACCCCAACCCCCCACCAGCTGAAGTGTTTATCTGTCCCGCGCTGGTCTCATACTTGCTTCCTCTCCTGTTTTCAGTGCATCGTGCACTGCACGCTCATTTTAATGAAACTGAGCATGCGTGAACATGCACGGCGCGACTGGAAACAGGAGAGGAAGCAAGTGTGTGACCAGCACGGGACAGATAAATGCTTCAGCTGGCGGGGTTGGGGTTGGGGACCCCCACCAGCCAAACCAGGGGCCCCAGAGCCAATTGGGGGGCCCAGGCCCCCATGGCTCCCCATAGGTATACCACTGCTTTGAAAATACACCTCTAAATCTCTGGAACTCTGGCTGGGCAGCTCAAAAATTTAGGCCCTGGCTTCAGTATGGGCCTAGTCATGTCTCCAGAGCACTACTGTGCACACACGAAAAAGTGAGCATGCTCCAGAGACTCGATCAGGATGAGGCCAGCCATTTTCCTTAGTGCTCCCAGCCTGGGAAACTTCATTTCCCTGCAAGGCAGCATCACGGGATGTCGCTCCTGATGCAACCTCCTTCTGAAGGCCCCCAAATGCCCCCAGAACCCCCCCAAAACTGCCAGCACTGGCCACCAATGAACCGTAGGGCCATACAAACAGCCATAGAACCCTGGACCCTCCCTGGAGTCAGGTAATTATAACCTACTGTTTATAGTTGGAAAGTAGCTATTTAAAACTGAACCCTTTGGTATAGCAGGTCACTGCCGGAGTTGCTGATAGGTCCTGTTTTGAAGAATTGCCAGCTGTTCTACATTAAGGTTGTTCACTCTTTGGGAATGTTGTATGAATGATTGACCTTCATGGTCCATATTGCTGTGGTAGTTAGAACTGCTTTTGCTGCCCTACATCTGTTGAGGCAGGCATAAGTTTTGTTGTTTGGCAATGACTTAGCTTCTTTACTCCATGTCTTTGTTGTCTTGCGACTGAAGTATAGTAACAGACTTCACAGAGGTGTGCTGAAGATGCAGTTATAAAGGATGCAACTGATCTAAATTACAGCAGCTCACCTACTATTAGGGAAAACATGTAGAGACCATGTGACTATTTTTGAGGCAGTGAAATTGGCTCCCAGTCAGGTACTACATTCATTTTAAGTGGTTATGTTTGATTCATAGGGCAGTTAACAGGGTTGGCCTAAATATCTGTGTCATGTTTGTTTCTTACTATCCTGGTAGATTACTTTGGTCATCACAGCATGGCTTCTTGGCTTTGCCAGCTGAGCTTAATTTGCAATGTACTTGTCATCAAGCATTTGAGTTTGTGTTATTTGAATATTAGGTCTGAGTTGTATTATTTCCATTTTCATAAGATCTTGAAAGTGTAGGGTTTTTTTGTTAGAACATTTGGAGAGGACTAGGTGTCGGATGGCTGTAGTTAGTTAGGGATAGTTTGCTGGGGAGTATAATAGCCCCTGTAAAGAGTTTAAGGGTTAGTAAAGCTGTGGATTTATTATGGTTTAATTTTTATTCTTTTATTTTATTGTCATTGTTTTGCTTGTTTTTAACATGCTTCAGATGTTTCCAATGATGCATGTATTCAACTGTAATAAATAACGAAATAAATTTGGAGCATGCAGGAGCTGGATCTCACATATCAGCCTCCTTCTTCCAATTCAACACCAACCGCAGCATTTGCCATTAACATCCCTCTTCCCCCATTCTCAACGTCTACCATAGTCAGTCTACTACCATCCCCAGCTCCTGGCAGTCCCAATGCCCTTCTCCGGGCCTCAGTATTGTACCCTTTTTCTAATATAATGGCTTCTTCCTCTACACTACTATCTTCCAGCATCAGCTTCCTTGTCTCTCTCCACTCTCTCCCAAATCCAGTATCTCCCTTCTGTCAACCTATTCCCTCCTTCCTCTTGTTCAGCATTTTCTATCTCTCATCTCTCCCCCTCAACATGGTTCAGGATCTTTCCTTTCTTCACCCATATAATTCAGCATCTTCCCCTCTTGCTCACCTCATGGTCACCCCCCATTTCCATGGTCCACCCCTCACCTCCTCAAACCTATGCAGTCACTTTCATGTCTATTTTCTGTTGCCATGACAGCATTAGCAGTCAGAAGAAATGGAAAGCACTGAACCTCCATGCTCAAGCACTCTGTAAGGTTCTCCAGGGTCCTGCACCCACAGCAATAGGAAGTGTGCATCAGAAGGGGCCGGACCCAACAGAGCCTTACAGAGCACTTGAGCATGGGGCTGAGCATGGGGCTTTGCAGTACCTTCCTTTTCTTCTGAAAGTTGATGCTATTGTGGTAACAAGAAGGCATGACAGGAACAACATAGATTTGAGAGGAGGGGAGGGCCATGAGGAAGGTGAGGGGAAGATGCTGGGCCATGGCAGTGGTGGGGAGGGGCAATGCCCCCCTCACTGCTCTCCAAACTATGCCCTTGGTCAGAATAAATATGATTAATGCTGTATGCCTGGAACTGTCTTCCTGAACCCATATGTCTAGCTCCTTCTTTACCTGTTTTAAATCTATGCTGAAAGCTCACCTTTTCACTACTGCCTTTGGCTCCTAACCGCTACTCATTTGCTCTCCTCCTCCCTGTTTCTCTCTACCCTGTAATTCCCTTGCCTGTAATGTCTTGTCTGTCTGTTTTACATAGGTTGTAAGCTCTTTGAGCAGGGACTGTTTCTCTATGTCAAGTGTTCAGCGCTGCGTGCGTCTGGTAGCACTATATAAATGCTATTAGTAGTAGTAGTAGTAGTAACATTTTCTGGTATAAACTGATGGTCAAGGGTGGATGTGAGAATTATGCTGTGCATTTGCATTCACTTGAATAATTTGCATATTAAGTATTTTTTATGTAACAAAAATAGCTTTCCAACCCTGCTAGTGTCATAAGAACATAAGTGTTGCCATACTGGGATAAACCAAAGGTTCATCAAGCCTAGTATCCTGTTTCCAGCAGTGGCCAATCCAGGTCACAAGTACCTGGCAAGATCCAAATTTTATTTTATTTTTTACTATTTTTTTTTATTTTAGAGTTTTATGAGGTGGGAAATTTATGATGTTGATGTGGGGGTGTAGAAGAGGAAGGTTCAGGGATGGGGAGATGAATCTGATGGAGAAAGGGATAGGAGTAGAAAATAAGGGAAGATCAAGGATAGGGAGGAGAGATGAAGATAGAAAGGTCAGTGTCATTTTAAAATAATGCACTGGTAGGACAGGAGTGACTGAAGATTGCTCCTGCCCCCCTTTCACACCATGGATAGAGTAGAAAAGGTGCAGTAAGTAGGGAGCAAAGGGGAAAAGGCCCAGATAATGTTTTTAAAAAGCATAAAGCATGGGTTTTTAAGTGGGGGAAGGACAGTGTTGGCTGTTTGTTTCATTCACAGTCCTAAAATACAGGAGAGAGAACAGATAGTTTGGTAGTAGCCAATGTTCTAAGATGTATGCATGTGTGGAAGCACATACATGGTGAGCCTTATGCATACAGCAAAACATAGCACAAACAAGAAAACCTAACACTCTGATCATTTTAATTTAGGTGTTATAAAGCAGAACAGATAAATCAAACTATTCACATCAGCCACATATCAAAAAATCTCCCTCCCTTTCTTCTGTTTGAGTAGGTCTCAATTTTAGTGTGATGCATAATAAGTGTATTCTTATTAAACATCTTGTGTCTTCCACAATTTCTTATTTGATTCAAACTTCTCCTCCAAATTATGACTATATTTTTTTGGATTACCATTACCATTGCTGGTAATTCACTTTCTATGGTTTTGACAGCACAAGTTTTGGTGTCATCCTTGATGACAATCTGACTTTTCGTCCTTACATCTCTAAAATTGTCCACCACTGTTTCTTCAAATTGCAGATGCTTTATTCGGTTCATCAACTGTATACCCCTTCAGCCCTTCGGCTTCATCTTCATTCCTTAGGTCTTTCAAGTCTCGATTACTGCAATGCGCTACTTCAAGGCATCCCACAAAAAGACATCCATCGTTTACAGGTAGTTCAAAATGCAGCTTTACCTCTTCTTACTGGTGCTATGTGATATTCTATTCTATTCTATTCCGCATCTTTTATACCACTTTAACAAAACTTCAAAGTGGTTCACAACAAGAATAATATCACAATCAGATATGATGTACACCTTATGCATTACAATACGTACAATGAAATAATTTACAAAGAAAATAAGTAAGATTTTAAATTTTTATGAGAAAGACTATGGTCGGGTATTAACCTCAGAACCAGTGGTGGACTATTTCAAACTCTTGGACCTTGAAACACAAAAGAACATTCCCAGACAGATATGAGCATATTACCCCTTTCTTCAATGAAGAGCATTGGCTACCTGTTTCTTTTCAGATTACCTATAAATTGCTCGTCTTGATCTATAAAATCTGCTACTTGAATCAACCATCATACCTAAACGATATCTTCTTCCTTATTGCCTCACTCAGACGCTTCATTCCTCTCAGGATAGTTTGCTTCAAATTCGCTCACTTCACAGTATTCGTCTGTCCTCCTTCCACAAACACATATTTAGTGTCATGACTCACGAGTCCACAGCTTGGGAATGCTGCTCCTGTGGCACTCTGGCTGGAAACTTCTTTGCCTGCTTTTAAGACTCAACTTAAGACATTTGTTTGTTGCTGCTTTTGGTCATAGCCATACTCCACGAACTGCTGAATCTATGATTACCACCTGATGATGTTTTTTTATTTATGTAATGTAGGTACCATTTAGCTGTTTTTTTTCTTTTTCTTTTTCTTTTACCTCTTTCCTATTGTATATAGAATTCTTTTCAGTTTGTATTACTACATTTGGATTTATAATATAAACCGTTCTGATGGTTTGTCCCTTGTGTGGTATATTAAGTTTTTAATAAACTTGAAACTTGCCAGACAAATAGGAAAGGGTGGAGGTCTGGCAAGGAAAGGAAGGAGGTCTGGCAGTGATATTTTCTAAACACCTCCAATTGTACAGTGTACTTTGGGCCCCTGTATGTCTACTGAGGCCCTTGCATTTCATTTACAGATAAATTCACTTGTTACTTTTACCACTACCCTCTGTCTCCTACCATTCAACCAATTTTTAACCCAATCAGTTACTCTAGGTCCCATACTGAGGGCACTCAATTTATTTATCAGTTGCCCGTGCGGAACTGTGTCAAAGGCTTTACTGAAATCCAAGTATACCACATCAAGCGCTCCTCCCACATCCAACTGTTTGGTCACCCAGTCGAAGAAGACAGTCAGATTCATCTGACATGACCTGCCACTAGTGAAGCCATGCTGCCTCGGGTCCCGCATTCCATGTAGTTCAAGAAATGTCACAATCCTTCTCTTTAGAAGTGTTTCCATTAGCTTACTCATCACCGAGGTCAGACTGACAGGTCTGTAATTCCCAACCTCCTCCTTACTTCCACTCTTGTGCAAAGGAACCACATCCGCCCTTCTCCAGTCCACCGGGACCACTCCAATTTCTAAGGAAGCATTGAAGATGTCCATCAGCTGGGCAGACAGAACTTCTCCGAGTTCCTTAAGCACCCTCGGGTGTATCCAATCAGGCCCCATCACTCTGTCTACTTTTAGTTTGGCAAGCTCCTCACGAACACAGTCCTCCATAACCGGGTCTTGGTCTACCATACATCCATCCCCTTTAGCCTTTGTTTTCTGCAGCCCTACCCCTGGTCTTTCATTCGTGAACACAGAGCTAAAATAATTGTTAAGCAGTTCAGCTTTATCCTTATCATCTTCCACATATTTCTCTCCCTCAGCTTTGAGCCTCACAATGCTATTATGGCACTTCCTCTTGTCACTTACCTATCTGAAAAAGGTCTTATCCCCCAATTTTACCGTATTAGCTATCTTTTCCTCCATTTGCCGCTTTGCTTCCCTAATAGCTTTTCCAGCTTCTCTTCGCTTATTTAGGTATTCTCTCCTGTCTTCATCTTTCTGAGTCGTCTTATAACATGCAAAGGCTAGCCTCCTTACCCTTATCTTTTCAGCTACTACATTCGAGTACCAGAGAGGCCTTCTTTTCCTCTTACTTTTATGTAATTTTCTAACATAAAGGTTAGTTGCCTTTAATATAGCTCCTTTCAGTCTTGTCCATTGCTGTTCTACATCCTTCAGCTGTTCCCATCCCGCTAACTGTTCCTTGAGAAATTTCCCCATCTCGGCAAATGTACAAAACATTTTATGCTGCTTATCCCAGAAATAAGAGTGGATTTTTCCCATCGATTTTAATAATGGTCTATGGACTTTTCCTTTAGGAAGCCGTCCAAAACTTTTTAAAACCCTGCTAAGTTAACCACCTTTACCATATTCTCTGGCAACGAATTCCAGAATTTAATTACGCATTGAGTGAAGAAAGATTTTCTCTGATTCGTTTTAATTTACTATTTTGTAGTTTCATTGCATGCCTCCTAGTCCTATTATTTTTGGAAAGAGTAAACAGATGCTTCATGTCTACCCTTTCCACTCCACTCATTATTTTATATACCTCTATCATATCTCTCCTCAGCTGTCTTTTCTCCAAGTTGAAGACCTGTAGCCACTTTAGCCTTTCCTCATAGGGAAGTCATCCCATCCCCTTTCTCATTTTCGTGGCCATTCTCTGTACCTTTTCTAATTTCACTTTATCTTTTTTGAGATGTGGTGACCAGAATTGAACACAATATTTGACGTGCAGTCACACCATGGAGCAATACAAAGGCATTATAACATCCTCACTTTTGTTTTCGATTCCTTTCCTCATAGTAACATAGTAAATGATGGCAGATAAAGACCTGTACGGTCCATCTAGTCTGCCCAACAACATACTTTATATGTATACCTGAGTTTGATTTGTCCTTGCCTTTCTCAGGGCACAGACCATAGAAGTCTGCCCAACACTGTTCTTATACTAAGTTCTGAAGCTAACATCGAAGCCCCTTAAAATTTACACTCCAGCCCACCCCTATCTATTCAGTCATGATCATGGCATAGACCGTAGAAGTCTGCCCAGCTCCCATTTTGTTTCCCAATTACTGGCGTCGCCACCCAATCTCCGCTAAAATTCCGTGGAACCATTCCTTCTATACAGGATTCCTTTGTGTTTACCCCTTGTAGCAACCACTGTCAGTCTGCATACAATGCTCTTTTGTAGGCTTTATTTTTCTACACTTCTTTGACAAAACCTTGAAATCAAGTCTCTCGCCTGTACTTTAAACTGATTCACATCGGAACACAACCTTTTCAGCCAGAGCAACTGTCCAACCAGGATGCTATTGCACAATGTTTTGGGATGATAGCTAGTGTAGTGAAGGACTGTGTTTCTATCAGTGACCTTCCTATGCACCGAAGTGTTGAATTCACCCTGATCAGTCAGAGTTATTGATATATCCAAAAAAGTTACTTTTTCTTTATCCCACTGGGTCGTGAATGTAATGTTACTATCCACCTGATTAATATAAGTCACAAACTCCCTGAGCTTGTCCTCCGAGCCCCTCCATATCATGATGGCGTCATCAATATATCTCATCCATGATATCATATGAGTGTGGTATTGAGATCCATACAGGTACAATTCCTCAAACCTATTCATAAAAAGGCAGGCAATGGAGGGTGCTACTGTAGCCCCCATTGCCACGCCTTTGGTTTGAATATAGAATTGTCCTCGAAGACAAAGTAATTATGTTTAACCACCAGCTCACTCATCTTACAAAATAAAGCTCGCTTCTGTACAGACAACTGTGTTTGCTGTAAATGCTGGTTAATAATTTGCAATGCAGCATCCTGGGGGATGTTAATGTATAATACATTAACATCCATCATGAGTAACCATATTTCTTCCCCCTCAGGAATGCTCATGGACTTTAAATGCAATAAGTAATGTGCCGAATCTCTAACATAAGAGCGAGCCTGACTTACAAACGGTTTAAGGTAGTAATCAATGTACTCCGATAAAGGCTCCAAAATAGAGCCACATCCCGATATTATGGGGTGGCCCGGAGGACAGCTCAAGGATTTGTGCAACTTTGGAACAAAGTAGATATATGGGATGGTATAATATTTCTTGTGCAAAAACTGATATTCCTTGTTAGAGATGACCCCCTAAATTATTTGCCTGAAACAATAATTCACTGACCTGTGACTGTATAGAGGCCGACGGGTCTACATCTACCTCCCTATAAAAGGCGGTATCCCGCAACTCTCGTGCTGCTTCTTGCAAATAGGTACTTTTGTCCTGTAACACAACTGCGTCCCCCATTATCAGCTCTTTTAATGATAATCAAGGGATCACTTCTAAACATCTTTAATGCCCGCTTCTGCTTATGGGATAGATGGGAATGTAAACCCTTGGCCTGCTGCTCAATTACTTGAACGCCCCTTAATACTAATCGTTCAAAAGCCACTATAGGTGAGTCAGGGGCTCCCGGGGGAGTCCACTTAGATCTTAATTTCCCCATTAAAAAGGGATCCGGGATTTCCCCCATCCCACCTTGCGTATGAAAATATGCTTTTAATTTCTAAATTCTAAAGAATCTATTCAAATGGCCTCGCGTTTCAAAACTATCATATTGTACCGTAGGCAGAAAGGATACACCAAAATCTAACAGCGCAAGTTGCTCAGGTGAAAAGTTTTTATGTGAAATATTGATAACGCCCGTTATCGATTGTGACCCTGGCGCTTCGGCTTGTTCACTTTCTGTGTTATGGGCTGTATGACCTCTAAAGGGGCCTCCGCATTAGTAGTGGGCAGCCGCAAAAATGAGTCAGATAACCCTTGTGGGTTCTGCTGCAACCCCTCTCCCTCCTTTTGAGATCTATTCAATGTACTTAATACTCCTTCCTCCCCAGAGGATTCACTGGAAGAAGAGAGCTTAAACGTGACTTTTTTTGATGGTCCTGTTTGTCCCTGGTATTTACGGCTCCATCTAGTCTTATCCATCCAGGGATAAACGTATCCCTTTGTGTAATCATACTCGTCACGTTTAAACCTATTAATTTTCTTACCTCTCTGTTCTTTTTTATATTGTTCCATTTGTTTCTCATGCTCCATCAAATTAACTGCATACGGGGTTGGTTCTTCTACTGATTTCAGGCTATCCAGTTTTAATTCTAACTCACCTTTTTGCTCCTCTATTATTCCCTGTCAATAGTCAATAGCATAAGGTCTAACGCACACTGTGAAATAACTTTATTCCATTGCTCAACATATGTGCTCTTCCCTAGGAACCAAGGTTCCTTATAAATTCTCAGACCCCGCGGGATCCTTTGCATATGGCAGTATTCTACTAGTGCTGCCGAATGTAACTCTGACCTGATCAGGGCTTTATTCAACCTCCAGATCTCATCCCAATCAATTGCCATTCCTGGACAATCATGATCAAACAATCTAGTTCCCGATAATAACAACGAAATACGTTCTTCTGATAAGCCTGATTTGGATTCCCATCCACCGGTTGCCATTATTCCCTTAAAATATAGATTAATATATCAATTTCCTAACCCGGGAAATAATTCTCTCATATACCTGTGCAGTATTATAATTTTATAATCCACAGGGACTCAATATATATGCATTACTCATTTTCATCATTTTAATCTTTTTAAATCATTTAATCATTCGTTACCTTCTACTCGGTGGAAAAACTGAAACCCATGAAGTGTGCTCTTATACAAAACATTATTTATTAAGCTTAACAAACATTCTTATAATAATACAACTTATCTCTATTTATTTATACACTTATAATTCCACTACCCTTTTGTTAAGCTCAACAACCACTCTCCCCCAGTTATTTGTGCACTTACTATTCCAGGTATTCCCCCATTTTATCAAAATCAGTACATCTGAAATCCAGTACTTTGAGTTTTGTGCGTCCGCACTCCACCTTCGCCCTTATATCAAACCATACGGTGTGATGATCACTATTACATAGGTGGGCACCCACCTGGATATTGGAAACACTACCCCCATTTGTGAGCACTAGATCCAGCATCGACTCTTCCCTCGTGGGTTCCGTCACCATTTGTCTGAGCAAGGCACTTAGACAGGCATCCACAATCTCCCTACTTCTTTCCGATTCCACAGATGGGACGTTCCAATCCACGTCAGACAAATTGAAATCTCCCAACAGTAGCATCTCCCCTTTCACACCAACCTTTTGAATATCTTCTATCAGACCCTTGTCTAACTTCTCCGTTTGCGCAGGAGGTCTGTAGATAACCCCCGTGTGGATACAGGTTCCGTCTTCTCTTTCTTTCCCCTGGTTCCCTGCATTTCAGCCACTCTGATATTATCTCTCACATACAGAGCCATTCCTCCACCTCTTCAGCCCTCTCTATCCTTCCTAAAAAGATTATAGCCCAGTACGGTCACATCCCATTCATGGGAATTGTTGAACCACGTCTCCGTAATAGCAACAATATCCAAGTTTTCTTCAAACATCAGGGCTTTTAAGTCTTGAACCTTTTTACTTAGACTACGAGCATTTGTGCACATAGCTTTCCATGTGCTTAGTGAGTTTAGGTGGTTTATTATATTCATCTGACCTTTCCCTCTGCCATCATGTTTATTCTGGGGGTAACTTTCTGAAATCCCTTGCTTCCTTTTGTTTCTGTTGGTCCCTTACTCACTGGGGAAGAAAATTGTTAGCAGGTGGGATTACCCTCTTCTCCTCCCCCCTTACAGTGAACAGGGCTGGCTAATAAATTAAACAGGTGCTATTATATACAAACACGAATAGTCTTGGCATGTAACCTCTTAAAGCAAATATAAACAAAACACCAATAGTATTGGCACTTAACTTCTTAAGCCTTATACACTCTAGTATTAGTGGTTACTCTTTGACTCGGGTATTCAGAATCAGTGACTCAGTCCTTCATATACTGTTCAGACCCTGTCAGTCTTGTTTGCTAAGGTAGTAGCTGTAAGCTCTTCCCTCCTGTTTAGTTAAATCAGTGTATGGGTGTGGCTGTGTGGCCTAAGTCCCTCCTCTCCTTTCCTTGCAAGTTCAACCTCTCCCAGTCCCCTCAGATCTCACCTGTCCTGCAGGAGACTTCTTGGGCTGGTGACGTCTTTGCTGGATCCCACGCTGGATAAGCTTGTCCCTGCTGCAGCTTCCTGGAGGCTCTCCCTGGGCCTTTGGGACTAGCTGTCCTCCTCCACTGGGCCCCTAGTGCTGATTGCACCCATAGAGACATTCACCCTTGCTGGGCCCCTAGTGCCGATCGTACCTCGGAGGCCTTCATCCTTGCTGGTCCTCTCTTCAAGAGGAGTCTGCAGTCCAACTGCAGTCTGTCGCGGGAACGAACAAAGTTGACGGGGGCATGTCGGAGGCGTGGTGAAGGTGGGACTGGGGCGTGTTTATCGGCCGAGGAGAGATGGGCACGCTCGGCCAATAATGGAAAAAAGAAGGGCGGCAGAAGCAAGAATTTGGGCCGCTTTTTTTGGACCCTTTTTTTTTTCACGAACAAGTCCACAAAAAGTGCCACAACTGCCCAGATGACCACCCGAGGGAATCGGGGATGACGTCCCGACTCCCCCAGTGGTCACTAACCCCCTCCCACCAAAAAAAAGGACTTTAAAACCTTTTTTTTTCTAGCCTGTATGCCAGCCTCAAATGTCATACTCAGCTCCATCACAGCAGTGTGCAGGTCCCTGGAGCAATTGTTAGTGGGTGCAGTGGACTTCAGGCAGGTGGACCCAGGCTCATCCCCCCCTACCTGTTACACTTGTGCTGGTAAATGGTAGCCCTCCAAACCCCTCCCCCCCAAAAACCCACTGTACCCACATCTAGGTGCCCCCCTTTACCCATAAGTGCTATGGTAATGGTGTAGAGTTGAGGGCAGTGGGTTTTGGGGGGGATTTGGGGGGCTCAGCACTCACGGTAAGGGAGCTATGGACTTGTGAGGTATTTTAATTTTTTATTTTACTTTTTACAAGTGCCCCCTAGGGTGCCTGGTTGGTGTCCTGGCATGTGAGGGGGACCAGTGCACTATGAATCCTGGCCCCTCCCATGACCAAATGCCTTGGATGTGTTCGTTTTTGAGCTGGGCGCCTTCGGTTTCCATTATCACTGAAAACCGATACTGCCCAGCTCAAATCCGCCCAAATCCGATGCATTTGCCCGGCACCAACCGTATTATTGAAAAAAAAGATGGATGCGCATCTTTTTTGAAAATACGGTCTGTCCCGCCCCTTCGCGTACCCGTCCTCGGAGATAGTCGCCCATGGAGATGGGCGTTCGCGTTCGATTATGCGCCTCCATGTCTACTCCCAAGGGATGCTACTCCTTCTTCTGCCCTGAGCTGCTCAAAAAGGCTTTTTAGCCTTGAGCTCAGCTCTCAAGGGCTTCTGCTTTCTATGTCTTCAGAGAAGCATCTAAATGTACTTTCTCTACTGGGATTCAGATTTTCCAACCTTTTTAAAGGCTCTGTAATCACCAGTTCCAGGGTTTCCCCACTAGAGATAATTTTTCACACCCAGCCAGAACCATACAGATGGTTCAGTATGAGTCAAACTCTTCTAAAAAATAAAAACAACTCTTTTACAGAATTCCCAACATGCCACCAATTTGCCTCTCCCCTAAGCTCATGGGGAGCAGGTTTTTATTTCCCTTATTTTGATTCAGCTCTTTCAATACAGTGTGTGTATATAGTTTGAACCACAAGCTTTATTACCCTCAATGAATTAATCCCCTCAAATTGTGTAGAAATGTTCTCATACATCTGTCTGTCCCTACTTGCATGCAGGAAGCTGAAGGACCCTTCCCCACTCCTGCAAAATTTAACAAGTTCAGCATTTCCTGTGCAGCTCTACTACAGTAAGCAGACTGACTGTACTATATTATAATCATAAACACAGTCTTTTCTGTTAAAATCAGTTTCTTTCAATATGGAGAAATACCTTTTCTTTATCTTATCAACTGTCTCTAAGGTGAATGTTCTTACTATTTGTATCTGTTATTACTATTGCAATAGTTTTTATCACCATTCTTGAACGTTATTGCATCTCCATGAATTTTTCTTCCTTTTGTATTTTCAAAAACACAATAAAATTCTCATGGAAAAAAAAGAAAGAAATACTAAACCTGTTTGTGTTTTAAAAGCACTTTAGCAGGATTTTCTCTCTCATCAAAACCCACCTCATGGAGGGGGGGGGGGGGGGGGGGGGAGGGTCACAAGCTTGTCTTAAAACTCTCTTGTCTCTTGGCTGAAAGACCACAGACGTGTTCTAAATCCTGACAAGATGCTTGTTGGGTAACTGGTCTCCTTCCTCAACCATCCCTCATTCCAGTTCTCTTCAACCTACCGATTACCACATTTACTTCTTTCTATTATTTAGGTGTCATCCTGGACTCTAAACTATATGTTCAGCCTCACACTTCTCATGTGACCAAATTTGGTTTTCCACCTTGTGTAGACTATCCTGCTTATTTTCGAAAGACATCGCCGGCCATCTCCTGAAGCCGGCCAAATCGGTATAATGGAAAGATGATTTTGGCCGGCTCCAGCTGCTTTCCATCGCAGAGCCGGCCAGAGTTAAAGGGGGCATTTTGGAAGGGTATGGAAGGCGGGACGGGGGAGTGGTTATGAGATGGCCGGCTTCAGCCGATAATGGAAAATAGATGGCCGGCTCTGACAAGCATTTGGCCAGCTTCACTTGGTCCATTTATTTTCACAACCAAGCCTCAAAAAAGTGCCCCAATTGACCAGATGACTACCGGAGGGAATCGGGGATCACCTCCCCTTACTCCCCCAGTGGTCACCAACCCCCCCCACCCAAAAAAAAAATGTAAAACATTTTTTCCCAGCCTCTATGCCAGCCTCAAATGTCATACCCAGCTCAATGACAGCAGTATGCAGGTCCCTGGAGCAGTTTTAGTGGATGCAGTGCACTTCAGCCAGGTGGACCCAGGCCCATCCCCCCCTACCTATTACACTTGTGGTGGTAAATGTTGAGCCCTCCAAACCCCACCAAAACCCACTGTACCCACATATACTACTATACTACTATAAATCACATCTATAGCACTACCAGTCGTACGCAGTGCTTTAGGTGCCCCCCTTCATCCCTAAGGGCTATGGTAGTGGTGTACAGTTGTTGGGAGTGGGTTTTGGGGGGATTTGGGGGGCTCAGCACCCAAGTACATGAGCGTCGATCTAGGTGCTTGTTGAATGACTGTGAGCTGGGATTCTAAATATTTCTAGGATAAGCAGCATAAAATCTGTTTTACTGTTCTGGGATCTTGCCAGGTACTTGTGACCCGGATTGGCCACTGTTGGAAACAGGATACTGGGCTTAATGGACCTTCTGTCTGTCCCAGTATGCCAATGCTTATGTTCTTGTACACTACCCAGCCTTGCACTCTCTCTCATGCCTGCCATCCACCTTTCACTCTCCCCACTTCTTTTTCTCCTTTTCTTCTCCATTCCTCCTCTAACCCAGTCCCTTCCTTTATGCCCCACCCCTCACTTCTCATCTCCTCTTTCTTTCCTCCACTCTAACGCCCCCTCTAACCTTATGCTCCATTTTGCCAGCAGTAGTTGTCTAGGTATGGTCCCGGGTCCAGTTCACAGAGGCAGTGGGTTCGTAGAGGCAGTGGGTTCCCAAAGAATACACAATCCACACGGGTTTGGATATATATATAGAAAGTATATTGTATTTACATATATAGGCTCACAGCACTTAGTACAGCTAAATATTACATTGCTGTATCTGTGTGTGTGGGTTTAGATGGGAATCAATGAGAGAAAGGTAAGAATGGGGGGGGGGGGGGAGTGCAGAGAAAGAGAGAAGCCTTGAGGTAGGGTTGAAGGTGTGTATGTGTGCAGAGAAAGAGCCTAAGAAAGCAGAGCCATGTGCTCTGAGTAGGGCTGAAGGAGACGGGGGGGGGGGGCAGTGCCAGGGGCTCTGGTGGCTGAAGATAAGAAAGAAAGAAAGAAAGAAAGAAAGAAAGAAAGAAAGAAAGAAAGAAGTCAGCAGAGCCATGTGCTTCTCCTTTATATACCTCAGGAACAGAAAGGGATCAAATAACTTCTTTCCTTCCCAGCCAAACTCCAGTTTAATTTCCTGATGCAAAGAAGGTGACCATTTTCACAAGTTCTACTCTTTGAAGTCCCTAGTTTTGGAGCCTCTCTGGCTTTCTTTGTTCTCAGACAGCCCTGCTCCCAGATGCCCAGAGAGGACATAGGTATGTTAATTAGGGGTAATTTGAGAAACAAAGGGGCTAGCAGACAGCTGGGCAGCATTTGGTCCATCTGCCATCCTAGGCTTCTTGAGGGAGGGGAGAGTTATCAGGAGGTCAATTTGCCATCCTCAGAGCTTCCTGAGGGAGGGGTGAGTTATCAGAAGCTGGTTTCATAAATCCTGACATCCAGCAATCCTGACACATATGTCTCCTCCTTTCTAACTCTGCCCATTCCCTTATGTTCTACTCCTTTTGCATATGCAAGCAGATGCAAACAAACAGACAGGCAAGCAAATAAATGGACCTCCCGCAATAGGCACTATTGCTTAATTGAAATATGCCCAAAATGATTTGAGAATTTTGGGATAAAAGATGCAAAGGCATCAAAACTCACACATAAACTAGCTATCTGAAAGAGACCAAAGATGACAGCATATTTGGGATAAATGTAGACATAAGCATACATTTTCAAAAGAAACCCCCATGGCATGCATTCTAGAACTGCCCTTTTTTTTTTTGGCTAACCCCATTTGCAAAGAAAATGTTTCTGCATCTGATATAGGAAACATAGAGGGGCATAATCAAACGCAAACGCCTATCTCCATGGGCGTTTATCTCAGAGAACAGGTCTGTGAAGGGGCAGGCTGAACTGTATTTTCGAAAAAAATGACATTTTTGAGCTGGGCGTTTGTTTTTTTTTAGCGATAATGGAAACTAAAAACGCCCAGCTCAAAAACGTCCTAATCCGAGCCATTTGGTCTTGGGAGGGGCCAGGATTGGTAGTACACTGGCCCCCCTGATATGCCAGAACACCAACTGGGCACCCTAGGTCAGTGCGGTGGACTTC
Source organism: Microcaecilia unicolor (assembly GCF_901765095.1). Lineage (NCBI taxonomy): Eukaryota > Metazoa > Chordata > Amphibia > Gymnophiona > Siphonopidae > Microcaecilia > Microcaecilia unicolor. The sequence goes on along the minus strand of NC_044032.1, from coordinate 576,782,921 downwards.
AGAAAAAGCTCCCACATGCATAGCTCCCTTACCATGTGTGCTGAGCTCCCAACCCCCAACCCCCCTCCCCCAAAACCCTCTACCCACAAATGTACAACACTACCATAGCTCTTAGGGGTGAAGGGGGGCACCTACATGTGGGTACAGTGGGTTTTGGAGGCCTCCCATTTACCAGCACAAGTGTTGCAGGTGGGGGGGGGGGATGGGCCTGGGTCCACCTGGCTGAAGTGCACTGCAGTACCCACTAAAAGTGCTCCAGGAACCTGCGTACACGCAGGCTTCTAGGACTGGTTGCTCCTGTATAACATTGGCACACCAATTGACACCTGAAGACTAATCTCTACGAAAACGTCCTTTATTGGAATAAGCACTTTTACTCACAGTTAACTGCAGAGGTTGTGCCCCACTGGCAACGAGTCTCCCTGGTACTGAGATTAGCAGTAGGTCAGAGTTGGCAGAATGCAGTACAATGCCCTCTTTCAGCCACATTCAAGGTAAGAACTAAGTTGTCTAACATGGCTAACACAGGAAAAGGAACTAAAACTGGCTTACAAAAATGGCCACTACCGCATGGACTACAACAGGAAACACAACAGGGCACACTCTGACCCAGTAGGCAGGGGGAAAAGCACCATGGGAGAAGAGCCTACCAACTACCAACATCGTGAGACTGTAACACAAGCTAATGAAATCACGGAGCCCAATACCCTACACCCACCACAATGCAATGCTGATGTGACCCTGTAATGCACCCGAGAGCCACATCTGACCCAGGGAAAGGCTGTGAGAGGATAGAACACATTCTACTGTCATGGAGGTGGGTATGGCATTTGAGGCTGGCATACAGGCTGGGAAAAAAGTTTTTAAAGTGGGGTTTTTTTGGTGGGAGGGGGTTAGTGACCACTGGGGAAGTCCGGGGACATCATCCCCGATTCCCTCCAGTGGTCATCTGGGCAGTTGGGGCACTTTTTTGGGACTGGTTTGTGTAAAAAAAGGGTCCAAAAAAAGTGACCCAAACTCGCGGTAAAAACGCCTTTTTTTTTTTTTTCGATTATCAGCTACAGATGCCCATCTCTCCTCGGCTGATAACCATGCCCCAGTCCTGCCTCCGACACGCCTCCGACACGCCCCCGACACGCCCCCGTCAACTTTATTAATTTCCGTGACGGAGTGCAGTTGGAAACGCCCAAAATCGGCTTTTGATTATACCGATTTGGGCGCCTTTGTGAGAAAAACGTCCATCTCCTGATTTGGGTTGAAATATAGGCATTTTTCTCTTTCGATTATAAGCTGGATTGTGTATTTTCAAAGCACTTAGACTTACAAAGTTCCATAGGTTACTACACGGAACTTTGTAAGTAAGTGCTTTGAAAATGATTCTCTGATCACATGAACTGCCAGTCATTATTGGCCCTCTAATTCTTGAAGGTTAATGTGTATTATGAGAAAGTTGATTGCACAAATAGAAATTTATTTGCAATGAATAACAGTGTATTTGTCTTAGACCAGGCCCTATAAAACATTTTGGAGATTATATAGATATGAAAATCCTTCAGCATTAACTTCTTTAGCATAAGTAAATTTCCTGAAAAAATGTTTTGGAGCACAGGTAACTCTAGGGTGTTGGACAAGTCACTTGAGTCTTAGAGGCATTATACCCATGCTTTTGGTGGTGGAAACTGAAAACTTTCTCAGATAGAGTAAACAAGTCTTTTATGTACTGAGCAACAAGGCAGAACAAAGTGTTGGCTTAGATTAGGCAAAGATTAGTGCAATACAATATCTCAGTGACAGCAAATGACAGACCTGAGATGGAATGTTCCCCACCCTTAATCTCAGGCCATGTGTTTGTGCCTGTTTTCCTATATCTTGGACTGATCTGGTTTTTTACTTCTGCCTGGACCTGCTGATGTTCTGCATTGGTGATAACAGGTACAGTAACTCATCTAATGAGGATTTTGACCTGCCAATCATCCGTGTCCTGATTTACAGTGGGTGCAGTGGCCCACTCATTTACACGCTCAGCTGTGAAATCAGTTTTTATCTCCATACCTTTGATCAAGAATGAACATTTCTGTATGTTCTTAATTTTCCTTTCATACAGTCATAATCTTGGTGTTGATGTCCACACTTTTGGATACAGAATAATTTTTCTAGGGAATGTTGAAACTGCTCTCTGCATTACCCATATCAATTTTACTTCCATATATCACTTCTCCATTACTGGTATCAGTCACTTTTCCATAAATTGCGACTGTGAGGTTTTCTTTTGGGGACTGAGGCTGAAATTTCAACTTGTATGAGATGAATGTTTTTATGTTTAATGTTGTAACCTACCCTGTATGGTTTGTTAAGCTGAAAGTGACAGGCTATACAACTGTGGATTAAGTACATAAGCATCACCATGCTGGGACAGAGCAAGGGTCCATCGAACCCAGCACCCTGTCACTGACAGCGGCCAAAAGAACAAGCAATTTGTCCCGCCCATCCTATAAATACTGTATTCCCTCGTCCATTCAATAACATTCTATGGCTTTTTCCTCCAGGAAGCCATCCAACCCTTTTTTGAAGTCCGCTAGGTTAACCGCCTTAACCACCTTTTCTGGCAGCGAATTCCAGAGTTTAACTACGCGTTGAGTGAAGAAAAATGTCCTCAGATTCGTTTTAAATTTACCACACTGCAGCTTCATCACATGCCCCCTTGTCCTAGTATTTTTGGAAAGCATAAACAGACGCTCCACATCGACCCATTCCATTCCATTCATTATCTTATAGACCTCTATCATATCATCCCTCAGCTGCCTTTTCTCCAAGCCGAAGAGCCCCAGCCTCTTCAGCCTATCCTGATAGGGAAGCCGTCCCATATTCCATATCATCTTTGTCGCCCTTCTCTGCAAAGTTGAACTAGATTAAATTAAAACTGAAATATGTCACTGTAAAGCTCAGCTTGTTTGTTTGTTTCATATAGAAACTGAGTGTGATCAACAGAGTGAAAGCTAAGTAATTTATTTAGGGGTCCTTTTACTAAGATGTGCTAAAAGATTTAGCAAATGCTAACAATAAGCGCGTGCTAAATGATAAGATGCCCATAATATAAGGGCCTCTATTATCAAGCTGTATTAGTGATTCCTATGCGGCAAGTCAGATGGAGCCCATTCAAAGTGAATGGACATTCTCAGCATTACTGCACCCAAGCTGCTAGCGTGGCTTGATAAAAGAGGTCCTAAATCCTTTAGCGCACCTTAGTTATTAGGGATGGGTTGTCATTTGTAATAGCATGTTTATTTATTTATGTAAAATATTTATTAACTGCACTATCCACAGTTCTAGGCGACATGTTGTATGTTGTGAACAGATGAAAACAAATGTTTTCCAACAATAGTGTGCGCACTTTGCAAATAGTGCACATTAATTGCAAGACGTGCACACTGTGTACAAAGAGGGTACAATCTTTTGGAAAGAGGACATTTTCTTTCTTGATAGTAAGCGGACCTTACAAGACTGGGAGACTGGGCGTCTAAATGGCAGATGACGTTTAATGTGAGCAAGTGCAAAGTGATGCATGTAGGAAAGAGGAACCCGAATTATAGCTACGTCATGCAAGGTTCCACGGTAGGAGTCACAGACCAAAAAAGGGATCTAGCCTAGGTATCGATGATGATACGTTGAAACCTTCTACTCCGTGTGCTGCTGTGGTTAAGAGAGCAAATAGAATGTTAAGTATTATTAGGAAAGGAATGGAAAACAAAAATGAGGATGTTATAATGCCTTTGTATTGCTCCGTGGTGCGACCGCACCTCGCATATTGTGTTCAATTCTGGTCGCCGTATCTCAAAAAAGATATAGTGGAATTAGAAAAGGTGCAGAGAAGGGCAACGAAAATGATAAAGGGGATGGGACAACTTCCCTATGAGGAAAGGCTAAAGTGGCTAGGGCTCTTCAGCTTGGAGAAAAGGCGGCTAAGGGTAGATGTGAAGCGTCTGTTCATGCTTTCCAAAAATACTAGGACTAGGGGGCATTTGATGAAGCTACAATGTAGTAAATTTAAAACGAATCGGAGAAAATATTTCTTCACTCAACGTGTAATTAAACTCTGGAATTTGTTGCCAGAGAATGTGGTAAAGGCGGTTAGCTTAGCGGAGTTTAAAAAAGGTTTGGACCGCTTCCTAAAGGAAAAGTCCATAGACCGTTATTAAATGGACTTGGAGAAAAATCCACTATTTCTGGGATAAGCAGTATAAAATGTTTTTGTACATTTTTGGGATCTTACTGGGTATTTGTGACCTGGATTGGCCACTGTTGGAAACAGGATGCTGGGCTTGATGGGCCTTTGGTCTTTCCCAGTATGGCAATACTTATGTAGTACATGCATGCATACACATGTGCATTGGTTTGTCACCGTTGTGGCCATGACCTCTCCCGGACGTACCTTGTTTCTGGTGGTCGGCTTCTGTGCTGGCTTCTGTTTCCTCTGTCTGTCCTTTCTGAGCTAGCTCTGTCTCTCTGTGCTGGCTGCTTCCAGCAGCATGACTCTAATTGCCTCGCTATACTGCAGCTGTGTGGGTTTAGCCTCTCTGTGTTTCACTATGCTGTCTGCCTGTGTCTGGTAGTTGTGACATGGTGGGGCAGGACCTTGATGGGGAGGTGGTGTTCTTCCCTTCAGGGCCTTTGCAACGTTTGCATTTGCGCTTTCTATAGGGCCAGGTCAGTGTTAGTGCAGTGTGCACTTTTGTCTTATGTGTTTAGCTTCCCTGCTTTTCCCTTGTGGTTCCCCTGCTTTCCCTTCTGGTGCTTTGGAAGCACTTCTGTGTTTGGTGCTTTGGGAGCACTTCTGTGTTTGGTGCTTTGGAAGCACTTCGGGTAGTTTGGTGCTTAGAAGCACCTTGGTTAGTTTAGTGTTGTAGAGCCCTGCTGTAGCTTGGTGCTTAGTAGCACCTGTGTTAGTTTATGTGTTTAGGTTCCCTGCTTTCTCCCTGTGGCTCCCCTGTTGTCCCCTGATTAGTATACTGCTGTGGCGCACTGCTGTAGCCTGGTGCTTAGAAGCACCTTTGTTAGTTTGTGTGTTTAGGTTCCCTGCTCTTTCCCTGTGGCTCCCCTGCTTACCCTAGTGGGCTATTAGTAGCACTTCTGTTAGTTTAGGGCTCAGGAAGTCATTGTGTGGAGGAGTGGCCTAGTGGTTAGGGTGGTGGGCTTTGGTCCTGAGGAACTGAGTTCGATTCCTGGCACAGGCAGCTCCTTGTGACTCTGGGCAAGTCACTTAGCCCTCCATTGCCTGCCGCATTGAGCCTGCCATGAGTGGGAAAGTGCGGGGTACAAATGTAACAAAAATAAAATAAAAATTTTGTTAGTTCAGTGCTTAGGAGCACTTTTGTTGGTTTCTGTTGGGAGCACCCCTGTTAGTTCAGTACCTAGGAGCATTCCTGTTTCAGGTTTGTTCCAGTATCCTGGTCCTGGTGTTATCCTGTATCCAGTAAGTTCTGCCGGCCACTCAAACTCAGGAGCTCGACTCCTGGGGGGGTCAGTGGCTAAGTGCAGGTGAAGCTGTGTGGACCAGTCCGGTGTACTCCAGTCCAGAGTGTTCCGGTCCTGTGTGCTCCAGTGCGGTGTGTTCCAGTCCAGTACGAACCAGTTCGGTGTACTCCAGTCCAGTGTGCTCCAGTCCAGTGCGGACCAGTCCGGTGTACTCTAGTCCAGTGTGTTCCGGTCCAGTGTGTTCCAGTCCGGTGTGTTCCAGCTCGCTGGGCGGTGCCTGCAGTCCTTGCCTGTGCCGGTGTGCTAGCCCAGTGTTGGTTGGTGGGTTTTGCCTGCTGCTATCGCTCCTCGTCAGCAGCCTGAGGGCTCACGTTTGCTCCAGAGCCCATCCCCGCGGGCTCTAAACCTGAGAACCTGACAGTTTGTGCATCCACACCAGTTATGTTAGAAAGATTCAAGCATGATCCGATATCACAAAATATAGACAATGTAAATTCTTTAGGTAAGAGTTTGTAAGTTCTGTAGCACAATTAGATTTGTATAGGAAGTAACAGAAATGTATATTTTACTATATAAAAATGTTGCATTCTGATATTTCTTTTGTGTCAAAATAATATGTTTTGTTCTTTATTTTGGGTGTGGAAGGGAAGGTATCTTGGAGGTCTGTGCTGGAAAAGGAGGAGGTTAGAGGAGCAGGGGGAGTGGACATAGGAGAGAAACATGGAAAGGAAGTTTAGGAAAAGGAATAGAGGATGAAGAAGTGATACCGGGAGCAGAGAGAGAAGAGGGAAGAATGATAAGGGGAGAAATCATGGTTCAGAGAGTGAGGATGAGAAAGAAAGAGAGGGTAGATACACTTTCCACTTCCAGCTCATGCCAGTCCCTTCTCTCTCTCTCTCTCTCTCTCTCTCTCTCACACACACACACAAACAAACACTCACACACCACACATAGGAGCCAACTTTTCAGACTGATTGGGGGTATTGAACCCATCACAAATTACCCATACTTAGGCAAAATGAAGGCATTTGATTAATATTAGGAGTGCTCAAGTACCCACAGAGCTGGTTCCTACAGACACACACACATACACACAGTAATAATATTAATAATGGGTGCTTCTATCCCACATTATCCCTAGGTTCAGAGAAATGTAACATAAGAATAACTGAAACATAAATCAGGAAGTTACAATTAATAATTACAAAAAAACTTACAATAAAAGTTTTGAAAATAAAAATAAATTCAAAGAAACTGAAACTGAAGATGAGTATAAACTAATATCTAATGGTAGCAAATTCCAATGTTTCACTAACTGAAATACAAAGGATATACTATATGAAGATTTTAGCTTCATTCCTTTAAAAGAGATATTCTAATAAAAGGTAACTGTGCGTTTGACTGTCATAAGATCTGCCAAGGAAAATAATTAGATGAGTTATTCCAGTTGGACAATTACCCTCCAATGATTTAAAAACCAGACAACAGATTTTAAAAATTGTATAAGCCTTTGTTCGAGTGAAGAGCAATCAACAATGGAGAAACATGATCAAACTTTGCTTTGCCAAAAATCATCCTAGCGGCTGTATTCTGATCAACTGTAATCTAGTTAACTGTTTTTCAGTAACACCAACATATACCCCCTAATTCTATAAAAATCTCCAAAAATTGCACAATGCAAATTTGGGTGTGCACCCAATTTGCATGCACAACTTAACTAAATAATAAACTAATTAGCACCAATAATTGGCTTTTTAACAAGCAATTATTGGCACCAATTAGATTTAATTAATATTTGCATGCAAAAATTAGGCGTTGGATCCTTGCCTACAATTCATGTGTGATCTGAAAAAGGAGGTGCAGAAGGAGGGTCATGGGCATAACAGGGACATTCCTAAAATTAATGCTCATTTTTTTTTTTGTTACATTTGTACCCTGCGCTTTCTCACTCATGGCAGGCTCAATGCGGCAGGCAATGAAGGGTTAAGTGACTTGCCCAGAGTCGAAAGGAGCTGCCTGTGCCGGGAATTGAACTCAGTTCCTCAGGACCAAAGTCCACCACCACCCTAACCACTAGGCTACAGAGATTCATGCCTAATGTAGGTACATACATTTGAACAACATTTCAGTTGGTGGAAATGGCCGTGCCTAAAGTTAGGTGCAATTCCTGGGCATAAGCGCTATTCTATAAAGAGCTCTGAGACCTAGATTTTGATCTCAAGGGGCTTAAACGGACTTTAAAGATGGTCCTCTCTTCACTGAAGCAGTACTGCTTTCAAATAAAACTTCTGAAACTCCATACTCTTGTTTTCTGTGGTACTATTTTGCTGCTTGTCCCTTGGATCTTTTAGCACCAGCCTCCTTCATTATTTGGGGAGATCAATGGGCTACAACTCTCCAGAAATCAGTCAAATTAATGCTGCAGTACTGTTCAGCCAGGTCACATCATAGTAGATGATGACAGATAAAGACTGTACGGTCCATCCAGTCTGTCAACAAGATAAACTCATTACATATGGTATGATGTGATACTTCATATGTATACCTGACCTTGATTTGTCCTTGCCATTTTCAGGGCACAGACTGTAGAAGTCTGCCCAGCACTGTCCTTGTTCTAAATTTCTGAAGTTGTTGAAGCCCCTAAAAAGCTCCACTACAGTCCATCCAAATCTATTCAGGTACGATCAGAGCACAGACCGTAGAAGACTTGCCCAGCACTGGCTTTGTTTCCCAATTAGCGGTGTTGCTACCTAATCTCCGATAAGCTTCTAAAGGCATCAGATATTCAGACAACAGCCTCATTTGCTTAATTGTTTTGATGTTAAAATGCTTAATAGAAAGCATAGGAGGTAACTGGTGCTAGGTGTTGTATTAAGTTTGGGAACTTGTATGGTCATTTACCCAGGATGGGAAGACAACGGAAACAGACTTGGACAGTTTCCTACAAATGGTCAAAATGCTATAGTTGGTAGGTGGGATATATCCTTAGTAGTATAGAGCAACAGAGCAAAGAAACCTGGATTGACTAAATGGTCTTTATCTGCTGTCATCCACCATGTTACTATGCACTAAATCAGCACTTAGCCTCACAACCTGGAGCAGAGTACATAAATTTCGTTATCTCAGCCTATTATTTTTTGTCTATGTAAAGGAGTCTATAAGAAGCCACTGCTCCCCCTAAATAACACTCCATCACAGTGGTATAACTACCTTAAACCTCACATTCCTGTTTAGGGTGGAAGTGAGATGGGAGGGGTGGAGCCAGGAAGATGTGGTCTAGAGAGTATAAAAGCTCAGGGTGCAGCTAGGATGAGGAGGCCCAGAGGGAAGCAGCGAAATCTCACTGCATACACCTCTACCATGTATATGTGAGCCACAACCACAACAGGTAAGGCTAAGTTCAACTTGGGACCTTGTGGATCTGTATCCTTGAACCAGCTGGAAGCTGGCTGGTGAATGTTATCTGTTGGAGACAGGACTGGTGTCTCTGGTTACCCAGAGTCAAGCAGAGTGTACTGCCTTGCTGAGACAGTAGTGTATGCCATGGCCCTGCAGAAGCAGGTCACGAAAGGAGGTTCCTATATCCAAGCACTAGCTTTTTTATGTGTATTTTCTCCACTACCTGTGAACTGAACAGGAACCCCCTACCTGGCACCTTTAACAAATATTATTTTTCTTCACCTTAACCATTGTATTGTTTCACTTTATCCATGCTCCTGGCCCGCCTTAGTTCACATTACCACAGTTTACTTCTGCACATATAATTACACAGTATTTTTTTTTTTTGTAACAAAAGACTTCTTGTTATGGTCTTATTAGTGTAGACAGCCCCAGAGGTGGATACACCAACAAATAGTGTCTGTGGATAAAACACAACAAATGTCCTCAATGTCCTTCTCCCAATCTCGAACACTAGTCAAAAAGTCCCCTGTAATTTGCGGGTTCACTTACAATAAAACAATATCTCTTGCATGTCCCATAATAAAAGTTTGGAAAAAGGAAAGAGGAAGCTGCTATATTGATAAAAGCCCTTCCCAAAGTCCCCAAATATATACAATATCAAGGATATGAAAGCAATGAGACAGTACATAAAAACAATGTATTTGCAAAAAGAACCAAAGTTTCTTAAAACATTAACAATTCTACATCTCTTCTGAGATGTACTCTCTCTCTCCTATGTTCTCAGGCATCTCTTTCACTCCTGCTCCACTGGCTGGGCTCTATATGCTTCTATTTGTTTTTGTAAGTGCCTTCTTTCTTTGTCAGGATGGTTAGCAGTCACTATCCTCTTTATCCTCTCTTCAAGCACTATTCCTTCTCACATCATCACAACTTCATACAGATGGTAGAGGCTCTCACCCCTCTGGAAGAAATTTCTAGGGCAGGTTTTCATCATAAACTAGTTCATGCATCCTGCTTTTCTTACATTGGCACGCAACTGTGGAATACACTACCACTTAACGTAAAAAATATTCATGACCTTATCAACTTCCGAAAATCACTAAAGACCTACCTTTTTAACAAGACTTACCATAATAATAAATAACAGAAACTCAAACACATCATTACTTACTAGAGAATCTGTCTGTTTTTTTGATTTATCGAATTGTTTAATCAGTCTGTTTTCTGATTTATTGAATTGATTTTATCCATTATGTTACACTTGTTCTTTATGTAACCAATGGTTTTATCTACTCTTGATTGATGATTGTTAAGATGTATTGTTGTAAGCCACACTGAGACTGCAAATAGGTGGGAAAATGTGGGATACAAATGCAACAAATAAATAAATAAACAACTTTCATCTCCATTCACAGGATATTCGTATTCATAAGTAGTCATTTTGACAAAGTTATTCCTTATCTTGTATTTTATTAGTATGTTTTAAGAAATTCTAAAAATGCGTATGTTTTTACTTTTGTCTTCTATAAGAAATGTCACAGGTGGAACTAGCAGAAGATCAGCAAAAAAAAAAGTCAGGCCAACCGTCACGACTTGAAGACTACTAGGTGGCAACTAAAGCATGCCACAGGAGCAACAGGGAGACCAGTGCCTTCCACGTGAAGACAGGAGCAGCAGTGCAGCCCACAGAGTTGTACAGCTGGAGTCTCAATGCCCTGCCTGCTGGTTAAAGAGAAGGAACTGCAAGTATTGGTAGAGTGGGGATGGGAGGGAAAGAGATGAAGTGGAGATGTTGAAGTAGGGATGGAAGAGAAATGAGGGAAAGAAGGGGGAGGAGCATGAAACAGTATGTCATTATCACCTATGCCCAGGCTTAAATCAGAGCAAACTGCAGCCACAGGTTGCTAGGGGAAGAGAGGGTGTGGATAAGACTGTTTCAGGGATGTGTTTCTATATGCTCTATTTTTCTATGTTAAACTGATGGTTTTGTGTAATTTGTGTCTTTTTTTTTTATAAACTACATTGGATTGACTGAGGCCTTTCTTTTCTAACTCGCTTTTTCACTCTTTAGTTTAATCTTTAGTGTTATTGAAAATTTGATTACTGTAATGCTGTTTACTCGGGCTTTAAAGTCTCTCTTATCAAAAAAACTTCAAACAGATCAGAATACTGCAGCTTGTCTCATATGTAAAGCACCTTGATTCACCAATGGGCTCATTTTCGAAAGAGAAGGACGCCCATCTTTCGACATAAATCAGAAGATAGACGTCCTTCTCACAGGGTCGTCCAAATCGGCATAATCGAAAGCTGATTTTGGATGTCCCCAACTGCTTTCCGTCGCAGGGATGGCTAAAGTTCAAGGGAGCATATCGGAGGCGTAGCGATGGTGGGACATGGGCGTGCCTGACACTAGGATGTCCTCGACCCATAATCGAAAGAAACAAGGACGTCCCTGATGAACACTTGGACGGCTTTACCTGGTGATGTTTTTCTTATGACTAAGGCACAAAAAGGTGCCCAAAATGACCAGATGACCACCGGAAAGAATTGAAGATGACCTCCCCTTACTCCCCCAGTGGTCACTATCCCCCTCCCACCCTCAGAAAACATCTTTAAAAATATTGATTGCCAGCCTCTATGCCAGCCTCAGATGTCATACTCAGCTCCATCACAGCAGTATGCAGGTCCCTGGAGCAGTTTTAGTGGGTGCAGTGCACTTCAGGCAGGCGGACCCAGGCCCATCCTTCCCTACCTGTTACGTTTGTGGAGGAAACAGCGAGCCCTCCAAAACCCACTGTACCCACATATAGGTGCCCCCCTTCATCCATAAGGGCTATGGTAATGGTGTACAGTAGTGGGTAGTGGGTTTTGGGGTTTTGGGGGGGGGGGCTCAGCACACAAGGTAAGGGAACTATGTACCTGGGAGCGATTTATGAAGTCCACTGCAGTGCCCCCTAGGGTGCCCAGTTGGTGTCCTGGCATGTTAGGGGGACCAGTGCACTAGAAATGCTGGCTCCTCCCATGACCAAATGGCTTGCATTTGGTTGTTTCTGAGATGGACGTCCTTGGTTTCCATTATTGCCGAAAATCAGAAACGACCAAGTCTAGGGACGACCATCTCTAAGGACGACCAAATTTGTTATTTCAAAATGATTCATCTTACTGCTTAGATATTTTTACCTATTATTGTTTTGTATTTTTGTTATTGCTCTCTTATTGTAATTTGCTTTAAAAGTTTTGATGTAAGCCACATTGAATCCGAACTTCTTTGGGATAATGTGGGGTACAAATGCCATAAATAAATAAATATCTTGATAATTACTGTATATAAAATTTTAAAGAATGGCATGGCTGTACGTTACCATCCATACAAAAGGTTTAAATTTGCAATTTTCATTTGCCCTGCCTAACGGGGACCTGGACTGTACAATTTCTTTTCTCTTCTGTCACCTTCTTGTAATCCTCTGCTGCCTCAGGCCTGTATTGATGGCTCTACCATTTACCACTGATTGTAGTTTTCTTCAGCCACTTACCTGAAGCCATCAACAATCCCAAGTAACAGAGTACATTAAACTAATCACATTCTTTCAGTTCAAAACAAAGAGAAGGAAAGGAAACTAAAAGGATTTTGAGACCCAGTAACCAGATAGATGGTAAGTACGAGTTACTTCTTTATTTTAAAGCTAATTTGGGGTATAGAGAATGTGGTGCTGAAGTTAACAAAATTGGTACTTTTATTGCATAAACACATATTCAAACAATTCTTCATGCAGAACAATTTAACCAATAGTTTAAATCTCTTTTAACAGGTACAGTAATGCTGTTCTGGAACAACAGTGAAACTATCAGATAAGCACTGACCAGATTATCTTGCTTTTTTTCTTTTACTCTCTAGCTATAACTTTCTTTTGTAGTGTATGTCTTAAAAATCGATTCTTTGTGATCTAATTTATGTTTTTCAGGTGCAGACATCCAGAACAAGTCTCTAGAAAAGGTAAGTTTGACTAAACTCAGGGGCCCTTTTACTAAGGCGTGTAGGCGCCTATGCGCATCAATTTGGAACTACCACCCGGCTATCGCATGCCCCCGCAGTAATTCCATTTTTTACATGCATCTGATACGTGCAGCTGAAAATATTTTTTATTTTCTACGGTGTGGTGCTAACTGGGCGGTAATCGGCAGTGTATGTGCACTGATGATTACTGCCCGGGTTAATGCATGAGACCTTACCACTAAGTCAATGGGTGGCGGTAAGGTCTCAGGCCCAAAATGGATGCATGTCAATTTTTATTTTGCCACATGTCCATTTTCAGCCAAAAAAGGCTTTTTTTTGCAGGCGCACTGAAAAATGGACCTGTGCACATGCCTACAACAGCGTAGGCCATTTTTGGGTGCACCTTAGTTAAAAAGACCCCTCAGTGGCTTCTCGGTGTTCTTTCCTTTGCTGTATATGGAGGTGCAAACTTATATTTACTTTGGTTTCTCTTTGCGCTTCTTTTCTTCACCTTGTGTGACCATTGGAGTTCAGGTTCTTTTCTTCCAGCTTTAGAACCTATTGCCTCACACTTTAAAACAAATCAATTAAAAATACTTTCTTCCTGTCTAACATCAGGAACAGCCCTAGCTAATGCATACAGATTACTGGGGCTTTCTAGCTAAGATAATAAATGTTAATTTTGCAACCCTAAATAATTATCCTGTACTTTTCACTGTGTACCCTAACTAAAGAAGGGTACTCTTCTTTGCACACTGCAGTCACACTGCCCACAGCAACTCAGTCTCTCCAAAAAGGTGCAAACTCCCACACTGTCACACTTGCAAATCATGCATAGTACACTGTTTTACTTCAGGTCCAACCTTATGCCTTGTGGACCTGTTTCCCTTAGGACTGGGACTAATCTGCTTAAATAAACCTGTTTCACACAGTCACACAATTGGTTTCTCTTCTTTAATCTTAATTAGAAAACTCTCAAACAGCACACAAGTAATAAGAAATCAGTTTTTAGATTTTCTTGAACAAATCCCACACCTTTCACTTCCAGCTCACTTTACCTCACTCAGTACTTAAGTAATTGAAGAAAAACTAACTTTCAAACACTTTTTGGTTTAGATATCTACCACACAGTCAGAGCTCTCTCACATGTCCTCACTCTTTGGTGTCTTCAGCCCCTCTCCTCATGTCTGCAAGCAGGGTTGCCAGGTGGAAAATTTTTTTCCTACCCAATCCAGCCTAAAAACAGCCCAAAACCCGCCCAAACTCAAACCCCGCCCCTGACACCCCCACCCCCGCGTCATCACCCCCGCCCCCGCCGTCATCAACCCCGCCCCGCCGTCATCAACCCCGCCCAGAATGTCACTAACCCTGCCCAAAACGTCACTAACCCCGCCCCCCGCGGCCGAAAAAAACGCCTGAAAACCGCCGAAAAGAAAAAAAAGAAGCCCAAAAAACCGCGACCCGCCGCGGGCAAAAATTTCCCGCGGCAGGTCGCGGAAAACCGCCCAATTGGGCGGTAAAACCGCCCACCTGGCAACACTGTCTGCAAGGCAAGTTGTTGCTAAGGGAGACAGTAACTTTGATTACATCAGCTGCCTCACTAGCTAATCAGATCTCAGATTACATGTTTTGAAACATGGACACTAACTGAAATTTCTTCAATCTCCATTTTAAAATAGAATTTCTCCATAGAGAATAATAGGAAAGTTGCATTTGTAATAAAAATACAAAAAAAATTACTATGAAATTTTTCAAAATGTCCTATAATCCTTAGTGCTGTTAAACCATACATACTGTACTTTTTTTCAAAAATTTAAACACAGATTTAAGGGTGTTCACATATTTTTGTCATAAATTACTTTCAAAACCCCCATAAAACCAGAGACATGCACTTTAATAAAATTCTGCATTACCCCACACATCCCAAGTGACTACCACTCAAAAAAAATGAAATTTAAAACTCAGAACTGGCCCCAAACTAAAACCTTCACATTTGACCACAAAAATTTTTTTCAAAAAATGTAAAAGCATTAACCCACCTAAAGAGATTCTCAGGAACCCATAACTACTACCAGATTCCTCCAAAATAAACCCCTTAAAACCTGACCCAATGGGATCAAAAAATACATTTAAAAAATAAACTAAATAAAATCCTAGACCACCAGACCCCTTAGCTTTATCCCCAGCATAGCTCAGGTCCACCTGTACCTGCTGCTTGTGCTCTACACTAGCACCCCAAAGATTTCTTTGACTCAGAGGGGCATAATCGAACGGCGCCGGCTAAATAGATCACCGGCGATTTCTTTTGGCTGCGGCACAACAGCTGGCCAGAACCGTATTATCGAAAAAAATGGCCGGCCATCTTTTTTTTTTATAATACGGTTTAGGCCAGCCAAATGCCAGAGTTCGCCGGTTTTGTTTTTCAGCGATAATGGAAAAAAATGTCGGCCATCCCGAACCTGGCAAAATCCAAGGCATTTGGTCATGGGAGGAGCCAGCATTTGTAGTGCACTGGTCCCCTTGACATGCCAGGACACCAACTGGGCACCCTAGGGATCAGTGCGATGGACTTCAGAAAACGCTCCTACATGCATAGCTCCCTTACTTTGGGTGCTAAGCCCCCCAACCCCCCCTCAAAACCCACTACCCACAAATGTACAACAATACTGTAGCTCTTAGGGGTGAAGGGGGCAACTACATGTGGGTACAGTGGGTTTTGGAGGGCTCCCATTTACCAGCACAAGTGTTACAGGTAGGGGGGGTGGGCCTGGGTCCGCCTGCCTTAAGTGCACTGCAGTACCCAGTAAAAGTGCTCCAGGGACCTGCATACAAGCAGGTCTCTAGGACTTGTTGCTGCTGTATATCCTTGGCACACCAGTTGACACCTGAAGACTAATCTCTTTGAATAAGCACGTTTACTCACAGTTAACTGCAGATCAGAGGATGGTCATAAATCCAGGACTGGTCTCAAATGTCCTTCCTATAACTGGATAACTTGGTAGCTCTCCACACCCATATCACCCTCACCTACAGCCAGCTACCAACCACTCATGTAATCCACCTCACCACATACAAACTCCTTAATTCCTCACAGGCAATGCTCTGGCACTATTCCTTCACCACCATAGAGCATCTGCAGGACACACACTCACATTGAGAAACTGTAAATACATATATGTCATGAAGTCATAAACACACTGTTTGAACTCACCATGCAATCCTAAACCTGTTTCTCATGAAATCATTTATTGAATCTCTATATGAACAAAGTATTTAACTTATGAATCTAAAATGCCTCCCTCTGTAGTATCAGTTTGTCTCTCTCTGTCTCTATTGTTTAATAAATTCTATACCCTGAAACCTTAGCATAGAGATCGTATGTTGGTTTACTAGGTTTATTTGTGTTCCTTAATCCTTGCTTTCAAATTTCTGGTTGAATGTAAAACAAAAGCAGGACTGTGGGGATATATGAACAAATAAATAGTATAGTTTGGGTCACATGTAATAAAATCCTTGATAGGATCTAAGATATTCTTTGAGATGGAAGCATAAAAGGTCTCTTGGTAGTCATTTTATTACAGTTGCTACATATGTGATATCTGTACTTACCAACTTTGTAAAATCCCTTAACCAGTTTCCCTAGTGCTTTTTCTGCTTTGACAAGCAAATATAATCTTGCCAAGACAGAAACTCCCTATGCACAAAAGTGTGTATGTGTGTGTGTGTGTGTGTGTGTGCATGCGTGCGTGTGTGTGTGTGTGATATATATAATTATTAAGAAAAGGATCAGATTGCAAAATATGCAATCTTTAAGCATGTGGGTCAAAGTTCTATGGCCTCAATTTTGACATGGTCTCTTTCTGGTCATTGCTTTCATAGTTTTTCCTCTTCATATATTCACCCACCCTATATCCCCCATTCATTCACCCAACTTCCAGATCCTCTTCTCTAATGTATTCACCCAACAAGCCCTGAACCTTGCCACTTGTATTGTCCCCTACCCAGCTCCATGCAGTAGAAGAACAACAACAAGGCAACATACCTCCCTTCCTGGAAGCAGGCAGAGAGAGTTGCTGCTCTATTCTTCCATTACTGCCTATCAAGGGGAAAGGAGATTACATTGGGACCCACAATCCACTGTGCTCTTACTTTCTCCTTTTGCTGTCAGGACTTGTGCAACCATACTGTTATTTTTTTCTGCCCATTAGTTTCTTGCACATCAGCTGTCCTGTGGTTCTCTGAGCTCCCCAAGAACAAGGATTGCAAGTCTTCACAAGAGGGTGATTCATTTAAGAGCCTAGCACTGGGAAAAGTATGTGTAGCTTCAAACAACTTCTAGAAGCTTTTAGAATGTCAACCATGCACACACCATACTTCCTGCACTGTTGCAACGCAATGCCTCCTCAGTTTTTCTTTTTCCATGAACTTGAGAAAATGTACTTCTGATTGTTTTTTTCAGTGAACTTTTTTGTTTTCTGTATCACCTACTACTACTAATAACATTTGTATAGCGCTACCAGGCGTACGCAGCACTGAACATGAGACACGCAGAGACAGTCCCTGCTCAAAGAGCTTACAATCTAGGTAAAAACAGACAGACAAGACATTTACAGGCAAGGGAATTACTGGTAAAGAGGAACATGAGAGAAGGAGGGCAAATGAGTAGGGTTAGGAGCCAAAGGCAGTAGTGAAAAGGTGGGTTTTCAGCATAGATTTAAAAACAGAGATGGAGCTAGATGTGTGAGCTCAGGAAGTCGGTTCTAGGCATAAGGTGCCGCAAGACAAAAGGAACGAAGTCTGCAGTTAGCGGTGGAGGAGAAGGGGGATGACAAGAGAGATTTGTTCAGAGAGCAGAGTTCACGGGGAGGAATGTAGGGAGAAATGAGAGATGAGAGGTAGTGAGGGGTCATAGAGTATATGCATTTAAAGGTCAGTAAGAGGAGTTTGAACTGAATACGGAAGCGGACAGGGAGCCAGTGAAGTGACTTGAGGAGCGGGCTAGTGTGGGCATAATGATTCTGGCGGAAAATAAGTCATGCTGCAGAATTCTGGACAGACTGGAGAGGAGAGAGATGGCTGAGTGGAAGACCAGTGAGAAGTAAATTGCAATAGTCTAAGCGAGAAGTAACAAGGGTGTGGATAAGGGCTCTGGTGGCGTGTTCAGAAAGGAAGGGGCAAATTTTACTAATGTTGTAGATAAAGAAGCGACAGGTTTTAGCGACTTGTTGAATATGGGCAGAGAAGGAGAGAGAGGAATCGAAGATGACTCCAAGGTTACGAGCTGAGGAGACAGGGAGGATATGAGAGCCATTGACGGAGATAGAGAATGGGGGAATAGGGGAGGAGGGTTTAGGGGGAAAAATGAGAAGTTCGGTTTTAGACATGTTTAATTTAAGATGGCGTTGAGACATCCAGGCAGCAATGTCAGACAAGCAGGCAGAGATTTTGTCCTGGATTAAAGTTGAGATTTCAGGGGTGGAGATGTAGATCTGAGAGTCATCAGTGTAAAGGTGGTAGTGAAAGCCATGGGAAGAGATCAGGGCACCAAGGGAAGAGGTATAGATGGAGAAAAGGAGTGGTCCAAGGACAGAGCCTTGAGGCACACCTACAGAAAACGGGAGGGAAGTTGAGGAGAATCCACCATAGTGAACGCTGAAAGTACGGAGTGAGAGGTAAGAAGAGAACCAGGAAAGAACAGGGCCCTGGAATCCAAGCGAGGATAGCATATCAAGGAGTAAAGTGTGGTCAACAGTGTCGAAAGGAGCAGATAGGTCAAGAAGGATGAGGATGGAATAGAGACCTCTGGATTTAGCCAGAAGCAGATCATTAGAGACTTTGGTAAGTGCAGTTTCAGTAGAGTGAAGAGGGCGAAAACCAGATTGAAGTGGGTCAAGAATAGGTTGAGAAGAGAGAAAGTCAAGACAATGGCGGTGAATGACACGCTCAAGTAATTTGGAGAGGAAAGGGAGAAGGGAGATGGGGCGATAGTTGGAGGGACATGTAGGGTCAAGTGAGGGTTTTTTAAGGAGTGGAGTGACAATAGCATGTTTGAAGGCCGTAGGAAAAGTTGCAGTGGAGAGTGAAAGATTAAGGGTGTGGCAGATGACGGGGATGATAGTAGGAGAGATAGTGGTAAGTAGGTAAGTGGGGATGGAATCAGAGGAACAGGTAATAGATTTAGAGAAGGAAAGAGGAAGGGCAGTTTCTTCAGCAGAAACTTCTGAGAAGGAGGAGAAAGAAGGAAGGGAAGGAGAGTGGGTGTGAACTAATGAAGAGAGAGGTGGGGAGGGTTTGAATGAAAATTCAAGGTTAATCTTACGGATTTTTTCATGGAAGTAGTCAGCTAGGGTCTGAGGAGAAAGAGAAGGGGGAATAGGGGACGGAGGTACTTTAAGAAGAGAGTTTAGCGTGCGAAGAGAAGTCGAGGGTTAGAACCAAGGGAATTAATCAAATGGGTGACGTAATCCTGTTTGGCAAGTGAAAGGGCAGATTGGAAAGAGTTCAGCATGAATTTGAAATGAGTGAAGTCGGCAAGGGAATGGGATTTAAGCCAAGAACGTTCTGCTGAGTGGGTGCAGGAGCGAAGATAGCGGATTGTAGAGGTTAGCCAAGGCTGGGGTTTGGTTCGCCTAGTAGGACGGGGCATAGAAGGGGCAAGAGTATCAAGAGCAGAGGAGAGAATAGTACCGTAGGAAGAAACAGCATCATTCACAGACTTAGATAGAGCAGTGGTAGAGAGAAGGTTAGAGACACAAGAGGGTAGATTAAAAGGGTCAATAGCTTGAAGATTCCTTTAAATGTCATGTGTCTAAGTCTACCTTTCCCCAAGTTTAAAAACAATTTCCCAGCAAATTCTTACCAACGAAGATCTCTCCCTCTCTGGAAGTCTGCTCACAGTACCTCTTCTGGGTTGAGAAGAACACAGACCAGCTCTACCCTACTTACATATTTGTGCTTCCTTGGTGATTCACACTGTAATCAGAGTCCATAGTCTGTTTTTGAGATGGATATGAGGGAGCCACTGCTTGCCCTGGGATTGTTAGCATGGAATTTTGCTACTAATTGGGTTTCTGCCAGGTACTCGTGACCTGGATTGGCCACTCTTGGAAGCAGGATATTTGGCTAGATGGACCATTGGTCTGATTTACTATGGCTATTCTTATAGCCATTGCTCACAGGCATCTGTAATGATGGCCTAAAAGGAGATGATGTGTATCTCTAAGTATAAAAGTGCATATATCTATGGGGAAAGGTGACTATAGTCTTCAGGCACAAACAATGAGAGACCAACCAACCTGAGAGACCAACCAAACTGTTAAGCAACAGTCCCAAACCCATTCTTCAATGTGGCAAAGGAGAGGTTCCATGATGTCACTTTGGCAAAGGACTCGCCAGATGGCCACACGGCCATTTTGCACATTCCCAATATTTAACTTGAAACACCTTTTCCTAGAGGCAGTCACATATGTCCCCAAGGTCTGGTTGTCAGTCCCAAAACACTAGTACACAGTTGGGTGAGTTGGTCAACGCTGTTTGAAAATCAGTTTTCAATCCTGAGTAGTTATCACAAGGCCACTGGACAATGCACAGCTCTTTAGTATCCCATTGAGAGACCCAGAGGACTGCATAGTGTAGATATCCAAAATATTTGACCAAGCACAAAGCACACTGATATGGAATGTGAGGTACCAAAAAAGGAAGTAGTGGGAGATGGATGACAGCTGTTCAAGAACAAACCATGGAAGACTCATGCACTGGAGAACACTCTTTATTGATAGTAGCTAAAGACTCGACACATATACCCTAGAGGAGAGGAGGGACAGGGGAGATATGATACAGATGTTTAAATACTTGATGGGTATTAATATAGAAACATATTTTCCAGAGAAGGGAAAATGGAAAAACTAGAGGACATAAATTGAGATTGTGGGGTGGTAAACTTAGAAATAATGTCAAAATTCTTTTTCACAGAGAGGGTGGTTGATGCTTGGAATGCCCTCCTAAGGCAGGTGGTGGAGAAAAAAAAACACTGGTGGAATTCAAAAAGGCATGGGATGAACACAGAGGATCTCTAATTAGAAAATGAATAATATAAAAAAACAAAACTTAAAGGGTTACATATGTGTTTGCATATCAAGTGGTGCTTAGATGGCAACTCTGGCTGTAAAAACTAAGGCTGGTGCTGGGCTGGCTTGTACGGTCTATATCCTGCATATAGGGTATTTAGGGTGGGCTGGAGAGAGCTTCGACAGAGACTCCAGTTATTTGAAACATGAGGACAGTGCCAGGCAGACTTTTATGGTTTGTGTCCCGCAAATGACATGACAATTTTGGATAGGCTGGAGTGGGCTTTGACAGCAACTCCAGTAGTTGGAACATAAGGACAGAGCCGGGCAGACTTCTACGGTCTATGTCCCAGAACAACAAAGAAAGACTATGATCATGTACATAATCTCACGTTCATTGTTGATTTAATCTTGAATTGATAATGAATGTGACTGTTGGGCAGACTGGATGGACCATTCAGGTCTTTATCTGCCGCCACTTACTATGTTAAGTTGCTGACTACATATCCAGTTCAGATATTTTTAGAAGGCATTGTCAGAAGGTCTTTGTAAAGACCAGTACACCATTGTTTCCATTGATATATTGCATTTCCAGCACTTGATATTTAGATCATACCTCTATCACAAGACTCCTGAGGCAGGCACAGTTAGATGAAATATGGTGCCGTGTCGAATCCTTTTTTTGGTGCTTCACTGTGAGAATCTGGTGTTCCTCCAACTCTTGTGGATTTTTTTTATGGAATGTGAGATACAATACAGGTTCTAGCACATGTTTATACTATGGCCCAATTACCCTGATTGTGAGCAGCTAAGAATATTCTTATTCTTGGAACTATGACTAGGTTCCTCAACATAATTCATTCTGATCTAAACCTCACTGACAAGAACATTCCGCTGAAAACCATGTTGTACAGAATCATGCTTAGTGCTGATCCACACCAAATATGAATGCGCCAGCATGTATGCTTGCTAAGAGCAGGCCTATGATTCAGTGACCATTTTAGTGCGTGATCAGGCCTGATTCTATAATAGGATGCATAACTAGTAGATAACCCCCTGATCACACCCGCTTTTTATTTGAGCAACTTATAAACTGCACACAGCACTTTATAGAGCACACGTAGAAAAATGTATGCGTAATTCCTCATTCGTGCCATTTTGTGCTATTGCTCATTTAGTAGTCAATTATTAGTGCTGATTAGCTTGTTAACTAATTAAGATATGCGCACAATCCAGCATAGCCCACAGATTTGCTCATATCTCTTTGGATGCCATATACAGAATTTGGGGGTAAGGTAGCCATTCTCAACACAGGCCCTGGGCACATCTATTCCCATCAATTGAGATTTGCATGCAATTAAGACAGTGCATGCAAATCTATATCATGCATATTCATTGTGGATATCCTATAAAACCAATGGGTCTAGGTATTATTATTATTATTATTTGTTACATTTGTATCCCACATTTTCCCACCTACAGTATTTGCAGCCTCAATGTGGCTTACATAGTACCGTAGAGGCGATCACCAGTACCGGTTTGAACAAATACAGAGTGAGGTTGTGATAGAGTAAAGGTCAATATGTGATAGACACATTGGGAATTGTAAGGAGGAAGAGTTAAATTATGTCAAGTTCTAGCTTTGGTTTCGTCCTGCCGCCGGGTTAAGGCATTTAAGTTGGATCATTAGGGTAGGCCCCGAGGACTGGGTTGAGAATGGCTTCATTAAGGGAGGAAGTTACCAATGTGGGCTATGATTAAGATTGGTTATTTTACTGTTATCCCAGGTTATTAGTAAGTAGGAGGTTGATATTCAGCCGGCAGTATTTAGCATTTTGCTGAATGCCATCAGTGTTATGCCTGGAAGTTTAATGTCGGGCCATGTCCAGGCTCTGGCATTGAATTTCTGGGTTTATGGCGCCAGCTAAACCATTGCTGGTTAAGTGTGATGTTCAGCTCTTAACCAACTATGGTGCATTGCATAAAGAGAAGACTGATATTTACGCACTCCTATTTATGCAGTTGCCTTGTCCAGTTAAGTGCTGAATATTGACACTTAAAAAGCCAAGTGCTGCCCCTGCCTCTGGAATACCTCCAAAATAGACAATTGGCACAAAACAGTTAATTGTCAGTGAAAATGAGTAGTCAGCCCCAAACAAGTGATTTAACTGGCTAAGAGACATTTCTGGCCATTTAAATCATTTTGAACATCAACCTCTAGGCCTCACTGCACAAAATGGGACCTGGGCTAAAATAGAATGAGATAGTGGTAAAATAACCCATCTTACATAGCCCACATTTATAACTTTCTCCCTCCCCCTTAAACAAAAGGAGGGAAGCAATAGGCCAGCAAATGTCTTATAAAACTCAGAGGGAAAGTCATCTAGGCCAGGGGTTTTGCCGCATATTAAAGCCCATATAACTTTAAACATTTCTTTTGCTGAAATTCAGCATCCTGAGACCTGCTCTGTACTTCAGTGAAAATTACTCAGATATTGCTGAGACATCAGCAGACTTGTGAATCTTTAGTGTAGAGCTCAGCCAAAAATGAGGCAATAAAATAGCAATATAATTAAAATAACACAGTCATCATAAAATTACATTATTTAAAAACAACTGATTTCCTTTCTCTTTCTTCTGCTCAAATACAAACAACCTAGACAGTACAAAGTACTAAACAGAACCAGTCTTCTCACCAAAGTGCTCTGGATACTCTGCCAAAAACCTATACACTTCCTGTGTGGTAATGTTGTGAATGATCAGACCTCACCGATGTTCCTGTAGATTGCGAACAGCATCAATAAATGCCAACCACAGATGCCAATTTTAGTTTGTTAGATGACTCATTTTGTTTCAAGATACGTCCACCTCCCAGTCAATCTAATCTTCTCAAACACCCTCCATATAAATATAATCATTTCAGATACTCAATCAGATAATAAGAAAGCCTACTCCCAGGATCCAACATAAATCCTAAAGTCTTCCAAAGCAATACATTAATGGACTATTTTGAACTCTTTTTCCTTTCCCTTTTCCCTCCTTTCAACTTATACTTCTACACTCTCTGTTTACAACAATATATTGTAATTGATTAATAACCGAGTTGGCGATTGCCTTCTCGGTTGAATGTGAGCCACATTGAGCCTGCAAACATGTGGAAAAATGGGGGGGGGGGTACAATTGTGATAAATAAATAAAATAATCCATTTATAGGAAAAGCTTCAGAAACAGCATACTTTTTTCTTTTTCAAGTGCTTTCAATTTAGCAGACGCTTTCAATCGTCATTGATCCCAGCATACATACTTTTTTCTTTTGCTTTATCAAAACACATGTTCATCCTCACCTTAAATTAGTAAGGGGCCCTTTTACTAAGCCGTGTAGGCACCTACGTGCGCCCAACGTGCACCAAATTGGAGTTACCGCCCGGTTACCGCGTGGCCCTTGCAGTTATTTCAATTTTGGCACGCGTCCATTTTGGGATACGTAAAATATTTTTTATTTTCTGATGAGCGGCAGCTACGCGTGTCAAGTGGCATTTGATGCGCATAGACCATTACCACCCAATTACTGCGTGAGACCATACCACTAGGTCAATGGCTTGTGGTAAGGTCTCAGACCCAAAATGGACACATGGCAATTTTCATTTTGCTGCACGTCGATTTTTGGCAAAAAGTTAAAAAACACACGTCTACTCTACCGCAGGCCATTTTTCAGTGCACCTTAGTAAAAGTGATTTATATATATATCATGCGTGTGTGTTTTCACCAAACAATGGAAACAATCATGGCACTTCGCTTTTCAAATGGACTCGCTGCCAACAACATGGCTAGTGTTTCAAAGCCTTCCTCAGGGTAGCATTCCATATATAGTTAGAAAACTTTATGGTGTGTCTCTATAAGTATAGAATTATACAACAACTAAAACCTGGTGTAAATGTCCATGCCTAACTTAGGCACATATCAGGCATATTCTATAACAGTGAATGTAATTTCTAAAAGGCATATTCTATAATAATGCACATAATTTGTGGAAATGCCCACAACCCGCCCATACCCTCCTATGGTTGCACCTCCTTTTAAAATCCACACATTAGAATTTACATGCACCACTTTACAGAATACGCTTAGAAAGTTGCACCCATAAATTCTAATTAGTGCCAATAATTGATTGTTATTGGCCATTTACTGACACCGATTTGCTTGTTAAACAATTAACAAGCCAATTTGCACGTGCAGATTTAGTCATCATATATAGAATCCATAGGTAAGTGCACAGCCTGTGTAATAAATACAGAGGGCATACTCAGCATCTGCCCTGCAATTACCACCCAGGGCAGACGCTTTACTGCTATGTTCAGTAGCATATACACAGGAACATGCACACTATGTGCCACTGCTGTCGCGTCCGCTGCTCCCTCCGGCGCCTCCGCCGCGGGGGGCGGGAACCGGCATCCACCGCGACGAGGGGCGGCGATTCGGGGGCCGCGGCGGGGAGCTGAGGCCCGCCGCGGTGAGGGCCGCTCAGTCCGGGGCCGAAGCCTGAGGCCGGCGATTGCGGCCGCCGGTCTCTCGGTCGCTGGCTGTGGTGGCAGTGTTCGCGCTGGAGGAGGAGGTCGTGCCCGGGCGCGTTGGCCAGCGTTCTCGTCTCTCCCGGGCGCGGGGCTTTGGAGCTCCGTCTCTGAGGGGCTGGATTGGGCAGACAGAGCCAATCAGAAGGGCTCTGTCAATAGCCAGGCCCGGGTTGGTTGGCTGTACCTGCGGGGGCGGGGCGGCTAATGCTGTGCAGTACTTAAGGATGAGACAGAGTCAGAACTTTGCTTCAGGTTCTGTTCCCGAGGCCTGTTTCCTGTGGTTCCTGTGTTTCTCTGCGTTCCTTGCTCTGCTGGTTTTTGACCTTTGGACTGTTCCTGGTTTTCCCTGCTCGCTGCCTGCCTCGACCTCTTGCCGGATCTTGACTTCGTTGTCTGCTGCCTGCCCTGAACTTTGCCTGTTATCGGATGTTCTCTCTCTCCGTCTGCCCTCTGCTCTCCTGGTCCCTATCCGGGTCAGCTCGGCACCCCGCGGTTCCTGAAGGGTGGGGCGGTGGGGGCGGTCCACCCCGGATGTCGGCGGGTGGGGGGCAGGGTTGCCAGATGGGCGGTTTTCCCGCCCAATTGGGCGGTTTTCCGCAACCCGCTGCGGGAAACTTTTGCCCGCGGCGGGTTGTGTTTTTTTTCGGCTCGTTTTCTTTTTTTCTGCGCGGGTTTTGGGCGGTTTTTCGGCCGGCGGGGGGTGGGGCTAATGGCGACAGAGGCGGGGTTTGTGGTGTTTTGGGCGGGGTTTGGTGATGTATTGGGCGGGGTGATGATGGTGGGGGTGGGGCTGATGATGGCGGGGGCGGGGTGATGATGGAAGGGGTGGGGGCTGATGACGGCGGGGGTGGGGGTGATGACGGAAGGGGCGGGGTTGATGACGGTGGGGGTGGGGTGATGACGGAAAGGGCGGGGGTGATGACGTCGGGAGTGGGGTGTGTGCAGTTTTTGGGTGGGTTTTGGGCTGTTTTGTGTGGGAATTTTTTTTTTTATATGGCAACCTTGGTGGGGGGTGCTCCGTCGAGAGCCGACAGCTCTCGTCTCCTGCCGCTGCTACCCTGCTTTTTTTTT
Source organism: Microcaecilia unicolor (assembly GCF_901765095.1). NCBI lineage: Eukaryota > Metazoa > Chordata > Amphibia > Gymnophiona > Siphonopidae > Microcaecilia > Microcaecilia unicolor. Next base: position 576,756,345 of record NC_044032.1, on the reverse strand, counting down.
TTAATCCATTGCAGCGACGCAGGCAGCGCTTCCCGTCTGCCCTGTGAAGGAGAAAATCGCGTCGCTGGCGTCGGGCCTTCCCTCGTTGTGTCCCGCCCTCTTCTGAGGTAACTTCCTATTTCCTTGAGGGCGGGACACAACGAGGGAAGGCCCGACGCCAGCGACGCGATTTTCTCCTTCACAGGGCAGACGGGAAGCGCTACCTACGTCGCTGCAATGGATTAAAAAAAAAAAAGCAGGGTAGCAGCGGCAGGAGACGAGAGCTGTCGGCGCTCAATGGAGGGGGCACATTACGGGACCGGCTCGGGGGAGGGGGAAGCTCAGAGGGGAGAAGGGGATTGGGGAGGGTGGGAGAGCCTAGAGGGGTGCTTAGGGGAGAAGGGGATTGGGGAGAGTGTTAGAGCCTAGAGGGGTGCTCAGGGGAGAAGGGGATTGGGGAGGGTGGGAGAGCCTAGAGGGGTGCTCAGGGGAGAAGAGGATTGGGGAGGGTGGGTGAGCTTAAAGGGGTGCTTAGGGGAGCAGGGGATTGGGGAGGGTGGGGGAGCTTAGATAGGTCACTGGGTGCTCAGAGGGGAGAAGGGGATTCAGGAGGGTGGGGGAGCTTAGAGGGGTGCTCAGGGGAGAAGGGGATTGGGGAGGGTGGCAGAGCTTAGAGGGGAGAAGGGGACTGGGGAGGGGAGTGCTCAGAGGGGAGAAGGGGTTTGAAGCTGTAACTGGGGTCTGACAAGGGGGCAGGAGGGAAAATGGATCCATGCCTGGGGCAGGTGGGAGAATGGGTCTGGGGCTGAAAAAGGGGGATGCAAGGCATGTGGTGGATGAAGGGGCTGAAAAGAGTGGGCAGAGAGAGAGGGGACAGACCCTGGATGGAAGTGGGGAGTGTGAGGGAGGGCAGACCCTGGATGGATGGGAGAGGGAGGGCAGACGGATTGAAGGGGCAGAGAGAAAGGGCAGATGGTGGGTGGAAGGGGGAGAGAGAAAGAGGGCAGCCTGGGGCAAATGGTGGATGGAAGGGGCAGAGATAGAGGGCAGATGTGGATGGGAGGGAGATGGCAGACTGGGGCAGATGGTGGATGGAAGGGGCAGAGAGAGAGGGCAGAGAGTGAATGGAAGGGGCAGAGAGAGAGGGCAGACAGTGGATGGAAGGGACATTAGAGAGGGCAAACACTGGATGGCAGAGAGCGAAGACAGATGCTGGATGGAAGGAAGACAGTGAAAAGAAGATGAGGAAAGCAGAAACCAGAGACAACAAACTGTAAATAAAATATATATTTTTATTTTTTTGCTTTAGGATATAGTATTGTAGCTGTGTTAATAATTGTTTATAAATAGAACATGTAAATAAGGTAATCTTTTTATTGGACTAATTTTAATACATTTCGACTTAACTTTCAGAGAAGAAAACCCCCTTCCTCAGGTCAGGATAGGATACTGTAACAGTACTATACTGTATTGACCTGAGGAAGGAGATTTTGGCCTCTGGAAGCCAAATGTATTAGTCCAATAAAATGGTATTATTTTATTTTCTGTATTTGTTTTATTTCTATTTGTTAATTTGTAAAGTGGTGATTGGTATTTGTTATTTTTTTCAAATTTACATCTGCTGTCTTTATATTTTGCACAGTACTAGGGGACATTTTCTGTTTCTGTGGTGTTGCATTGTATGCAAAGTCTGGCATCGGGGGTTCAGTTTATTTTTTGTCTAAATAGAAAGTTTATGATTACTTATTCTATAGTGGATTAGGATGTATCTGTGTTTGTGAAAAAGACATGGCTTTCGGTTGGCAATGACTGTGCAGGATTGATGATCTGTACTAATCTGTCTGTTTTCGTTGTACAATAGGTGAATTGATGTTCTAGTGCTCACTGTAGTGTTTAAGATGCTTTCCTTTTCCTTGTGTGACTCATACAAATGACTGATTATGGTATGGTAGAATTTCTCTATAGGTCCTGAGTGTTTTGTATTCTCGGTATGCCTAGTACTGGATTTGGGGGGGGGGGGGGGGTGTTAAAAAAATGACCGGCCCCGGGTGTCAACTACCCTAGCTACGCCACTGCATTAGGCTACTTATCCGCAGCCTTCCAAAATTGCAATTTCCATATAGAAGCTGTTTACATTTGTGAATGGTGGGACTTCTACATGCAAATCACAAATATCACACATAGGTGTATTTTCAAAGCACTTAGACTTACAAAGTTGCGAAGTGCTTTGAAAATGAGCCCCTATAGTTTTTCATAGTTAGTTGTACACTTCCTTTTGCCTTTACTGCTCCCATGTTGGACATGTTCCTATAATCACAAACCCTAAGCTCTTCTGTTTGTGGCACATGCATTTAATAGTATAATGGGAAATTCTCAGTTGCATTAAAGCCACATGTATCATTATTACTTATCTATTTACTTATTAGGCTTTTAATCCACCTTTCCAAATAGTGCTTAAACCTCCTAACAACATAAAATAGCAATATAATAAAAAATAATGCAGACTTATCATAAAATTACATTAGTTAAAATCAACTGTTGTTCACAGTTTCCTTTCTCTTTCCTCTGCTCAAATGCAAACAACCTAGATTAACAAATACTATATAGAACCAGCCTCCTCACCACAGTGCTCTGGATACTCTGCCAAGAAGCTATACACTTCTTTCTGTGCCAATGTTGTGAATGATCAAATCTCACTGATGTTCCTTAGGTGCATAGGGAGAGGAATGGCCAGTAGAAAAAAGGAGGTGATGATGCCCCTGTGTAAGACTCTGGTGAGACCTCATTTAGAATATTGTGTACAATTCTGGAGACCGCACCTTCAAAAAGATATAAACAGGATGGAGTTGGTCCAGAGGGCGACCACTAAAATAGTCAGTGGTCTTCATCATAAAGCATATGGGGACACACTTAAAGATCTCAATGTGTATTCTGTGGAAGAACTATCTCATCTCCCTGGTCACCAAACTGCAGTGTACCTCAAGGATCCCCTCTATCCCCGATCCTCTTCAATCTTATGATGATCCCCCTAGCCAAAGCTCTATTCAGGCATGGTCTCAACTCTTTCATATATGCTGATGACGTCACCATATTCATTCCCTTCAAATCTAATCTAACTGAACCGACAAAATATCCTTGGGCATAAACATCTTAACCTCTTGGGCCAACGCCTTTATGATGAAAATGAATAAAGAGAAAACGCAATGCCTAATCCTTTCATCCCAACACTCCACGCTCCTCCCTACTAATTTTAATATCTCCGGCACCACAATCCCCATATCTGATAACTTAAAAATCCTTGGAGTGACGTTAGATAACTATCTCTTGCTTGAAAATCACGCAAAATCTACTAAAAAGAAAATGTTCAACATGATGTGGACACTGAAACGCATAAAACCATATCTCCCCCTGAAAACATTCCGGAACTTGGTGCAATCCACAGTACTCACCCATGCCGACTACTGTAACAGTATCTTCTTAGGCTTATCCTGAAAAAACTTCAGACTGCCCAAAATACAGCAACAAGACTCATTTTTGGCAAATCGCGATTTGAAAGTGCAACACCTCTTCCTGAAAAACTTCACTGGCTCCCTATCAGAGAACGAATCAACTTCAAGGTCCATACATTAATCCACAAGATTATCCACGGTGAATCTCCGAGCTATATGCTCAATCTGATTGACCTTCCCACCAGAAACATGTCTGTAACCTCACGAACTTACCTCAACCTAAATTACCCCAATTGCAAAGGACTCAAGTACAAAACCTATCATAAGTACATAAGTACATAAGTAGTGCCATACTGGGAAAGACCAAAGGTCCATCTAGCCCAGCATCCTGTCACCGACAGTGGCCAATCCAGGTCAAGGGCACCTGGCACGCTCCCCAAACGTAAAAACATTCCAGACAAGTTATACCTAAAAATGCGGAATTTTTCCAAGTCCATTTAATAGCGGTCTATGGACTTGTCCTTTAGGAATCTATCTAACCCCTTTTTAAACTCCGTCAAGCTAACCGCCCGTACCACGTTCTCCGGCAACGAATTCCAGAGTCTAATTACACGTTGGGTGAAGAAAAATTTTCTCCGATTCGTTTTAAATTTACCACACTGTAGCTTCAACTCATGCCCTCTAGTCCTAGTATTTTTGGATAGCGTGAACAGTCGCTTCACATCCACCCGATCCATTCCACTCATTATTTTATACACTTCTATCATATCTCCCCTCAGCCGTCTCTTCTCCAAGCTGAAAAGCCCTAGCCTTCTCAGCCTCTCTTCATAGGAAAGTCGTCCCATCCCCACTATCATTTTCGTCGCCCTTCGCTGTACCTTTTCCAATTCTACTATATCTTTTTTGAGATACGGAGACCAGTACTGAACACAATACTCCAGGTGCGGTCGCACCATGGAGCGATACAACGGCATTATAACATCCGCACACCTGGACTCCATACCCTTCCTAATAACACCCAACATTCTATTCGCTTTCCTAGCCGCAGCAGCACACTGAGCAGAAGGTTTCAGCGTATCATCGACGACGACACCCAGATCCCTTTCTTGATCCGTAACTCCTAACGCGGAACCTTGCAAGACGTAGCTATAATTCGGGTTCCTCTTACCCACATGCATCACTTTGCACTTGTCAACATTGAACTTCATCTGCCACTTGCACGCCCATTCTCCCAGTCTCGCAAGGTCCTCCTGTAATCGTTCACATTCCTCCTGCGACTTGACGACCCTGAATAATTTTGTGTCATCGGCGAATTTAATTACCTCACTAGTTATTCCCATCTCTAGGTCATTTATAAATACATTAAAAAGCAACGGACCCAGCACAGACCCCTGCGGGACCCCACTAACTACCCTCCTCCACTGAGAATACTGGCCACGCAATCCTACTCTCTGCTTCCTATCTTTCAACCAGTTCTTAATCCATAATAATACCCTACCTCCGATTCCATGGCTCTGCAATTTCTTCAGGAGTCTTTCGTGCGGCACTTTGTCAAACGCCTTCTGAAAATCCAGATATACAATATCATGGATCCAACTTCTCCTTCTTAGGCAGCCAACTCTGGAATGCCCTCCCCAGGCCTATCCGATCAATCAGTGACTATCTACCCTTCCGGAAATCACTAAAAATCCATCTGTTCAAGCAAGCCTACCCTAATAACCAAGACTAATCCTATGAACCAATCTACCCATCACATATCCAGGAGACAACAACAACAATCTAGACCACTTCTCCCACCTAATTTCCCTATGCTTATCCCATGTTCTAGCCCCCTTCCACCTCCTCTACCCCTCCTCCAATGCTCACCTACCCTTGCTCATACCTCTCCTAATCACTCTTGCCCATCTTTGCCTACTTATTTCTTTTATTATTCTGATACACTTAACTTATTTTTCTTCATCAATACTCTGTAATCTCTGTTACTATGTAAGCCGCATTGAACCTGCTCTGAGTGGGAAAGCGCAGGGTACAAATGTAATAATAAATAAATAAATAAGAAAGGCAGGAGAGGGGGATATGATAGAGACATTTAAATATTTATGTGGCATAAATGCACGGGAGGTGAGTCTCTTTCAATTGAAAGAAGCTCTGGAACGAAGGGGTATAGGGTGAAGGTGAAAGGGGATTGACTCCGAAAAAACCTGAGGAAATGCTTCTTCATGGAAAGGGTGGTGAATTAATGGTACGGTCTCCTGATGGAAGTGGTGGAGATGAAACAGTATCTGAATTCAGAGAGAGCTTTGGACAAGTAATTAGGATCTCTAAGGAAGTGATAGGGAGAGTAGATGGCATGGATGGGCAGACTGGATAGGTCATATGCAGGCTTATTTTTGAAAGAGAAGGGCGCCCATCTTTCGACACAAATCGCAAGATGGGCATCCTTCTCCCAGGGTCGCTCAAATTGGCATAATCGAAAGCCGATTTTGGGTGTCCTGAACTGCTTTCCATCACGGGGATGACCAAAGTTCACGGGGGCGTCTCAGAAGCATAGCGAAGGCGGGACTGGGGCGTGCTTAACACATGGGTGTCCTTGGCCGATAATGGAAAAAAGGAGGGCGTCCATGACGAGCACTTGGCTGACTTTACTTGGTCCATTTTTTCTTGCGACCAAGCCTCAAAAATGTGCCCGAATTGACCAGATGACCACCGGAGGGAATCGGGGATGACCTCCCCTTACTCCCCCAGTAGTCACTAACCCCCTCCCACCCTCAAAATAAAACTTTTAAAATATTTTTTGCCAGCCTCTATGCCAGCCTCAAATGTCATACCCAGCTCCCTGACAGCAGTATGTAGATCCCTGGAGTAGTTTTAGTGGGTGCAGTGCACTTCAGGCAGGCGGACTCAGGCCCATCCCCTCCCTACCTGTTACACTTGTGGTGGTAAATGTGAGCCCTTCAAAACCCATCACAAATCCATTGTACCCACATCTAGGTGCCTCCCTTCATCCCTAAGGGCTATGGTAGCAGTGTACAGTTGTGGGGAGTGGGTTTTGGGGGGGCTCAGCACCCAAGGTAAGGGAGCTATGCACCTGGGAGCAATTTCTGAAGTCCACTGCAGTGCCCCCTAGGGTGCCTGGTTAGTGGCCTGGCATGTCAGGGGGACCAGTGCACTATGAATGCTGGCTCCTCCCATGACCAAATGACTTGGATTTGGTCGTTTCTGAGATGGGCGTCCTCGGTTTCCATTATCGCTGAAAACCGGGGACGACCATCTGTAAGGATGACCATCTCTAAGGTCGACCTAAATGTTGAGATTTGGGCATCCCCGACCGTATTATCGAAACGAAAGATGGACGCCCATCTTGTTTCGATAATACGGGCTTTTGCACTAGACTGATAACCTTCGTTGTTACTAATGAAAGTTACGCAATACGCACATTCATTTCTCATACCGATATGAACTTTCTATAGCTGACTGAACTTTCTATAGCTGATTATCTAACTTATTTCTCATGCCGATTTGAACTTTCTATATCTGATTAGCTAACTCATTTTATAATGCACTCTACCATTCAGAAACTTCAATGCAATACCACTGTGTTATTCTACTCTACCATTTCTGCGCCTTAATGCAACATCACTTGTAATTCTCTATCCGGAACTAGCAATAGCCATTACGGCATAATGTAAGCCACATTGAGCCTGCAAATTGGTGGGAAAATGTGGGATACAAATGCAACAAATAAATAAATAAAACATGGGCACCCCGTTCGATTATGCCCCTCATGGTCTTTATCTGCCTACATTTTTAAAAAAATGTTTCTTTGTTTCTGTAGATTGCCACAGCATCATTAAATACCAACCACAGGTGCCAATTTTTATTTCTTGGGTGACTCATTTTGTTTTGAGGCATGTTATCCCATAGATCTCTCAACCATCAATCTATTGGCTTAACAATAGCAGAACAATAAAAGGATCTCAACTTCTCTCTACCACTAAACCAAACTACCTTATATGGCTTAAATAATATAGCTTTATTATTATTAACAATTTAGTTTATTCTTGTTCAGTGGTAGTTCAAGATGAGCTTCATTCAGGTAGAATAAGTATTTCACTGGCCCTGGAAGACTTACAATCTACATTTATCCCTAAGGGGATTGAGGTTTAAGAGACTTGTTAAAGGTTATAAAGAGTATCAGTACAATTTGAACCCTGCTTCCCCAGTTTGCAGCCTGCTATTCTAACCACTAGGCTACTCCTCTATGGCTTGGCATTGTGACTGCATAATTAACACTTACTCAAGGTATGATGAGCCTTGGTAACCTTGAGCTATTTTGCCAGATTGTGGTTCAGACTGTGCTTTTGGAGATGGACTTGTCCCCTAGTTGGATCTCTTCTAGAGCTTGGTCAGTGCTGGGGTTCTTTGCTATTCATCCCACATTTCACTCTGTATGGAAGATGTCATGGTTACATTCCATCACTTACTGTGTGTGGCCTTTACAGGGGGCAGACCTTATGTAGTGTGGTCTAATCTCCTCCTTGTAATCACCTTTCTGTACCCCACATCTTGAGGTTCCTCTGGTCTGGGTTTTGTTAGTATATCCCTCGCTTTCTCCATGTTTCATATAGCTTTGGGGAGTTCACTTGCTGGGCTGTACCCTAATCCTCCCTAGATTCCTGTTCTGCTTCATACTATAAGCCACTGAACATCTTGGATTTCATTTCCTCGGCCTCTTATAGACCTCAGGAGTCATTGTTCATTTGAAGAAGGAAGGGACTGAACTGCACCCAGATCTCTGTTTGGGGATACCCTCTCCTTTCTCCCTTTATTTTATCTTTGGCAACTTTATTTGTTAACAATAATATAAAAAATAAATATAGGTAACTGACAAAATGTTAAAAAGTAAAGCTTCTCATTGTTTATTATGTTTATTATGTTTATCAATTAATTGGATACATTCCCCTATGCAAAAAGCAAGTGGTTTCCAAACAATAGAAAGAAACTCCATCTCAGTATAGAAAACAGATTGATTGTATTTTATTTATTTGTTACATTTGTACCCCACATTTTCCCACCTATTTGCAGTCTCAATGTGGCTTACATAGTACCATCAAGGCGTTCGCCAAGTCGGTTGATAACAAATACAAGACTATATTGTGGTCGAATGAGGTAGATATGTATAATAGGCACTATGAGGGTCAAGGGAGTGAAGATTGTAGGTTGTCCAGTACAGTCATTGGTTATGCTGTGTTGCTGGGTGTGGGGATTTATGGTGGGTCGGTGGGGTAAGCCTTTTTTAAGAGGTTGGTTTTTAGTGATTTCCTGAAGTTTAGGTGGTCATGGATTGTTTTCACGGCTATTGGGAGTCCATTCCATAGTTGTGCGCTTATGTAGGAGAAGCAGGATGCGTAAGTTGTTTTGTATTTAAGTCTTTTATAATTTGGGTAAAGTAGGTTTAGGTATGATCGTGATGATCCGATTCTGTTTCTGGTTGGTAGATCTATGAGATCTGTCATGTATCCTGGGACTACGCCGTAGATTATTTTGTGGACCAAAGTGCAGATTTTGAAGATGATCCGTTCTTTGATTGGGAGCCAGTGCAGCTTTGCACGGAGGGATTTAGCACTTTTGAATCGTGTTTTACCAAATATCAGTCTGGCTGCTGTGTTTTGGGCGGTCTGGAGTTTTTTTGTGAGTTGCTCTTTGCATCCCGCATAGATTCCGTTGCAGTGATCTGCATGGCTTAGGACCATTGATTGTATTAGGTTTCGAAAAGTTTCTCTCGGGAAGAAAGGTTTTAATTGTTTCAGTTTCCACATTGAATAGAACATTTTCTTTATTACGGAGTTTACTTGGTTCTCGAGGGTAAGGTTGCAGTCGATTGTGATGCCGAGTATTTTTAGGCTGTCTGAGGTAGGAAGGGTGTGTCCTGGAGTGTTTATGGTTGTGGGTTTGTACTGGTTAAGTTCAGATGAGAGGATGAGGCAGTGTGTTTTTTCAGTGTTCAGTTTCAGTTTGAATGAATTTGCCCAAGAGTCCATGATGTTCAGGCCGTCATTGATTTCATTGGTTATTTCTGTTAAGTTATGTCTGAAGGGGATGTAGATTGTAACGTCATCTGCATAGATGAACCGGTTGAGGCCTCGATTGGATAGGGACTTTGCCAGTGGGATCATCATTATGTTGAAGAGTATTGGTGATAGTGGTGATCCTTGAGGTACTCCGCAGGCTGCTTTCCACGGTGGTGAGATGTTTGAGTTTGATTTTACTTGGTATGTTCTGGTGGTTAGGAAACCCTTGATCCAGTTAAGTACATTTCCATCAGTCCCAAAGTGGCTAAGGAGTCTTATTAGTATATTGTGGTTTACCATGTCAAAAGCGCTCGACATGTCGAATTGGAGGAGAAGTATACTTTTACCTGTGGCTATTTCCTGCTTGAATTTGGCCAGGAGTGTGACTAGGACAGTTTCAGTGCTTATGGTGGGGGAGGAATCCTGATTGAGAGTTGTGTAGTAATGAGAACTTGTCCATATATTCCATAATCTGTTTGGTCACCAAGCTTTCCGTCAGTTTGACTACTAATGGGATAGACGCAACTGGGCGATAGTTGGTGAGATCGTTTTTGTTTTTCTTAGTGTATTTTGATATTGGGGTGAGTAGGATGTTGCCATATTCCTCGGGGAAGCATGAAGTTTAGGTGGGATGTGAGGTCTGCAATGAAACGGCTGGGGGCAGATTTGAGTAGGTGACTGGGGCATATATCCAGTTTGCAGTGGGTGTTGGCAAACCTATGAGTCGCTTGTGTAACTGATTCAGTGGTGAGGGGGGGTAAATGTTGACCAGATATGGTCAGCTGGGTATCCATCAGGGATTAGGTCCAGGTCGTTGAAGAAGTTTTCGATGTCAGTGTTGTGCTGAGGAAGTGTATTGCATAATTTTATTATTTTTTCGTTAAAGTAGTTAGCAAGTTTGTCTGCGGATGGGATATCTGTGTTGGTTGTGGTGATAGGGGTGGTGTCTAGTAATTTATTTACGAGTTGAAATAGTTACTTCAGGTCTTTGTAATCCGGTCCTATGTTAGTTTTGTAGTAGGACCTCTTGGCTTGTCTTATTGCATATTTGTATTTTCTGTGTATTTGTTTCCATGCATTGAGTGTATGTTCATCTTTTATTTTTCTCCATGCTCGTTCAAGTTTCCTGATTTGTGTTTTGAGATTTTTTGATTCATCATTGAACCATGGTATCGAGTTTTGTCTTCTTGATATTCTTGTCTTTAGAGGTGCTATTTCGTTTAATACGCTTCTGCATTTATTCTCCCAGTGATTGAGATAGTGTTTGGAATCCGTTTGTGTTGTCCATTCGTTGTCATATATCAGTTGCCAGAATACTTGTGGGTCTATTTGCCCTCTACATTTTTCTTTCCCAACAAAGTCGTTTTTCCTCAGTGCTTGTATGATGGTGCAAATTTCACCTAGCTATGGTCTCTCTTGCAGAGGGGCCCATGATGTCTTCTCTGTAATAAAGAACTGCTAATCTCTAAACAAATAAAATGAGGCAAAACCCTCTCTTCCTGACTCTTCACAGTATACCCTATCTGGGATTTACATATGAGCAGTAGGTCTTACTAAATAAAGAAGTAACAGTTTAACAAGAAACCCTGACTGCTGTTTTCTTAACACTAGAAACTTTCCCAACGCTCTTGAAGAGCACAGGTTCTAAAATCCTTAAGCAGTGTAACCAATATAAAATTCAAACTTTGCATAAGTCACTCTCATACAATACTCAAACAGAGACCTTACACTAAACCAAATCCCTTCACACTCCACACACAGAGTAAATACTAAATGATAAACTCCAGTTTTCTGGTTAACTCATACTTCAGTCATCATCCTTCTGGTAGCCTAACACTAGGCTACCAGACCAGTCACGTGGAGGGGCATTTTCAATATGACGTCTAAGTCTGACTTTGGACGTTTTGAAAAAAACTTCCAAAATCTGAATAGGAAAGATCATTTTCAAAAAAGAAAAACGTCTATCTTTTGTTTTCTAAAATACTGTTTTCAATAAGGTTTTGTGATTTGGATATTTTGATTTTTGACCAATTTTCAAACAAAAAAGTCTAAAACGAACAAAATCAAGCCATTGGGATGTAGGCGGAGCCAGCATTTTTAGTAGACTAATCCCCCTGACATCCCAGGAAAGCAATAGGGCACCCTAAGGGACACTGCACTGGACGTCATAAAATGCATCCAGGTACACATCTCACCATTGCTCCCATATCTTGTCTGCTGAGCCCCCCAAAATCCACCCCAAACCCACTACTCCCAACTACCATAGCCCTTATAGGTGAAGAGGGTACCTATATGTGGGTACAGTGGGTTTCTGGTGAGTTTTGAAGGGATCACAGTTTCCTCCACAAATGTAACAGGTAAGGAGAGGTATGGATCTGGGTCCACCTGTCTGCAGTGCACTGCACCCACCACTAGACTATTCCAGGGACCTGCATGTTATTCTAATGGACCTGAGTACAACATCTAAGGTTGGCATAGAAGCTGGCAAGTAATGTTTTTAATCACATTTTTTGGGGGGTGGGAGGGAGTTATTGACCACTGGGGGAGTAAGGGGAAGTCATCCCTGATTCCCTCCATTGGTCATCTGGTCATTTAGGGCTATATTCCTGTGCATTTTTACCAACTTAGATGGTGCAATGTGCTAGGTAGTTGTTTGTGACATACTGCCCACCTTGTTGCTGCTCATAGCAGGGTGCTGAGCCTCCACATGCCCCTCTCCCACCTGGATTTGTATGGTCTTTTATGGGGGGGTTGCCTGTAATAACTTGTTGGAAATATGGGGGTTCTGGGCAAACTGTATTGAGGGTTACTGGATACTCTGGGCTTGCTGGAGGGGATGAATGTTATCTGAGTGCTATGTTGTTACTTATGTTGGGCTCTGAGGCACTCCCTCATGCACTGGATCAGCACTGGATCTTCCATCCAGATCCACTAGTAACAGCGCCAGAGAACCTCCAAGTCCCAGTGGATTCCAAATTACTACTACTACTACTACTACTTAGGATTTCTATAGCGCTGCCAGGGTTACACAGCGCTGTACAAGTTTAAACATGGGGAGGGACAGTCCCTGCTCAAGAGAGCTTACAATCTAACGGTAACAGACTACGTAGTCAGTGTAGGTAACAGGAATGGGGAAGGTGGTTAGGCGCCAAAAGCAAGGGAGAAGAGATGGGCCTTGAGTAAGGACTTGAAAATGGGCAGGGAGGGCGCATGGCGTATGGGCTCAGGAAGTCTGTTCCAGGCATAAGGTGCTGCGAGGCAGAAGGGGCAGAGTCTGGAGTTAGCGGTGGTGGAGAAGGGTACAGATAGGAGTGATTTGTCCTGAGAGTGGAGGTTACGGGTGGGAACATACGGGGAGAGGAGGGTAGAGAAGTAATGGGGGGCAGCAGATTGAGTGCACTTGAAGGTCAATAGGAGAAGCTTGAACTGTATATGGTAGTGGATTGGGAGCCAGTGAAGCGACTTGAGGAGAGGGGTGATATGAGAGTATCGGTTCACGCGGTAGATAAGACGTGTGGCGGAATTTTGGACAGATTGAAGGGGGGATAGGAGGCTAAGCGGGAGGCCAGCGAGGAGAAGGTTGCAATAGCCAAGACGAGAGGTAACGAGCGAGTGGACGAGGGTTCGGGTGGTCTGTTCAGAGAGGAATGGGTGAATTTTGCTAATATTATAGAGGAAGAAGCGACAGGTCTTAGCTGTCTGCTGGATATGGGCAGAGAAGGAGAGGGAGGAGTCGAAAATGACTCCGAGATTGCGTGCTGAAGAGACGGGGAGGATGAGGGCGTTGTCAACAGAGACGGAAAGTGGGAGAAGAGGAGAAGAGGGTTTGGGTAGAAAGATAAGGAGCTCAGTCTTTGCCATGTTCAATTTCAGATGCCGGTTGGACATCCAGGCAGCGATGTCAGAAAGGCAGGCTGAAACTTTGGCCTGGGTTTCGACTGTGATGTCGGGAGTGGAGAGGTAAAGCTGGATGTCATCAGCATAGAGATGGTACTGGAAACCATGTGATGAGATCAACGAGCCTAGGGAAGAGGTGTATATCGAGAAGAGAAGCGGTCCAAGGACAGATCCTTGAGGAACCCCAACAGATAGCGGGACGGGGGTGGAAGAGGAGCCATTAGAAAATACTCTGAAGGTGCGTTGGGAAAGATACGAGGAGAACCAGGAGAGGACGGAGCCCTGGAACCCAAATGAGGACAGTGTGTCAAGAAGTAAATTATGATTGACGGTATCCAAGGCGGCGGATAGGTCGAAGAGGATGAGGATGGAATAATGGCCTTTGGATTTGGCAAAGAACAGGTCATTGCAGACTTTAGAGAGTGCTGTTTCTGTCGAGTGTAGTGGGCGAAAGCCAGATTGAAGCGGGTCGAGGATGGCCTGAGAGGAGAGGAAGTCAAGGCAACGGCTGTGGACAGCACGTTCAAGTAATTTGGAGAGGAAGGGTAGAAGAGAGATGGGGCGGTAGTTGGAGGGACAGGTGGGGTCAAGTGATGGTTTTTTGAGAAGTGGTGTGACTACAGCGTGCTTGAAGGTGTCAGGGACAGTAGCAGTGGAGAGAGAGAGGTTGAGGATGTGACAGATTGAGGGGTTAACTGTAGGAGAGATGTTGGTAAGCAGATTGGTGGGAATGGGATCCGAGGAACAGGTGGTGCACTTAGAGGAAGAAAGAAGGCGAACAGTTTCCTCTTCGGTGATCTCAGGGAAGGAGGAAAAGGAGGCCAGATTAGGTTGGTTGAGGGAGTGGGTTAAGAAGTCACAGGGAGGAGAAGGCTTGGAAGTGAATTCAAGGTTAATCTTCTGCACTTTATCGCGGAAGTAGTCAGCTAGTGTTTGATGAGAGAGTGAGGGGGGGTGGGAGCGGAGGGTACTTTAAGTAGGGAGTTGAGGGTGGCGAAGAGGCGACAAGGGTTGGAGCCAAGAGAATTGGTTAATTGTCTGCAAAACACAAGTTGGTGGAGACAGGGTTCAGGTGGTAGCCCATGGTAGCTGCACATGTTTTTTATACTCCCTCAGACAGTCTGTGAGAGTTGAAGAGAGCCTGATGGCTTGGTAGGGGGCGAGCAATCCCTGCACGACCAGAGGTGCTTCCTGGCATTAGGTGGGCAGGAGACTTGCGGATGGTTTGGGGGATACTTTTTGGGGAACAAATGCACTTGAGCAGGGAGGTGGTGATGGGCAGTCAGCTATGGCAGGTGTGACTTAGGGTTACAGGGTCTGCATTGGTGAGCTGCTGCCACCATTCATATATGTATGTAGGTGTGGACCAGCAGTTTAGAGCACTGGTCGAGATGGCTAGTTACCCAGCTCCAGGCTGACCTCCTTTTGACTTTACATTCTAAGGCACAGTGGAATTAGTAGTGCCTGATGCTGCCCATTGAAATCAGTGCTGCAAATTCTATAAGGCAACAGGAAAGGCTGGAGATACATACAGTATTGTTCCAAAATGTGCAGCCTGGACCTGGATGACTTTTCATCCCTGCATAGGCGGAGGAGTATCAAACTAAAGCTAAACTAAACTAATATGATTTCTATTCTGCCTTTAACTAAAATAGTGCAAAGCAAATTACAAACTATCAGAAAATAATCCCAAATTGGATAGAATTTATTTATTTATTTATTTATTTATTTATTTATGTAAAAATTTGTAGACCACCTAAAACGAGGTGGTTTCCAATAATACATTCACAATTCAATACACATCATAGGACAAAGACAATACCTATCAGAATACACTATGACAACTACTACTACTACTACTACTCCTATAGCACTACTAGATGTACGCAATGCTGTACACTTGAACATGGAGAGACAGTCCATGCTCGACAGAGCTTACACTCTAATTATGACAGACAAACAGGACAAATAAGAGATAAAGGAATTACTAAGGTGGGCATGATAAAATAAGGGTACTGAACAAGTGAGTAAGGGTTAGGAGTTAAAAGCAGCATCAAAAAGGTAGGCTTTTAGCCTAGATTTGAAGATGGCCAGAGATGGAGCTTGATGGACTAGCTCAGGAAGTTTATTTCAGGCATATGGTGCAGCAAGATAAAAGGAATGGAGTCTGGAGTTAGCATTGGAGGAGAAGGGTGCAGATAAGAGAAATTTACCCAGTGAACGGAGTTCCTGGGGAGGAGCGTAGGGAGAGATGAGAATGGAGAGGTATTGAGGAGCTGCAGAGTGAATGCACTTATAAGTCAATAAGAGGAGTTTGAACTGTATGCGGAAATGGATAGGGAGCCAGTGAAGTGACTTGAGGAGAGGGCTAATATGAGCATAGTGACACTGGCAGAATATAAGTCGTGCGGCAGAATTTTGAACAGATTGAAGAGGAGAGAGATGGCTAAGTGGGAGACCTATGAGAAGCAAGTTGCAATAGTTTAAGTGAGAGGTGATAAAAAGTGTGGATAAGGGTTCTGGTAGTGTGCTCAGAAAGGAAAGGGCGAATTTTGGTGATATTATAGAGAAAGAAATGACAGGTTTTAGCAGTCTGCTGAATAAGTTCAGAGAAGGAGAGAGAGGAGTCGAAGATGACCCCAAGGTTACGAGCTAATGAGACAGGGAGGATGAGAGTGTTATCCACAGAAATAGAGAATGGGGGAAGAGGAGAGGTTGGTTTAGGGGGAAAGATAAGAAGCTCAGTCTTGGTCATGTTTAGTTTCAAATGGCGGTGAGACATCCCAGGGGCGTAGCTACGGGTGGGCCTGGGTGGGCCCAGACCTGCCCAATCTTGGCTCAGGCCCACCCAGTAGCCGCCAGCTGTCCGGCCCTCCTCTGCCTAATTTTGTTTTTAGTGCAGCCCATAGTGCTAGACGCTGGTGCCGCTACTCTGTTGTTCACTCCCTGAGTCCCCATTCAGTACTGAAGTTTCTGGACTCTGCTGCTTTGCTTTGTTCTGCTCCTCCCCCTCATGCACGACGGCACCGCAGTGCTGCATGGGAGGGGAAACTGTGCCGGCTATCGTCGTGCTTCCTCCACTCTGCCCTGCTTCTGAATGAAGATCAACCTTTGATTCCGCCGCAACGGCACCACAGTGCTGTATGGGAGGAGAAACTGCCGGCTATCGTCGCGGTTGCGGTTGCAGTTCCTCCACTCTGCCCTGCTTCTGAATGAAGATCAGCCTTTGATTCCACTCAGGCCTCAGCAGTGGCACAATGATTGCGCTCTGAGTCTGCACCACTATCTGCCACCACCACCGAAGCCCAGCTGCCCAGGCCAGGTAAAATAAATATTTTTTTAAAAATTTTAACATCGTGTACAGTGTAATGGTGGGTGGGGGTGTGTTCTTCACTGCCTAGAAAAAAAAAAGGCATATTTAATAATTTTAATATACCTTTTTTCACTAGGCAGTGAAGATTCCACCCCCACCCAGAAGCCCACAAACAATAAATTTGTTATAATGCTCAGGTTACAATCTAAAAAAGGTTGTATATTTTTCATGTTGATGGGTTTGGGGGATGTTCTCTGCAGTGCCCGGATTACAAATTTTTAAAAAAATGTTTTAAATTTAATATAACAATACAAAAATCTCCCAAAAACAATCAGAGTACATGGTGCATTCTGGAGAAGGGAAGTTGTGGGTGACTTCAGTGACGTCATCAAAGCGACTGCTGATTGTAGCCTTTAAATAGCGCCCCGGAAGAACAGCACAAGTGCAAAAAAAGCCTTTAGCGTTGGTGTCTCAGCTTACAGGACTTTGCTGGATGGTGAATCCTGAGAGGGCGATTGAAACCCGCGGTGTCGGGCGCAACCAGGGGAAGCCTATGTGGACTGTAAACTTTAGAGACAGAGACAGAGATTCAAGATAAGTTACGTTTATTTATTATTTTTTGAACACATTGAATTTGAGCACTCATGTATGGTTGCAATAGCACTTATATTTCACATTCAAGAGATAGCCCTATGAAGAGATGCTATGCCACTGGGCAAAATAACTAATGATATTGCCTCAAATAGTGGTGTCTCCTGAGGGTTCTCTTTATTCACAAAGAAAAAGCAATAGAAAAATAAAAGAAAAAAAGAAAAACAGATTATTAAGTAATAACACTTTCATGAAGTGCTTTTAGTATTCTTAGGATGTTCTAATGTTCATCATCTTTGGTTTTGTAATTTATTATTATTATTATTATTATTATTATTATTAAATTTAATGTAGGCAGGTTTCTGGGTAGAGGTGGGCTCTGCAGTGCCCAGGACATAAAAACATAGTCTTATATGTAATGCTGGTGTCTTTCATGGTTGGGGGAAGAGATCCCAGACAGTGGGAGGATGGGTAGGGGGTAGGACAAGGCTGATGCTAGGCTAAAGGGTGGGGTGGGGGGCTAGGGTAGGGCTTATCTATGGGATGAATGATTGGGAAGGGCTGATACAGTGCTACGGGGATAAATGGGGAAGAGGGTAAGGTAGAGAAAGGAAGGGTTGATGCTAGGTTATGGATATGGATGGTGGGGTAGGGAAGCGAAAAGCCGATGCCAGGCTGAAGGGCAGGGATGGACTGATGCCAGTCTACAGGACAATTGCTTAATGTTTGGTCTTCTATTCTGTAATTGATGAGAGTTGGTATGTGCTCTGCATCTGACCAAGGTGAGAGATTCTGCTGGCATTTAGTTTGTGTCGGGTTGTATGAGTCTGACTTGTCTGACTTTTCCAATGGGAAGTGTATTGCTGTTATGTATATGCACTGCTCTGTTATTGGTATTTGTGTTCAGAATTGGTGTTGAGATTTGCAACATAGGCTTTAAGAAGTTTCTTTGCAGGATTTAGTGTTACTTCACAAAGTACCTGACAGTTAAGGGATTTTATATTGCTAATATTGAGGTGCTACCAGAATTTGAATACATCTTTCCTGTGTATTTATATTGCAAGATCCTGTCGTGTGTTGAGAGGTTTGCCACTGTAGTAGACTTATGTCTGGTCAAGATATGGTAAAATGTAATTATAATTAAAAATATTGGTTTTTCGGTTATGTATGAGGTTTACGCTGATGCAGCTGTTAGGCAAACTACTTAGAAATCCATCATCAAGTGCATTCTAAGGCCTTATTTTGTAGCATCCCAAGAAACACTACACATACCTATATACATAGTGCCCACCCATATTAACTCTGGGCCCACCCAAAATGTCAAGTCTGGCTACGCCACTGAGACATCCAGGCGGCAATGTCAGACAGGTAGGCTGATACTTTGGCCTGAATTCCTGCTGAGATTTCTGGTGTGGAGAGGTAGATCTGAGAGTCATCAGTGTAAAGAAGGTACTGAAAACCATGGGATGAGATCAGAGTACCAAGGGAAGAAGTATAGATGGAGAAAAGAACAGGTAGACAAATTCCTCAGAACATCAACAAAGTATTACAAACACATAATCAGTGCAGGTCCTTATTGCAGACTCAGATGGTGGTGGTGGGGGCTCTGGATGTAGGGGACATGCTCTTGTGTTTTCAGCAGGGGAGGAGGCCTAATGGCCTTCCCACTAACTCAGTGCATGTAATTCTGGCTTGGTGTGGTGCTTGCACATGGCTGATCCTGGGTTCGAAGAAGCACAGCAGAACATTCACTGTGCCAGGGTCCTGTGAATGGGCCTCCAGGCCCTCATGGTTACATTGTGTGGTGGCAGGTGGTAATGCGTCTTCATTATTTCCCTCCTTTGTCTGAGGCACAGGATGACAAGGAGCTATGACTCCTCAGGTGAGAAGTTTTGCTCTCTTCTCAGGGACATGACTGAGACAGTATGGAAAATGTCCTTCCACATGCAGCACCATATATAGACGAGGTACAGGTGGAGGGGATGTCCTGATGTTGGCAGATGGATACTTCCCAAGGGCAGTGGCGTACCTAGGGTAGTTGACACCCGGGGCCGGTCATTTTTTAACACCCCCTCCCCCCAAATCCAGTACTAGGCATGCCGAGTATACAAAACACTCAGGACCTATAGAGCAATTCTACCATACCATAAGCAGTCATTTCTACGAGTCACACAAGGAAAAGGAAAGCATCTTAAACACTACAGTGAGCACTAGAACATCAATTCACCTATTGTAAAACGAAACCAGACAGAATAGTACAGATCGTAGATCCTGCACAGTCAATGCCAACTGAAAGCCATGTCTTTTTCACAAACACAGATACACCCTAATCCACTATAGAATAAGTAATCATAAACTTTCTATTTAGACAAAAATTAAACTGAACCCCCAATGCCAGACTCTGCATACAATGCAACACCACAGAAACAGAAACTGTCCCCTAGTACTGTGCAAAATATAAAGACAGCAGATGTAAATTTGAAAAAAACTAACAAGTACCAATCACCACTTTACAAATTAACAAATAGAAATAAAACAAATATAGAAAGTAAAATAATACCATTTTATTGGACTAATACATTTAGCTTTCAGAGGCCAAAACCTCCGTCCTCGGGTCAGTACAGTATAGTGCTGTTACAGTATCCTATCCTGACCTGAGGAAGGGGGTTTTGTTCTCCGAAAGTTAGTCAAAATGTATTAAAATTAGTCCAATAAAAGATTACCTTATTTACATGTTCTATTATAAACATTTAACACATCTACAATACTTTATCCTAAAGCAAAAAAAATAAAAAAATATATTTTATTTACAGTTTGTTGTCTCTGGTTTCTGCTTTCCTTATCTTCTTTTCACCGTCTTCCTTCCATTCAGCATCTGTCTTCACTCTCTCTCTCTGTCATCCAGTGTCTGCCCTCTCTGCCGTCCCTTCCATCCACTGCCTGCCCTTTCTCTCTGCCCCTTCAATCCACCATTTGCCCTCCCTCTCCCATCCATCCAGGGTCTGCCCTCCCTCTCGCTCCCCCTTCCATCTAGGATCTGTCCCCTCTCTCTCTCTGCCTTTTTTCAGCCCCCAGTTCCAGCCCCCTTCTCCCCTCTGAACACCCCCACCCCAGTCCCCTTCTCCCCCTCCCCTGTCTGAGATCCCCACCCCAGTCCCCTTCTCCCCTCCCCTTTTCCCCTCTGAACACCCCCACCCCAGTCCCCTTCTCCCCTCCCCCTCCCCCTGTCTGAGATCCCCACCCCAGTCCCCTTCTCCCCTCTGAGATCCCCACCCCAGTCCCCTTCTCCCCTCTGAACACCCCCACCCCAGTCCCTTTCGCCCCTCTCCTTCCCCACCTCAGTCCCGTTAAAACCGGCGAAGCAGCATCGCAGGCAGCGCCTCATGCCCTGCTTGTAAAAAAAAAATCAAATCTCCTTCCTTCTCCTCGTCTTGACGGCGACTCGGGCCTTCCAATCAAATTGATTGGAAGGCCCGAGTCGACGTCAAGATGAGGAGGAGAAGGAAGGATATTTGATTTTTTTTTTTTACAAGCAGGGCACGAGGCGCTGCCTGCGACGCTGCTTCGCCGGTTTTTTTAATGTGCGGCGCCGCGGGAACGGCCACGGGAGGCGGCGGGAGCGGAGCACCCCCCACCCACTGGCACCCGGGGCGGACCGCCCCCACCGCCCCCCCTTGGTACGCCACTGCCCAAGGGTTATTTTCCAGTGGTGCACACAACTATCTGGCATGGCCTAATGGTTAGTGCAGTGGGCTTTGATCCTGACAACTTTGGTTTGATTCCCACTGCAGCTCCTTGTGACCTCAGGCAAGTCACTTAACCCTCCATTGTCCCAGGCACAAAAACTTAGATTGTGAGCCCTCTAGTAACAGAGAAAGTACCTGCATATAATGTGTACAGTGCTGCATATGTCTAGTAGCGCTACAGAAATGATTAGTAGTAGTATCTGTTGACATCTATGTCAGTCTGCAGTGCTTCTTTAATTTGGATGGTTCTTGGGGGGTATTTTTGAACATTCGTAAACGTCTTTCTTGACATTCTGCTATATCAGTGCCTTTCTAGTCATTTTCAGATAGGTGTTTACTTTTGGACTTGGGCATCATATTGAAAATGCCCCTCCACACTACTATGTCACTATCTACAATGTCCTTGTGCTTCTGCATCTTTAACTACAGATCTCCTTGAAACTATTATTGACAGTGGCACATCTAGGTTGGCTACCACCTGGGGCAGGTCGCCGCTATGCCCCCACCCCCAGCATATCACGCCTCTGGTGCATCACCCCTCCCCCCTTGGCACATCACCCACATTCCCCCGAAGTTCATCACCCACCTCCCCTCCTCCGAAGCACATCATCTTCACCATGGGGATGCACGGAGCAGTCACATATCTGTCATCTCTGCCAATCCCCTGCAACCCTGCCTTGGAACAGGAAGTGACATCAGAGGGGGCAGAGAACCGGCGGAGCCTGCAGCCGTGCGACCGCTCCATGCACCCCCTTGCTGCCTGCACCCGGGATGGACCGTCCCCACCGTCCCGCTCTTGGTATGCTACTGATTTCTTTTTATTTGACAGATATTCATTTTATTTTGAGCTACACTTCAGGTTATATTGATGTTCTCCCAACATGTGCATGTACAGTGCAATTTTATAACACCATGCTTGCTCAGGAGTCCAAGATAATATTTTATTATACAAGTGTCTAGTGCAGGACAAAAAACAAAGACATCTTGTCAATTCCTTTCAGTTAGTTAATATGTTCAGGTACAATGTGATCTCTTGTTGGATTCCATTCTGTTATCTAGTCTATGAATAAGTCAAGCAGAGCATTTGAGAAAAAAGTGCTATGCCCTATGTTTCAAAAAATTCTAAAGGAACAATAATCCTAATGTAGGACAGTAAGAGATCTGTCTGTATATTCTAAGAATGCTCTGGAAAATGATTATAGGGGGAAAACACACTTTTTGCATTACTGTTGTATAACTATATAATTCCACAACTGATTTGTATGTATTTTTGTTAATTCACAGTTTTGAAGATAATCAAAGATATCTTCTGTTTCTGCAGCCTACTGTGCTATTAAAATTCCTGCCATGTCCATAATTGCTTGCTTTCTAATAATGGAGTTTGCATTATAGTACAGTTGAAGAGCACAGCAGTTTTAAAGGGGCCTGGCAATCCAACAGATTCATAAGTTTCTGTTTTAATTTACATTCAACAGCCATACAGTACCCCACCAGCTGGAATGCCTTTTCTATTACTTATTCTCTGAAGTATTCTACTCAACACTTCTTTTCTCAGCATGAACTCCATTTACTACTATTCTCTGAAGGGATAAAACTAGACGATCCCATAATGGTAAGAGCATGGAAGCAAAACATTGTGCTAACCTGCTCAGAGTTCCTATTTTATCTTTGCAATATACTGGGGAATACTATACATGACACCTAAAGTTAGGCACTAATTAGACACCCAGCTTTCAGTATGGAAACATGTTCTAATGGATGCAAGGCGCTGAAATGGGACTGAAATGGCAGATTGGCGTGCAAATATTCTTATGTGCCCAGTTATAGAATAGCGCCTAAGGGACTGATATTCAGACCATGGGAGTTAGCCAAGCTGCCTCCTGCAGTCAGCTGCAAGCCTGGAAATTAAATGTCGGGCCATATTTGACAACTGGCATTGAATTTCCGGGGGGCAGAGGGGTTGGCCTCTATGCACATAACCACTTAAGCCAATATTCATCAGCTGACCAGCTAAGTTATAGAGGCCAAAGATATGCCTGCTATTTATGCTTGTCTATCTGGCTGCTAAACTTAGCTGGTCAGCCAATGAATATTGGTGCTAACTGGCTATGTCATTCAACATAGCCAGTGACGGGGCTAGCCACTAAGTGCTAATATTCAGCCAAGACAGCCAGCTATGTTGTACTGAATATTAGTGCTTAGCTGGCTTAAGGCTATTTAGCCAGCCAGGAGCTGTACCTGGCCAGTTAAATAGCGCTGAATATTGGGAGGTAAGTGTCTTCTTCTGTAACTACAAAGGGGGATTAGCCATGGGAGGGGAATGGGCATGTCAGAGGCATTCTTAAAATTTGTGCACAATTTTATGAAATACCAGGTGTGTTTACCCAAGCTGCATGCCAGGATTTATACCAGGTTTCAGCTGATGTAAGTCCTCATGCCCAAAGCTGGGTGCAGAATTTAATGTCCAATGTTATTCTATAAAGAACACTCATCACAAAGTGCCCTTTATAGAATAGTGCTGGGTGCCAATTTTTCCTGCACCCAAATTTGGGCACTGTTTCCTGAATCCAGCCCATAATGTAGGGGGTAATTCAATAAGATATGAGCTCTAACATAACCCCAGCTACTAAAAAATCAAAGGACCATCAGAAAAAAAGATGTCATCTGAATTCAACTCAGTGTTAAGTACCGAGTATGCTCCTAAACTCTGTGTTATGTGCTGAGTCTATTAAGAGACTTAACTCTGGGGCAGCTTGTTACCAAGAATTGACTCTAATCCTTAATCTCATTCTTCATTGAATACAGTTGATGACAAGATAAAACAAATCAATCACTTACAGTTGTGTTGAGATTGATTAGAGATTCTGTACTTACAGAGTGAGTCTGTGTCTGTGATTAGCCTCTCTCCTAGAAAGAAGGAAATATCAGTGACTGGTACTTGAAATACTGAAGCACAGCACTAACAGTACCACAGCAACTGCACAGGTAACCACACAGCTGCACAGATAAAAATCACTAAAGCTTTCTACCCTGAAAGGAAAAAAACAAGCAGCAGTTTACTGCCTCAGCATGGAGGGTTCATGCCCTCTACACCCTGGATCTATGACCTAGGCACAGCTTCCACCTTTCTCTATTTTTCCTTTTCAGAAAAATTGGAGGGAGGGTGAGTTCTGCTCTTCCCAGCATGCCCTAAGGCAAGCAGCAACTACAAAGCTCCGAAAGGCATTGGGAGCAAAACACAGGTGTTCATAAGGGCTAATCAAAGAGGACCACAGAAATGCAGGGGTCTGTTTCATATACATAACTTAATAAATATACAAATACATAATCTGTCACACACAGACAGCACAAGCTGCCCCATGAAATGGGAGTGTTCTGCAATGGGTGCTCCCCACCTGGTATCGGAAGATACCACAATCAACCCTATACCAATAACCAAACAATATATGCATGCAAGTCCAGGTAAGCTGGATATTTTGTAGCTTGACAAATTTCTTGTTGTCTTAGGCTTTCTTTCATCCAGACAACTTCATCTCTCTATCTTGCAGGAGCTGAAACCAAAAACAGACAACACAAAACAAACAACATAAAAGAGAGAAAGAGAAAAAGTCATTTGAATCTCTGAAGTAGACAATGGTTCACAGAGTTCATATCTCTTCATGAGGTATGAGTATCACTTTGGTAACTGATCTTATGAAGGTCTTCACTGTTCCTTAATTCACAGTCTTCATTTCCATCTTGTGAATTTTACCATCATGGCTAGGAAAGATCTTGACACTGGTGGAGTAGGAATTGTATCTGTCTTTTGCATCAGGAGCATGGCTGGTGTTAAAATCCATGGTTGATTCAGGGATGGAAGACACTAGTACTAGAGGTAGTGTACTAATGATAGCTGCAGTTTCTGTGAGGAAGGTAGTTAAAGTTTCATGTGTTAATCGAGTGGATCCAGTTTTTACAAGCATGGTGTCCAGGATCATTCTTTCCCATGATCCACCCATATGGGAAGAATGTGGCAGGTTGAATACCCATATACATTTTTTATCACAGTTATCTCTCAATGGTGGGATTGTAAATTTTAGTAGACATGATGTTCAAGTCTTTTCAAGCGCTTACAAAATTGGTTCCACAATCAGAACAGATCTGGTTGGCTGGACCATGAATCAAGAAGAGGGCATTTATGAAGCTCGAAGTGTCCATGCATTCAACAACCTCAATTTGAACAGCATGAATATTCATGCATATGAATATAACAGCCCATCTCTTGCTGTTTGACTCCTCCTCTGGTTCATCTTGAGGACCCAAAGGAATGTAACTCCACATAAATGAATTGTGGTTCAGTACTGAGTCAATCTGCTGGCAAGTCTGCCATTCTTTGTTCTTGATACTGGCCATGCAGTCTGTGGCACCTAACACATTTATTTATTTATTTATTCATGACATTTATACCCCACATTAGCTCGAAATAGATTCAAGTTCAATGTGGCTTACAAACAAACAATAAAGTGAATAATAATGTAGAGAATATAACACAAACTACAATAAGTTCAAGAAGCAAATTAATAAATGTGCAGTAAGTAACCAGGGATTTAGACTATCTCAAGGACAAACAAATAATTAAGGGTGGATAGGTGAGAGCATAATTAGGCAGGACTAGATGTATTGACAACTAGGTGATAATTGTACCTAGCTCTTGATACTACCAACGTTTTAGAATTAGTTCCAAAAAATGAAAATTTCAGCATTAGAAGGAAAGAGCAAGCCACTAACATCTTCTTTAGTGAATATATTGTTTCTTTATTCATAAAGTTAGATTCTAAAAGGTTTAAATCAAGAATATAACTAGTTTCATAAACTGGACCAGACACAAATTGAATAAAAGCCAAGGCTGACATAATTGATAGAAAGTTGCCTACTTCTGATGATGCTGATGCGTTACTATTAAAATCATTTACATGTAAAATCATTAATTTTGTAAGATCCACTTTATATCTGCCAGAATTTCAGGAATTACTAGCAAAAAAGCAATACGGGCCTCCAGGATATGGATAGTTGAACTTTATTATGGGACTTGACACAGGCCATGTTTCAGCATATGTGCCTGCTTCAGGGGTCTGTAATTTTATGGATGCTCCATACACAGGGATACGGAACTTTGCGATCCAAGCTGAACAGGTGGGACTCCCCTTCAGGCGCTGGTCAATTCTGGAAGCCTGAAAACTCAGCAATGACACTCCGTCCAGTGAATAGTCTTTAGGAATTCACAACAGCCCAACCAAACTCAGGAAGATTTTTTAAATTATTTATTTAAAAGTATTTGATATACCGCCCCTCATTGCACATAATAAATCTAAAGTGGTACACACCAAACTAGACTCTTAGTAAACACAGATTACAAAGAAACATAGAAAGGGGATGTATAGAACAACTTAAAACTTATTACTCAAACTAGGCTGTGATGCACAAGGGCTATACTCAACAATTCAATCTCGATAAGCCTCGATTTCCAGTCAGTTCCAAAGGAATACAAGAACCATAGTAAATCATCATTTAGGGATGAATTATATAAATTTTGCCTACAAAATTGGCGCTAAACCCCCCTCCCATGCTTAAGCCACATTCTATAACCACACCTAAAGTTAGGTGTGGTTTATAGAATAATGCTTATGTCCAGGGGTCCATGAGATTAAGAAAAGGATAGGGTAAAATTCAAATAGAGTTCTTTGTATTCAGAAAGATCAGACTGAAGAAATGTATTTTTAGAAGACTTCTAAAAGTTAGGTAATCATCTGTAAACTTGATTGATTTAGGATGAGAATTCCAAATTTTGGTGCCTTGATAGGAGAAATTATATATCACATTCTTACTGATAGGGAAATGCAAGACAACATATTCTTTAGATGATGAAACAGCATTATGAGAGGGGTAATTCGATAAAATTATTCATATATGATGGGGTTTGACCAAAAAGAATTTGGTGAATGAAAACACATAATTTGAAAGATATTCTATCTCTTATTGGTAACCAATGTAGCTCATATAAAAGAGGAGTGGATTTGGTGAAGCGAGGAGATCTACGTATAAGATGAGCAGCAGTATTTTCAGCTGTTTGTATTTTTTTGAGATGATCACCTTTAAGTCCAGCATAGATGGAATTGCATGAGTACGATAGCCACTAACTCTCAATATGCCATCCCCATCTATGTATGGATTCAACTTCAGTAATGAGCTATTTTTTTGAAGGTTCTCGCCTTTGCTAATGCATTTAACTTCTTCAGCATACGTTTCCAGTTGTAAGAATCTCAAGATGACATTTTCTGCTCATGTAAGCTCACTGACTAGGAGTGGTTTCATGCAAATGTACCAGTGATGATAGGTGCATGGTTTTTCACCAGTTAGTTGACGAAATGAAGACGTGAAATGGATAAAGTGTGCAATGGCTTTTCTGAGTATTATGCAGCTTCAGAAGTGAGAGAAGCAATGAGCTCCCAAGCTGCTTTCAGGAACAATGCTTATTGCTAGAACAGTCATTTCTGGATGAATGTCTGAGTCAGAATCAGGATGTATGAGCCCAAAAGAGTCCTCCACTGCTGAGAATGTATAGTCAGGTTTTAAAAGAAAATCTGGTTCTATCAACCATGTTGTCTCCATCAATAGGACGCTGGCACAGTTCTTGTAGCACAATCTGCTGGATTTTGGTTGGTTGACACATAATGCCATTGTTCTGGTCGTGTTGACTTTTGTATGTGCTCAACTCTATTGCTGACATATATATATACAGTATATATATCTTTTTTTATTTTATTTTTGTTACATTTGTACCCCGTGCTTTCCCACTCATGGCAGGCTCAATGCGGCTTACATATTGTATACAGGTACTTATTTGTACCTGGGGCAATGGAGGGTTAAGTGACTTGCCCAGAGTCACAAGGAGCTGCCTGTGCCTGAAGTGGGAATCAAACTCAGTTCCTCAGTTCCCCAGGACCAAAGCCCACCACCCTAACCACCAAGCCACTCCTGGTTTGGTTACAGATGTAGCCCAGGGCGACTTTACTGTTGGTGTAAAAGTTGACTGTCAGGCTCATTTTTGAAAGAGATGGACATCCATCTTCCGACATAAATCGACACATGGACGTTCATCTCTCAGAGACGTCCAAATCATTATAATTGAAACCCAATTTTGGACATCTCTAGCAAAAGTCCTTAGCAAAGATGTCCAAATCTGAGGGGGGTGTATCGGAGGCATGGTGAAGGCGGGACTTGGGCGTTCCTAAGACTTGGACGTCTTTGAGCCATAATGGAAAAAAGCAGAGACGTCTAAGACTAAAACTTGGTTGTTTTCACCTGGACCTGTTTTTATTGCGAATAAGGCACAAAAAGGTGCCCGAAATGACCAGATGACCTCCCCTTACTCCCCCAGTGGTCACTAACCCCCTCCCATCCTCAAAAAACATCATTAAAAATATTGATTGCCAGCCTCTATGCCAGCTTCAAATGTCATACTCAGGTCCATGACAGCGCATGCAGGTCCCTGGAGCAGTTTTAGTGGGTGCAGTGCACTTCAGACAGGTGGACCCAGGCCCATACCCCCCCGACCTGTTACATTTGTGGAGGAAACAGCGGGTCCTCCAAAACCCACCAGAAACCCACTGTACCCACTTATAAGTGCCCCCCTTCACCCGTAAGGTCTATGGCAGTGGTGTATAGTTGGGGATAGTGGGTTTGGGGGGGGTTGGGGGGGTTTGGGGGCTCATCACACAAGGTAAGGGAGCTATGTGCCAGGGAGCATTTTATGAAGTCCAGTGCCCCCTAGGGTGCCCGACTGCTGTCCTGGCATGTCAGGGGGACCAGTGTACTACAAATGCTGGCTCCTTCCATGTCCAAATGGCTTGCATTTGGACGTTTTAGACTTGGACATCTTTGGTTTCGAAAATCGCCGAAAATCAAAGACGTCCAAATCTAAGGACATCCAAATCCAAAGATGTCTTTGATATTTTCGAAACAAAAGATGGACGTCCATCTTTTTCAAAAATGACCTTTTCCCCGCCTCCGAATGGACGTTTTACAAAGACGTCCAAATTCCAACTGACATTTCTTTCAAAAATGCCCCTCTATGGGTCTCAAATGAGTGTAGTGTTTTGCAACCTCTGGTGTGGGAATTTCATCCTAGTTACTGGGAATCTGATTACACTCAATGAGAGTAGGTAACTGTGTTTTGTTACTGCCATCCATTGCTTCTATTATATATCCACTTGCTCTTCTCCTTGTCACTCTTGCCACCCTTGAACAGGTTCTTAGGCTGCAGGGATGACAGTTTCTGTGGATATTGAACAGGTCAAGGAATTCTGACCTCGCGAGAGACTTGTTACTCTGTTCATCTATGACAGCATAAATGTTAACTCTTTCTCAGGATGCTCTTTGGAATATACTCTGACTGAGCATAACTTGGTGCAATACTTTGCACTGCAGCTTTCGCCACACACTTGTGTGAAATTTGGAGTGACATCAGGTGTTTACATGCCTTACTCTGTCTCCTTCTCCCCGCCTTGGCTTGTCTCAGGGGTGAGGTTTCTGGAGAAGCAGCTTTAACTTTGTCAGGGTGTAAAACACTGACATGTTAATTGTTATCACACTCTGTACATTTGATAGTGGCTTTACAATATTTTTATATATATATAGAATTTTCAGATATTCACATCTTAAGTAGAGAGGTGTGGTAGCCATGTTAGTCCACTCTTAAAGGTTATCAATAGAAATCAAACAAAATAAAACATGGAAAAGAAAATAAGATGATACCTTTTTTTATTGGGCATAATACATTTCTTGATTAGCTTTCGAAGGTTGCCCTTCTTCGTCAGATCAGAAATATGCAAATGTGGTAGCAAATAGTATATATAAGAGAAACATCAAAGCATTACTTTGACAGTCTGACAGAGTGGGAGGGTGGGGATATACATGGGGACATCAAAGCATTTCATTGATATTCTAACAGGATGGGTGTTAGTAGGTGAGAGGAGGGTAATAAACAGAGAAATAAACAGAGAAATACAGCTTTATGGTTTATAATGGGTTAGAAAACCCAGATCCTTATTAAGTCTTGTTTGTTGGGTGTCAAAATATTCAATCATTCTTATTTCAAAGGTCTTACATTCCTGTATTGTTTTAAAATTACCTTTCAGTATTCTTACTGTGAAATCACTGGTGCAGTGTTCTGGTCTTGTAAAGTGTTGGCCCACAGGAGTGGGGGCTTGACTGGCACTGGCTATTTTCATGTGATGTCTGTGCAGATTGAATCTTGTCTTAAGCATCTGGCCTGTTTCTCCAATATAGCATCCTTCATTACATTTTTTACACTGAATGATATATACCACATTGGAAGATGAGCATGTAAAATAGTCCTTTATGTTGAATATTTTTCCCTTGTGAATGACTGTGGGGTCTTGTAAAATGTTTTGGCATAGTTTGCAGCTGGATGTGTTACAGGGAAATGTGCCCTTTTCTTTTTCCGTCTGTGTTGGGAGTTTACTTCTGATCAGCTTGTGTTTTAAGTTTGGTGGCTGTCGGAAGGCCAGCACTGGTGGGGATGGGAATATCTCTTTCAGTAATTCATCTTCCTGGAGTAGCGGCTGTAGGTCTCTTATGATTTTCCTCAGTTTCTCCAGCTCTGGGTTGTATGTCACTACAAGGGGAATTCTGTCTGTGGCTTTTTTTTTCAGGCTCTCTGAGATGGGGAGGGTGTAGTCTGAGGTGGTTATGTTGGTGGGTTTGTTCGTGTTATATTGGGATGAGAGGATGAGACTGTGTGTTTTTTCTACATTAAGTTTTAGTTGAAATGCATTTGCCCATGAGTTCATGATGTTTAGGCTGAGATTGATTTCTTTGGTGATTTCTGCAAGGTCATGTTTGTATGGGATGTAAATTGTGACATCATCTGCGTATATGAAAGTGTTGAGGCCTTGATTGGATAAGTGGGGTCATCAATAGGTTGAAAAGGAGTGGTGATAGTGGCGATCCTTGAGGTACTCCACAGTCTGCTTTCCAAGGTGGTGATATGTTTGCGTTCGATTTCACTTGATATGTTCTATTGGTTAGGAAACCTTTGATCCAGTTAAGTACACTTCCACCAATCCTGAAATATTCTAGGATGCTTAGTAGTATGTTGTGATTTACCATTTCGAATGCACTAGACATGTCGAATTGTAGGAGAAGTACGCTTTTGCCTGTTGCAATCTCTTGTTTGAATTTGGCTAATAGAATAACTAGAACTGTTTCGGTGCTGTGGTTGGAGCAGAAACCTGATTGTGATTCATGGAGTATTGTGAATTTGTTTATGTAGTCAGTTAGTTGTTTAGTTACCATGCTTTCCATCAGTTTGACTACTAGTAGGATTGATGCTACTGGGCGGTAGTTAGTGATTTCGTTTGGTTTTTTCTTGGTATCTTTTGGTATTGGGGTGAGTAGGATATTGCCGTTTTCCTTAGGGAAGAGACCATGTTGAAGCATGTAGTTTAAGTGGGATGTGAGGTCTGTTGTGAAGCGGTGGGGGGCGGATTTTAATAGATGACTATGCTTTGGTTGCCACAAAACTGGATTATTGTAATATTGTACATGCCGATCTTCCTGATGTTTCCCTTTGTAAATTGCACACAGTCCAGAATACTGCCATTCATGTTCTTTCTCATGCCCGTTGCTATGATCATATAACACTTCTCTTGAGAGAACACTACTGGCTTCCTATTAAGTACTGGATTATCCATAAGATTCTGACCATTACTTTCAAGGCTTTACGCTTGGGGTCTCCGCCATATTTGGCCAATCTTATTACTTCATATTTGTCCTACACATGAGTTTAGTTCCGCTTTCGATTCCCATCTGTCTTTTCTATCTTTGCCTCGGTTCCCCTTCACCTGCCTTTCAAAGACCTCATTGAAAGACAGGGGAAGGTTTCTTCCAGCAATGACACAGAACAATACCTCAGGGGCTTCCCCACTGGCACTTGCCTATGTTTCCTCCAGGGCACATTACCTATGGCACGAGACCAACAGGTGAGGGGTTCCCCACTGCCACTTAGCTGTGTACCTTCCATGTCATGAGAGCGCCATGTTGGTGACATAGGGGTTAATGTGAGCATCACCAGCTTTGTTCCTCTCCTTCACCAGGCTCAAAAGTGAGAGATGTCTCCTATGGACACGGCATTGACAAGAAAAGTCAGGAATATAATAATATACATAAACATCATACCCCTATAACCCACCCATTATATTGCATGAACAGGTTCTGCAAACAGCTGACTTACCATTTTCTGGCACCTCAGAAATATTGATCCCATCTGCCAACCCAAGCACGGTTTCCTGGAGCAGGGTGCTGTTCACCAGCTCTTCTACTGGAGTCAGCCATATGTCAGTCGATGAGCCCACCCGTTTGCCGGTGTGATGCTCTGAACTGCAAAACTTTATCTATCACCTTTCTGCGCATATTGCGCCACCGGTGTTTGACCTGCTCCATGGTGCACTTGGCCACTCCCAGAGCACTCACTTCCTCCGCTATCTGTGCCCAGATTTTATTTTTGGCAGACACAGCATTACATGCCTGGGAGTGAGACTGGGGGTTCAACCGGGCAACTCCTCACACATTCACCTTAGGAGAAGTTCATTTTCAACGTCTGTAAAGTGATCAGACTGCATTTGTTTTTGCCTGCCCACAAGACAGTGGTATAGATTTCTGCTGGACGCTCCCCTCCATGCCTACTTTAGATATAAACAAAGAAAAGAGTTAGAATAACACACAAAAACTAACACAAAACAAACATACTTACATATTTACACCCACCTTGATACCAATTCTTTATGGTTGAAAAAGAATCCAAATGGCTGCCAAACGCTATAGTAGAGAAATGGAAAGAAACGGGGGCTACAATCAGGAAAATTTTTGGAGGAAAACCACAACCACCAAGCCATAAAAGCATTCTTTTTTTGGTGGTGGTGGTGGAGGCCACCCTTTGCACATACCTCTATACAGTTGGAACACCACAGGCTATTTGAGGAACAAATGCCAATGCAAGCAAGCAAACATGGACAAAAGCCTAAAAAAGAAAAAAAACAACAACATGAGACCCTTCACCACACACGCAGAAATACACACAAACATACAAGTCTCTCTATCCATTCACCTCTACCAGAACAAAAAAACTACAAGGATAGCTCATATAAGTACAATGCAACCACGCACAATTCCGATGCGATAAATTCAAAGACAAGAGATCTGCACGCAGAATTATAGGCCATTAAATAGCCTTTATTTTCCAGCACTTTTTCAGCAGTATTGATGTACTTTACAGCACACTTATGTGTATTACACACAATGATGCGCACCATGTGTGGAACATGCACAGGATAACTGCATTGCTCTGGGCTTGTATCAGCACGTGAAAGAAGTACACATGCATTCTGGATGCTTTGCATTTTGATTTAGCGCAGTTTTGGGGGTTAGCACTGTTACAATGCACATATATTTGAATATCTAACTTTGAGGATTGGTGTGCTGTTATTCTGCACCCGCGTTTCCCTTTAGCACAGGAGTTCTGAGCATCTGGGCATAATGAAGGGGTTCCTCAGTAAAGGGAGGGGTTCCCCAAAAGAGAAAGGTAGACGGAAAATCTTTTGGTTTAAAGGCTTGCATGACTGATGGAGGAACACTAGTGGATTGAGAGCCACGTATTTCAACCACAGAAAGAGACATGGTAGGGGGCAGGGCCATGCCAATATGGTAAGCGGGGTAAGCACGGCAGGGGGGCGCCTGCCTTCGAGGGGCGCTGCTGCCCTGCTGTCCCTGTCTTCCGCTCACTTGCAAAATCATTTACCTGAAGTTGTGATTCTCCTATCTCCCCTGCCCTCCTTTTCATGGCAAACCGGAAAGCAGCAATATTCATTGAGGCAGGCAGGCTCTTCAAGTTATTTGAGAAAATGCAACCAGATTGCTATATATGTCTTTGGTTTGAGGATAACTCTTCAGTCAGGGTGAGCTTCAGAGCTTGAACAGCATTCAAGATCCTGAAATTTTAAAAGTGCTAAAAATAAGTTTTAAAAGTATTTGCATTAAATCTAATTGCAGAATTCAGGTGCTGGGAGTCTGTACTTGGTTGTCATATGCTCAGATTTGTTTAAATCATATGCAAATTAGTCCATTTTTGGGAGGTTCTCATTTGCATATTTATGGATAAAATATGATGGAAATGTTTACAGCCTTAATGTTAGGTCATGGCTCTCATCAAAATGTGAAGTTTGATCCAAAAACGAAGGGTTTATCTAGTGTTTTGACTAAAAATTCCCATTACAGTGTCTGTATGTTAATCTGCATTCAAATAGAGCTCTCTGATTGGATGATCAGCTTCTGTTAGAAATCTGCAGGGAAGGGAACAGAGTGAGAGAACAACTGACCGTCGGTTTGGCCAAGAGAGACATGCAGCTGTGAGTTCCTGTGTGTGTTGACTGAAATTATAAAAGAGTGCCTGATTATGTGGTAAATGAGAAAATATGAGTAAAAAGAGGTTGGTGGAGATTGAAGTTTGAGGTTTCTCTAGTGAGAAAAAGATCTGAATATTTCAGGATTACTTGAAGTTTATGAAGAATAGAAAAGGGTGAATTTCAGTTTAAGAGTGTTTAAATCCTATAAGCTATATAAAGGCTAGGTAGATTTAAGTGACTGTAAGCAAGGAAACCTTAATATTTGATCTGAAATAAATATTTGATCTGAGATAGTTGATCAGAGATAAATGTTTGATCTGAATTATATCCTTTGGTGCAAAGGAGATTAGAAAAAGAATCTTTGGAAACTAAGAGGACTTTGCTCATATTTTGAATTAGCATTCCTATTTTGAGTTGGAAATCTTTGAAGTGTTATGAAAATACATTTTGCTTTAATGAAATTGCTAAACTTTAGAGTCAGAGACTTATCAATGAGGGATACATACTGTGCTATTTTTCCTGAGGTCCGGTTTACTTGCCTGCTCCCTTCTGTTCCTGCTCTGCTAGACGGAGGAGGGGGGGGCGCCAACTGATAGTCTGCAGGGGGGCACCAGAGACCCTAGGCACGGCCCTGGTATGGGGCATGAGAGAAACAAACCCTATAGGAGTAAAAGTAATAGAATCAAATTCAGGAACTTTGACCTAGAAATTAGGCAAAGCGGCCTTGGAAAAGTACAACAGAAAAGAGAAATAAATAAAAATAGTGAACTCCAGGTTTTGAAACCTCAAGACAGGATTAAGAAAAGAGGGTTGGGGAAGGAAAAAAGAAAAAGATTGTTGAGCTGAGAAAGCCTCATTTCCTCCACTTTTCATGAAAGGGACAGGCTAAAAGTCAGTTCAGGTCTTGTCCCTGCCAAGTGATGTATACCAAAAAACCTACAGAGGATGAGGTTCACAAGGGGAATTGCAAATCTCTAAAGAAGGGAAAAGAAAGGACTTTAGAGAGTAACAATATCTTAGGGGTAGGAGTATATGATGCGGAAGGCATGGTCCCGGCACCCCATTGCCCTTTTTCCACTAGATTTGCACTTAAGGAGTGCAGGGGCAGTGTAGAACTAAGGGGAAGCCCCTCCGAAGGGACACCACCTTGTAGGGGTGGAGGGGCTTGTGTGTTTCAATGACTTAGAGGGCTGAAGGGTTACCCATATCAAACAGGCCTCTGAGGAGAAACCAGACAAAGAGTGTCCCAAACTGGGAGAGTGGTAAGATGGTGACCTGAAGTTTGTATGCCCAACGGCCCAGCTGCCCTCTGAAGTTTCGTCTTCTTTATGTAAATTTCCTCTCTGCAATTGCAGTTACCTTAACTGAGAGGAAGGGGACAACCGGTGGTCAGCCGCCGATGGCCAGCG
Organism: Microcaecilia unicolor; assembly: GCF_901765095.1. NCBI lineage: Eukaryota > Metazoa > Chordata > Amphibia > Gymnophiona > Siphonopidae > Microcaecilia > Microcaecilia unicolor. Next base: position 576,720,430 of record NC_044032.1, on the reverse strand, counting down.
TTTTATCCACTGAGCAGCAAGTGCGGGGACCGCTGCACGACGAACTGCCCACAGATGAAAGGGTTAGCAAGTCCTTTGATTAGCGCCAGCGAAGGAGCGTCGAAGCTCTTGGACCTGGAAAAAACAACTCCATCGCTCCCGAATTATTCAACCACCATGCCCAAAGGAGTGGAGGAGTGAGTTAGAGATATATGCTGAAACGGAGGACGTTTACAGCAGAACCCGAATCGGCGGAACCACTCCTAAACACCCATGAGAAATCAACTTGGAGTTTTTGGCTCCCGTGGAGGTTACATTGAATACCATCTGGAAGGCACTTCGGGACCTAACAGTGGCAGTAAATAATTTTGTTTCAGATATAATTTTATTAGAGAGTTACATGGACAATTCAACTGAACCCTTTGAGAGTAAAAAATTGATATAACAAATGATTCTACCTGAGCAAGAAGTGGTTATGATTTTGAAAATGATAATAGACCAGAAATTTTGAATAATAAAATGAATATTATTATAGATGATTAATATCGAGATTATTGTTTTTCCCAGAGCAGGGCCGTGCCGATACAGTAAGCAGGGTAAGCACCGCAGGGGGGCGCCGACCTCTGGAGGGCGCTGCCATGGTGCTTACCCTCACCGTTTACCTGAGCTTCGCGCCGCCGAGGCCTTTAAATCTTTTACCTCCGGTCGCAGCAGCGTCAGTGAAAGCGCTGCCGACGTCTCCCTTCCCTTCGCGCTCGTTGGTTCCCTTAATGTCCCGCCTTCTTCTGACGTCAGAAAAAGGCGGGACACTGAGGGAACCAACGAGCGCGAAGGGAAGGGAGACATCGGCAGCACTTTCACTGATGCTGCTGTGACCGGAGGTAAAAGATTTAAAGGCCCCAGGGCACGGAGCCCAGGTAAGGGAAGGGCAGAGAGGCATGGATGGGAGGGCAGAGAGGCACGGATGGGAGGGCAGGGCCCAGGGAGAGGACAAATTGCTGGAAATGGAGGGGAGGGGAGAGAGGAGGATTGCTGGCTATGGATGGCGGAGGGAAGGGCAGAGAGGGAGAAGGATGGACATGGATGGGAGGTCAGGGCCCAGGGAGAGGACAAATTGCTGGACATGGAGGGGAGGGGAGAGAGGAGGATTGCTGGCTATGGATGGAGGAGGGAAGGGCAGAGAGGGACAAGGATGGACATGGATGGGAGGGCAGGACCCAGGGAGAGAGGAGAAATTGCTGGAAATGGATATAGAGCAAGAAATGAAGAAGAAAGGAGGAAAGTAAAGAAATAAATGGAAAGGAAGCCCTGGAAACAGAGTTAAGAGGACAGATAGCAGCAGAATCAGATACTGGACCAGCATGATCGGAAAAAGAAAGTCACCAGACAACAAAGGTAGAAAAAAATCATTTTATTTTCATTTTAGTGTTTGGAATATGTCCACTTTGAGAATTTACATCTGCTACATCTGCTGTCTTATTTTGCAATGTATAGCAATTTGTTTCTAAGAATTGCTGACAATTCCTTTCAGTGTGGCAAGTGGTGAGCGATCATTTTCATGGGGGGGGGGGGGGGGGCGCCAACTGATAGTCTGCAGGGGGGCGCCAGAGACCCTAGGCACGGCCCTGTCCCAGAGTTCCGGGTATGACTCTTAAAGTTTTCCTCAGAAATATTTCCTCAAATTATTACTTTAAAAGGAGTGAAGCCTGTGAAAACTGGGTTTACTTTAATCAGTGGGATTTTAATTAGAGACTTAAGTATATGTATTGTTAAATAACTTCTGGTTTTTAAAAGAGAGAGAATGTAATCAGAGGTATTATTTCTAACTAATATTGGACAATAAGTATGTTTTCAATGAAATGATTTGACTATACACCGTATTGGCCTTGAAGAAGCCAACCAGATGATCAATGTGGAATAATGAATTAGACGAGTAATATCTGGGGATAATCAGGTTAATACCACGTTTTTTTTTTCTGTTTACAGTTTAATTGATCTCCTTATCTTGTTTCACTCTCCCTATTTAATGGTCTAAGGAAGAGAATAGAATTACCTGACTGAAATAATTCCTACATATTACTTTCTCTGTATTTCAAGCAAGTTGTTTTATCGCTTGTAAACATTTAAATGGTTATAAATAAAAAATTTTAAAAAAAAGAACTCAGGGGAAGGAGAATACCTGGAGTGGAGTCTCCTGGATTGGAAGGGAATTTTGCCTGGCTACAGTCATCCAGGGGCTGGCAGAGCACACTGAATGGGAAAGAGTTAGCCCATAGGGCTAGTAAAGGAAAGTGGGACATCTTAAGACTGGGGGAAAACAGGGCAGATATGTGTGGAAATAGTCCCCCCAAAGATCCCCACTAGGGAGCCACTTCCATGGAAATGAACCCTTAGGTACAGGACTTCCCCACCTTGGACTTAAGGGAGGGAAGACCAGTGATATCATCAGGGAGAAGGGAATAAGGTTGTTCCTTTTGGGTTAGAGCCGAAGTTACCCCATTTGGCCACCAGAGAGAGTACCGGCAAAGAAACCCCAAGGAGGTTGAAGTAAAGAGGAGACAGAATGATGTCAAAAGTTGAAGCCACTTTGGTTAATCTCTGTTTCCCCTCCCGCATGCAGTCGTCATTCAAGTACACTCATAACAAAGCAAACAAACCTTTGAGTTGCTGCATCTACATTGTCGTTCTTTATTGTTGGTAGCATTTTTATTTGATCCCACTTATATTTTCAAACATGCCGGCTTGTGCAGCATACAGATGTATACAGAGGAACTTTTCATAGGCAGAGTAGTATTTTGTTATAAATTGTAATCAGTGTGTCATTTGAAGGGGCTTGTTATAGGGATTCCCTAGCACGTGTAACTAGCATAACTCAGACCTGTATGTTTAGTACCCACTCATTTAACCTTGGGTCCCCCAAAGATTCATTTCTGGCTATGCCACTGATTACTTAACATATATTGTTATTTTAAAAAATGTACACTGAGGGCTCTTTTCCTAAGCCTTTAATGATAGAAGCGACTAACTAGCTCTTTACACTTATAAGGGCTAACTAACACCAGCTGTACCAGGATTATTCACTCCTATTCTACCTGAAATCAGGAATTACTAGCACAGTTTAGTAAAAGAGGCTCTTGATAAATTGGTAAATTCTGGAGTTTGGATGAATTATACCTCCTACATCAGCAGGAATTATAGGATTAAATAAAACATGATTTTAATCAGGGTAATGTCTCCAAATGAGTTGATTTGATGCATACCATGACAGAAGTGAGCCTCACACCTATTCCAGAGTATATTGAAGGTTATCTCTCTCTCAAATTCATGATTAATGATCATCTTTTCACTTGTTTTGTTCCACAAAGAGCTTTCTTTTGGCATTCTTATTTATACTTATTTATTTAGTAGGATTTATTTACTACCTCTGAAAAAATTCACATATATCAAAATACACTTGAAATTTCTTTTTTAATCAGGCCAGTGGCACTCGGTGAAATTGGGATAATTTTTGTATCTTTCGGTCACATTTTCATGGTCTCTTATTGTCATTGGTTAGTACTTGAGGTCTTCTCTTTTTTCACACATAGTGCTGAATGGTTACTTGGCACTGCCAGTTCTCTTAATAATGTTGTTGTTTTTGTGCTTTTCTCCGTTAGCACAATGTTCAGTATTCTTCCATCAAGCTTTCTGTGAGAATAGAACGTCCCAGGTAATCACGGCTTCTTCATTCTCCATTGTCTGGGTTGTGTGTTTTTGTTGCCCAGCAATGTTGAAGTGTTTACATAGTTTCCAGTGGATGACACATGCTACTTTATTGTGCTTTTCTGTATACAGTGCTTCTGACATCAGCAGGTCACATCCAATGATATGTGTGACTGTTTGAAATACAGTGCTACAAAACCTGCATTTGTCTGTTTTACTAGTGTTTTCTATACTTGATGTGAACCATCTTTCCTAAGTCAACTATCCTGTGCTTCAGCGATCAGTTTCTCATCTTTATGTTTACATTTCACCACTCATTAACCATTCATGTGTCAGTTTTTATTCTCCTTGTAGTTTCTGAAGTAACTCTTTTTATTTCCTATTATATTTGTTCTTTATCCACTTGTTTTTCCTTGCTTGCGGGCCTAATTCCTGGGTTGCGAATTCTGCTACTTCTTTCACTCCATCAACCAATGTACTTTCACTCATTCCTTCTGAACAGAAATCCTTCAGACAACCAGCCCTAGCATAAATCTATTTAGTTTAGTTAGTATTATATAACATCTTTATTGTGTGCAAACTGTATTTGATAACTATTTTCTGTTCTAAACTTCCAGGTGTCTGTTATTTCAGACTCAATTTTGGGCTGCATGAAATTGAGAGCACCAAAGAGCAGCAAAGGTCACCCGTCAACATTCCATAAACTCTCCTTCCTTCTTAATGAAATGAAGTGTTCCTATCCCCTGCCCCGTGAGCCTCCAGAAAACATATATAGTCTGGGACAAGAGAAGTACACAAGGTGCTATTGTTATCCACAATGATCTCTGTCTGTGATAGAAGGTTTTGGGCTGGCAGATTACAGGTTGCAATCCTAGGCACATTTTCTGCCATCTATATGAGCAGAACTGTGCTGATTTTTCTGCAGGGTATTACTAGGTCACCAATCTTGTTCTTTTTTAAACTGCAGTAAATCACCTCTTTGGGTCTACAAATAGTAACCCTTTGAGAACACAGATAAAATGTTTCACCTATGATATACCGTATCTTTATTCATTGCAACGTATATACAGTGCACTCCACTTAAGTGCACATCACATAAGGGCATTCTCTGCTTATCTGTGATCAATTTTTCTGCCATAGACTTTAATGAGCAATCACTTGGGTTAAGGACACCAGCTGTAAGCACATGCTCTACTTATATGCACGCACTTGATTGGTCCTTTTTATATGCACCCATTTGACTGGCACTCCATTTATGTGCATAGACAGGTCATTCAACTACCCAGCCCACATGGTGTCCTTTCATTGGTGCGTTGCCGCCACTACTGTCCTATTAATAAATGATGCTACACTGTCTTGACTACTGTCAGGATGGCTGCATGTTCAGGATGGCTGCATGTCAGGATTGATGAAACCAACTCCTGATCAGGGCCGCCGAGAGGGGGGGACAGGGGGGACAAAATTCCCCGGGCCCGGGCCTCCAGGGGGGCCCGGAGCCGGAGTCCCACCTCGCCCTCCGTCGTCAGGACCTCGCACCTCCTGGGGCCCTGCGGCGCTTCCTGGCGCTCCCTTCCGACTCTCTCAGCTTCATTTTTTCCAGCCGCCCTGCATTTAAAAAGTTGCAGTGGCGGCGGCGAAAACGCAGGCTCGCCTCTTCTTTAAGCCCTTCCCCTTCGCTCTCAGCATGCACTGTGCCGCCTTCCAGGGTTGCCAGGTAGAAATTTTTTTTCCAGCCCAATCCGGGCCAGAAACCAGCCCAAAACCCGCCCAAACACAAACCCCGCCCCTGACACCCCCACCCCCGCGTCACCGGCCCCGCCCCCGCCGTCACCGGCCCCGCCTCCCACGTCATCGGGCCCGCCTCCCCGTCATCAGCCCCGCCTCCCCGTCATCGGCCCCGCCTCCCACGTCATCGGCCCCGCCTCCCACGTCATCGGCCCCGCCCAAAACGTCACTAACCCCGCCCAAAAACGTCACTAACCCCGCCCCCCGCGGCCGAAAAAAATCAAAAAGCCGCCCAAAAAGCCGCCCGGAAGCCTAAAAACCGCCCAAAAAACCGCAACCCGCCGCGGGCAAAAATTTCCCGCGGCGGGGCGCGGAAAACCGCCCAATTGGGCGGTAAAACCGCCCACCTGGCAACACTGCCGCCTTCGCGGAAACCGGAAATTGCATCAGTGCATGCTGAGAGAGAAGGGGAAGGGCTTAAAGAAGAGGCGAGCCGCGAGCCTGCGTTTTCGCCGCCGCCACTGCAACTTTTTAAATGCAGGGCGGCTGGCCTGGAAGGAAGGAAGGACTGCTCTCGTTCTCTTCATTTGTAGCCTTGTAGGTAGCATTTTTATTTATTCTCACTTATATTTTCAAATGTGCCGGCTTGTGCAGCATAGGAATGTACACAGGGGAAGTATAATAACGGAATAACTTTTGGTAGTAATTTGTCATTTGGAGGGGCTGTTTATAGGGACTGCCAAGCACGTGTTGTATTCGTGCAGACATTTTTTTTTCTCCTGGTAAAGGGTCACTAAAACAGACATCATTTATGAGAATCAGGTGCTCAACACTTTATATCTGCATGGTTATTTACTTATTTATGACACTTATGTGCTGGAAACCTGAGGGCATAGCTGGGGCTGGGAACTGAAACTCGGGGGAGGGGGGGTGAAAAGGGGGGTAAGTTGGGGCAAGTCACTAGACATGGAGGGGAAGGGAGGGAGGACAGGGAGCAAAGGAGAATCACTGGGGATGAGTAGCGAGGGCAGGGGAGCGAGGAGAGTTGCGATGGATGGAGGGGAGGGTAGGGTAGGAGAAATGCTGGACATGGAAGTGAGGGAAGACAGGAAGGAGATGCACATGGATGGCGGAGAGGAGAAATTCTGGATATGGATGGAAGAGAGGGGAGAGTTGAAATACTGGATATGGATGCAGGGGAGGGAAGAGAGGACATGAGATGAACATGGATGGAGGGGAGGAGAAAGAGGATAAATGCTGGACATGGATGGAGGAGAGGGAAGAGAGAGGAAGGAGATGCATCCTGACGGAGATGAGGGAAAGGGAAAAGAGGAGAAAAACTGCACATGGCTGGAGAAAATAGGCAAAAGTTGGATCCACTCTATACCTACCTCTTCCAGTCAAGTCCGCGGAGGACCCAGCTTTTACCTATGGAAGTAGGGTAAGAAATGAAGAAGAAAGGAAGAAAGTAAAGAAATAAATGGAAAGGAAACCCTGGAAGTGGAGTTAAGGGAGCAGATAGAGAGCAACAGAATCAGAGACTGGGACCAACATGATCTGAAATACAGTCACAAGACAACAAAGGTAGAAAAAAATCATTTTATTTTCATTATAGTGTTTGGAATATGTCCAATTTGAGAATCTACATCTGCTGTCTTATTTTGCAATGTATAGCAATGTTCTGTTTTTCTGGTATTGTGCTGCATGCAGAATCTGTATGCTAATTTGGTTTCTGTCATTTTGGGTATACTGGGGAGGGGTGGGTGGGCTCTGAGAACTGGTCTGCACAGCTCCCTGCAGTTGCTAAGACCGGCCCTGTCCGTCGTCAACCGTGTGCCACCAGGCCGGGCCCCCTGCATGGAAATCACAGCGCCTCTCACCTCCATATGAAAGCACTGCAGGCAGCAGAAGATCGCCTCCCTTCGGGCTTCCTTCCCTCTCTGTGTCCTGCCCTCACGGAAGTTACGTCAGATGAGGGCAGGACACAGGGAGGGTAGGAGGCCCGAAGGAGGGAGGCAATCTGCTGCTGCCTGCAGTGCCTTCACATGGAGGTGAGTGGCACTGTGATTTCAATGCAGGGGCCCACTGGTGCGCGGATGGGGGACGGGTGGTGGGGGAGCGGTGGCGACCTCGGGGGGGGGGGGGGGGGGCCCCGGGGGGTGGCCTTGTCCCGGGCCTGGCCCAGTCTCTCGGCGGCCCTGCTCCTGATAACTCCCCCCTCCCTCAGGATGGTAATTAAACTGGAGTTTGGCTGGGAAGGAAAGAGGTTGTTTGATCCCTTTCTGTTGCTGAGGTATATAAAGCAGGAGCACATGGCTCTGGGCAGCTTTTCTTCTTTCTTTATTTCTCTACACACACACCTCTTCAGCCACCAGAGCCCGCCCCCCCCCCCCCCCCCAGCTCTGACCCCCCTTTCTCCTTCAGCCCTACTTCAAAGCTTTCTCTCTTAGCGCACAGGGCTCTGCTTTTGCTTTTCTTTCTCTGCTCCCCCTTCTTCTCCAGCTCTACCCCAAAGCGTCTCTCTTCCTCTGAACACCACTATCCTGTCTTTCTCTCATTGATTCCCATCTAAACACACACACCAATACAGCATTGTAATACCTGTACTAAGTGCTGTGAGCCTATATATGTACATACAATATACTTTCTATATATATCCAAACCCGTGTGGATTGTGTATTCTGTGGGAACCCTCTGCCTCTGTGAACTGGACCTGGGACCATCCCTAGACAATGAATGCTGACAACTATGTTTATATGTGATTAGCTAACTGACATTTTTACATAATTACCTACTGTCCTATTAATGCATAAATGGTGCTACACTGACTGTGTAAGTGTGTAGTAACATGTGTGGTAACTAAGACTCTGTTCAGAAAGGGTCACATCAGTTATGTGCACATTCTGATTGTGTTCAAGTTAAACTTCAGCCCCGAGGCCTTGCACTTAACTGGAGTGCACTATATACCAAACCAGTGCACTATATACCAAACCAGTGACCTCTCCTTTAATTCAGTGGCTCTCTACCCATCTCTTGGGACATACCCAGTCAGGCTGGCTTTTCAGCTACTCATGACGACTGTGGATAAGAGATTTGTATGCACTTCCTCAACTGTATACAGATCTATCACATGCATATTCATTTTGGATACCCCAAAAATCGCACTGCCTAGGTGTGGGTCCCAAGGACTGGGCTGAGAAGTACTTCTTTAACTCACCTCACAGTTAAGGTCCAGGACTACAACATGTGGTCTGGTTGCTCTGTGAGTCTAAAGCTTAACATATTTTTTGTCTAAATATTAATGACCGATTAATAATGCAACAATTATGTTGATAAAAGAAGCACAGGCCTAAATTCATTCACAGTCCATTTCATCACACTGTATAATAATGTTAAACGTTTCATATCCATGTCACGTTTATTGCACATCACAAAAGTAGTACTTGATGCAATTCATCTTAAACAGCCAGCTGTAGCTTCTTGGCTTCTCATTTTCATTTTGGAGTACACACTGTTTGACATCTAATTTTGTTGCCATTCCTTGCAGATGCAGATTCTGAGCAGCATGATTTCTGATTTTGTTGAAAGCTGAAAGGATTTCTTGCTTACTTAAGTCATTTAAACCATCCATACAGCGGAGCTTGCAACCACAATCAGGGCCAGAAGACCGCTGCAGTACTGTCTGTCCTTTTCCATTCACAAACTTCTCTCCCTTCGCACGTTTAATTTTTGTGTTTCCAGTTGCTGTCATCACACTCTCATTTTTTTAGTATTTTGGCATTATAATTTTACATTTCACTTATGGTCACCATGCTTGAAAACATAAAGGACTGTTGTGGCTCGCAGCACTGAATGATGATCAGCTAAGCTATCGCTCACATGCTTAATAAAGCAAAACTATCATTACAGATTAATCAAATTGACCTAAATTAGATCTTTAAAATAATATCAGAAGTAGTTAGCAGAAACAAACATATTGTGCATGTGGAGTGATTAATATATTAGGAAATTAGCTTTTTTAATTTATTTTCCTGTAGGACTACGTCTTGTGGATTAACAGGATTTTGCACAAAGTTAAAGACACAATAAAACTTTACAATGGCCAATACAAGGACCTGACATGTTTTTCAGCAAAACTGAGTAAGCAGATAATGAATTGTCCTATGAAAGAATGTGTCAGTAACAAAATCTCAGTTTGTCCCTCAAGTGGACTTATCAGGTTTTTGCATAACACCCTTCACTTGGAAAGGGCCTTGAGGGAGAAAAGTTTAGGAAGGAGAGGCCCAAGAAAAATGCTGAAAGCTCATCTCTTTAAGCAAGCCTACCCAAATGCCCCAACCTAATCTCGCCAACTTCCACCCCCAATTCTGTTATGACTTAAATACCAACCTCCCATCCTTCTCTTTCCATCTCGCCTTAATTTTATCCCTCCTTACCCTTTCTCCCAAATTACACTATCCTATCCTGTCTACCTTCTTTTATCCTAGTCATATATTATCTAGCTCAACTTATCATACACTACTAAGCCCAACTTTACATTGTTTTACTACTGTTTTATTAAAATTCTATTAACTTTGTATTTCAAATTACTATGTAAGCCGCATTGAGCCTGCATTGTGTGGGAAAGCGCGGGGTACAAATGTAATAATAATAATAATAATAAAATAATAATAATAATAGTCACAGAGAGGAGACAGCACATGCTACAGGAGAGGCCATGGGGATGTAGGGCACAGGGGACATCATTCAAGTAGGAGCAATGGGGAGCCAGCACTCAGCAAGGGTCCATGGAGAAGGGCAGGAGAGCAAGAAGGAAGGTCCCTGAGAAAGGGCTCTCTCTCTCTCTCTCTCTCTCTCTCTCTCTCTGAGAGTAGTACTTAGGAAGGGGCCTTGGGAGAGAGGAATGTCAAGAGGGAGAGGGCAAGGGAAGAAGCTGCAGAGGGGATAGAGCAGGAGAGAATGCAATCAGGAGAGGTCAAGGTTAGGGAGAAGCAGGTCAGAAGGAAAGCACTGAGGAAGGATCAATGCAGGAAGAACAGGAGGCATAGTATTAGGGAATGGGCCACAAAGGAGAGTTGACAAGTAAAAAAGGGACCTAGAAAGGGACAAAAGCTGGAGGGGGAAAGAAGGGCAGGAGAGAAAGAACTTGGGAAGGGGACAAGGGAGAGGTCATGAAGGAGAAATATCTGCCAGGGATCATAAGGAAAAGGAACAACTACTAGGGTGGGAAAAGCTGAGGATAGGAAGAACAGTCAACCACCAGAAATGATTTTGATGTTCCCATATGTAAAAACTGTGGGCACTAAAGTATCTGAACCACCAATGGATCCAGAATGTTTAAAGGAAACCTCTGTGGGGAGTTGTTCTTTGAAAATTCACTTGCAGATCTGTGGATGCAAAAGTACAGTGGTGACTGCTCAAGGAGGAAGGGGCTGAATAAGAGAGAGACTGATGAAGAACATTTGGGAAGAAGAGAAAGAGACTGATTGAGACTGGAGATAGAAATTGTTGGGGGGAGGCTAGAGATAGAGAATGCTGAGGTGGCAGCTTGTAGGATAAGTTAGAATGGCTTGGAGAGGGGCTGGAGAGAGATTGATGGAGAAGAGCTGGAAGAGAGAGTCTGAGAAGGAGATAGAATGGTAGGATAGGCTGTAGAGAGACAGAGAAAGAAACTGCTGGCATGGGAGATGGAGAGAGAAAAAGACTAATGAGCATGGGATGAGAAAAAGAGAGCCTGGGCGTTGAGAGACAGAGTGGTGCTAAGCAGAAGTGGGGAAATGCAGGAAGAGGAGAGAGAAAGTGGAGAAAAGCTGGTGGTGAACAAAAAAAAATTCAAGAAAGATGCTTATGGAGGCAACTAGGGAAGAGAAATTAGTGGAGAGGTGCTGAGGAGGAGAGTGTGACTTGTGAGTGGCTTGGCTGAGTCAAAATAAATATCAGTATAGGAGAAGCTTAACAGGAGAGAAAATAAAAGAGAGAGAGAGGATGTTGAAGGAGCATGATTGGTGGGGAAAGAACAGGGGTCTGTAAAATTTTTGGATGTGGAAAATGGCTCTCCATGCCCAAACATTCTGTGAACCCTTGCTTCATTCTATCAGTCCTGGTGAGGAACACTATAAGGAAGCCCAGAGTCTCACTAATTGGACACTGAAAGGAACTTAGGCATTTCAAAATCCCATTTTAGATACCCCCCATGAATCATGTAGAACATTATTGTACAATCCCACAGAAGGCATTTTGTTTTTTCCTGGCATTCTGTACTTTAATCTTCACAATACAATCAGGCAGTATGACTTAGTCGCACCTCAGGGGGGATAACATAGATTCAATGATAGCCATTCTGAGTTTTAGAGGACACAGCAGCATACCCATATTTACTGTATATGCGTGGGAGTCAACCATCAAGGTGAAGAAGCCAGGTCTGCTAAGAAGAAAACAGTGTAAAGGAAAGGGAGTAGCAGGACCAACAGGACTCTTCCAAGAACCAAGGCAGACAGGAAAATGATGTAAAAAAAAAGGAGGTCCTTTATTGAAGTAGACTCGATGTCACTGTTGTGACCGTTTCCTTTGTCTGTGCTCACCTCTCCCTCTGGTGGCCAGACTTGGTGGCTGCAATGGACTGTCTGTTTACTGTCACCCGTTCCAGACTTCAGCCCAGTTCAGTCCAGATCTTCCGGGCTGCCAGAATTGCTTTCCTTGTTTGTACCTGAACAGCACCCGTAGTTGTCTTGTGATTGCTGCAGCTGAGCTTTAGCAGCTGATGGACTTTATTAATCACCTAGAAACTTCTGTGTTTGCCTTTGCATCGTCTAAGGTCCCTGGTATGTGGGCGTGCTCTGTGCACTTCTGCCCAGTCCAGTTTTATTCTGAGTTCTTGCCTGGTTCTTGTTTGTTTGTGTGTAGTTAGCTTTGGTTTTATTGTTTAGTTCCTAGTCTTGTTTCTGGTCTGCATTTCCTTGTCTTGTGTCTGTGTTCTTTATTAGTGGCTGCTTGGCAGCTTTTAGTCCTGACTCCCTCCTGTCTGTGTTTCTGTCTTAGTGGCTGCCTGGCAGCTTGTAGTCTTGGCTCTGTTGTGTGTTTCCTGCTGGTATCCAGTTCCTGCCCAGTCCGGTAAGTCCTGCCGGCCACCTGCACCCAGGGGCTCAACTCCTGGGGAAGGGTGGTCAAGTGCAGGTGAAGCCTTGCTCCAGTCCTGTGTTCCAGTCCAAGTGTTCTTGTCCAGTGTGTTCCTGCTTTGCTTATCCCTGCCTGCAGTCCCTGCTTTGTATGTGTTTTAGCCCAGTGCTGGTTGGGGTGGTTTTGCCTTCCACTGCCGCTCCTTGGCAGTGGCCCAAGGGCTCACAAACCTAGTTGCTGCTTTGAGACCTGACACTCGACATGGCACTGTGTTTCGGCAATGATGCCTGCCTCAGGAGTCTATTTGGAGTTATGATTCAATATCAAATGTATAACCACGCACAAGTCTTTAAAAAGACTAATAATACTCTGGACAAAATCGGAAAGGTCCAAGAGTTTAAAATGCTGAGTTCAGCCACAAAATGTCGAAGTAAAGTGCTGAAACTAATAATGCCATGGACAAAATCGGAAAAGTTCAAGAGCTTAAACTGCTGAGTTGAACCACAAAATGTCGAAATAAAGTGCTGAAACAGCATTTTAAGCTCTTGTGCATATATGGTCAAGAGCTTAAAATGCTGAGTTGAGCCACAAAATGTCGAAGTAAAGTGCTGAAACAGCATTTTAAGCTCTTGTGTGTGTGTGTGTGTGTGTGTGTGTATATATATATATATATATATATATATTCAGTTATTATACACAACCACCAAAAGCCTTGGCACAACTTCCTTCAGCAAATATAAACAACCAAATAGCATTGCCAATTAACCTCTTGAACCAAATGCTACTTAATTTATGCACTCTGGCTTTAATAGTTAGTCTTGGACTCAGGTATTCAGAGTCAATGACTTAGTCCTTCACACACTGCTCAGACCCTGTCAGTTTTGTTGCCAAGGTAGTAGCTGTAAGATCTTCCCTGTTGCTTAGCTAAATCAGTGTGTGGGCATGGCTGAGTGGCCTAGGTCCCTCCTTTCCTTTTCTTGCAAGTCCACCCTCTCCTAGTCCACTCACATTGTACCCTTCCTGCAGAAAACGTTTTGGGCTGGTGGTTGCTGTGCTGGATCCCAAGCTGACTAGACTCGTCCCTGCTGTGGCTTCATGGAGGCTCTTCCTGGGCTCTGGGGACTGGTTGACTTCCCAAGAGCTGTCCTCCTCCACTAGGCTCTTATGGCTGGCCACACCTATGGAGCCTTCTTCCCCACTGGGCTCCTAGTGTCAATCACACCCCAGATGTCTTCACCCTCGCTGGGCCACTAATGCCAATTGTACCCCAGAGGCCTTTGCCCTTGCTGGTCTTCTCTTCAAGAGGTACTTCTGGGGTTTCTCCCTGCTGGGGTTCAGAGTTACCAGCCCTTAACAGGGTTCTGCAACCACCAGTTCCAGGGTTCCCTGCTAGAGGGTTACCTCTGCTCTTCTTAGCTCTAGACACTTATAGTGCCCCCACAGCATTTTCTACGATTTGTATTAAATGTACTATTTTGTAGCTTGTGATCAGGCGGGGAGTGAGGGTCACCCAGCAAGAGAAGCGGGGAGGGGGAAGTCACTTGGGTACCCTAGACCCCCACGGGAGGACAGAGCCAAAAGGGCCAGAATCAAGAGTGCAGGGCCAGTGAGGGAAAGCAGCCTGTCTCCTTCACCATTGAGGTCAATGAAGCTGAAAGACTACAAGTCCCAGCAGCCCTTGAGAGAGAGGCCTGGTAGGATGAGGAAGTGTTACCCCCACTATGGGTCCCAGAATCCTAGGGGAAAGGAGGAGGATCTGGGAGGGCTGGATGAACAGAATAGGAAACAGCTTGGAGAGGGGAATAATGATGATGAGAGGCAGCTGGTAAAGAGGGCTGTAGAGAAGCCCATGGACTGGCAGTCGGGGGAAGGTGGAGGAGGATTGGAGAGAGAGGAGACTTCAGAAGAAGAGCCCATGGACATTTCAGCCTTAGCTCAAGCTAAAGGTGGGCAGGTAAAAGGGCTCCTGGCCACATTGTTCTGTGACTTGCTGAAAGAGGGAAAGAAGTAGCTGCAGAGGCACTCCAACAGGGGGTGAGGATTTTCAACTGGAGTCAAGAGGATGGCTGTCAGATGTTAGAGACTCAAAAAACAACAAGGCAAGCGATCTGCAAACTCCAATGTGGAAGACAAAACAGCAGATCAATGAGAAATATCAAGACTTTATTAGAAGTACCATATACCAAAATGATGCCCAACACAGGCCATGTTTCGCCCAGAAGGGCTATGTTAGGGGCTATAATGTCTATAGTGTAATGGAATGGAATGCTTATGCTGCCATGGATGTTGTTCACACAGCTCTTGAGAAACATGGAAAAAAACAGCAGAGAAAGCACCAACTTGTTCCCACAACTCCTGAGAAACTTGAAAAAAACCAGCACGGAAAACACCAACCGTTAACCACAGGTGTGCATACAGCGTTAACACTGCAATGCTGCATTGCTGTTTTTTCCATGTTTCTCAAGAGCTGTGTGAACAGCATCCAAGGCAGCACGAGCATTCCATTACACTATTGACAAGGTGGTGGGTTACATGGTCAAACATTTTCTTCTTAAAATGTAATTTAACAGCAGTATTCTGAATGAGGAAGTCTCCTACGTTGGGTAGATGGTAGACCATGATAAAGGGAATTTATAGTAATGATTTTTTCATATAACCAGATACAGAAGCAAAATCCACAGAACAGACACTTCGAGAAATGGATGTATATCACAAGGTGAAAAAGCTCTTCTTCACAACATTGAAGATTTGATTCTGGAAGAATAGAAATGTATCAAGGATGACATCGAGGATTCTCATGGAGTCCTTGTAAGGGACACTAACACCATGAATAGTTGGAAAGAAGTATGATAGAATAGGAGACTGCATAGAAAAAAATAATGGCCTCTCATTTGGAAGGATTCAGTTTCATATGGTGTGTATTTAGCCAATCTGCGATCCAAGGGAGATGCAAAGAGACTTTAATTATATCTGGGGGAGAGGAGTCCAATTGAACCAAAAGTTGAATGTCATCTGCATAAATGAAGAAAGTAAAGCCAAGCGAATGTATCAAGAGAGCAAGTGGTGAAAGAAAAACTTTAAAGGGAAATGGGACTTGATATACTGCCTTTCTGAGTTTTTGCAACTACATTCAAAGCGTTTATATATATTCAGGTACTTATTTTGTACCAGGGGCAATGGAAGGTTAAGTGACTTGACCAGAGTCACAAGGAGCTGCAGTGGGAATTGAACTCAGTTCCCCAAGATCAAAGTCCACTGCACTAACCACTAAGCTACTCCTCCAATGGGGCCTAAAATTGAGCCTTGGAGAACATCAGAGGTGAGTGGTTTGACACCAGATGAACAATGGACAAGAAATGAACAATTAGTGAGATGGGACTGATTCCAAAATACTGCTGTGCCACGAATATTTAGATCTGCAAGCCATTGAAGAAGAAGTGAATGATTTACTAAGTCAAAGGCTGTAGAGATATCAAGAGAAATAAATTTGATTTGTCACAACCATCATTCAAGATTACCTTTATACTATTAGTAAGTCCAAGAAAAGAGTGTTCAGTAGAATGATAGCAATGATAGGCAGTCTGACTAGGGTGCAATGCATTGGCATTGTCAAGAAGATCAATCCATTGTTCCACCACAACTTTCTCTGTTACCTTAGAGAGAAAAGAAAGATTGGAGATAGGGCAAAAATTGGTTACAGATGACAAGTCACATTTAGGATCTTGAAAACATGGGTAAACAGCAGCTTGTTTTCAGCAAACAGGGAAGGAGTAATCAGGAAGGGGTCCATAAATTGTTTAAGGATTCAACCAGGCAGTGGATCAGTAATAGGAGATGAGGGAATGCTTTTTATGTTTCTTATATGTGGAGGGGCATTTTCGATATGACATCTAAGTCCGACTTTAAATGTTTTACACAAAATGTCCAAAATCTGAATAGGAACAGAGGTCATTTTTTAAAAAAGGAAATGGTCTATTTTTTTTCCGAAAATACCATTTCGAACAAGGTTTTGTGCTTTGTACATTTTTTACTATTTAAAAAAAAAAATCCAAGTGAAAAATATAGAAAATCATGCCATTGGGATGTAGGAGGGACCAGCATTTTTAGTAGACTGGTCCCTCCGACATCCCAGGAGAGCAATGGGGCACCTTAGGCGGCACTGCAGTGGACTTCAAATAAATGCTCCCAGGTACACATTTCACTGTTGCTCCCTTATCTTGTCTGCTGAGCCCCCCAAAAAACCCACTACCCCCCAACTGTATACCACTACAATAGCCCTTATGGGTGAAGGGGCACATATATGTTGGTACAGTGGGTTTCTGGTGAGTTTTAGAGGGCTCACAGTTTCCACCACAAATGTAACAGGTAGGGGGAGGTATGGGCCTGGGTCCACCACTAGATTACTCCAGTGACCTCTGCTTACTGCCCTAATGGACCTGAGTATATCATCTGAGGCTGGCATAGAAGCTGGTAAGTAATGTTTTAAATCACATTTTGGGGGGATGGGAGGGGGTCATTGACCACTGGGGGATTAAAGGGTCAACCTTCATTCCCTCCAGTGGTCATCTGCTCATTTAGGGCACCTATTTGTGCTTTATTCACTCTAAAAACAGGTCTAGCTTAAAACATCTTAGTTTTAGTCCTGGACGGTTTTGAAAAGACGATACTTCATGTGCTCCACTGTCAATCAGTACATACTTTGTGCACCCACTGATTGACCCCTGATGAAGGCTTTTTTAAAAGCCGAAACACGGACCGTGTAGGGTCCTAATAATGTTTTTCTGGAGCATTTCACCCTGGTGTCTCGGATTGATCTCTTGAAGTTGTGTTTTCCACTTCCTTCTGTTGCGGTTTTGTTTTGTTCCATTATGGCTGAAAAATGTCCAAATTATAGAAATGCCCAAATCTCACCCTTAACACGCTCCTGACACACCCCCTTGAAATTTGGATGAACTGCGGATGAACAGCATAGAAACACGTCTAAAAAAAGGGTTTTGAAAATATCGATTTGTACATTTTTGTGAGAAAAACTTCCAAATGCTGCTTTATGCCACTTTTTAGATATTTTTGCAAACACCCAACCTGAAAAAGAAGGTTCTGTCTTTGAAAGTTTGTCAAAACATATTGTTAGTCCAATAAAAAAGGTATCATTATATTGTCTTTTCTTTTGTTTCTATGTATTACCTATCTAGATTGAAATCACTCCCTTAGCACAGATTCTTATCAGCTTCTTCTCTGCAGGCACTAATTTTCTCTGAATTTGTCCCTCCCTGTCCCCCAAGACTCCTCAGTGGAAATTTTGCTCAGGATCAGTTAAGGATCAGTATCCATGGGCTTCCCTTCTCACTGTTTATTTACTACAAGTTCTTTTATCAGTGCTACCACACCAGAAATGCTTATTTTATTATTCAGTTTGTATCTTTAATCTTTTTAACCTTAGTATGTGTTCCAGACCATTTAACTTTCACCACATTCTTTTGATGCAATCTAATCTCTTCTTGCAATTATTTACTCTACTGACAAAAATGCAGACTACTCCCTCTGTTTATTTTTCACTTCCACATCCGTATTCAATTATAAGATGCTGTTTAAACCATTCATCAGGCTTTAAACTCTGTCATACTTAGCCTGGCATTCTCATAGCTGCCTCCAGATTCCCCTCAGAAAACTGCACACCATTCAAATTCCTTATACTTCCCCACCCCTCCATCTTGATGAATATTTTAACACCCTCTGAAAATGTTCTGCTTAACTTACTTCTTAAAATCTCACAATAAAAGCAGTCGACAATTTGAGTCAATACAAATTTTACACTCACATTAAAACATTCCTAATGGGCTAAGCAAAGAATTTTTTATTTATATGTTTTTAACTAACTTACTGAAATTCACAACATTTTCCAAAGAGAACTAACATAAGATATACTTAGGGGCATAATTGAACAAAAACGTCTATCTCCATGGGTGTTTATCTCCGAGAACGGGTCCGTGAAGGGGCGGACCGAACCGTATTTTCAAAAAAATAGACGTCCATGTTTTATTCGACAATTTGTGAGCTGGGCGTTTTTGTTTTTCAGTGATAATGGAAAATGAAAGCGCCCAGCTCAAAAACGAATAAATCCAAGGCATTTGTTCGTGGGAGGGGCCAGAAGTCATAGTGCACTGGTCCCCCTCACATGCCAGGACACCAACCGGGCACCCTAGGGGGCACTTTTACAAAAAAAAAAAAAGGTAAAAGAGCTCCCAGGTGCATAGCACCCTTCCCTTGGGTGTTGAGCCCCCCAAATCCCCCTCAAAACCCACCGCCCACAAGTCTACACCATTACTATAGCCCTAAGGGGTGAAGGGGGGCACTTACATGTGGGTACAGTGGGTTTGGGGGGCGGTTTGGAGGGCTCCCATTTACTAGCACAAGTGTAACAGGTGGGGGGGGATGGGCCTGGGTCCACCTGCCTGAAGTCCACTGCACCCCCTAATAACTGCTCCAGTGACCTGCATACTGCTGCCAGGGAGGTGGGTATGACATTTGAGGGTGAAAATAAAAAGTTGTGAAACGGCATATTTTGTGGTGGGAGGGGGTTTGTGACCACTGGGGGAGTCAGGGGAGGTCATCCACGATTCCCTCCAATGGTCATCTGGTCATTTAGGGCACTTTTTGGGGCCTTATTCGTGGAAAAACAGGGTCCAGGAAAAGTGCCCTAAATTCTCGCTAAAAACGCATATTTTTCTTCCATTATCGGTGAAAGGCGCCCATCTCTGATCGCCCGATAACCAAGCCCCAGTTCCGCCTTCACCACGCCTTCGACATGCCCCCATCAACTTTGTCCGCATCCACGACGGTGTGCAGTTGAAAACGTCCAAATTTGGCTTTCGATTATACCGCTTTATTCGTTTTTGTGAGATAAACGTCTATCTCCCGATTTGGGTTGCAATATAGACGTTTTTCTTTTTCAGTTATAAGCTGGACTGTGACTCTTCCGTGCATTGCTTCTAAGGAACAGATGTTAATAACCCCAACATCCCTCCCCCCCCACCCAGATTGCCACCCTTTCACCACACCCTCTCCACAAGCCAGAAGTCCAAATCATGGGAGAAAATGCTTACTGGTCAGTTTAGTGCATATAGCAACGAAAGGCAACAGATATGTATTAGAATGGTACCTCCATTTCCCATAAATGTAAGCCGCATTGAGCCTGCCATAAGTGGGAAAGCGCGGGGTACAAATGTAACAAAAAAATAAAAATAAAGGTCCAAAATTTTAGTAAATTACAGAATCCTATTTGACTGGCTGAATGGCAGGGGTCTTCTCCACTATTTTGGCTGCTGTTGTAATAGCAAAGATTTTTTTTAAATGCACATTAAAATTTTTGTTACACCAGCATAGCCATGTTAGCACCATACATGTAAATCAAAAAATCTCTGGTACCGGCATATGTGGTGATGGTTCCCCTATGTTTTCAACCTCAGAAGCCAGGGGAAAGTGGAGGGAGGGAGCTGCAGAATTCACAAAGCATGTGTTACGACTATGGAAGAAAGTACAGACCTTGAGAGGAGGGCAGGGGAAGTAATCTTTACTAGAGTCTGATACAATGCAAACTTTCCTCCAGGGTAGGAACAAAGTCTGTTCAAAACATGGAAAGAAAAGGAGCTGCAATGATTTGATCTGATTTATTAATTTGATATACCGCTCAATACAATAAAGTGTCAAAGTGGTTTACAGTGCATATGTCTATGCCTGGATACCACCAGAATAGCTTCTCATGGTACAAGTTCCAGATAAATTTGATTTCCCCAATCATACTTTTATAGGTATTTGTATAATAAAGACATGGGGAAGTAATATCACGCAGAGTGATGTAGAACAGATGGAGAAGCTGTTTATGTCTCAGCATAGTTTTAAGGGGCTAATCTCCAACCTTTATAAAATCATAGAGTGAGAAGACTAAATATTGGGAAGCATGGGAATGAAATCTTCAGGTAGAATTGGATGAAGTGGATTGGAAGGAGATAATTCACCAGGTGAACCATATGTCTATTTCTACCTTAAAGAGAATGGATACAAAATAATGCACAGATAGTATTTTGCCCCAAAAAGGATGGAAAAAATATACATCTAGGGAACAGGATCCTGTGTTGGAAACACTGTTGAGGTCAGGAATCATTTTACCACATCTGGTGGGAGTTTCCCAAGAGATAGTAGTTTTAGAGAGAAGTACACTGAGATTCCATTTTTGACCCACATAGAGGGGCATAATCGAACGAAAACGTCTATCTCCATGGGCGTTTATCTCCGAGAACGGGTCCATGAAGGGGCGGACCGAACCGTATTTTCGTAAAAAATAGACGTCCATGTTTTATTCGACAATTTGTGAGCTGGGCGTTTTTGTTTTTCAGTGATAATGGAAAATGAAAGCGCCCAGCTCAAAAACGAATAAATCCAAGGCACTTGTTCGTGGGAGGGGCCAGGATTCGTAGTGCACTGGTCCCCCTCACATGCCAGGACACCAACCGGGCACCCTAGGGGGCACTTTTACAAAAACAAAAGAAAGGTAAAAGAGCTCCCAGGTGCATAGCACCCTTCCCTTGTGTGTTGAGCCCCCCAAATCCCCCCTCAAAACCCACTGCCCACAAGTCTACACCATTACTATAGCCCTAAGGGGTGAAGGGGGGCACCTACATGTGGGTACAGTGGGTTTGGGGGGGTTGGACGACTAAGCATTAAGCAGCACAATTGTAACAGGTGGGGGGGGATGGGCCTGGGTCCACCTGCCTGAAGTCCACTGCACCCCATAACAACTGCTCCAGGGACCTGCATACTGTTGCCAGGGAGGTGGGTATGACATTTGAGGGTGAAAATAAAAAGTTGTGGTGGGAGGGGGTTAGTGACCACTGGGGGAGTCAGGGGAGGTCATCCCTGATTCCCTCTGGTGGTAATCTGGTCATTTAGGGCACTTTTTGGGGCCTTATTCGTGAAAAAACAGGGTCCAGGAAAAGTGCCCTAAATTCTAGCTACAAACGCATACTTTTTTTCAATTATCGGCGAAAGGCGCCCATCTCTGTTCGGGTGATAACCACGCCCCAGTCCCGCCTTCACCACGCCTCCAACACGCCCCCGTCAACTTTGTACGCTTCCGCGATGGAGTGCAGTTGAAAACGTCCAAGTTCGGCTTTCGATTATACCGCGTTATTCGTTTTTGGGAGATAAACACCTATCTCCCGATTTAGGTCGCAATATAGGTGTTTTTGTCTTTCGATTATAAGCTGGATAGCATTCTTGATGGATCCTAACCTTTATATATTGGGACTTGGTGCAGAAAAAAAAACCTGGGGGTGGGGAGTAGGATAAAAGTTGCTATTGCATCTTATAGTGGCAGCTAGGTATACCATTGCGTCTGCATGGGAAAGGGTTGAAGCCCCACCCTTACCAAATAGGAGGAAAATGGTCTGCTTAATGGAGAAGCTTACTGAAATTCAAAATGGGAGGCTGCAGAAAATTGAGCCTATATAGTTACCATTTACAAGGTATTTGAGAAGTAGGGAGGGAGAGAGAATGAGATGAAGCTGAAGATAAAAGAAACAGAGGTTGGGCAACTTCATTTGGTTCATAATGAGAAAAATAAATGGGAGTTGAAGGGGAAAGGGAAAGGGGATGATGAGGGTGAAATAGGGGGATTAGGATAAATAGGGAGATATTATAAGAAGTAAAACTGAAGCTGAATGTACAAATGTACCTGGAATTGTGGTTATATTGGGTATTGTATATGGTACTTTTGGTTAAACCTTACTTTAAAGAAAAAACAACCACCAAAAGATTGTATTGAAAGGTTTATTCTGGATGGTTATGAATGTGCAGTTTATATGAAGTCCTTTATTACTGGAAAACTTAATAAAACATCTTAAATTTAAAAAAATCTCTAGCATACATGCTAGCTATCTGCCAAAATGTAGCTGAGCTATCATACAATGGTACTAAGCCACTTAGATTACTGCAATGGAATTTATGCGGGATGTAAAGAACAAACCTTAAAGAAACTTCAAACCACTCAAAACACGGCAGCTAGGCTTATATTTGGTAAAACGCGATTTGAAAGCGCAAAACACCTCCGTGAAAAACTATACTGGCTCCCAATCAAAGAATGCATCACCTTCAAAATCTGCACCCTGGTTCACAAAATCATCTACGGAGAAGCCCCGAGTTACATGACAGACTTGATCGACTTACCAATTGGAAATACATCCGAATCAACACAATCTTATCTAAATCTGCACTACCCAAGCTGCAAAGGACTTAAATACAAAACTTCGCATCTAGTTTTTCCTACATAAGCACACAACTGTGGAGCGCATTACCAAAAGCCTTGAAAACGACGAACGACCACCTAAACTTCCGGAAATCACTAAAAACCAACCTGTTTACAAAGGCATACCCTACTGATCCATCTTAAATGCCTAATCTCTGCAACACAACCAAACTAAAGCATGTAATGGACATAACACAACTCTTCTGTTCTCCAATTCCCTAATGTGGCTGTGCCACATGAACTTAATCTTACCACAACATCACACTGTATTTGTTCACACCGGAGCCTGCAAAGGCCTCTCCGGTACTATGTAAGCCTCATTGAGCCTACAAATAGGTGGGGAAAATGTGGGATACAAAAGTAACAAATAAATAAATAAATAATTTTTTATTTATTTATTGCATTTGTATCTCGCATTTTCCCACCTATTTGCAGTCTCAATGTTTCTTAATGATTTGTTCTTTGCATCTGGCGAAGATGGAATTGCAATAATCTAGGTGGCTTAACGCCATTGATTGTACTAGGCTGCAGAATATTTCCCTTGGGAAGAAAGGTTTTACTCTTTTGAGTTTCCACATTGAGTGGAACATTTTCTTTGAGTGGAACTTTTACTTTGGATCAATTATCTTAAAGGATTCCTTCTCCCTACAAAGCTCCAGTAAAAGAACTTCCCCAGCTGTTACCTCAGCAAGAACAACCATCTCCCTAACCCTCACATAGAAGCACAGTCCCCGTAAGAGGCATCCTCTCTATGTCTCTATGCCCACCCAACCTGAAGGCCAGGAGGGCCCGGCTGCTGGGAGATGTACCACACCCAGGAGGGAGCTAGATTAGCCAGTGGGGGGTGGGGGAGGCCTGAAGATCAAGACCTGGGTGGCTTTGAAAAGAGCCCTTAGAGGCAGGTCTGAAGATCAGAACTTGGGATGTCTCTGTAAAGAGCACTTGGGGGCAATCCTGATGATTAGAACCTGAGGTGAAGAAGGAACAGTCAGAGACAGGCTGGAGACAATAGTAGTGTTACCATATGGCTCCAGAAAAAAAGAGGACAGATTGAGCCAGCCTGGGTTTTACTTCCATTGCTTTCAATGGAAGCAAAACCCAAACTGGATCAATGTGTCCTCCTTTTTCTGGATATTTTCAGCACCCTGATTACTTCAAACAGGAGGAGGTAAGCATATATCAGTACCAAAGCACCCAACTCCCTACATACTACTTATTCACAAACAGTAGCAGAAGATTGTTATTCGATCAGTCAGAACAGCATGCTACCACCACATTGGCATTATACTTAAGCAAAATTATTGATCTGGGTGGGCATGTAATCGTCATCGGCCCAACTTTGCAATTTTATATATTTTTTTGTAAATGTTTCCATATATATATATATATATATATATATATACAGTGGGGGAAATAAGTATTTGATCCCTTGCTGATTTTGTAAGTTTGCCCACTGACAAAGACATGAGCAGCCCATAATTGAAGGGTAGGTTATTGGTAACAGTGAGAGATAGCACATCACAAATTAAATCCGGAAAATCACATTGTGGAAAGTATATGAATTTATTTGCATTCTGCAGAGGGAAATAAGTATTTAATCCCTCTGGCAAACAAGACCTAATACTTGGTGGCAAAACCCTTGTTGGCAAGCACAGCGGTCAGACGTCTTCTGTAGTTGATGATGAGGTTTGCACACATGTCAGGAGGAATTTTGGTCCACTCCTCTTTGCAGATCATCTCTAAATCATTAAGAGTTCTGGGCTGTCGCTTGGCAACTCGCAGCTTCAGCTCCCTCCATAAGTTTTCAATGGGATTAAGGTCTGGTGACTGGCTAGGCCACTCCATGACCCTAATGTGCTTCTTCCTGAGCCACTCCTTTGTTGCCTTGGCTGTATGTTTTGGGTCATTGTCGTGCTGGAAGACCCAGCCACGACCCATTTTTAAGGCCCTGGCGGAGGGAAGGAGGTTGTCACTCAGAATTGTACGGTACATGGCCCCATCCATTCTCCCATTGATGCGGTGAAGTAGTCCTGTGCCCTTAGCAGAGAAACACCCCCAAAACATAACATTTCCACCTCCATGCTTGACAGTGGGGATGGTGTTCTTTGGGTCATAGGCAGCATTTCTCTTCCTCCAAACACGGCGAGTTGAGTTCATGCCAAAGAGCTCAATTTTTGTCTCATCTGACCACAGCACCTTCTCCCAATCACTCTCGGCATCATCCAGGTGTTCACTGGCAAACTTCAGACGGGCCGTCACATGTGCCTTCCGGAGCAGGGGGACCTTGCGGGCACTGCAGGATTGCAATCCGTTATGTCGTAATGTGTTACCAATGGTTTTCGTGGTGACAGTGGTCCCAGCTGCCTTGAGATCATTGACAGGTTCCCCCCTTGTAGTTGTAGGCTGATTTCTAACCTTCCTCATGATCAAGGATACCCCACGAGGTGAGATTTTGCATGGAGCCCCAGATCTTTGTCGATTGACAGTCATTTTGTACTTCTTCCATTTTCTTACTATGGCACCAACAGTTGTCTCCTTCTCGCCCAGCGTCTTACTGATGGTTTTGTAGCCCATTCCAGCCTTGTGCAGGTGTATGATCTTGTCCCTGACATCCTTAGACAGCTCCTTGCTCTTGGCCATTTTGTAGAGGTTAGAGTCTGACTGATTCACTGAGTCTGTGGACAGGTGTCTTTCATACAGGTGACCATTGCCGACAGCTGTCTGTCATGCAGGTAACGAGTTGATTTGGAGCATCTACCTGGTCTGTAGGGGCCAGATCTCTTACTGGTTGGTGGGGGATCAAATACTTATTTCCCTCTGCAGAATGCAAATAAATTCATATACTTTCCACAATGTGATTTTCCGGATTTAATTTGTGATGTGCTATCTCTCACTGTTACCAATAACCTACCCTTCAATTATGGGCTGCTCATGTCTTTGTCAGTGGGCAAACTTACAAAATCAGCAAGGGATCAAATACTTATTTCCCCCACTGTATATGCTCAGTTTCCTAAATGGAAAAACATAAAAATACTTAGCTCCATATAGGTTGTCTTTTTCATCTCAGTGTTCAATATGATAATCCAAAATCCATCCATTAGTAATTTGATAAGAAAAGTCTCCTGATGGATTTTGGATTATCATATGGCACACTGGGGTGAAAAAGACAGCCTATATGGAGCTAAGTATTTTTGTGTTTCTCCATTTAGGAAACTGAGCACATATATATATGGAAAAATTTATAAAAAAAATATATAAAATTGCAAAGTTGGATCGATGACGATTACATGCCCAACCAGATCAATACTTTGGCTTAAGTATAATGCCAATGTGATGGTAGCATGTGGTTCTGACTGATCTAATAACAATCTTCTGCTACTGTTTGTGAATAAGTAGTATGTTTGGCTCCTTTCTGTGGAGCCACATGATAACACTAGACAATAGGAACAAGCTGAGGTAAGCATGAGGCAGGGCTGGAGACAAGGCAGGGCCAAGCTGAGGCAGGGCTGGATCCAAGGCAGGGCTAGGCAGAGGAAGGGATGAAGACAAGACAGGAACGAGCAAGGTGACCCATTGCAAAGGCATTGTGTGGGAGGGCACAGCTGCCTTATATGGGCCCGGAGAACTGACATCATCAAAGGACATCCAGCCTGCTTCCCCACTGCGGGACCTTTAAAAGAATTACTGGCATGTGCATGCATGCCTAAGGAAGCTGGTGGCCCCTGGAACATAAGGCGAGGAGGGACCAATGCCACAAGCAACCCAGAGCATCAAAGGCAGCAGCGCCAGCTGCCTGCTGCACCAAGGACTCAGTCCTGGAACCCCCCCCCCCCCCCCCCCCCAAAAGAGACTGCGGACCCGACCCTGACTCTCCACCAAGGCCCACAGGTGTGTCGGGGTGCGGGGAGATTCTGGTGACAGCAGAGACTCTACTCTGACTATAAAATAGAGACCCCTCCTTATCACTGTATCTTAGGTCCATATTCCACCTCTAACCCCTCAGACATAAGGAAGAGAGCCTTCTAGCAAAGCCTGAGCAATATAGGACTCAGAAATATATAGAAGCCTTGCTTAGTCAACCAGACTGGCACATACAAATGCGTAATTGTCAAGTGATAGAGAACTGCAAGAAACAGAACCCAGAAAGTTGTTGACTTATACATTACTGAGGGAACGAGGACTCTCTGCAGCCCAGATATTCACAGGAAAGGAGAAGGGGATGCTGAGATGCCTTGTTATCTATTCCTAAGTCCCCTAACCACAACCATTCTGGTTCAGGAATATCTAAAGCAGAAGGACAATGTTTTTATCATCATGCAGGAGTACTACTGCCAGGGAAGCCTGGTTTAAATCCCACTGCAGCTTCTTGTGACCTTGAGCAAGTCTATAACTGGGCACATCATGGCAGGCATGCTGAGCACCAATTTTATAATAGTGTGCCATAATGCTATTATCGAATACTAGTGTGTCAACACTGAGGTGCCCAAAAGTAGGCATGAAAAGTTACACCTGATCAATGGTAGACATAAATGCTTGTGCCAACTGCACGTGTTCCATGATATGCGCATAAGTTATAGTATTCTATAAGTTACACACATACCCCTGGATTCTATATACTGTGTGGGGGAAATTAGGCATGCGCCCAATTTCCACATGCCATTTAATTGACAGCAGAGCTGATAATTGGGTGCTAATAATCAATTATTGATGCTAATTGGCAACAATTAGAATTTATGTGCACATCTTGCTAGGCATATTCTATAAGGGGCATGGGCGTTTCAAATATTTATGTGTACTGTTACAGAATGCACCTGATCCGTGCCTAATTTAGGCATGAGGATTTACACCAGGTTTCAGTTGGTGTAAATTCTCATGCCTAAAAATTACATGCAGCTCCTGGCGCTAAGCGCTATTCTAAAAATGGTGCCCAACTTGGAGCTATAGAAAAAAAGTGAGGAGGACGAATGAGGATACCAAAAAATTGTATTTATTCATATAAAATGACCCAACATGGTCGTGTTTCAGCCCAAAGGCCTGCCTCAGGGGTCTTTAACAATCTGGAGTAGTATGATGTGAAACATACACGGTGAAAATATAATATAGCGGAACTCTCTTGGGTCTCCTCTCCTCAGAAAAAAATTTTTTTTGTTGTGATGGCCAGGAACAAGCCTGATATACTTCAGGTGCTGTGCTCCTCAGGACTCTCAAGCTCCCATTCCCATTTCACATCATACTACTCCAGATTGTTAAAGACCCCTGAGGCAGGCCTTTGGGCCGAAACACGGCCATGTCGGGTCATTTTATATGAATAAATACAATTTTTTGGTATCCTCATTCGTCCTCCTCACTTTTTTTCTATATCTCACGGTTCCGTGAGGGTTTTTACCTCCTTGTTTATGCTGTGGCCCAACTTGGAGCACCATTTATAGAATAGCACTTAGCGCATATTTCTTTCGGCACCATACATAAAATCTAGTCCATAAGGTGTAAACATACCCATGTGTATACCTCCCTTGCAGTGCACTTACTATCTTAGTTCATAGTGCACATGTATCACCACTCATTCAGTTATAGAACTGCCCTTTTAAACTGTAAGCCCACCAGGAACAAGAAAATATGTACTGTACCTGAATGTAACTCACCTTGAGCTACAACTGAAAAAGATTTGAGTTAAATCCAAAATCCCTTCCCAAAGTGTATTTTAATAAGTTATAACATCTAAAGGGTCAAGGATTTCATATACCACCTTTCTGTGAATCATTCAACCAAAATGGTTTACATTTATTATACGTAGGTACTTTTTCTGTCCTTGGAGGGCTAACCATCCAAGGTTTTGTACCTGGGGCAATGAGGGTTAAGTGACTTACCCAGACACACAAGTAGCCACAGTGGGAATAGCTTCCCAGGTTCTCAGCTCACTGCAGCAACCTTTAGGCTACTCCTCCCAGTAAAGCTGCAATACTTTGGGGAGGGGAGGGAGCAGGAAAGAGGCCACCAGAATCCATATCACTGGACATTGCTGACAGTTTTATTACAGTGCATTAAGTTTTGGGCTTAGGGGTCATTGTACCAAGTCAGTCACAATATTTTTTTTATTGCAGATCCTACATTAATATTCAGATTAATTTATGATATATGCGCCAGTTAACGTGGAACCAATTAGGACCAGATTCTATATGTATAGCACCTAAAAAATCCACATGGAAAACATTTCCACCTAAGCATATACTATAAGTGGTGCTTAGAATTAGGGTCAGTATATAGAATACACTTAGTTGATATCCGAATGCCTAAAACTACGCGCCCCCGTTTACACCGGTGAAGACATGGTGTAAATCCCAGCACATAGATTTGGCGCACACTGAGCCATATTCTATAACTATGCATGCAAATTTCAGGACGCCCATTTCCCTACTCATAATCATATCCCTTTTGCCTGCATGTGTTAGAGGTTAGGTGCACTGCATTACAGAATACGTTTAGCGAGTTGTGTGTGTAAGTTCTAATTATTGCCAATTAGTGCTGTTATAAACACTGATTAGCTTAGTAAGCTAATTAAGTTATATGCATTGTTATAGACATTGCCAACCCCCCCCCCCACGCCAACTTTGACGACCCTCTCGACCCCCCTCCCGCCACCAACCCTCTCCCACCGTAGCCTACCTTTGCTGGCGGGGGACCCCAATCTCTGCCAGCCGAGGAGGTCCTCTTCGTCCCGCGAAGGCTTCGTTCTGTTTCTGTGAGTCTGACGTCCTGCACATACAACGTGCCCCCCCACCAGGCCCCACGTAGCTATGCCACTGCTGCCGGGTAACACCACAAAGGGGAGATCAGATGCTGCTCCTGAAGAGTGCCATCTGAGGCCCCCGTCTCAGGTGGTCTAATGGTCAGGCCGTCCCTGGTTATAGAATATGCCTGGATTTCAGCGCAGATCTCTAGGCATGCTATATGGAATCCGGGGGTTAGTGCCCTCTATTTAGGAGATGGTAGGTGGTCCCGCATTAATTCCATATTAGCCTGTTAGCATGCAGAAAGTGTAACACACTAGGTAGCTAACACTTCAACTAGGACAGCTTAGTAAAAGGACCCATATGTAGAATTATCCCCAATATTACTAAAAAATGTGCCACCATTACTAAGTAGCATGCACTATTTAACAAGTGTGTGTAGTATACAGTGCATAATAAAAGGCACCCAGTTATAGAACTGCCGTCTAAATTAATGCCAAACACTCTTATAAAACAAAATGAATTTTTAAAATGTAAAATATTTATAGTAATCCAATTTTAAAGAAAAAGAAACACAATGTAGAATTTTGAGCCTTTTTATTTTTGAAGAATTTTAGCAGTAAACAAAATGCATCCAAAGTGGTGTAGACTGATGCCCTTAAGTGTCACTGATTTTCCAAGGTACTACAAATGTTTAACTTCATGATTCAGCTTTTAATTGATTGCTGTTACAACTTAGATCCACAGCACATCTGTGTCCTGTATCTGTATAAGTGACCTAGGAAAATAAATTCTACTTGCATCAAACTTGTCTCCAGTGCCATCTAGTGGACATTAAAAATACTGCTCCATCAATATTATATTACGCTTAACTACCAAATATGAGCATGTGGCAACTGAGAAGAATAGATCGATAAAAACTTTTGAAAGGGTATGGGCTCCTTTGTATGGCTATTCTCAACTGTCTCAAGTGTAACAATTAAGTACCGGCACCTTTTCCATTGTCTGCTAAAATTGACCCATGGAACCCAAGTTTTAATGATAGAACTCAGGCTCTACACAACAATTCTGCCTTGTCATAGATTCTGTGACTGGTTGCAGGGGGCCTGGATATTATGGGGTGGGTCCCTCAGTGATCACCCCCACTCCTGAAAGTTGGCCTAGCATTTGAGTACCGTCACCTTTTTTGCTAGAAAAACACACTGCCTATACTTATCAATACGTAATACCAGGATTAAGGTATCCATTTTGTTACTACTACTACTTAACACTTAATTAACACTACTTACTACTTAATTTCTAGAGTGCTACTAGGGTTACGCAGCGCTGTTACATTGTTAACTTGCTTCTTTTTGTGTTATTTTTGGACCAGTGTTACAGCCTGTTTGACTATTGTCATTGATTTTATTAACCTATTGCTGAGTTATATATATTCCTTAAAGTGGCTGCAACTTTATAGGAAAACTCTAATGTCAATACTGGTCAATAGGCTGATCAGATTTGGTGTGCTGTGCATGGAGCTCTTT
This sequence comes from Microcaecilia unicolor, assembly GCF_901765095.1. NCBI lineage: Eukaryota > Metazoa > Chordata > Amphibia > Gymnophiona > Siphonopidae > Microcaecilia > Microcaecilia unicolor. The sequence continues at coordinate 576,689,354 of NC_044032.1, read as the reverse complement.
CTTAAAAGAAGAAAAAAAGGCTTCAGATACTCGGTTTACTTATGCAAAATATACTTTGCTTCTGCCGGGCGGGCTTCTTCATCAGCCTTTAAAAACCTCCTGCCTCCATTTTTTATATTTTTTCTTTTTTTGAATCACTATGCTATGCTTTTATTTTATGTAATTAAACGTCATTAAGGGTATTTGGTCACATTTGTGTATATATTCACAATACCAATTTTCAGTTACTTAGCTTTTGTTTTCTTTATGTTCAGCATCAGTTTGCTCAACACAGCATCTCCGTTTCAGTTCTTCCTCAGGAGTCAAACCATACTTTCTGATTTTTGCTAAGTCCTGCAAGCAATAAAACAAACCATAAGAATATCGGGCTACATCCCACTGTGTATACAGGCAAAGTCATCTGTTCTTACCCTTTGTTTCTGTTCAAGTTATTCCAACAAATGTTTGTGTTAATGGCGCTCCTACATTTTTAAAGATACGCCTGTGTGTAATATCCAATTGGTATTGCTATTTGATGTGTTTTCAAATGCTCAAAAAGTTATTCTCACAGAACTGAAAAAGATTTTCAGATAGAGCAGGAGGTGAAATTCCACCATTGGGCTCTTTTGTACCTCTGCCCCCACTTGCAAATGATGAATCACCTACCTAAATATGTGGCTTTTATTCATCTCATTTAGGTAGGTGGTTCATCATTTGCAAGTGGGGGCAGAGTCCATGCAGAAAGCCGTGCATTAGAGCTATGCACTGATGGCTCAGTGCACGGTGCCTAATGTGAATTTAACACTTAAGTTTTGATTGCTTGATGCAGTAAAGCAAATCTGAAGCACATAGACCTTGTCCACTAATCAAGGCAACATACTGGAAACATGCAAACAACGTCTGCGCCAAGGACAGCTAGTAGTACAGTATGCATGGAACACAGTAACATACCAACACAGTCAATGATGGCAGATAAAGACCTGTACGGCAGGGGCGTAGCCACGGATGGGCCCGGGCCCACCCATTTCCACCCAAGGCCCACCCAAAAATAATGGATCGCAATCGCAACTTCAGTTGTGGCTGTCTTCTTTTCCCTCCCTCACCCCCAACGCAAAGCATCTAGTTTAAGGGCGCCGACCGGCGGCGTTTCAGAGAACCACTCCAGAGCCTTCCCTCTGTGGCTGAGATGAATCTTCTTTCCCCTCCCTCACCCCTGCCGTAAAGCGTCTAGTTTAAATTAAGGGCACGGCCTGCAGTGATTCGCTGAGCACTCCGGAGCCTTCCCTCCACCACGATCTGCCCTCTCGGAAACAGGAAGTTACGCTGAAGAGAGCGGATCGTGGCGGAGGGAAGGCTCTGGAGCAGGTCTTCATCTGTGAATTACTGTCAGCCGGTGCCCTTAATTTAAGCTAGAAGCAGCGAAGCGATAGTGAGGGAGGAAAACGGAGTGAGTGGCTGTACCTGCAGGGTGGGAGAGGAACAGGTTGGGAGACAGTGGCTTCACCTGCGTGGGGGGGGGGGGGGGGGGCTTGAGGCCATAGGGAAGGGATGGGAGAGAGGTTCTGGACCTTCAAAGGGGGGGAGTTGGCTGGAGAAAAGGGAGAGAGATTCTGGACCTGCAAAAGGGGGGAGATGGCTAACTGGCTGGAGGGAAGGGAGAGAGGTTTGGGACCTGCAAGGGGGAGGGCTCGCTGGCTAGAAGGAAGGGAGCCAGGTTTGGAACCTGCAAGGGGAGAGGTTGCTGGCTGAAGGGAAGGGAGAGAGTTTTGGATCTGCAAAGGGGGGTGGTGGCAAGCTGGAAGGAAGGGAGGTTCTGGACCTGCAATGGGGGGGAGGTGGCTGGCTGGCTGGCTGGAGGCAAGGGGAAAAGGCAAGGGAGAGAGGTGCTGGACCTGAAAGGGGGGAGGACGATGGAGGGAAGGATGAGAGGTTCATTAATCTCATCCCATGGCTTTTCCTACCATCTCTATGCTGATGACTCCCAAATCTACCTTTCTACCCCTGATATCTCACCTTGCATCCAAACCAAAGTTTCAGCGTGCTTGTCTGACATTGCTGTCTGGATGTCTCAACGCCACCTGAAATTAAATATGACCAAAAACGAGCTTCTCATTTCCCCCCCCAAACCCACCTCCCCGCTCCCCCCATTTTCTATTTCTGTTGATGGCTCTCTCATTCTCCCTGTCTCCTCAGCTCAAAACCTTGGGGTCATCTTTGACTCTTCTCTCTCCTTCTCTGCTCATATCCAGCAGATTGCCAAGACCTGTCGTTTCTTTCTTTACAACATCCGTAAAATCCGCCCCTTTCTTTCCGAGCACTCTACCAAAACCCTCATCCACACCCTTGTCACCTCTCGTTTAGACTACTGCAATCTGCTTCTTGCTGGCCTCCCACTTAGTCACCTCTCCCCTCTCCAGTCGGTTCAAAACTCTGCTGCCCGTCTCATCTTCCGCCAGGGTCGCTTTACTCACACTACCCCTCTCCTCAAGACCCTTCACTGGCTCCCTATCCGTTTTCGCATCCTATTCAAACTTCTTCTACTAACCTATAAATGTACTCACTCTGCTGCTCCCCAGTATCTCTCCACACTCGTCCTTCCCTACACCCCTTCCCGTGCACTCCGCTCCATGGATAAATCTTTCTTATCTGTTCCCTTCTCCACTACTGCCAACTCCAGACTTCGCGCCTTCTGTCTCGCTGCACCCTACGCCTGGAATAAACTTCCTGAGCCCCTACGTCTTGCCCCATCCTTGGCCACCTTTAAATCTAGACTGAAAGCCCACCTCTTTAACATTGCTTTTAACTCGTAACCACTTGTAACCACTCGCCTCCACCTACCCTCCTCTCTTCCTTCCCGTTCACATTAATTGATTTGATTTGCTTACTTTATTTATTTTTTGTCTATTAGATTGTAAGCTCTTTGAGCAGGGACTGTCTTTCTTCTATGTTTGTGCAGCGCTGCGTACGCCTTGTAGCGCTATAGAAATGCTAAATAGTAGTAGTAGTAGGACCTGCAAGGGAGAGAGGCTGGGTTGCTGGAGAAAAGGAAGAGAGTTGTTAGACCTGCAAGGGGAGCTGGAAGGAAGGGAGAGAGGTGCTGGACTGTGGGGAGGGGGGGCTAGAGGCTGGAGGGAAGGCCTGCAGGGGAGGCTTGAGGGAAGGGAGAGAGGTGCTGTACCAGGAGGAGAGATTAGAGGGAAGGGAGAGAGATGACGGATCAAGGGGATGAAGGAAGAGGGAGACAAATTGTTTAACCCACAGTGGGAGAAAGAGCCAAAAGCTGGAAGAGAGAAGCAGAGTAGCTGGATAGGTGGGATCGGAGAGGAGAGAGAGGCATTGGTGTGAGTGAGGAAGAAAGGGGAGATACAGAAACAGATGTGAGATGCTGTATTGGAATGACATATGAACACAGAAGGGTAATGCCTGACAGAGAGGGGGGAATATGGGAATAGAGGGGCTATGATGGACACTGGGAGGGAGGGGTATATGGTCACAGGGGAGAGATACTAGACATAGGGGACAACAGGAACTCAAAGGGGAGATACTGGGCATGTGAGGGCATAGGGACACAAGGGGTGATGCTGGACACAGGGGTAGGGGATAGAAGGGTGGTGATGGATGCAGGAATTTGAACATAGTGGAGATACTGGACAAGGAACTATAGGGACACCGAGATGGGAGATGGATGGTGGACATGGAGAGAGAAGAAATGACAAATAGACAGGAGACCCTGGTAAGTGAATTAAGACAGAAGAAAGCAGAAACCAGAGACTAGAACCAAGCTGATTTGAAAAATAAAATAGCCAGACATCAAAAGGTAGAAAAAATAATTTTTTTTCAATTTTGTGATTAGAATATGTCATATTTGGAATGTACATCTTGCCAGAGGTGGTGTTAGACATGGCTGGAGCCCAGGCCATAAATTTGGGAGGGAACCCCAAAGCCCATCACCAGACTGCACTGCCTTCAGCTTCTATCATGCTTGTGGCTCTCTCTGGCCAGGGGACCAAGAGCATTTGCTCTAGTTGCACTCCAACACCATCCCTGGCACATACTATGTTTATATTTTGCACAGAAGGAAATGCATTTCTTTCTGTATCTCTAGTATTGTATTACATGCAAGGTCTGGCTTTTTGGGGTTTTGGTTATATTTATGTTTATACTTTTTAGTCAATTATTCTACATTTGGCATTTTTATTCTGTGTGTGTGATTGAGGTATTCTGTTAGCATGAATTTTCTATGTAGCCTTCTATAGTAAGTTTGGTTTGTTTAGTTTTCCCAATAGATGTATTGATATTTTACGGCCCCACTGTAATATGTAGGGCAATGCCTTTTTCATAGGTAGGATCCTTCTTTTGGAAGTTAGTGCTGCCATTGTAGATTTGCACTAGGTTATGAGTGACATTTTGTTTTAAAGATTGTTTTATTTACTATATGGTGGCTGTTGAGATTAAGGTGAGTTTTATGGGGAAATGTCCTAACTCTGCTCTGTACCCATTGGGGGAGGGACAGGGGGTTCTGTGGATGCAGAATTTATTTGCCTTTAATACTAGACTATATTTTCTGGGATCATTTCTATAGCGTGTAACTGGAAAGATATGTTGAAAAGTGTTTGGTCTCGCTATACAGGCTAAGTATGTGTGTTAGGGAACCGAGGCTTAATGGAGGCGGAAGAGTGCAATCTCTTGTACTTCCCCCTGAAGCCTGCACTGCTACCGTTATTAAAGTTATTGGGAGTGGGGTTGAGCTGGAGCATGGGGTGGGGTATCAGGTGGCACGTTTTTCAATTTCAAAAAAGTTGGCAACCCTGGTGCCCACCCATCTGACCTGTTGGCCCACCCAAAAATTGCTTTCTGGCTACGCCACTGAGTACGGTCCATCTAGTCTGCCCAACAAGATAAACTCATTTTACATGGTATGCAATACTTACTTATTTATTTATTTAACACATTTATACCCCACAATTTCCCACCAGAAGCAGGCTCAATGTGCCTTGCACAAGACCGTAGGGAAAACTACAGCTCAGAATTGTACAATTAAACATTATATACAATGTAAAATGATGAACATAAAGGTATCATATAAAACAGCAGATGTAATAAGGGTGAATAAAAATGAAAAGGGTCTATGGATTTTGCTGTAACAGAAGAAGAGGTAAAATTAGGTTGAGTCAGGAACGTAAGCCTTCTTGAACAGGGTGGTCTTCAGTAATTTCCTGAAATTTAGATGATTCTGAGTTGTTTTTATGAATTTAGGTAGTGCATTCCATAACTGTGCTCCTATGAAGGAGAAGCTGGATGCGTAGGTAGACTTGTATTTAAGACTGTTGCAGTTTGGATAATGTAAATTTAAGTAAGAACAGGAAAAACTGGAACTGTTTCTGGATGGTAGGTCGATTAGATTTAGCATGTATCCAGGAACTTCACCGTAAATTATCCTGTGAATCAAGGTGCAGACCTTAAAGGCAATGCGTTCTTTAATGGAGAGCCAGTGCAGTTTTTCATGAAGGGGTTTGGCTGATTCGAATTTAGATTTGCCAAAAATCAGTCTCATTGCTGTATTCTGGGCAGTCTGAAGTTTCTTGATTATCTGTTCTCTGCATCCTGCATAGATACCGTTGCAATAGTCTAAATGGCTCAATACCATTGATTATATTAATTTGCAGAAAACATCTCTGGGGAAGAAAGGTTTAATACGTTTAAGTTTCCACATAGAATAAAACATTTCTTTGTGGTACAATTTGCCTGAGTTTCCACGGTCAGGTTCCGATCAATTATGACGCCAAGTAGTTTTAAGCGTTCCGAAATGGGGAGAGAATAGTTGGAGATACTTAAAGTTGTAGGTTTAAACTTGTAATGCTGAGAGGATAGGATAAGGCAATGAGTCTTCTCAGAGTTAAGTTTTAATTGAAATGAATTAGCCCATGCGTCCATTGTACTCAGGCCTGAGCTGATTAAATTGGTGATTTCAGTCAAGTCTTGTCTGAATGGAATATAGATTGTAACATCATCAGCATAAATAAACAGATTTAAGCCTATTTTAGAAAGTGAGTTAGCCAATGGAATCATCATTGTGTTGAAAAGTGTTGGTGAAAGTGGCGAGCCCTGAGGGACTCTGCAAACTGCTTTCCAAGAAGATGAGATAATTGAATTTGATTTCACCCTGTAAGATCCATATGAAAGAAGACCTTTAATCCAACTAAGTACATTCCCACCAATCCCAAAATAATCAAGAAGATGTATTAGGATGTCATGGTTGACCATGTCAAATGCACTGGACATATCAAATTGTAGGAGTAGTATACTTTTGCCACCGGCAATTAGTTGCTTAAATTTGGCCATAAGGGTAACCAATACAGTTTCAGTACTATAAAGGGATCGGAAATCGGATTGTGAGTCATGTAGAATGGAAAATTTGTCCAAATATTCCATAAGTTGTTTAGTCACCATGCTTTCCATCAATTTAATTAACAATGATATAGAGGTGACAGGACGATAATTTGTAATATCATTGGTCTTTTTCTTGGTGTCCTTAGGTATAGGCGTAAGAAGGATGTTCCCATAGTCCTTAGGGAAGAGACCTTGTTGAAGCAGGAAATTTAGATGTGAGGTAAGGTCTTGAATGTACCGGGAAGGGGCAGACTTGAGTAGGTAATTAGGGCAGGTGTCCAGTTTGCAAAAAGAATTGGAGAATTTGGAGATCGCTTGGGTGACTGACTCAGTGGAGAGGGGAGCAAAATGCAACCAAATGCGATCCGCTGGATGGTCTCCGGAGGTAGACTCAAGTATACTGAAGAAATGTTCCGTATCTAGGCTCTTATGAGGGAGTGAATTGCGTAATTTTAAAATGTTTTCATTGAAGTATTTGGCCAGTGTTTCAGCTGATGGGATGTCTGTGCTTGTTGAAGTAATAGAGTTAGTATCAAAAAGATTATTGACAACCTGGAATAGCTTCCTTAGATCTGTATAATCATGTCCTATTTTAGATTTATAGTAGGACTTCCGTGCCTGTCTAGCTGTGTATTTATATTTTCTGAGAGCTAGTTTCCAGTCTTTGAGTGATTGTTCATTTTTTCCTTTTTTCCATTTGTGTTCCATTTTCCTGGTTAACGTCTTTAGTTTTTTTAGTTCTTCATTAAACCAAGGTGTTGTATTAAGTCTTTTAGATGTTCTAATTTTTAAAGGAGCTAAATCATCTAATACACTGTTGCATCTTGTGTCCCATTCAGAAAGGAAGAGTGTAGAATCCGTATTTGCTGACCAATCGTTGTCATACATCCTGGACCAGAACTCCTTGGAATCTATTCGGCCTCTTGTATTAAAAGTTGCATTTGTACCCCACATTTTCTTCCTAGTGGTAGGTTCAATGTGGCTTACAGTTACTAATGGAAATAGTATAAAAGTTCAAAGGCATAGATTGAAGAAATGAGATGTGTTCTCTTGGGGAGGGGGGGGTTAAGTGTTATGATTCTTCCAGTATGGGTGAGCCAGGTCCAGTTTCACTTCGTTTCCTTTTTCATTTTTACATGCATACACCAGAACAGGCACACATCATACACCATTTCTCATTATTACATGCATACACCCAGGGCCGGTCCAACCCGGTAAGCAGGGTAAGCACTGCAGGAGGGCGCCTGCCTTCATGGGCGCCGCTTTGCAAGCAAGCAAGCTCTGCTGCGGCTTTTGTTTTTCAGTATCTAATCTCTGCAGCTCATCTCAGTCTGGCTCCAAAGCGTCCCGTCCCCTCCCCCCTGCCAAGCAGAGAAATATCCTCCTTGTGTTTGTCAGAGGATGTCACTGCTCCAACTGAATCTGGCTCCCAAATAACTTGTGGGAGCTCAGCTAACCTCTGCCCCCTGCCCCCCCCCCCCCCCCCCGGTGACAAGCGGCTTCAGGGCAAGAAGGAAAGCCTGAGGAGGCTCCAGCACAGGCACTCACTATGCCTGGCTGAGCTCAGGAGCTAAGCAGCAGCATAGTATTATCTGCAGCCACCCCTTCAACACATTGGGATTGAGAGTGAAACCAGGAGCTGGAATCTAGCCCAGAGAAGGCTCTGAGACAGCACAGCAGAGCCTGGACCCTTGTTTTGTCAGAGACTGCTGTTTAGTGCTGCATCTGGCCCACCCTTTTCCACCCCCCCCCCCCCCCCCAACACAGCAACTCACAGGACAGGAGGGCTAGATGCCTGCTTTCAATTCCTAACCATCACCAATCTCCTATCTCTCATTCCCACTTCAGTAACTCCTGTTAGTCTGTCCAACTCAGATTGTAGAATATGTTAGTTTATGCTGATTAAGTCTGCCCTAGCTAGATCCTAAACTGTGCTGGATGGGAAGGCTATTGTGCTGCATGTAGAGTCTAACTTCTTAGGATTTCAGGTTAATTTTTGAAGAATTTGAAGAGGGGCTATTTCTGTTCTACATGTGTGACTGCAAGGCCAAGTGTCTGAATAGGGATCTGTTTGTTAGATTCTGAAATTTTGATAACACATTGTTTTTCAGAGTTGGCAAGACTGTCTGTTCTCCTAATTCCTGGTCTGTGTGCTAAGTTATTTTTCTTCTATACTGGTGTAATATTTTCAATGATGCCATGGCTGGTAAAAGGGGTGTGTCCACTGTGGGGGCGGAGCCATAGTGATCTCGCCCCTGGATGGGTAGGGGCGCCGACTAATAGACTGCAGGAGGGCGCTAGAAACCCTAGGGCCGGCCCTGCATACACCAGAACAGGCATCCATGCACATTGCAAAAGTAAACAACAACTTCTACAGATTACATCCAAAACTTAATTTTTTTCTTCTCATTTCCATCTTCCAAAATTTCTGACTGCAGATGTACAGATCAGCAAAACCCAAAGCAGTCCAAAATAAATAAAGTCGTAAACAACACAGTTTATACCTAATTGTTCCACCGCTCTTAGGATTCACCTTTGAGTTTAAAAAGCAAAACCATGTGCATGTAAGACCTGGATAGACAAATTCAGACAAAGTTTAAAGCAAATGCCTTAATATGTAATACTTGGTAGCAATAATAAACAGTGATGGAATATTTGCATAGCAAGCAGCCTGAGCCAACAGATTTATTTTCCATTGAACATAATTATGTATGAACTTGCTGCTAATAGTGTGCTGAACTGGGCAATGTTGGCACATTTAGAGGGGCATAATCGAACGAAAACGTCTATCTCCATGGGCGTTTATCTCCGAGAACGGGTCCGTGAAGGGGCGGACCGAACCGTATTTTCGAAAAAAATAGGCGTCCATGTTTTATTGAACAATTTGTGAGCTGGGGCATTTTTGTTTTTCAGCGATAAGGGAAAATGAAAGCGCCCAGCTCAAAAACGAATAAATCCAAGGCATTTGTTCGTGGGAGGGGCCAGGATTCGTAGTGCACTGGTCCCCCTCACATGCCAGGACACCAACCGGGCACCCTAGGGGGCACTTTTACAAAAAAAAAAAAAAAAAGTTAAAAGAGCTCCCAGGTGCATAGCACCCTTCCCTTGTGTGTTGAGCCCCCCAAATCCCCCTCAAAACCTACTTCCCACAAGTCTACACCATTACTATAGCCCTAAGGGGTGAAGGGGGGCACCTACATGTGGGTACAGTGGGTTTGGGGGGGTTGGACGACTAAGCATTAAGCAGCACAATTGTAACAGGCAGGGGGGGGGATGGGCCTGGGTCCACCTGCCTGAAGTCCACTGCACCCCCTAACAACTGCTCCAGAGACCTGCATACTGCTGCCAGGGAGGTGGGTATGACATTTGAAGGTGAAAAATAAAAAGTTGTGAAACATCATTTTTGTGGTGGGAGGGGGTTAGTGACCACTGGGGGAGTCAGGGGAGGTCATCCCCGATTCCCTCTGGTGGTAATCTGGTCATTTAGGGCACTTTTTTGGGCCTTATTCGTGAAAACAGGGTCCAGGAAAAGTGCCCTAAATTCTAGCTACAAACGCATACTTTTTTTCCATTATCGGCGAAAGGCGCCCATCTCTGTTCAGGTGATAACCATGCCTCAGTCCCGCCTTCACCACGCCCCCGACACGCCCCCGTCAACTTTGTAGGCTTCCCGCGATGGAGTGCAGTTGAAAACGTCCAAGTTCGGCTTTCGATTATACCGCGTTATTCGTTTTTGTGAGATAAACGTCCATCTCCCGATTTAGGTCGGAACTTGGGCGTTTTTCTCGTTCGATTATAAACAGGTTAGGGTTCCGTTTACTAAGGTGTGCTGAAAAATGGCCTGTGCTAGTGTAGGCACGTGTTTTGAACGTGCGCAAATCCATTTTTCAGTACACCTGTAAAAAATGTCTTTTTTGGCTGAAAATGGACTTGCGGCAAAATGAAAATTGGCGCGTGTCCATTTTGGGTCTGAGATCTTACCACCATCCGGATGATAATCGTCAATGTGCGTACAAAGTAGAGACTTCCACGGGAACGGGGTTCACAGGATTCCTGCAGGGACGGAAGCAGTTCTGCGGGGATCCTGTGGCCTCGGGGACGGGTTAAATTCCCTACAGGGACAGATGGGGACGGGTTAGATTCCAGCGGGGATGGGTTGAATTTCTGTCCCCGTGCAGCTCTCTAGTACAAAGCTGGTTACTGCCCTCGTGCCGGAAAATAAAATATATTTTCCGGCGCGCGTAGTGGTCGTGCATAAAATATGAAATTACCGCCCAGGACACATGGTAGCTGGGTGGTAATTCGAAATTGATGCACATTGGGTGCACGTAGGCGCCTACGCGGCTTTGTAAAAGGGCCCTTTATTGACTCTGGATTTCTGCATGAATGTTGCTCTGCCCTCATTATTCAATACCTGCACTGCAATCCACAAAACAAAAGGAGCCAGTTCACACATGCCATCTTTTCTTTTGATCTAAGCGCAGGAAAAAAAATTAAATGCTCCCATGTTTCAACCTAATTTGTGTTTAATGTGGGATATAAATGTCATAAATCCTATATAATAATTCTCACCTCCAACGTTCTAATCTTGCTGCCTCAGACCGTGGCTCCTTCAGAGTTAGTCTGCTAGGCTCCGTAGATCGCTGACGTCACCGGAGTCACCAGATTGGCTCGGCGATAAGGAGCAGGAGGGGTACGTCAACCGCAAGACAGGAGCAAGAGGCCCCGCCCCTGCCACCCTCGCCGCAACGCCACACCCCCCCAGGTCTCCCTCCCTCCCAGATCCCCGAGTTTCAGGGTCTCCCTCCCACTACCAGGATCCTGTCTCCCTCCCTCCCAGTTCCAGGATCCCCCGTCGCTCACAGTTCTAGGATCGTCGTAGCCTCCCTTCCTCCCTCCCGTCCACTGCCAGCCCCCCTCCTTACCCAGTCGGGGTTATGGTGGATGGCGACAGCAGCATCGGTAAATGGCGTACAGGCACGGGCCGTCTCTGTCTCTCAGCTCTGGTCCCACCCTTGCAGAAACAGGAAATGAGGGCGGGACCAGAGCTGAGAGACAGAGAAGGCCCGAGTCTGTATGCCGTTTACCGATGCTGCTGCTGCTGCCGCCGTACGCTGTAACCCCGACTGGGGGAGACTTCAAAAATTCGTAAGGAGGGGGGGGCTGGCAGTGGACGGGAGGGAGGGAGGAAAGGAGGCACGATGACCCTGGAACTGTGAGCGAGGGGGGATCCTGGAACTGGGAGAGAGGGAGGGGGGATCCTGGAAGTGGGAGGGAGACCCTGAAACTCGGGGATCTGGGAGGGAGGGGGACCCTGACACTCGGAGGGAGGGAGATACTGGGAAGGTGTGTGAAATATGCACGAGGCAGTTTGGGGGGGGTGCCATTGGATCACCTCGGGGGGGGGGGGTGGAGGGGGGAGCGGTGATGACTTCAGAGGGGTGGAGGGGGCGCGGTGGCGACCTTGGGGGTGGCGGAGGGGGGAGCGGCGGCGACCTGGGGGAAAACCTTGCTAGCGCCCGTTTCATTGTGTTCAGAAACGGGCCTTTTTTACTAGTAATAAATAAATCGATAGATAGCTAGAAACTCTGAATATTGAGCACCTGATTCTCATAATATGATGTCTGTTTTAAAAGCTCTTTACCAGGAGAAAAAAAAAATCTCTGCACGAATATAATATGTGGGTGTCCCTATAACCAGTCCATACAAAATAACACAAAATAACAGTGTGGAGGAGTGGCCTAGTGGTTAGGGTGCTGGACTTCAGTCTTGAGGAACTGAGTTCAATTCCCACTTCAGGCTCAGAGACCTGTGACTATGGGCAAGAGTTCAATTCCCACTTCAGGCTCAGAGACCTGTGACTATGGGCAAGTTAATACCTAACCCTCCATTACCCCAGGTACAAATAAGTACCTGTATACAATATGTAAGCCACATTGAGCCTGCCATGAGTGGGAAAGCACAGGGTACAAATGTAATAAAAACACACTGATTACAACTTATAAAACAAATTACTACTCTACCTATGTAAAGTTATTCCATCATAATTATACTTCCACTAGGTACATCCGTATGCTGCACAAGCTGGTATGTTTGAAAATATAAGCGGGATCAAATAAAAATGCTACCAGCAATAAAGAATGATAACATGGATGAAGCAGCTGAAGTTCGAAGCTCATACGTTTGTTTGCTTTGTTTTGAGTGTATATGAATGACGGCTGCGCGGGGGGGGGGGGGGGGGGGGGGGGAGAAATTAACCTAAGTGGCTTCAACGCTTTGACGTCATCCTGGATCCTGTGTGCACAGTGCAACCATCTTGCTAAACTCTGATGCGCCCAGACAGACGCAAGGAAAGGTGAATCCGGAAGCGGAAGTATGTTCGCGGTGTCACATCCAAAGACGGAAGTTGTTCGAAGTAGCTAGTGGACTACTCTGCGTAGTGAGAAGCGCATAATCTGGTCTCTCCATCTTCCTTCGCTAGCTGCGGTCTGTGCTCGCCGCGTGTGGATTCTCTCCCCCCCTTCCCGGCGATGGCGGCGGACCAGGTTCCGGAGTTGCTGCGGGATAATCAGGCCCCGCAGTTCCAGGATCTAGCGCTCTGGGTGGATGAGCAGCGCGGGGAGAACGAACCTGAGAAGCATTGGGCCCATCGGCGCGAGTTCATTCTGCGCAACCTGGAGAACTTCGGTGTCCCCGATATCGGCTCTAGCACGCTCCCACCCTCTTCTCAGCTCAACCGTCTGATTGCCTTCTCCATGGTCTGGGCCAACCACGTCTTCATGGGGTGCCGGTGAGTGGGGAAGAAAAGGAAGTTTGGGGTGGAGCACTGTAAATTTTTCCTAGTCTAAAGCGGAAGCAACTACTAATTATTATGAATAAGAACGGTTTAGTTGATCAGTGGGAGTACTGAAGAGGCAGTTGTCAAATATCAGCTTTTATGTTAGGTGACTTTTCATTAATTTTTGATGCAACATTAGTAGCTGTGTTGAGCTTAAAGAAAAATGTGGGGATTTTTTTAATTGGACCAGTTCTGATGGTATGTACATGTGATGTAGTTGACAAGCTTTTGAGAATTTATAGGTTCTTCCCATTTGCTATAACTTTCAAGATAGAGCAAGAGCTGCGAGTTCAAGATATATGTAAAGTATACTTAAATTGGTGTTAGGAATGAAGGAATTATATTTTTTAACGAGAGATTTTATAGTTATGGCAATGTTAAGTACTTAATTTAATAATTGTTTTTTGTTGTTTGTTTTAAATAATGGTTGTTTATAGGTACCCTGTGAAGGTTATGGACAAAGTACTTACTATGGGAAAAGGCATTGAAGTGAACGATGCTCCAACCCATACAACAAGAGATGAACTGGTTTCCAAGGTGAAGAAAAGAGGGATATCAAGTAGCAATGGTTAGCAGATAATAGATGTAAAAATATTTAGGGACTTGGAGAAATAAGCATATATTCTGACTTTCTTAATTCAATGAACCTTTCTTAATAGCAATGCTTTTGCAACAGATGTTCATATGAAGCAGTGTTTTGTTATGCTCTTTATTTCAATACAGGAAGGTTTTGGACTACATTTTTATAACAAGTATTTTTATATAGACTTACACAAATCTTTTTTCATTGATCTTTCCAAAATTGAGGAATGAGTAGCAGGTACAGGAGTTACAGTAGGAAAATGAAATATGTAAGAGCAGCTCCATGAATGGTGTGAATGACTAGTGGGACAAATGTATTCTAGAACACCCCCCCCCCCCCCCCCCGCCGAAAAAAAAGAACTAATACAGTGCATTAATAATGGCTAAAATTGATAACGGATATTAGGATGTTTATGGAGCCAGAGCATTTTGGGCATGTTAAAGTCTTTAAAGTTGAGATGTGGAGGAGTAGTAGTTGCCATCCTCATCCTTGGTTTTTTTGTCTCTCGCCTTTCCTACAGCATTAGAAGAAAACAAATAGTTTAAATGGCAGCATTTAGATACAGTAATTATTGCCTTGTCCCCAGAATACTTTGAATCTATAGGGTCTATTTGTTAAGCTGCGTTAAAGCAATAATGTAACTTAATGCAGGATATTTTTACCACAGTGTACTTCAAATAACTAAGGGGTTCTTTTACTAAGGTACGCTAAGAAATGAGCTTAGCATGTCCTTATGCAGGTTTTTCCTTCGCGCTAAGCCCCTTTTTTTTACATAGGCATAAAAAGACTTTTTTGTATTTGTTTCATTAGTAGCCATGCACTAATGTTACCATGAGCGCATAGCTATTTAAAAAATTAAAAGCAACAAAAAAGGAGAAGAAACAATAGAAGTATCAGCTCTGGGATTATATGTAAGAAGAACTCGCACAGGTGATTGTCCAGGGAAAAACTTTATTGGACCCGACATGGGATTGTGTTTCAGCGGGAAAGCCCGCCAGCCTCAGGGGTCATAGAAACACTACAAATAGCACAGGAGCCTTTACTGCCTTCTACGGTAACCACGTAGCGTGCACTAATGTGCATGCTCGTACTGCTTCCAGCTCACTCTTTGCCCCTGACACGCCCCCTAAAAACAATTACAGAAAAATAAATACTGTGTGCCTAGTGCATGCAATTGCCAAAAGTAGCACAGGGGATGCTTTAGCGCGTCCTGAATTAGGCCATTTTTGCTGTATTAGGCAAGTGCCTAACACAGCAAAATGAGTAACACAAGATGCACTAAACTTTACAAGTTGTTATTCAAGTTGACATCACCTCAAGAGGTATTAATTTCACATTGGAGCATTGACTCATTAATACGTGAACCAACTGCATCAGAGAGACTGTCCAAGGTGCTTGCCAGGTAGAAAATAAAGGAGTAAATATTCAACGGCGGTGAGAGTTTTGTTGACTGCAGCTGGCGTTATTCTCAGATATTCAATACTGGGCCATGTCCAAGCATTAGCATTGAATATCCAGTTTTATGTAGTGCCACAGGTGAGCCTTTGTGATGATACTCCACAGATTGATGCTTTGTTTCTGTCTCATAATGATAAGTCCAGGTTTCATTGGCTGTCACAATCTTGTGAAGAAATTTCTCACCTTCATTCTTGTATTGAGACAACAATTGCTGACAGATTTCAAGGCTTAAAGCTTTCATTTTCTGCAGTCAGTATATGAGGAACCCTTCTTTGGATAACCAAGAATATCAATAATATAACCCACATATTACTGTGAAATGCCAAATACGTTAGCAATTTCCCTTTGTGATCTTCTGTCAACCTTTCTCATGTGAGACTCGTATATTGCTGTCACGTTGTCCACTTTATTTTTGATCACATAAATCAGTCCTTCCATTCCATAGCTTCCCACTATTCCAGAACCTGTGGGATAGTTGTATCCATCAACCAACAGGCAGAGATATAGAACTGAAAACTGAGCTGAGACATAACTGTCCAGAATGCTGGAGATAGCAGGCTATCATGCTTTCATTTATGTAGATGGTATTTCTGTTCTGTCCAGATAAATTGCATGTACAGGACATACATCAGGAAATATCTCACTGTTTTTCTTTAATCACTGGTTGGATAAATACTCATTTAAAACTTAACAAGGACAAAACAAAGTTCCTATTACTTGGTTTCAAATTTTAAACAGGACAAGGACCTAAATCTCAGAATTGATGGGCTAGATTATGCATTAGAACATTCACTGAAATTTCTGGGTATTACAAATTATTTCTGGAAAGTCATATTAATACTCTTGTAAAGAGTACGTTTTGTACTTTAACAAAAATTGAGTATTAGAAAATATTTAGAAAAGGATCAATTGAGGCTGGTGGTTCAGTAGGTGATTTTGAGTAAGTTGGATTCTCCGAGGACAAGCGGGCCTTATTCTCACATCTGGGTAACGTCATCCAGTGGAGCCTGGTGTGTACGCTGACTAGTGAGATAGAAAGTTCTAGCAGCATCCCACTGTGCATGCACGGGTGTCTTTCCATCCAACACATGAGTATGGGTCTTCCAGTCTTAGTTTTTCCGCAGAGCTGAGAGGATGCGTTTTTGTGTTCTCTCCCTCATGCTGTGCTTCTTATTTTTGTGCGTGCCTTCCCATGCGGGTATTTTTCACCTTATTATTTTTCTTCAGTTTCGGTTTTTGCCCATTCCCTCTAAAATATTTTTTGGCTGTTTGTTTCCTTTATTTTCATGTGTGGCTGTGTGATTAGGCCACTGCCCCATCCTCAATTTCAACATTGTCCCTTTTTTACTCAGTTCAAGATTGAGGCGTTCAGTTTAGCCGAGATTCTTTTTTGATGTCACAGAAGACTCCCAGTGACTTCAAGAGGCGAGTCGAGCGTAGATGCGTGATTTCTGCCACAGACCCATACAATTGGTTCATCAGGTTCCTTGGACTAGGTCATTGCATCTCTGTTTACAAATGCAGGTAAGAACTCAGCGGGTATGACTAGCTCAAATGGAGCATCTTTTTGGCTTTTTGAAGGCTGGACTATCGACTTCAGTACCTGCAGCATCGACCTCTGTGGCTGCTCTGACTTCGGCGTCCACTGGGAGTGCACCAGCATTGAGTGGGTCTCCACGTGCTTCGACACTGGGTGCTGTTACCAGGCCCTGGGATCGGTCAGCTTCAGACCCAACGCCGAAGACCCATATGGATTCAACGTCATTTTCTTCAGCACCGAGGGATTGAGGCTCTGTGTAAGGAGAGAAGCCCAAGAAGCATAAGCAGCTCGACACACGGTGCCGGGAGTACCGGGACATTGGTACTTCAATACCTGAGGAGGCCGTCTGGATGTGGCGTTGGGCTCCTTCTAGCCACTTATCTGGCAGGCAAAAACAACAGCCTAGTTGACAGACTGAGCAGAGTTATACAACTACACGAGTAGTCTCTCAATATGTGTGTTGCCCAAGAGATCTGAGCGTGGGGCACCTCTTCAGTGGATCTATTTGCCACTCAATCACAAGTTCCCTCAGTTCTGTTCCAAGCTCCAGGCCTACGACAGATTAACGTCTGATGCCTTCCTCCACTGGGGGATCGGTCTTCTGTAGGCATATCCTCCCATACCTCTTGTGGGGAAGAGTTTGCTGAAACTCAAGCAAGACTGCAGGGCCATGATTCTGATCGCACCTTATTGGCCTCAGCAGATCTGGTTCCCTCTTCTGGAATTATCCTCCAAAGGACCGTGGAGATTGGAGTGTTCTCCAACCCTCATCACGCAGAACGAAGGATTTCTTCTGCATCCCAGCCTTCAGTCTCTGGCCCTCACAGCCTGGATGTTGAGAGCCTAGAATTTGCTTCCTTGGGTCTTCCAGAGGGTGTTTCTGAGGTCTTGCTGGCTTCCAGGAAAGATTCCATTAAGAGGTGTTACTCTTTCAAGTAGAGGAGGTTTGCTATCTGGTGTGAGGGCAAGACTCTAGATCCTATTTCTTGCCCTACACAGTCCCTGCTTGAATACCATCTACACCTGTCCGAGTCTGGTCTCAAGACCAACTCCGTAAAAGTTCACCTCAGTGCAATTAGTGGTTATTGTGTAGAGTGTAAACCCATCTCTGGACAGCCTCTAGTTGTTCGCTTCATGAGAGGTTTGCTTTTGTCAAAGCCCCCTGTCAAGCCTCCGCCAGTGTCATGGGACCTCGATGTCGTTCTCATCCAGCTGATGAAAGCTCCTTTTGAGCCACTGGATTCCTGCCATCTGAAGTACTTGACCTGTAAGGTCGTTTTCTTGGTGGCTGTTAACTTCAGCTTGTAGGGTCAGTGAGTTTCAGGCCTTAGTTGTGGATGCACCTTATACTAAGTTTCATCATAGCAGAGTAGTCCTCCGCACGCACTCTAAGTTCCTGCCAAAGGTGGTGTAGGAGTTCCATCTGAACCAGTCGATTGTCTGGCCAACATTCTTTCCCTGACCTCATGCCCACCCTGGCGAGAGCGCCTTGCACACCTTGGACTGCAAGTGAGCATTGGCTTATTACTCAGAGTGGACTAAGTCCCACAGACAGTTTGCCCAACTTTTTATTTCTTTTAATCCCAACAGGATGGGAGTTGCCATCAAGAAACTCGCAATCTCTAATTGGCTGGCATATTGCATTTTTTTCACTTATGCCTGTGCTGGTCTGACCCTAGCGAATCATGTCAAGGCTTACAATGTCATTACTTTTCGGTATCGCCGAAGATTTCTCCTGCTGTTTGCTCAAAATGTCAGAGCCGTGGCTGCATCAGTAGCCCACTTCCGGTCAGACTCCATTGAAGAAATTTGCAAGGCTGCAATGGGGTCTTCTGTCCACACATTCACATCTCACTGCTGTCTTGAGCAGGATACCTGATGCGACAATCTTTTCGGGCAGACAGTTTTGCAGAATCTGTTTGGGGTCTAGAATCCAACTCCACCCCTCTAGACCCGTTTTATTCTGTTCCAGGCTGCACCCTCACTCAGTTTGTATATAGTTTTAGGTTAATCTGTGTGTATGTCCTCGCCGTTGTGAGTCCCAATTGACCAATGTTTGTTGTTGTGCCTGGTTGCTAGGGATTCCCCCATGTGGAAGAATACATAGGCCTATATGTCCTCGGAGAAAGCAAAGATACTTATCTGTAGCAGGTATTCTCCAAGGACAGCAGTCCTTATATTCTCACAATCCTCCCACCTCCCCTTGGAGTCGTCTCCTTTTTTTTTTCTTTTTTTATGCTGTAGTATTCAACTGCGGTAATCTCACTCTCGCAGCAGGCTAGAAAGCATTTGTGCATGCGCAGTGACAGTGGAGAGTGGCTCACGCTCCACAAAGCTTTTAAAAGCTTGTTAAAAGCATTGGACTTGGCAATGCAGGATTGCATTACCCTGTGTGTGAGAATATAAGGCCTGCTGTCCTCTGAGAATACCTGCTACAGGTAAGTATCTTCACTTTATTCATAACCGTGGTTCGGTTAGTGCGTGCATCAGGAGTCTGTCACATAAAATATCATACATACAAGATTTAAAAACATTAAAATATCATGAAAATACAAATGAAAATAAATAACACGTAAATACCAGTCAGAAGTAAAACATCAATCTGGAAAATCCTTCTTGTTAACAAAAATACAGGAGAACACTGTGTAAGAGATAATGTATCATTGTTGACAAGAAGGATTTTCCAGGTCAGTGGTTTACTTCTGACTGGTATTTACATGTTATTTATTTTCATTTTTATTTTCACTAAGTTTTAATATTTTTAAATCTATGTATGATATTGTGTCTGTGATGGACCCCTGATGCAGGTGATAGCCAAAACATGGGCCGTGTCGGATTATGAATAAAACCTTGCTTCCTTTGAAACCTGAATCTGCCTGGTTGTTCCATCTGTAGCCTCATACACCCTTCTTACCTGATGACATTTTGTGTTATTTCCTCTATCTTGCTTGTCAGGCAGAAGTTGAACAGCTTTCTCATATAGTCACAGTGGAGGAAACCCTAAGGGCCATAAAGGATTTGCCCCATGGCAAGGCACTGTGATTGGATGGGTTCACCAACAAATTTCCAAAGTGTTTTAGGAGATATCTAGTCCTGTTATTAACGTGAGTCTTTAATTTATTTACAGGGGGCAAAGAGTTGCCTTACTCCTGGCGCCTAGCAACAGTGGCAGTCATCCATAAACTAGGGAATGACCCCATGTCATGGTTCCTACAGATCAGTATCCCTTTTGGGAACAGATTATAAAATGATGGTGACACAGCTGCAGACTGTGATGTCACAATTAGTGCAGGTCAACTAGGCAGGGTTTATAACTGGTAGGCAGACCTTTAACATCAGGCATGCCCTACACTTTGTTTGGCAGGCCAGAAAGATCAGTTCACTCTCAATGTACTGTCAATCGATATTGAGAAAGCATTTGATAAGAGTGTACTGGCCATTCATGTATAGGCTACTTGAAAAATTGGACATTATGAGGAAATACATTTTTGGGGTGTGTTCCTTTTATAAGTCCTTAGCATACTTGACAATTAGTGGGGCCTATACAGATCATTTTGATTTAGAGCGTGGAGCTTGACAAGGATGTGCATTGTCATCCCTGCTGTTTACCCTCTCTATAGAGCCATTAGCTCATCAAGTTAGAGGGCATTGAGTGTAGGGGGGGGGGAGCACAAAATTATGCTTTTTGCTGATGATGTCCTGCTTACTCTGACAGACCCTCCTACCCCGTGTGATTTGAATCTTTACAACTTTGGAAATTCTGAATATAAGAACATAAGAATAGCCATACTGGGCCAGACCAGTGGTTCATCTAGCCCATTATCCTGTTTCCTGTAGTAGCCAATCCAGGTGACAAGTGCCTGGCAGAAACCCAAATAATATCAACATTCCATTGTACCAGTCCCAGGGCAAGCGGTGGTTTCCCCATGTCTATCTCAATAGCAGACTATGGACTTTTCCTTCTGGAACTTGTCAAAACCCTTTTTTTAAACCCAAATACGCTGACTGCTTTTACAAAACACTCTGTCAGCTAGTTCCACAGCTTAACTATTTGTTGAGTGAAAAATATTTCCTCCTATTTGTTTTAAAAGTATCTTGACGAAGAGCTGGTAAAACAGATGAAGCAAGTCTATCCCTTTCAGTGTACTCAAACTTATATTAGGTACCTGGGGGCGGGGTCAACATTACTACCTCCCTGGAATAGCTGTATGGCAGGCCTTGACAAATTTTCCTAGGATTTAGGAGCCAGCAGCTGAGACCTTTATTGACACCCCCCCCCCCTTCTCCTGTAACTGCTGAAATAAGGAACAGGGATCTGTTTTAAGATTTACATGAGCTCCTTCAAGGCCTAATTCACTAAGCTGTTTTTCATCTGCTTTCTCCAAGAGAAAAAGTAAACTCAGTAAATCAGGCCCTTAATGCATCCCTGAGTGCCACATACAGTAATACACCTGGTTATCACCCACTCCAGTTTACTCTTCACCCTAACCCCCAGATTGTCAACCAGTGTCTGTGTCTCAATCCCAGTCCTGTCATCACTCTTCATGCGCTGTGGTCACCTAGTCTTTTTTTTTTTTTAAAGCTCTTTACACCTCATCTTTCTCCTTCTTCCCTTATACCAGCCACCCCTAGCTCTATCCCCCATCCTAGGGGTAGAATGCCTTTTTGTTTGGGGTTGCCCAAGCTCTGCTCCCAGCTCTACCACCAACCCTGCCCTACCATCCCATAATATCCAACATCTCCCTCTTTCCTTCCCTCCTAACACTAATCTCCAGCATTTGTCCTTACCTCCCTTTCAAACCCCTCCCCCATGGTCTCATGCATCTCCGTCCATCCCTCCCGATCTCCAGGATCTATGTTTGCTCCTCCCCCATTGTCTACCTCATCTCTGTCCGTCCCTTCTCAAATCTCTACCCCCCATGGTTTCCAGCATCTGTCCTTCCCTCCCTCTCAACTCTACCATTTTCTCCAGCATCTCTGTCCTTCCCTCTCAGTCAGCCTCCTCTCCCCCCCCCCCCCCCCCCCCCCCCCCCCCCCGTGTTCTCCAGCATCTCTGTCCTATTCTCTCTCCCTCAAACCTTCCCTCCCCCCATGGTCTCCAGCATCTTGGTCCTTCCCCCATCTTAAACCGCCCCTCCCCCAAGTCTCCATTATCTCACTCCTTCCCCCTCCAGCATCTCCCTTCTTCCTTACCCCCCCCCCCCATGCCCATGCAGCCAGCATTCTCCCCCCCCCCCCCACCCCGTGCTTCAGCATCTCTCTTCTCTATTGCTTCATCGCCACTAAGCATTTATTTCCTTACCTTGCTCTTTTGAGGCGGCAACTCTATCAGCTGCATAAGTGGAATCGCGTGGCAGGCTGGCGTGGGACCTTGAGCATCTGCAGATGCTCAAGGCCTGCTGGCTTCCAGTGCCTCTTATGCAGCTGTTATTTGCCTTGCAGTGAGAGGAGCAGAGTAGAAAAATTTGGGGGATGCCATTTTGCATTTGTGTCTCCCCCATTCTGACGCTTATGCCTCAAACCCAGGACGACAATCAGTTAAACTCTCTTCCCCTCCCCAACCTTGTACCCCATCCAGGCAGCCACCCATCCTTCCCACCAGCCTTGTACCTCATTGTCAGTCAGTTGCCCCCCTCCCATCCTTATCCCCAGCAAGGCAGACAGCCTTTTTTCTCCTCTCTCAGTAGCCATTTCTACTGTTACCCTGCTGACTATGGCTGTTTGTATGCATAAAGGGGTTTGATAATTGCCCTCATAAGTTTTTACTTGCCTGATGATAAAAATTTGGTGAAACAACTTGTACTTTGAGATTTAGATTTATTTATCCAGTTTTCTCAAAGTAGTGAACAGAAGGGCGCCCATCTTTCGACAAAACTCGCAGGATGGGCATTCTTCTCACAAGGTCGCCCAAGTCGGCATGGTTGAAGGCTGATTTTGGGCGTCCTCGGCTGCTTTCCGTCGCAGGGATGACCGGGGTTCGTGGGGGCATTTCGGGGGCGTGGTGAAGGCGGGACTGGGGCATGTCTGGCACGTGGGTGTCCTCGCCTGATGGTGGGGGGGAGGGGAGTCCCTGTCGAGCACCTGGTCTTTTTTTTTCCTGCAAACAAGCCGCAAGAATGTGCCCTAAATGACCAGATGACCACTGGAGGGAATCGGGGATGGCCTCCCCTTACTCCCCAACTGGTCACTAACCCCCTCCCACCCTCAAAAAAAATTTTTTTAATGTTTTTTCCAGCCTCTGTGCCGGCCTCGAATGTTGTGCCCAGCTCCATGACAGCGGTGTGCAGGTCCCTGGAGCAGTTTTGGTGGGTGCACTGCACTTCAGGCGGGTGGACCCTGGCCCATCCCACCCCCCTACTGGTTACACTTGTGGTGGTAAATATGAGCCCTTCAAGACCCACCACAAACTCACTGTACCCACATGTAGGTGGCCCCCTTCACCCATAAGGGCTATGGTAGTGGTGTTCAGTTGTGGGGAGTGGGTTTTGGGGGGCTCAGCACACAAGGTAAGGGAGCTATGCACCTGGGAGCAATTTCTGAAGTCCACTGCAGTGCCCCCTAGGGTGCCCGGTTGGTGTCTTGGCATGTCGGGGGGACCAGTGCACTGCAGGTGCTGGCTCCTCCCATGACCGGGGGGCTTGCATTTGGTCGTTTCTGGGATGGGCGTCCTCGGTTTCCATTGTCGCCGGGAATTGGGGACGGTGATCTCTAAGGTCGACCTAGGTTTCACGATTTGAGTGTCCCCGACCGTATTGTCGAGGCGAGGGATGGACGCCCGTCTTGTTTCGGTGGTGCGGGTTTCCCTGACCCTTTGCCGGGACGTCCTGCGGGGACGCCCTCAGGAAAACTTGGGCGCCCCTTTCAATTATGCCCCTCATGGAATCACATCTTCACTTCGTCTCTTTGTAGAGGTTTACATTTTAGATACACAAATGGATTTTTCTGTTTTGAGCATGTTTCAGGGACAAGTGGTTTTATAGGTCTAAATAATAAAAATAAAATAATCCATGACCATCTAAACTTCAGGAAATCACTAAAAACCACCCTCTTCAAAAAGGCTTACCCCACCGATCCAACATAAATCCCTACACCCAACAACACAACCAATGATCGTACTAGACAATATACAGTCTTCATCCCTTCCATCCTCATGGTGCCTGATACACACCTACCTCACTTCGACCACAATATAACCTGTATTTGTTATCAACTGACTGGTGAACGCCTGTATGGTACTATGTAAGCCATATTAAGCCTGCAAATAGGTGGGAAAATGTGGGGTACAAATGTAACAAATAAATAACCGTGTTCATTCTAAGAATATTGTGTTTCTGGGCTGTAACTCCGTGACATCAAGAGAAGGGGCTTTGGAAAACTTATGTATACACCATAATATTTAAGTAATTCTTGTGTTTGCATAATGAAAAGCACAACAACTTGCAAAGAGTTCAACTTCCTCTTCCATACATCTTGTGGTTCTGTGCAGATCTGAGTTACCTACTGCAAGAACTCTCGTGCTGGCCTTGCAAGATTTGAGACCAGGGCAAGAGTTCTGGCATTGCATGACTCAGACTTGTGCAGAGCTGCACAGCACAGAGAGGAGGAATTATCCTGCTGTGGCAGCATGAGCTGAAAACACTTTTAAACCTGTAAAAAAAATCCCAAGCACCACGGACAAATTTCTAGTCACCATGGGGACCTGGTGCCTGGGATTTGTTGTGCGCTGCTGTTTGGGGTTGATTTTCCACTCCTCTTACAAGAATTACTGAAAGAATTAGAGTGCTGGGAGGGACTGATTGTTTCCTAGCTAGGGAGGTTCCATGCAGTTAAAATGTGGAGCCAGCTCCCTTTTTATGAGAGCTGGCTCTACATTTTTTTTCTGTAAACTTTAATTGGAAAAAGAAGACCCCCACCCCAGGGTACAGAGAGTAGTTCTCTTTCAGCCCAAGTCCCAGGTAAGTGTGGGAATTCCAAATTTGCTCCTTTACTACAAAGCAGCGTAACTGAGAATCATATCAGAATGGTTGGGTAGCGCAGCACCTAATAGGAGATACTCTTCTGTGGAAGATACCTTGGCTTCCTATGTAAGCATTATATGTGCTTATAAGGAATGGTAATACCTATCAAAGACTAAATACATGGTACATCCAGATGCAAGTTCTTCCTGGAGAGATTGTATTTTTCCCAAACCCCTAAATGACATGCGCACAGCTTTCTTCCAGGAAAAATGGAATCTGTTAATAAGTGGTGGGCAAAGAATGATTTACTTACTCTGGACTAATTGTGGGATGATGGGAATATTCTCCACTTTGAAGAATTAGCAAAAGAATTGACCTGCTGTAGAAAGATGTATTCTACCATAAACAAATAGGTGAGAAAATGTGGGATACAAATGTAACAAATACATTTTGTACAGCGAAAAGCAGGTGAGGAGTTAAAGCTAGTGGATGGCTCTTCAGCTTGGAGAAAAGACGACTGAGGGGAGATATGAAAGAGGTCTATAAAATAATTAGTGGACTGGAATGGGTAGACATGAAGCTCCTGTTTACTCTTTTTTATTTATTGCATTTGTATCCCACATTTTCCCACCTTTTTGCAGGCTCAATATGGCTTACAATGTGAGGCATATTTTCAAAGCACTTAGCCTTCCAAAGTTCCATAGAAACCTGTGGAACTTTGGAAGGCTAAGTGCTTTGAAAATATGCCTCTATCACTCTTTCCAAAAATACTAGGACTAGAGGGCATGCAATGAAGCTACAAAGTAGTACATTTAAAATGAATTGGAGAGAATCTTTCTTCACTCAACGTGTAATTAAACTCTGGAATTTGTTGCCCGAGAATGTGGTAAAGGTGGTTAGCTTAGCAGGGCTTAAAAAAGGTTTGGACGGCTTCCTAAAGGAAAAGTCCATAGATCATTATTAAAATGGACTTGGAGAAAATCCACTGCCCATTTCTAGGATGAGCAACATAAAATGTATTGTACTGTTTTGGGATCTTGTATTTGTGACCTGGATTGGCCACTGTTGGAAACAGAATGTTGGGCTTGATGGACCTTTGGTCTTTCCCAGTATGGCAATACTTATGTACTTATGAAGTGGGAAAATATATTGCAATACTTATTGAAAGTGTCCATAACTAGCAATCTCATAGAAAATGGTTACAAAATATATACTCTATTGAGACATTACCAGATTTATAGCAAGGGCACAGAACTTTGTTGGAGGGAATGTGGAAAGTGAGGTGATTTCTATCACATTTGGTGGACTTTCCCAAAATTACAATAGTTTAATAGTTTAAAATACTTTATATACCACCTTATTTGTCAGACAAATTGGAGAGAAGCATTAAACTTGTTACATGAACCCTTTTACAGCAAATTATGACTGTAACTATGAATAGGAAAGCAGATTTCTGCCTACTTCATTATAAGACACCAGGTTTGAATTAAGAAAATCATAAGTTGACCTCTAGTATTTTCATGGCAGTAATTTGACACCGGCTACAGTATGGAAATAAGGCACTCCTTCGGTGAACCACAGTCCTAGCAAAAGTAGATAATATCTACCTAATGCCTAAACTAACTGCCATGAGAAGAAGGAATTTGATCCTATTTCATAAGACTTGGGACCCATATGAGGACTGGAGGGACTGTACCATGGGAAGGACAGGTCCCTAGATAGATTTTCTGTTTGCTTTAGTGTTGACGAAACACTTTGCTGTAATAATATTAACAGTTCATTCCAGGCATCTACCAGTCAAAGTAGTGCAGGTCCGTAAGTTACACTTGACTTGCATTTTTGTACTTTTTTTTTTTCCAAAATGATCATTGCATTGCTAGATGGCACTAAGGAATTAGTTGAATAAGAAAATGATAGTTTGCTGCATTATTTTAATTTTGTTTGTTTTGTTTAGAAGGGATAGAGCAACCTTGCAAGAAGAAAGTACCTGAAGACAACAGGGCCTATAAAACTATCATCAGTGATGTTGATACTAAAAAGGCGGAAGTACCAAGCCTGCTGGAAAACTTGATGCAGAGGAAGGAAGAGAAAGGGGCAAAGTCAGCGGTACCATCAAGTAGCAATCAACGAGATGTACCTTTGGGGACAGCACCATTGAGTGCTAGTCAGCGAGGGGCACAGATGAGTACCACCAAAGGAGAAGCACTTTTGGGATTGGCACCTTCCTTGAATATCAACAAAAGAGAGGCACTTTTTGGAGTGACCCCATTGTCAAGTACCGATCAGCGAGAGGGTGCAGCTCCACCCTTGGGTACAAATCAGCAAGAGGCACTATTGGGAGCAGTACCATCCTCGAGAATCAACCCACGAGAGGCTCATTTGGGGGTGGCACCATCCTTGAGTGCCAACCAACGAGAGGCTTTATTGGAGGCAGCACCATTGAGTCCCAACCAACAAGAAGCACCATTCTTGAGTCACAACCAAGAGGCACCACTGGGGGCAGCACCATTCTTGAGTCACAACCAAGAGTCACCACTGGGGGCAGCACCATTCTTGAGTCACAACCAAGAGGCACCACTGGGGGCAGCTCCATTCTTGAGTCACAACCAAGAGGCACCATTGGGGGCAGCACCATCCTCCAGTCACAACCAAGAGGCATTACTGGGGGCAGCACCATCCTCAAGTTCCAACCAACGAGAGGCACCATTGGGGGCAGCACCATCCTCAAGTGTCAACCAAGGAGAGGCACAATTGAGGGACGCACCATCCTTGAGTTCCAACCAAGGAGAGGCACCGTTGGGGGAAGCACCATCCTCAAGTGTCAACCAAGGAGAGGCACCATTGGGGGCGGCACCATCCTCGAGTTCCAACCGAGAAACACCATTGGGGGCAGCACCATCCTCTAGTACCAACCAAGAGGCACCATTGGGGGCAGCACCATCCTCAAGTACCAACCAACGAGAGGCACCATTGGGGGCAGCACCATCCTCGAGTACCAACCGAGAGGCACCACTGGGGGAAGCACCATCCTCGAGTACCAACCAACGAGAGGCACCACTGGGGGAAGCACCATCCTCGAGTACCAACCAACGAGAGGCACCACTGGGGGAAGCACCATCCTCGAGTACCAACCAACGAGAGGCACCATTGGGGGCAGCACCATCCTCAAGTACCAACCAACGAGAGGCACCATTACGGGCAGCACCATCCTCGAGTACCAATCAACAAGACGCACCATTGGGGGCGGCACCATCCTCGAATGCCAACCGAGAGGCGCCATTGGCAGCACCGTCCTTGAGTACCAACAAACGAGAGGCGCCATTGGCAGCGCCGTCCTTGAGTACCAACAAACGAGAGGCGCCATTGGGAGTGGCGGTATTCTTGAGTACCAACCAGCGAGAGGCACCATTTTTGACGGCACCATCATCAAGTACCAATCCTCAAGAAGCACCATTGAGGACAGCATCATCCTCGAGTACCAACCTTCGAGAGACACCATTGGGGGTGGCACCATTCTCAAGTGCCATCCAGCGAGTGGCACCGTTAAGGGCGGCACTGTCCTCAAGCACCAACCAGCGAGAGACACTGTTGGGGGTGGCACTGTCCTTGACCACCAACCAACGAGAGACACCATCCCCCAGTAGCAACCAGCGAGATGCACTTTTAGGGGTAGCACAAGTAACAGGGCCAAAAACAGACAATTCTGAAACCTTCACCAGATTCACTCCAGTGTATTCTGCTGTAACAGAGGTAAAGGCAACTTACCGTCCCAATCAATCTACAGTATCCAGAAGTAGTGAAAGAAATACCATGTCAGATAGCCATCTGCATATACCTTCCAGAGGCAACTCTCAGGCAGCAGAAAGCTCTGTCCGAGTGCCTCACAAACTAACAGCTGACGATGCTAAAGAAAAGCAGACTTTCTTCAACAGGCTCTACAAAACAGTAGCTTGGAAGCTGGTTTCTGTTGGAGGTTTTAGTTCCACAGTGAATCATACAGAAATTTTAAAAGCAGCCATTGAGTCTCTGAAAGCAGCTTTAGATGTTGTATTTGTGCCATTAAAGGACTTGGCAGATTTACCACAATATAAAAACTCCCCTGAAAACATTGTTTGTGAATTGAGGTGCAAGTCTGTCTATTTGGGTACAGGTTGTGGAAAAAGTCAAGAAAATGCCAAGGCAGTTGCTTCAAGAGAAGCTCTAAAATTGTTCTTGAAGAAGAAAGTAGTGGTAAAGATATGTAAAAGGAAGTATAATGGAAAAGAAGTTGAAGATTTGGTACTTCTTGATGAAGATGCACGACCCTCTAATTTACCTCCTGCTTTAAGAAATCCTCAAGATATACTCTAGAACGCTCAAATTTTGAGTACTGTTTGTGGTGTGAAAATAATATGAGAATGGACTTTAATTTGTGGCTTTTTCTTGTACATAACAAAGGCTAATTTTCTTAGTATTTTGTATTCCTTTGTTTTATGGAAATATTCTTTTTACATGCTATCAGTTGGAAATAATTTGCTGACAGATAACCTGTGCTTGAACCCTGCACCCTAGCGTGTATTTTTTATTTGTTATATAATCCACTTTTGTGTGGTAGTTATGTTTTTAACTAAGATGAAGAAGTGTAACAGGCTACCTGTGGGATTGGTAGAAAGTCCTATCTTACCATATTTTAAGTGAGTTTAAAGTAGCAGTAATAGCCAAGAAGCCATTGCAGGCACCACTAATTCAGCTAAAATAGAACTATAGCACCAGCTGGCTCAGAGCAACTCAAGAAAAAGCAATTTTAATAACAGGAGGCATGGCCACAGCAAAAGTATGTACATTTTATTTAAAACCTGTAAAAATATATTTAAAAATGATACTAAGGCATACAAAATTACATTGGAACAATAAAAGAAAATGTAAAATTACGAATAGAGAAAGTAAAAGGTAGACAGATGACTGCTTCTTTAAATATGTTCATTGAAATTAGTGAAGGACCAAAATGCTTAAAGTTGAAAACACATAAAAATGTAATTTTGGAAACAATTTGTTCTTTGTGGATCAGTAATAATATGATGGCTGCTTCCAGTTTAATATCTTCATACAGTTGTATTTCAATATGCTGATTTTTTTTCCTTCAAAAACAAGTTTGCATTTTGTATTACATAATTAATAAAAAATAAATAAATAAAACATTTACACCTTGTTTTTCAAATAAACCAGTAAATGTCTTTTATATTGAAGCATCTTCCTATTGGCTTATATAAAATATTCATGCTCTTGGTTGTTTGTGGAGTATGTATTGGATGATTGTTTAACAGGGATTACCATTTGTGGTGGTCAAAACAAGCATGGTAGCAGAAAGTTTCATCTCTTCCCCCTCTCCCCCCAGCAAAGAGAGGCCAGATATCCTATCAAGAGATGAAGGCCTGACTGTGAGTGGGGTCCAGTGATGTGGTTTTGCAAGGCTGGCACATGTGCACACTATTGGCTTGATTGAAGTTTTTATTTATTTTTTTATTTATTTATCGTACATTTATACCCCACTTTTTCCCACAGTTGTGCAGGCTCAAAGTGGCTTACAATGTTTCAGATCAGAGGTGATACAATTACAATCAAATCAGATAGAATTGAAGAAACAGGCAAAGAAGAAAATAGGGAAAGAATAAGAGAGTCCAAAAATGGTCCGTAGCTATGTTGTTAGGATGGGCTTCAGGCTGTATGTTGACTCCTTGGAGTAGGCAGAACCTCTAGTGGCTGGAAGAGAAGAAATTCAACTGGACACCAAGATGACCTTGCAGGATGTAAACGGAGCTGAAATCTGCTCCTGTATCTGTCCACTCCTGCTCCCAAGGCAACTGGCGTAGCGACCCACACGCTGTCCGACATCCAACGATAAACAGCCAACAAAAAAGTGAAAAGATGAAAAGTGGCAGCCAACAAGCAAACAAAGCAGGCCGTTGTCACAGATGGAATCGGCAGGACAGCACTTGCTAAGAAGAGCCAACGGTGCTGCCGCAACGTCCAATGGCCAGCAACCGACCAAACGGCAGGCCGACTTCGAGAGGAGACCCGCATCGCTGATGAAGCCCGTGGCCCGGAGGAACAGAATGTGGCCGCAGTCGGAGGGCCAAACGAGCCCCCTGTAATGCGCTGGACCCCGCTGGGTGATCCCAAACCGATCCGCTCCCACCTGCAGCCGCCTACAAGCCCCCGATGCAAATGCGACAAACCTCTAGCAGACGCTAGTGGCGAGACGGAAACAAACGACCGCAGACAGGGGAACTGGTGACAAACAGAGCTCTGCAGTTACCAATGATGACACAACTGAAAAGTTCATGCCAGACCACAGCCAGGCAACGGGACGCACCGGCAGCCAGGTTTATATATTTTTTTTCTGAATCTTTTCAGTGTTTTACGTAAGGGATACTTAAATAACATACCAACAAGAAAATACAGTATATAAAAATGAAATTGTCCCAGAGCATCTCCGCACTACAGAGGAAGAAATAGAAAACAGTAACACAAAAAGAAACAATCAGTGTTTAAAGATCCATCTAACCCTCCTATTACCTCAACCTCCACACATCAGGGGGAAAAAAAAACTCCTTATGCACATTTTTATCTCGAAGAAGCAAATCTGAAATAGATAACAAATGTGTTTCTATTCCCTTCATAGATACTTACAGGAGAACTTAAGAATAAAAGTTCCCCATATCCTCAGTGGTATTGCCATGGCTTCACCTGGGAAAAGAAACACTTGTCTACAAAACGCAACCTATTTATTAAGTAACAGTTAAAAATAGGCTCTTATACTTGGAGGAAAGGGTGACTAAAAGAGTCGAGACACACTTAGCCAGTCAGGATTTTGGGATATCCACAATGAATATGCAAGAGATAAATTTGCATGCAGTACCTCCACAGTATACTGTTCTATTTCATGCATATTCATTGTAGGTATCCTGAAAACCTGGCTGGCTAGGTGTGTCCTGAGTACTGGGTTAAGAATCACTGCTTTAGATACATCTTTCACAGTTCCTTAAATGAAAAGAGCCTTGTCTTGGGAAAATTGGGAAGTTTTTTTTATAATGATTCACCATGTTCTCAAATTTATTGTGAAGGGCTACACCATACATCTATCTACTACAATGAAATTCCTAAATTTTCAATCTAGTTACTAGAATTAAATATCCCTTCTTATAAAGCAACTACCATATATGAATATCAATTCTTTATTAGTACCAAAAAGATATTAAAATATTTCACAATACTCTAATATTATACACCAAGTACCTATGGAGTAGCCTCATTTTATAAAGATAGTTTATCATTTCAGAGATTATCAATAGAAATCAAACAAAATAAAACATGGAAAAGAAAATAAGATGATACCTTTTTTATTGGACATAACTTAATACATTAATGTATTAAGTTATGTCCAATAAAAAGGTATCATCTTATTTTCTTTTCCATGTTTTATTTTGTTTGATTTCTATTGATAACCTTAAGAGTGGACTAACACGGCTACCACACTCCTCATTTCAGAGAGCAACTTTACTTCACATGAACCTGCAAGCTAATTTTCAAAGAGAAATTTCCTTCTGAAAATTTGGGCCAGTGGGGAGCTAGTATTTTATTGTTGATGCAGATGCAGCAAATCTGTGTGAAAGTATGAACTGGGACTGCAAAATAAAATTCCCTTAGGTACTTTCCATCTCCTGCTTTATCGTTGGCCCCTTTTTCCCCACACATGAAAAATGTGAATGTGCTGTGTACTTGTATACCCAGTAGAGAGATGGGGAAGTTTTCAGAGTGTGTTTTTATGGAGGTAGACATGCTTTTTGTGTAAAAAAAAATTTTTTTTGAAAATTACTTTTCCTGTGTAAGTTGAGGTCTTATAACAACTTTATTTTCAAGATCCAGCTGTACACAGTATTAGTAGTTCATTAGTTAACAAAAAATAACACATTGAAAACTAGAACTGCAACATACAAGCTGCCCTTAACTAATGTATTTTGAACTAGTAAAAAAGGCCCGTTTCTGAGAGAAATGAAACGGGCACTAGCAAGGTTTTACTCGGAGTGTGTATGTTTGTGAGAGTGACTGTGTGAGAGAGAGAGAGAGAATGAATGTGCGTGTGTGTGACAGACAGAGAGTGAGACTGGGTGCGAGTGTGTCTGTGAGAGAGTGTGTGTATGAGATTGTGTGCCAGGGGCGCCCCCCTCCCTCCCAGTTCCAGCGTCCCCCTTCCCAGTTCCAGGGTTGTTGCCCCACCCTCCGATGTTTATAAGTCATCTTCACTTACCAAGTCAGGGTTACGGCGGTGGGCAGCAGCGGTAAAGTGTGTGCAGGCTTGGCCCTTCTCTCTCTCAGCTGTGGTCCCGCCCTTGCGGAAACAGGAAACATTCTCTCAAACGTAAACCTGAATTATTTATGGGATGGTGAAGAGTGTATGTTTCTTTTGTTTTCTCCCAAACACTTTTTGTTTCTAACTTTGGAACAATAGAATATAAATTCTGTATAACAGAGATGTCCAGCTTGTGGTCAGTGTATCAAATGTGGCCTGTCTGACCTCAGGAAGTAGCTTGCTTGAGACTTTTAAAAAAATGTTAAATTAGCTAGCACACTTGATCTTGAAGAATTACAGAACTATTTGGTGGATATAGTCACAATTTCAGAAGAGAGTCACGGATTTCGATGCATATAAATCATACTATAACAAGCTAAAATGTTAATGCAACCTGCACAGTTGAAGTTCTAATCATGTGGTCCATTTATTTTATGTAGCCTGCACACATGGATTTCTGATCATGTGGTCCATTGTTGAAAAGAGCTGGACAGCATTACTAGGAACTGGTCCACCTGAGCCTGAAGCTTGACAATCCGATTGTCTGGCAGGAACACTCTGCCCACTTGGGTGTCGAAACGAACTCCCAGATACTCCAGGGACTGAGTCGGGTGCAGCTGGCTTTTCTCCCAGTTGATGATCCACCCCAGGGAGCTCAAAAGAGCAATCACCCGGTCTGAAGCTCTGCCGCACTCTGCATAAGAGGGGGCTCGGATCAACCAGTCGTCCAGATAAGGATGGACTTGTACTCCTTCCTTGCGTAGGAAGGCCGCGATGACCACCATTACTTTGGAGAAGGTCCGCGGAGCAGTAGCCAACCCGAACGGGAGGGCTCTGAACTGGAAGTGTCGGCCCAGGACTGCAAAACGCAGAAACCGTTGATGAGGAGGCCAGATGGAAATATGCAAGTAAGCTTCCTTGATGTCCAAGGATGCCAGGAACTCCCCTGCCTTCACTGCCGCTATAACAGAGCGGAGAGTCTCCATTCGGAAGTGTCGAACTTTCAAGGCCTGATTGACCCCTTTGAGGTCGTGGATAGGCCGTACAGAAGCTCCTTTCTTTGGTACCACAAAGTAAATGAAGTAACGTCCCTTGCCAAGCTGATCTTCTGGCACCGGAACGACCGCACCCAGGCGGATCACATTGTCCAAAGTCTGCTGCACTGCCACAGCTTTGACCGGAGACTTGCAGGGAGAGTGCACAAACCCGTCTCTTAAGGGTTGGCAGAACTCTAGCTTGTAGCTCTCTCTGATGACTTCCAGCACCCAAGCGTCTGAAGTTACCCTGGTCCACTCGCCCAGAAACGAGGATAGGCGTCCTCCAATCTGCTCTGGGCCATGGACCAAGGCCCCGTCATTGGGTACGAGACCCTGGGGGAGGACCGGAGGACGCACCTCCGGGACGGCGGTCTCTGCGAAAGGAATGCTGCTTGGGGGAGAAGTTCCTTTTGAAGGAAGAGGGGGCAGAGGAGCCCGACTTGCCCGGGCGATACCGACGGGCTTCCTGAAACCGTCCTTTGGAGGAACCGGGGCGGGCACCACTGGCCTGAGCCCTGACCTCCGGTAACCTCTTGCCCTTAGACGTGCCGCGATTGGTCACAATCTTGTCCAGCTCGACCCCAAAGAGCAGCTTGCCTTTAAAAGGCAACTTAGCCAGACGAGACTTAGAGGCGTGGTCAGCAGACCAATGCTTCAGCCAAAGCCAGTGCCGTGCAGAGACTGTGTGAGCCATACCTTTAGCCGAGGCTCTCAAGACATCATACAGCAAGTCTGCCAAGTAGGCCAAGCCCGATTCCAGGGCCGGCCAATCAGCCCTCAAGGAAGGATCTGAGGAAGAAGCCCGCTGCACAATCGTCAGGCACGCCCTGGCCACATAGGAGCCGCAAACTGAGGCCTGCAAACTTAAAGCAGCCGCCTCGAAGGACGACTTTAAAGCCGCCTCCAATCTTCTGTCTTGGGCGTCCTTTAGGGCCATGCCACCTTCCACCGGCAATGCCGTTTTCTTAATCACCGCAGTGATTAAAGAATCCACGGTAGGACAAAGAAAGGCCTCCCGTTCACCTTCAGGCAGAGGATAGAGGCAGGACATAGCCCTAGCCACTTTAAGGCTCGCATCTGGGAAATCCCATTGAGCCGAAATCAAGGTGTGCATGGCTTCATGCACGTGGAAGGTTCTAGGCGGGCGCTTCGTCCCCAGCATAATGGCAGAGCCAACAGAGGCTGAGGGAGAGACGTCCTCCGGAGAGGAAATCTTCAAAATGCTCATGGCCTGCACTAACAGGTTGGGCAAATCCTCTGAGCTAAAGAGCCGCGCTGCAGAGGGGTCATCCGCTCCATCCGAGCGGGAATCCGTCTCCTCCAAGGAATCCCCAAAGGACCGTTGGGAGAACTCAGATACGCTGCCCTCATCTACATCAGAGGAGACAGAGTCCTCTAGGGGCTGGAAATCCACCTGAGGGCGTTTGCTTCCGGAGGCCTCAACCCCTTTATCAGACAGGGGAGCAGGAGCAGCGTTTTGCATAAGAAAAGCCTGATGCAGCAGCAAAATGAACTCAGGGGAGAAACCCCCCAAACTGTGCACTTCTGCAGCCTGGGCCACGGCCCTAGACGCACCCTCAACCGGCGCTCGCAAGAGCGGGGGAGAAACATGCTGCGCATCCAAAATGGCGTCCGGCGCGAAACTCCGAGGAGCCGCGCGGGAAGAACGGCGCTTAACTTTTGCCGCTTTCTTGCCGTCGCCCGAATCAAGGGCGACCATAGCATTAATGTCTCCCACCTCGAGGGCGGCCCAAGAAGAAGCCGTCCGAGCAGAGTGGCCGGCCAAAATGGGGGGGGGGGGGGCGAGCAGCGGGGGATGGGTGCTTATGGCAGGAAAAACCACCGCACCGGAAGAAGAACCGGGACACTGACCAGACTCCAAACTGACGCCCAAAAAAGGCGATTCAGGCTTTGAAACCCCCGCATCCCCGCTAGACGCGCACACGCGGTCCGGGGAGCGATTCTTCGCACCCTCGCCCTCCGACGCCATAAGCCATGTGGAGACAGATTGGGGAACCCCCTGCCCGCTACAAAAGGTAAAAATTACCTGCTTCTCGCTCCGAGCTGTAACGAACTGGTGTCCCAGTGAGCAGCTGCAATAAATGCTGATATAAACGTTGAAATAAATGCCCTTAAAGGACGTTCAAATTTTTTTTTTTTTTTTTTTTAACGGAGCCAGCAGGAGGGGGGAGAAAAGGAGGGACCTGGCACCACCAGGTTTGCACTTGCTCAAGAAGAGCCCTCAACCCCAGGTACTCAACAAAACCTAAGAATTAGGCTTGGAGACCAAGCCAGAGCTGCTGCTGTGTGTGACCACCACCTGCTGAGATACAGAACATACTGAGGAGTTTCCAGCAGCACATGACCACATATAGGGAGGCAAAAGGATTGCTCTCTCTCTCCACCTGCTGGTAGATGGACACAACCCACCAGTCTAAGGATTGATCAGCATGATGATATGGAAACAAAATATGCTAAGGCGTATTCTATAAAGCATGCCAAAATTTAGACGTGCTTTATAGAAGAAGCCTATACTTCCACAAAGTTTATAGAATACACCGCATGCGACTATATTTAGTCACGGGCAGTTACGCCAAGTAACACTTGCTGTAACTGTCAATGCCTAAATTAGGCGCAGACCGGGTATATTCTATAACAAGCATAGAATTTATAAATGCCCACAACCCGCCCATTCCACACCCATGGCCATGCCCTTTCAACTATGTGTCTTAGAATTTACATGCATCACATTATAGAATACACTTAGTTCTGCACATATATTCTAATGCCAAGTAGTGTCAATAGTTGCTTAAGTGGCAATTATCAGTGCTGATTGGCTTAAGTTACGTGCGCAAATCCAGAATACGACTGGATTTGCGCACGCAACTTAAATCATACTATATAGAATCCAGGGGAATACGCCAGTCAAGCAGACTTTGTAACCCCACCCCCTCACCGTCCCCACATGCTCCATCCCCATCCGCTCACTATCCTCGGTCTAATTTTCTTCCCTGCATCTCCCCATTCAAAGCAGAAAGGAAGATTTTATGCAGTTTTCAGCCCCTCTATGCACCCATATTCTATACACCTTTGAAGCCCTGCACACTCCATCCATCTTTTTCCAGTCCCCCCCACCCCCGCACACACACACACCATTTTTTCCATACTCCCTTCCTGCACACACATAGCATCCTATTTTTCTAGTCCCACGCTTCATCCACATCGGGAGTACCTCTTTAGGGCAGGAAAGAGCCCCCCTCTTTCCTGCCTGCTGCTGTTGCTGGTACCCGCTTCTTCAAAATAACTGCAGAGACTTCCTGCGGCATCCTCATGAGATTGCTGCTTGAAGTCTTGGTGCCCATTTTGAAGAAGCAGCAGCACCAGCCAGAGCAGCGACAGCAGGCAGGAAGGAGTGGGGTTCATTCCTGCCCCTGAAGAGGCCACTAGACCACTAGGTTGAGTTAAGGTAGGTCCAGCGGGTTGGGTGGCCAGCCAGCCGGCTAGCCTTCCTTCCTAATTATCCTCATTACTGTGGGATAAATTGTGATCTCTATTGCCGCAGTACTACTATGGTAGTACCGTATGAATTTTAAAAAGTGGCGGGGAGCACTGCCTATTCTCTCCATCCGAGTGCGCTGCATAAGGAGGAGGTCCCATGGGCATGCACCAGTGAATAATTGACCTCCGATGCAGCTGTGCTCATCACCTGACTCCAGAGTCTGCACAAAAAAGGTAAATCCTGCGTGGCTGGAGAATTCTGAGCAAATTTTGTGCTGCGTAGTTGTGAGTTGTGCAGAATTCCACCCGGATTAGGGTTGCCAACTGGATCCAGATTGGCCTGACAGTGTTACTGCAGTCCTGGGCTTACATGCATGCAGGGATTTGTAGCCTTGCATTTCTTAGGGAACCCAATGGGGAAATCAGAACCACAAATCCCTGCATGTAATGGGGTAAGCCCAGGACTGGATCAACTCTGTTGGGTGTTGAGCAAATCTGTATCTAGTTGGCAACCCTAGCCAGGAGTAAGCTGTGCAGGGGTGATTTGGGCAAATTTTGGGCATACAGGGAAGGGATCAATCCTAGGTGCAGAGTGTAGAGCAAAGAATTGGGGGGAGGAGAGGGGGCAGGAAAAGATGTCTTGGAGCGTGCCAGGTGCCCTTGACCTGGATTGGCCACTGTCGGTGACAGGATGCTGGGCTAGATGGACCTTTGGTCTTTCCCAGTATGGCACTACTTATGTACTTATGTACTTATGTACTTAGTTAAGAGTCTAATGAGCAGCTCTGTCTCCTGAGGCAGTTGGTCGTGTTTAAACTATAGAGCCCTGAACAGGGCCAGGGTGTGCATGACAGGGAGGCGCCAACATTCGAAGGGCGCCAGAGACTCATGCTTACCCTTGCCTCCCCCCACCACCACAGCAATGCTGCCATCCCCATCCCGCGTACTACTAACTTGCCGCCCACCCTGGTGGTGTAGTGGTCTCTGCGGCTGCAGGAAAGCCCACTCTTTCCTGCCCGCTGCCGCAACTCAGTCTCTGGCGCTCTCCACTTTTCTGTGCCACGGATAGCCTCGCCATATTTAAAAAATGGCTGCCAAGGCTTTCGACGGCTGTCTCACAAGACTGTCGCCGAAGTCTCAGCAGCTATTTTGGGAAAACACGGCAGTGGCGCCTGCAGCAGAGAAAAGCGGAGAGCGCCGGAGACAGAGTAGCGGCAGCGGGCAGGAAAGAGTGGGATTCTTTCCTGCAGCCGCAGAGACCACTACACCACCAGGGCGGGCAGCAAGGTAGGACTCTATTACGCTGGAGGAGGATGGCAGCATTACCGCGTGGGGGAGCAGGTTTTGGCACAGTATAAGTCATCACAAGGACAAAATATAAGGAAACCACTGAACTGCATTTGGGGCTTAAAGCCCGTTTAGTTATGTTAAATCAAATAAGAGATCTGCAAGAAAGTATATATTTTTTTATTATTTTGACTTATGAAAACCACTTGTCCCTGAAACATGCTCAAAACAGAATAATCCATTTGTACAAAACAGATGAGATGAAGATATGATTCCATGTGCCCCAATGAAAGAAGAGTATAAATCTTTACACCAGGCTTTCAAAGGCAGATTATTTACAACAGTTAAGTTGAACTCATCATCAGTAAACAGGCTGGACGGGAGGGGGAGGGGGGGGGTGTGGCCGCCGCCAACCCACCGCGGCCTCACCTACCTGCCTCCACAAACACTGCAAAACAACAACAGTACTGACCATACTCCAGTCATCCAAAATCGAAAGCTCAAATGTCCGCGACCTAAATCCCTAATAGCTGCCAAAAAATAATAATGTTATTATAAAAGTAATTCGCCCCGAACTGTTTGGATATTGTGGTGCCTCATGGGGTGGGGCGCATACTCGTGTTGTCCCCGTGACCGTCTCTACTTCATCGCTAGCAAAATAGACGCCAGATGCTAAAACCCCTTCTGAATCAAAGAATAGTGTGTCTAGCTCTCCTCCACATCTATGATCAGTCAAAAAAGGCTTACTTTACTTCTTTATTCATGCCTTTTTATTAGTAGCTGAGAGAACGAACCCTTTGAAAGTACGGACTAAACCAAGATGTTGTTCAGCCCCGAGAGAAATTAAGGGAGGAGCTCACGCTTATTATCATAATTTATTCATTTCAGCGAAGGCTCAGTTGTCTCCATAGATTATTGTCGTTTGTTTCCTGCTGCTCAAAATATAAACGTCTCTGTGCTGCAGCGCCCTGTCTTTGCGTTTTGCCAAAGGATACAGGAGGCATTTCAGTGACTTGCCTCGGTTTTTTGCGGTACAGCTACTCGCCCTGATCTCAAAAGAATAATGGGACACGAGGTATATATGGTAGCAGTCGTGATCATCTGAATCGTACGCATTCTGAAGACCTGCCGTCTAGGCCACGCACTGAGAACATAGTTTCTCACGCGCTATTCAGCGCCGCCTAGGGGAAAGTCCCCGGACCCCAGGCAGAAAGTGCCGCGCGCTCGTCCCACGGGCCCCCCACACCCCGCCCGTTCCCTCGCGCACATATCGCCAAGAAGCCCCCAGAGCCGAGCGAGCGAGCACGGGCGGGGAACTTGTCAGTGTGCAACAGATACGCAGGTAGCGCGCTAGCCGCGCGAACAGCACGGGGCTCATTCTCGGAGTGCAATCATTTTACCAAGCCTTATCACACTGAACGAACGAATGCAACCTTAAACATGTACCATCCGACACGGGCAAAAGGTAAACGAAGGATACTGCAGGATCCTTTTATAAACTTAAAATTTCACTTTTTTGTTTTTGTTTTAAAATCGTCGAGATGCAGACTTTTTACATATCTTCCCCACTTTTTTTAAATACCTCTCTATACAGGGGCAGACTGAGGGTGGTCTGGGCCAAACGCCCACCCGCTGCCCAGCACCCCCCCCCCCCCCCTGCCCTTGTCCCACCTGAGGGGACCTGGTGGTCTGGTAGCCTCTGTAAGGGGGGCAAGTTCTTTCCTGCCCATTAAGCTGCCACTATTCACCCACCTGCCAGCGCCACTATGTTTCCAAAATGCTGGCCAAGACTTCCCACAGTAGTCTCAACAGTCTCGCAAGACGTCTGCAGAAAGTCTCGGCCGCCAAATACAGTGGTGCGGGGAGGGGGGAAATAGTGGCAGCCCAGTGGGCAGGGCAGGAAATAACATGTTTCTCCCCGCTGAGGTCAGTAGATCACCAGCGGCGCTCCAGGCATCTGGGCAGAGCCTCTGGGCCCTCAGGCACTGCCCAGTTGCCCAAATGGTCAGTCTGCCTCAGATTATACAATTTTTTTTTTTTACACCGAGAGATTTTCCTAGACTCTTCAGTTATCTAGTAGCATTCTTGCACTGCTTAGTCGAGCCCCCATGGTGGTTGATGGCATGATGTCTGTTGTCTGGTTCCTCCCCCACAGTCGATTGGTGTTCCCATGGGTGTTGATGTAACAGGGGGCATGACTAGCAGTGGGATCTGTCATTTTCCACCGGTTTAAAGGAATGACAAGCTGCATTTATTATTTCTATTTATTATCTTTGGAGTAGCTGGCAACTAATGCCCAGCGGCACCAGGGAAGGAGATGTAGGGGGGAAGGTTTTGCACTCCGTGGAGGGGGAAGGTAAGAGGAGAGAGAATGATCTGGTTCAAGGAGTTTAAATTGAGATAGGAGATGGCATCAGCCTATCTGGCCCATTATGGAAAGCTTGTCACTACATTGGTACATCCAAAAACAATAACAAATGCTATTGAAAACAATTGCAAAATCTTATTAGAAATAAGGGACTGCCTATGCATGGTCCATCTTTAAAAAGTCTAAAACTGTTCCAGTTGGATAGGCATTGCCTTAAAAGGTGGAGGATAAAGGATTTTCATTTTTTAAAATTTGGCAGCTTTTTCATTGATGTGAAAGGTTCCTATATCTAAATATATAATTGAATATCACTAAAACAGCATAAAATTATTGGAGGTGGTAGAAACAGCAGTAATAACCTCTACAGTGATCTATAGAATATATCACTGTATCTATATCACTGTATCTATATATCTATAGAATATAGTAATACATGGCCAAATTTAAGTGAAGATAGCCTGTTTCCTGATGGGTTCATCTTAACTGTTGTTGCAATCTGTCGTGGGAAGCCTGGTGTTATAAAGATGGAATAGACTGAAATTAAGTGGAAGTAAAATTAAACTCTCATTGGGGCACATGGAATCACATCTTCATCTTATCTCTTTTGTAGAAGTTAACACTTTAGATACACAAATGGATTATTCTGTTTTGAGCATGTTTCAGGGACAAGTGGTTAAGAATATAAGAACATAAGTGTTGCCATACTGGGATGGACCTCAGGCCGAAGGTCCATCAAGCCCAACATCATGTTTCCACAGTGGCCAATCCAGATTACAAGTACCTAGCAAGATCCCAAAACAGTACAATACATTTTATGCTGCTTCACCTAGAAATAAGCAGTGGATTTTCCCCCAAGTCCATCTTAATAATAGCCTATGGACTTTTCATTTAGTAAGCTAGCCAAATCTTTTTAAAACCCCGTTAAGCTAACTGCTTTTACTACTTTCTCCCGCAACAAGTTCCACAGTTTAATTGCACTTTGAGTAAGATTTTGTAAGCGTGGATGCTGTTCAAAAATACCATCCTGGAAGCCCAGGCCAAATATATTCCGTCTATTAAAAAAGGAGGAAGACCAAATGCAGCCGGCGTGGTTAAAAAGTGAGGTGAAGGAAGCTAGTAGAGCTAAAAGAAAATCTTTCAGAACATGGAAGAAGGATCTGACTGAAAATAATAGGAAACTACATGAAGAATAGCAAATCAAATGCAAAGTGCTGATAAGGAAGGCAAAGAGAGACTATGAAAAGAAGATTGCATTGGAGGCAAAAACGCATAGTAAAAACTTTTTTAGGTACATTAAAAGCAAGAAGCCGGCAAAAGAATCAGTTGGACCACTAGATGACCAATGGGTAAAAGGGGCACTCAGGGAAGACAAGGCCATAGTGGAGATATTAAATGAATTCTTTGCTTCAATCTTCACCGAGGAAGATGTGGGAGAGATACCGGTTCCAGAACTGGTATTCATTGCTGACGAGTCAGAGAAACTGAATCAAACCTCTGTATACCTGGAAGATGTAATGGGGCAATTTGACAAATTGAAGAGTAGCAAATCACCAGGATCGGATGGTATACATCCCAGAGCAGGGCCGGTCTTAGCAAGTGCGGGGCCCTATGCAGACCAATTTGGTGGGGCCCCATCCTAGTCCCACCCCAGCCTCCATTGATATTATTCCATTTTTAGAAAATATTTTATTTATGAAATTTCAAATAAAGACAAATGAAGCTAAATTTGTACAGAAAAACTGATTGAAATAATAAGCACAATGCTATCATGAACCCCCCCCCCCCCCCCAGAAATTATTCAGTTCAAGTCCTCTACAATTAGTAGTTCCAATTCTCATAATCCCGGGGGGGGGGGGGGGGGGTCAGAGGTGCGGACACACAATCGCTCCACTGCAAAACACTATACACAAACTTGTGCAAAAACACACTCATAACCTTACCAAACCATAGCAGCACTAATTCCAAGGACAGGACAAGCACAACCTTATGCGT
The DNA here is from genome assembly GCF_901765095.1 of Microcaecilia unicolor. Taxonomy (NCBI): domain Eukaryota; kingdom Metazoa; phylum Chordata; class Amphibia; order Gymnophiona; family Siphonopidae; genus Microcaecilia; species Microcaecilia unicolor. Next base: position 576,646,097 of record NC_044032.1, on the reverse strand, counting down.
GGAAAGGCAGAACTGTAATTACACCAGGCTCTAAAACACCAATACACTACCTCGTGAAAAAAAAACAAAAAGGGCTGCAAATGCTACACGCTAGCAGGATACTGCACCTTGATCACACATGAAAAATACATGAGAACAGATATGAAGGCGAAATACTGAACTGGAAAGTTACCTCAAGAAGTCAGACTCAGCATGCAGCAATACTAGAAAAATTGAAACTTACATGCAAAATATCACAGATGCACATTTCCAAAAGCTGACATATTCCAATTAATAAATTCTGAATAAAATACTTTTTTCTACCTTTGTTGTCTGATCATTTGGTTTTTCTATTCGCTTTGGTCCCAGTGTCTTCTGTTTTATGCAGTGTCTTCTTTCCATTTGATATTTTTTTCTCTCACCATGTCCACCATCCTCCTGTGTCCTTATGTGTCCTGTCTACCATCTGTAGCCCTGTTCCTATCCTTTGTCCAGTCTCAGCATCTGCCTTCAAAGTGTTCCAATCCAGCCCTTAAATTCAGCAATTTCCCCTCCATGCATATCCAGCATTTCTCCTCACTCCCCTCCTTCCATGTGCATCTACTTTCCTCCCCTCCCCTACATCCATGTCCAGCATTTCTCCTCTATCCCTTCTCCTCCATCCATGTGCATCTCCTTCCTTTGTCTTTCCTTCCCTCCATTCCTGCCCAACATTTCTCCTCTCTCCCCTGCCCTCCATGTCCAGCAATTCCCCTCTCCCTGAGCCCTGCCCTCCCATCCATGTTCCTCTCTCCCCTGCCCCCCTCCATTCACCCATATCCAGCAATTCCCCTCTCTCCTTGAGCCCTGCCCTCCCATGCTCCTCTCTCCCCTACCCCCTCCATTCACCCATATCCAGCAATTCCCCTCTTTCCCTGAGCCCTGCCCTCCCATCCATCATGCTCCTCTGTCCCCTCCATTCATCCCTATCCAGCAATTCCCCTCTCTCCCTGAGCCCTGCCCTCCCATCCATGTTCCTCTCTCCCCTGCCCCCCTCCATTCACCCATATCCAGCAATTCTCCTCTCTCCTTGAGCCCTGCCCTCCCATGCTCCTCTCCCCTGCCCCCTCCATTCACCCATATCCAGCAATTCCCCTCTTTCCCTGAGTCCTGCCATCCCATCCATGTCCCCTGCCCCAACTGCCCACCCTCTTCTCCCCCCCCCCCCCCACAAGAAGATCCCTTTCCTTTTTTTTTCTTTTAAATTTACCTCCGAAGTCTGGCAGAGCAGCGTCAGTGAAAGCGCTTCTCTTCGCTCAGTGACCCGCCTTCTTCTGACGTCATGATGTCAGAAGAAGGCGGGACACCGAGCGAAGAGAAGCGCTTTTACTGGGAGTGCTTTCACTGACGCTATCGCTGCGCTGCCGGACTGGAGGTAAATTTAAAAGAAAAAAAAGGAAAGGGACCTTGGGGGCGAGATGAGGGCGGGCAGTTGGGACGAGCGGCGAAACTGGGTCGTGTGGGCGCCTATGCCTGGGAGGAGGCTGACTGAGGCGCACTGCGCGGGGCTCCCCTAAGCTCGAGGCCCTATGCAGCCGCCTCGGTCTTTGACCGGCCCTGTCCCAGAGTATTGATAGAATTGGAAAATGAACTTGCAGAACTATTGTTAGTAAGGTAAAATTGTGTATCATGCCTGATAATTTTCTTTCCATTAATCATAGCTGATCAATCCATAGACTGGTGGGTTGTGTCCATCTACCAGCAGGTGGAGATAGAGAGCAAACTTTTGCCTCCCTCTATGTGGTTATGTGCTGCCGGAAACTCCTCAGTATGTCGATATCAAAGCTCCATCCGCAGGACTCAGCACTTAGAGAATTACACCCACAAAGGGACACTCTGCCCAGCTCACCACCGCCGAAATGGGGGAGGGGAATTAACCCAGCTCATCCCCACACAAGTGGGGGAGGGGAATCCGTCCAGCTCATCCCCGCGGAGTGGGGGAGGGACACCACACCCGCCGATGCGGGGGGATCTGGCTTATCCTGCAACCGCAACCGCGGGAGGAGCTGACTGACCCTAACACCGCCGAAGCGGGAGGGGTACAAAGCTGCCCTACAGCCGCACGAAGCGGGAGGGAGTGCCGGCAGAATTTTAAGTCTCAATCCAGCCCCGTAAAACGGAGGGGAGAGGAATGCAGCAGCTCACTGTAACACAAACTCGTCTCAACTCTTGAAGAATCCAATTGAAAAAACTTGAACACGAAGTCTTCCTGAAGTAACTGAAGACTAAACTTGAACCTGAAATGCAACCAGAATATAAACAGTACAGATATCTGGGAGGGGCTATGGATTGATCAGCTATGATTAATGGAAAGAAAATTATCAGGTATGATACATAATTTTACCTTCCATATCATCATGCTGATCAATCCATAGACTGGTGGGATGTACCGAAGCAGTACTCACCCAGGGCGGGACATTGAAATCCCTGACCTCAACACTGAAGCTCCAAACCGGGCCTCCGCCCGTGCCGCCACAGTCAAGCGGTAACGCTTGGAGAATGTATGGGCCGATGCCCAAGTTGCCGCCTTGCATATCTCTTCCAAGGAGACGGACCCGGCCTCTGCCATCGAGGCCGCCTGAGCTCTAGTGGAGTGAGCCTTCAGCTGGATAGGCGGCACCTTCCCCGCGGCCACATAAGCCGCTGCTATGGCTTCCTTGACCCATCTTGCCACTGTAGGCTTAGCAGCCTGCAGACCCTTACGAGGACCTGCAAACAGGACAAACAGATGATCCGACTTCCGGAAATCATTGGTCACTTCCAAATATCTGATGATGAATCGTCTCACATCCAGATATTTAAGAGCAGAGTATTCCTCTGGGTAGTCCTCCCTACGAAAGGAAGGGAGACAGAGCTGCTGATTCACATGGAAGCGAGAAACAATCTTGGGCAGGAAGGAAGGCACTGTGCGAATAGTCACTCCTGCCTCAGTGAACTGCAGAAAAGGCTCTCGACATGAGAGTGCCTGGAGCTCGGAAACTCTTCTGGCTGAAGTGATAGCCACCAAAAAGACTGCTTTCAACGTCAGGTCTTTCAGAGATGCCCTCGACAAGGGTTCAAAAGGCGGCTTCTGTAATGCTCTTAGCACCAGGTTGAGATTCCACGCAGGCACCACCGAGTGCAGAGGAGGGCGCAGGTGATTAACTCCCTTGAGAAAACGCACCACATCTGGCTGCGAAGCCAGGGAAGCACCCTTCAGGCGGCCCCTGAAGCAAGCCAGGGCCGCTACCTGGACTTTAAGGGAACTGAGCGACAGGCCTTTCTCCAGACCTTCTTGCAGGAATGCCAACACTGAAGAAATTGGAGCAGTGAATGGAGAACATGAGCCTGCTTCACACCACGCTGCAAAGGTACGCCAAACCCTGGCGTAAGCAGTAGAAGTAGAGCGCTTCCTCACTCTCAGCATAGTGGCGATGACCTTGTCCGAGAAGCCCTTCTTCCTCAGACGCTGCCGCTCAATAGCCAGGCCGTAAGACCAAAGGGGGAGGGATCCTCCATCACCACGGGACCCTGATGTAACAGACCCTGCTCCACTGGCAGCCGCAGAGGATCGTCGACTGAGAGCCTGATCAAGTCCGCATACCAGGGACGTCTGGGCCAATCCGGACCCACCAGGATTACCCGGCCCGGATGCTTTGCCACCCGGTCTAGCACCCTGCCCAACATGGGCCAGGGCGGGAACACATAGAGGAGCTCTTGTGTCGGCCACTGTTGGAGAAGAGCATCTACTCCCAGGGATCGAGGGTCCCGTCCTCTGCTGGAAAAGTGAGGCACTTGGCAATTGGCCGATGACGCCATCAGATCTAGGCTCGGCTGGCCCCAGCGCTTCGTGATGCCCAAGAACGCCTGAGCAGATAGCTGCCACTCTCCGGGCTCCAAGGTATGGCGACTGAGAAAGTCCGCCTTGACATTCATGACTCCGGCAATGTGGGCCGCTGACAGCTGTTCCAGGTTCGCTTCCGCCCACTGGCATAGATTCATGGCCTCCTTGGCTAGAGGGGCGCTCTTGGTACCTCCCTGGCGGTTGACATAGGCCACAGCCGTGGCATTGTCCGACAGGACCCGTACTGGCTTCAACGCCAGTACCGGGATGAACTCCAAAAGCGCCAACCGAATGGCTCTGAGTTCCAGGAGGTTGATAGACCACTTTGCCTCTGCAGGAGACCAGAGCCCCTGCGCTGTCCTTCCCAAGCAGTGGGCTCCCCAGCCCGACAAAAAGGCGTCCGTCGTGACGACAATCCATTCCGGGGTCACCAGAGGCATTCCTGCAGACAACTTGTCTGTCTGCGTCCACCAGCTCAGCGCCTTGCGCACTGCTGGGTCCAAGGGAAGGCGCACAGCATAATCCTCCGACACCGGAGTCCAGCGCTGCAGCAGAGAGTGTTGTAGTGGTCTCATATGAGCCCTGGCCCAGGGCACTACTTCCATCGTGGCCGTCATAGAGCCCAACAGCTGCACATAGTCACAAGCCCGAAGAGAAGAGGCTACTAGGAACTGGTCCACCTGAGCCTGAAGCTTGACAATCCGATTATCTGGCAGGAACACTCTGCCCACTTGGGTGTCGAATCGAACTCCCAGATACTCCAGGGACTGAGTTGGGCGCAGCTGGCTTTTCTCCCAGTTGATGATCCACCCCAGGGAGCTCAAAAGAGCAACCACCAGGTTCACAGCTTTGCCGCACTCTGCATAAGAGGGGGCTCGGATCAACCAGTCGTCCAGATAAGGATGGACTTGTACTCCTTCCTTCCTCAGGAAGGCCGCGATGACCACCATTACTTTGGAGAAGGTCCGCGGAGCAGTAGCCAACCCGAACGGGAGGGCTCTGAACTGGAAGTGTCGGCCCAGTACTGCAAAACGCAGAAAGCGTTGATGAGGAGGCCAGATGGGAATATGCAAGTACGCTTCCTTGATGTCCAAGGATGCCAGGTACTCCCCTGCCTTCACTGCCGCTATAACAGAGCGGAGAGTCTCCATGCGAAAGGGCCGAACTTTCAAGGCCCGATTGACCCCTTTGAGGTCGAGGATAGGCCGTACAGAACCTCCTTTCTTTGGTACCACAAAGTAAATGGAGTAACGTCCCTTGCCAAGCTGATTTTCTGGCACCGGAACGACCGCACCCAGGCGGATCAGATTGTCCAAGGTCTGCTGCACTGCCACAGCTTTGACCGGAGACTTGCAGGGAGAGAGTACAAACCCGTCTCTTAAGGGTCGGCAGAACTCTAGCTTGTAGCCGTCTCTGATGACTTCCAGCACCCAAGCGTCTGAAGTTATTGTGGTCCACTCGCCCAGAAACGAGGACAGCCGTCCTCCAATCTGCACTGGGGCGTGGACCAAGGCCCCGTCATTGGGTACGAGACCCTGGGGGAGGACCGGAGGGAGCACCTCCGGGACGGCGGTCTCTGTGAAAGGAATGCTGCTTGGGGGAGAAGTTCCTCTTGAAGGAAGAGGAGGCAGAAGAGCCCGACCTGCCCGGGCGGTACCGACGGGCTTCCTGAAACCGTCCTCTGGAGGTACCGGGGCGAGTACTAGCCCGAGCCCTGACCTCTGGTAACTTCTTGCCCTTAGACGTGCCGAGATCGGTCACGATTTTGTCCAGCTCGACCCCAAAGAGCAGCTTGCCTTTAAAAGGCAATCTAGCCAGGCGGGATTTAGAGGCGTGGTCAGCAGACCAATGCTTCAGCCAAAGCCACCGCCGCGCAGAGATTGTCTGAGCCATGCCTTTAGCTGAGGCCCTCAAGACATCATACAGCAAGTCTGCCAAATAGGCCAAGCCCGATTCCAGGGCCGGCCAATCAGCCCTCAAGGAATGATCCGAGGGGGAAGCCCGCTGCACCATAGTCAGGCACGCCCTGGTCACATAGGAGCCGCAAACTGAGGCCTGCAAACTTAAAGCAGCCGCCTCAAAGGACGACCTTAAGGCCGCCTCCAATCTTCTGTCTTGGGCGTCCTTTAGGGCCGTGCCACCTTCCACTGGCAACACCGTTTTCTTAGTCACCGCAGTGATTAAAGAATCCACGGTAGGCCACAGATAGGCCTCACGTTCACTTTCAGGCAAAGGATAGAGGCGGGACATAGCCCTAGCCACTTTAAGGCTTGCTTCCGGGACATCCCATTGAGCCGAAATTAAGGTGTGCATGGCATCATGCACGTGGAAGGTTCTAGGCGGGCGCTTCGTCCACGGCAGAACCAACAGGGGCTGAGGGAGAGACGTCCTCCGGAGAGGAAATCTTCAAAATGCCCATGGCCTGCACTAACAGGTTGGGCAAATCCTGAGCTAAAGAGCCGTGCTGCAGAGGGGTCATCCGCTCCATCCGAGCGGGGATCCGTCTCCTCCAAGGAATCCGCAAAGGACCGTTGGGAGAACTCAGAAACGCTGCCCTCATCTACATCGGAGGAGACAAAGTCCTCCAAGGCCTGGGAATCAACCCGAGGGCGTTTACCTCCGGGGGCCTCAACCTCTTTACCAGACGAGGGAGCAGGGGCAGCGTTTTGCATAAGGAAGGCCTGATGCAGCAGCAAAACAAACTCGGGGGAGAAACCCCCCAGACTATGCACTTCCGCAGCCTGGGCTACAGCCCTAGACGCACCCTCAACCGGCGCTCGCTAGAGCGGGGGAGAGACATGCTGCGCATCCAAAATGGCGTCCGGCGCGACACTCCGCGAAGGAGCCGCACGGGAAGAACGGCGCTTAAGTTTAGCCGCTTTTGTGCCGTCGCCCAAATTAAGGGCGTTCATGGCATTAACGTCTCCCACCTCAAGGGCGGCCCAAGAAGAAGCCGTCCGAGCCGCGTGGCCGGCCAAGATGGCGGAGGCGAGCAGCGGGGGATGGGCATTTATGGCGGGAAAAACCGCCACACCGGAGGAAGGACCGGGACACTCATCGGTCACGAAACTGTCACCCAACAAGGGCGAATCAGACTTTAAGACCCCCGCATCCCCTCTAGAAGCGCACAAGCGATCCGGGGAGCGACTCTTTGCGCCCTCGCCCTCCGACGCCATAGGCCACGTGGAGATCAATCGGGGAACCCCCTGCCCGCTATAAAAAGGTAAAAATTACCTGCTTTCCGCTCCGAGCTGTAACGACCTGGTGTCCCAGTGAGTAGCTGCAATAAACGTTTAAATAAACGTCGAAATAAACGCCTTTAAGGACGTTCAAAAATTTTTTTTTTAACGGAGCCAGCGGGAGGGGGGAGAAAAGGAGGGACCTGGCGCCACCAGGTTTGCACTTGCTCAAGAAGAGCCCTCAACCCCAGGCACTCAACAAAACCTAAAAATTAGGCTTGGAGGCCTAGCCAGAGCTGCTGCTGTGTGTGACCACCACCTGCTGAGATAGAGAACATACTGGGGAGTTTCCGGCAGCACATGACCACATATAGGGAGGCAAAAGTTTGCTCTCTATCTCCACCTGCTGGTAGATGGACACAACCCACCAGTCTATGGATTGATCAGCATGATGATATGGAATATGTAACTTATCTTTAAAATCAAGCATGGTACCGGAAGATTGGAGGGTGGCCAGTGTAACACCGATTTTTAAAAAGAGTTCCAGAGTTGATCTGGGAAATTACAGACCGGTGAGCCTGACACCGGTGCCAGGCAAAATGGTACAGACTATTATAAAGAACAAAATTACAGAGCATATTCAAAAGCATGGATTAATGAGACAAAGCCAATGTGGATTTAGTGAAGGGAAATCTTGCCTCACCCATCTATTACGTTTCTTTGAAGGGTTGAACGAACATGTGGATAAAGGTGAGCCAATCGATTTTGTGTATCTGGATTTTCAAAAAGAATTTGACAAAGTACCTCATGAAAGACTCTAAAGGAATTTGGAAAGTCTTGGGAAAGGAGGTAGTGTTCTATTGTGGATTAAAAACTGGTTAAAGGATAGAAAATAGAGAGTAGGTTAGATTGTGGGGTTCCACATGGGTCTGTATCGAGACCACTGCTTTTTAACATATTTATAAACTAGTAAAAGAGGCCCGTTTCAGAGCAAATGAAACGGGCGCTAGCAGGGTTTTCGTCGCCAACACCACCCCCCCTCCCTGGCCAACCCCTTCGTTGTTCTGCCATTGCTCTGCCCCCAAAGTCATGACGTTTGACGCGAGGGCGGGGCCCGGAGCGATTTCCCACCCCCGCCTCCCTCCCTGCCAACCCCTTTGTTGTTCTGCCATTGCTCCACCCTCGAGGGTGTGGCCCGGAGCGATTTTGGTGGCTTCACCACCACGAACCTTTGAACCTTTTTGAAGGAAGGGCTTGGCTTCACTGACGTCAGTGTTCTCAGAACGTTGAGGGTGAGTTTTATTATAGTAGATGATCTACTAGTGCGGTAATTAAATTTGCTGACAACACAAAGTTATTCAAAGTTGTTAAATCGCAAGAGGATTGTGAAAACTTGCAAGTCGACCTTATGAGACTGGGAGACTGGGCATCCAAATGGCAGATGATGTTTAATGTGAGCAAGTGCAAAGTGATGCATGTGGGGAAGAGGAACTCGAACTATAGCTACGTGATGCAAAGTTCCACATTAGGAGTCACCGACCAGGAAAAGGATGTAGGCACCATCGTTCATGATACTTCGAAACCCTCTGCTCAGTTTTCTGCGGCAGCAAAGAAAGCAAATTGTTATTCTGCTGGATAGGTAGGGGAAGGTTTGGGACTCACTCCTGATTGGCTTGTCAGGGGCTGAGCCAGCAGACCTCAGAAGCTTGATCCATTTAAGCCTGCCTTTCCCTTGCAATCATTGCTTTAGCGTTGATTGCCTTGCTGAAGCCAGCCTGTGTTTGGGCGCTTGTGTTACGTGGGAGTTTAGCCTTTCTCCTCGTGCTTGCTGTTTCTGTGTGTGTGTGTGTGCTGGGTATTCCCAGCATGAGCCTGATTGCCTCACTTCCCCCACCTGGTTGGTTTGCTTCTCCTGCTCTAACGTTGTGCTGTCTGGGGTAAGCTGTTGCCTTGAATCATTTCAGTTTATTTGTTTAGCTTTCTCTCCTTCGGTGTTCCCTTGCTTGTGCTGAGCTGCTGCTCTGCTCCCTGTGGTTCTGCCTTCCCTTGTCCTTGTATTTTTGCTCCTGTTTGTTCAGTTCTCTTTTGTTTGCTGTAGCTGTCTCCTGTGTGTGGAGAGCAGCGTTCCTGTTCTGGTCTATGTTTGTCAAGGAAGCTTCCCCTGTTTGTTCACTCTCCCTTTATCTTGTCTGCAGAGTGCTCTGCCCTGTTCTTTCACTTTAGCAGTTCCTTTTTTTTAGTTTGTGTATTCCTTAGGTAGTTCTCCCTTTTCCTTTGTGTGCTGTAAGTACAGCCTTGTTCCCTTGTGTGCTGTGTTGTTTCAGCCTAGAGTATATCCCTATAGTTGGTTTCCTTTTCCCTGAGTGCTGTGCTGTTTAAGCCTAGAGTGTTTCTTTCTGGGGCTTCCTGTACTCTTGTTCGCCTGTGGCACAGCTTTGTTTTCCCGTAGAGGCTTCTGCCTCTCACCCTTTTTTCTGTGGCTGTACCCTGCACTGTGTGCGCTGCAGTTCCGTGTGGAACCCTTGTTATTCTTTCCCCCTTCCCAGAGTGTGACTCGGTTCCCGGTCGGCTGTGAGGCCCGCTTGCTCAGGCTCTGCGTGAGTGGGTTCCTGATAGGCCGTGAGGCCCACCTGAATGCTCTAGCTTCCCCTTTCTGGTGGTTATTGTGAGTGTGCGGGATTTGGTGGCTGGGGTGGTGCATAGGGCCTGTTCGGTCCACCCTAGGCTTTGGCCTAAATTCTATACTAGGCCTCGGCCTGGGCTCAAGGGCTCACGTCCAGAATAACACAAATAGAATGTTAGTTATTAGGAAAGGAATGGAAAATAAAAACGAGGATGCTATAATGCATTTGTATCGCTCTGTGGTGCGACCACACCTTGAATACTGTGTGCAATTCTGGTTGCCGCATCTCAAAAAAGATATAGTGGAATTAGAAAAGGTACAGAGAAGGGTGACGAAAATGATAAAGGGAATGGGACTACTTGAATAAACTTGACAGGCTGAAGTTAGGACACATGCAGGGGCATTTTCAAAAGAAACGTCTAAATCAAATTCCGAACAGGGAAGAAGGTCATTTTCAAAAAAGATGTTCGAAAATACTATGGACGTCCTGTGAGTTGGACGTTTTTGTTTTAGGCCATTTTCGAAAAAAAAAAAAAAAAAAACGTCCAAGTATAAAACATCCAAATTTGAGCCATTGGGATGTAGGAGGAGCCAGCATTTTTAGTAGACTGGTTCCCCTGACATGCCAGGACAGCAATTGGGCATCCTAGGGGCACTGCAGTGGACTTCATAAAATGCTACCAGGTACACATCTGACCATTGCTCCCTTACCTTGTGTGTTGAGCCCCCCCAAAACCCACTACCCCAACTGTACACCACTACCATAGCCCTTACGGGTGAAGGGGGCACCTATATGTGGGTACAGTGGGTTTCTGGTGAGTTTTGGAGGGCTGAGAGTTTCCTCCACAAGTGAACAGGTAGTGGGGGTATGGGCTTGGGTCCACCTGTCTGAAGTGCATTGCACCTACTACTAAATTACTCCATGGACCTGCATGCTGCTATAATGGACCTGAATATGACATCTGAGGCTGGTGTAGAGGCTGGCAGGTAATGTTCTTCAACACACTTTTTAGGGGTGGGAGGGGGTTAGTGACCACGGGGGGAGTAAGGAGAGGTTATCCCTGATTCCCTCTAGTGGTCATCTGGCCATTTGGGGCACCTTTTTGTGCCTTATTCGTTATAAAAACAGGTCCAGCTCAAAACGTCAACGTTTTAGTCCTGGATGTTTTTGCTTTGTTCCATTATGGCTGAAAGACATCCAAGTCTTAGGAATGCCCAAGTCCTGCCTTGAACACGCCCCTGACACACACCCTTGAGATTTGGATGGCCTTCTGACGGACTTTGGAGAAAGGCGTTCAAAATGAGATTTTGATTATACCAATTTGGACGTTTCTGTGAGATGGACGTCCAAATGTTGACTTATGTCACTTTTTGGATGTCTATCTCTTTCGAAATTGAGCCTGAAAGTGGTGAACTAAATTAGGAACTGGTTGACAGACAGACGTGGTGGTTAATGGAATTCACTTGGAGGAAGGAAAGGTGAGTAGTGGAGTTGCCTCAAGGATTGGTGCTATGGCTGATTCTGTTCAATATATTTGTGAGCGACAACCCAACAAGAACTCAATAATCAGTTCCCAAGCTGAACAATATTTGGAAATACATGAGCCTTTCCTGCTTATAATCGAACGAGAAAAACGCCCAAGTTCCGACCTAAATCGGGAGATGGACGTTTATCTCACAAAAACGAATAACGTGGTATAATTGAAAGCCGAACTTGGACGTTTTCAACTGCACTCCATCGCGGAAGCATACAAAGTTGACGGGGGCGTGTCAGAGGCGTGGTGAAGGCGGGACTGGGGCATGGTTATCACCCGAACAGAGATGGGCGCCTTTCGCCGATAATGGAAAAAAAGTATGCGTTTGTAGCTAGAATTTAGGGCACTTTTCCTGGACCCTGTTTTTTCACGAATAAGGCCCCAAAAAGTGCCCTAAATGACCAGATTACCCCCAGAGGGAATCAGGGATGACCTCCCCTGACTCCCCCAGTGGTCACTAACCCCCTCCCACCACAAAAAAATGATGTTTCACAACTTTTTATTTTCACCATCAAATGTCATACCCACCTCCCTGGCAGCAGTATGCAGGTCCCTGGAGCAGTTGTTAGGGGGTGCAGTGGACTTCAGGCAGGTAGACCCAGGCCCATCCCCCCCTACCTGTTACAATTGTGCTGCTTAATGCTTATTAGTCGTCCAACCCCCCCCAAACCCACATGTAGGTGCCCCCCTTCACCCCTTAGGGCTATAGTAATGGTGTAGACTTGTAGGCAGTGGGTTTTGAGGGGGATTTGGGGGGCTCAACACACAAGGGAAGGGTGCTATGCACCTGGGAGCTCTTTTACCTTTTTTTTTGTTTTTGTAAAAGTGCCCCCTAGGGTGCCCGGTTGGTGTCCTGGCAAGTGAGGGGGACCAGTGCATTACGAATCCTGGCCCCTCCCACGAACAAATGCCTTGGATTTATTCGTTTTTGAGCTGGGCGCTTTCATTTTCCATTATCGCTGAAAAACAAAAACGCCCAGCTCACAAATTGTCGAATAAAACATGGACGTCTATTTTTTGCGAAAATACAGTTCGGTCCGCCCCTTCACGGACCCATTCTCGGAGATAAACGCCCATGGAGATAGACGTTTTCGTTCGATTATGCCCCTCCACGTGTTCATAATTTATAGTCAGCCCCCAAACCCTGCGCCCCTCCCCAGTTTACACCACAACAATATTCTATGCAACAGATCGCAATACAGTGCAGAATTAATCTTTAGAAGTTCAATAAGTGGCTCCATGCTGGGGAAGGTATGTTAACCAAAAAGGTTCCCAGGTCTCCTGGAAAAGAATGCCATCTCGATCAGAAAAGTCCTGTATTTTAATCTGCTTCATTAGCATTTAGTAGATCATCATGGAATGCCATTGCTGTGTTGTAGATCTAGTGGGGTGCATTGTTGTTTTGTAGATCTAGTGGGGTGCATCCAGACTGACAGAATCATTTTTAGTCCAAATAAAACTGCTCTTTGAAAAAAGCCCTGGAGGTCTTTAGGTGCCAGCAGATTCTAAACAGAAACAAAAAGTCATACCACACTGTACAAGACCATAGGGTAGAAATAACATCAAGCAGCTTACGCCAAAAAAGTTCCAACCATGGACAATGCCAACACATATGGCCCAGCATGGCCCCAGTAGTATGACATTTAGGGCATAAGTCTTTGGAAATCAAGCCAGCCTGCTGGACTCGAGATGGTGATGTATAGAGGTGCAAAGCAAACTTGTACAATGGCTCCCAATGAGAAACTTGATCAGAGAATTTCTTTAGTCCCAAGACAAAAGTCTGAAGCTGTACATCCGAGAAAGGAAAATGTAAATCCTCCATCCATTTAGAAGATAAGTTCTTGTAATCTATATCCACTGTTGTATGTTGAATATATCTATGATGAAATACAGACAGCATAAGTCAAAATATCGTTCAATCCCATTCAGTGCACATGCAGACTGTGCATTTGGCACACATGAACCAAATATTTTGATCAGTCTACACACCCCACATCTGGTATAAAGTCATTGCTAGCCAATTTTGAATCTTGGTAAGGGGGCAAACATTTGAAAGGGCTGTATCTATCCAATCCTGCCTGTAACAAGCATCCTAAAATGTCAAACAGAAGACTGGTCCAGGCCTTCCTTTTTTTTTTCACAGCCCAGACCTGTTAAACAACGGTAGGATGCGCCCAAGGCACAACCCTCCGGCACTTTCCCCCTATGATCGAAGCTAATAGCATACCTACATTTGCATGCTATTAGCTTTGATCATGGGGAGTTCTCCCCGCAATCTTCCAGTACAAATTTTACAGTGCTGTTTGGAAAAGCATGAGAAAATTGATCATCAGTGCAAAGAACAAGAGCACATCTAAAAGCACATAAACAAGCAACATTAGATAAACAAAAATAATAAAGCAGTATGACAACAAATTCCATTCTCAAGACAAATCCCTCCTGTCAGTACCCTTCTCCACCACCACCAACTCCAGGCTCCGCCCTTTCTGCCTGCCTCACCCCATGCCTGGAATAAACTCCCTGAGCCCATACTCCAGGCCCCCTCTCTGCCCATCTTCAAAGCCTTGCTCAAAGCCCACCTCTTCAATGTCGCCTTTGGCACCTAACCATCATACCTCTAGTCAGGAAACCTGGACTGCCCCTACTTGACATTTTGCCCTTTAGATTGTAAGCTCCTTGGAGCAGGGACTGTCCTTTATGTCAATTTATGTTAATCTGTACAGTGCTGCGTAACCCTAGTAGCGCTCTAGAAATGTTAAGTAGTAGTAGTAGTAACCAGTGGCGTAGCCACAGGTGGGCCTGGGTGGGCCAGGGCCCACCCACTTAGGGTTGAGGCCCACCCAACAGTAGCATACGTTTAGTGGTAGCTGGTGGGTATCCCAAGCTCCACCAGCTGAAGCTGATGTTAACGAAAACATTACTCTCCATGATACTGGCACTTGTGCATGCTCAGTTTTCAGCGCATGCCTGCTGCAGACTACCAAGGTCCAACGAAGTGTTTTCCTGCTAGCTGAGATATTTTGTTTGGTGGTGGTGGGGGGAGAACACTTGGTGCCCACCCACTTCTTTCCTAGGCCCACCCAAAATCTGTTGTCTGGCTACGCCCCTGGACAACAACTAAACCGAGAAACTATAGAACATAACACAATGTACACACTATTAAGAAAAAAAACCCTTTATTTTAAAGGTTTTCAATTACAGAAAAAAACATATGCATAATTAAAATTGGTATTGGATCGGTGAATATTATAACAAAACTAGTGACGATAGCAATCTAGAGAGCGAATGAAAAACAATAAGTAACATGATGACGATGATCAAGAACAGAAGGCCCGTGGTGCTGTTTTTTTTTTTTGTTTTGATGATCAAGAACAGAACATCGAAGGGAAGGTGAGGACTCCGTGTTCTGCCTGGGAAAACAGTTGATCGGCTTTAATTCCGCACAGCTCCTAGAGCCACGATTCTACTTGCCTGCTGACCAACACGACCAAGCTCTACTCCAGCAAAGCATCACAGCGTCCAGCTAGTGTGTTAAAAACCCTTCAAACATCCAAAGCAAGTTTACATTTCAGAATTTAAAATCATAATAACTATGGCAAAAAAAAACCTCCATCTCATTTTCTTTTTAAAATAACTTGTTCCCTGCCCCACACACGATTAAATAGACTGGGTAGTGCTGGCAGTAGCGTGCACTAGCAGCAGGGAAGGCGATGTACTTTAAAAACTGAACGGGCGGGGCGTGCGCTATAATGCCACGCCCCTTTCCTCCATCTTCAATGATAGACAGCAAATAGGCGCAGGCTCCTCGAAGTGCGGGAAACGCGAACAGCCGGTGCATTACCAAATTAGGAAGAACGGCGCGCAGGCGCAGAGTGGGGAGTCGGGGACCCAGTTGAGCTGGAAGTGGTTCGCTGGTCCTGTGTGGAGAAGCAGGTGGTACGTGCCTACTGCTTTTATTTATTGATTTTATTTATTTGTATTTTTATTTCCACGCTGTTAGCTGCACCGGGCACCGCTGGATGTGGAGCGGCGCACTGGCACCATGCTCGCACAGCAGCAGAGTTATTATTTCTACCACTGTTATCTCCCCGGTGGTGGCTGTGCGGGGGAATCAGACGGCTCTCTAGTCAACTATGTACAGGAATATCTGGAATGTGTGGAGTCTCTGCCCTTGGACATCCAGAGGAACGTATCCTTACTTCGAGAGATCGACACCAAGTACCGAGGTACCCGGATCTGTTCTGTTATGATGGAAAAAAAAAAGTGGGGCAGGACCTTCCTCCCTTGTGGGGAGGGGAGAGCTATTGCCCAGAGAGAAGGAGGAATGTCACTTTGCTGGCTACTGTGGTGACGCGTGGCTGCCACGAGCAGCACGCGCGGTGGGAATGAGTAGTTGCGTCTGTGTCTCGTGGGAGCTGGGTTTTTGCCCAAGTGCTTTCGCGTCCGGTCCCCTGATCCCTGCAACTCGGGTGGGCGAGAGACTAACTCTCATATAAGTACCGTCCGGAAGGTTCCCGGTACCTCAGGACAGCGGCCGAAGCTGCCTGCGATCGAGTGACCCCAGAGTCTGGAGAGAGAGACGTTACAGTAGTAGAGCAGGCTGAACTGTCTTGGAGTGCTTTGTGCTACCTGTAGTTGCTGTAAAGAGGAAACAGAACTACAGATACCACGAGGCCGCGCAGGACTCGATCCCTGACCCAGCACTCTCGTGTGTACCGGCTTTTGTTTTTTATATATATCTCTGAGCTAACCTGTGCCTGTCGGGGTTTAATTGGTGCTGCTCTGCGCCCCGGGGCACTTCCGGTCAATGCGTTACCATAGCAAGTAACTCTTTTTTTTTTTCTGTTTTCGTTTTTTCCTCGTCAGGAGTTGAGGGCGGGTATATGTCGTCACTTCCCCGGGTCAGAAGAACACGGAAGCGCTTGCTGTATGAATCTGCAGCGCAGTAGTTGTGTGCCTTCTCTGAACAGTTTCTTTGCGATCCCCCTAGTCTTCCCAGAACTTTCTTCCTATTTATTAATGTTTAAACCTGCCTGTCAAATTCATATGCGGGGCGGGTAACTGTCAGTTGCTTTGTCTACCACTTATTTCTTGTGACCTTGGGCAATTCACTTTATTTACCAATGGCTTAGATACCTAGTTAGATTGTCCCCGAACAGTTATCGTCAATGTACAGCACTACATGCAATTAGTAGAAAAAAATAAGTTATGAGGGCAGATGTAGACCATATGGCCTGTCCAGTCTGCTTATCCATACATCTACTACTACTACTTGACATTTCTAAAGCGCTACTAGGGTTACGCAGCGCTATACAATTTAACATAGAAGGACAGTCCCTGCTCAAAGGAGCTTACAATCTAAAGGACAAATGTACAGTCAGTCAAATAGGGGCAGTCTAGATTTCCTGAAAGGTATAAAGGTTAGGTGCCGAAAGCAACATTGAAGAGGTGGGCTTTGAGCAAGTATTTGAAGATGGGTAGGGAGGGGGCTTGGTGTAAGGGCTCAGGAAGTTTATTCCAAGCATAGGGTGAGGCGAGGCAGAATGAGCGGAGCCTGGAGTTGGCGGTGGTGGGGAAGGGTACTGAGAGGAGGGATTTGTCCTGTGAGCGGAGGTTACGGGCAGGAACGTAAGGGGAAATGAGGGTAGAGAGGTAATGAGGGGCTGCAGACTGAGTGCATTTGTAGGTAAGAAGGAGAAGCTTGAACTGTATGCGGTATCTGATCGGAAGCCAGTGAAGTGACCTGAGAAGAGGGGTGATATGAGTATATCGGTTCAGGCGGAATATAAGACGTGCAGCAGAGTTCTGAACAGATTGAAGGGGGGGATAGATGGCTAAGTGGGAGGCCAGTAAGGAGTAGGTTGCAGTAGTCAAGGCGAAAGGTAATGAGAGCGTGGACGAGAGTACAGGTGGTGTGCTCAGAGAGGAAAGGGCGAATTTTGCTGATGTTAAAGAGAAAGCCAAGACCTGTCGCTTCTATCTGCTGGATATGCGCAGAGAAGGAGAGGGAGGAGTCGAAGATGACTCCGAGGTTGCGGGCAGATGAAACGGGGAAGATGAGGGTGCCATCAACTGAGATAGAGAGTGGAGGAAGAGAAGTGGGTTTTGGTGGAAAGAAGATAAGCTCGGTGCTAGCCCTATGCTTTCTTGGATTCAGATACAGTCCATCTCCACCACCTCCACCTGGAAGCCATGTCACAAAGTATTTCTTTAGATTGTTTCGGAGTTTAAAACCTAACTCTATCCTATGCCCAAAGTGATACTTTAAAGTAGTGTGTATACTTCAGTTTACAGTGATCCTTTTTATGATTTTTGACATTTCTATAACCTTGTACAGGACAGCAGAAGTGAACCCTCAGGCTGCCCCCCAGTTATGCTAGTTTTAGTATGTGTCTCTCACTGAGTCTGCTCTTTCTGCATGAAGGGTAAGAGCCAGAGCTGTTTCATATCTGACCCTGGTAAATTCGCTTGTCGTCATTTTCCCTCTTTCCCCAATATTTATTCAGTTTGATGGAGCCTATATATTTTTTTCTATTTAATTAGGGCAGCGCCTTCTCAAACTGGGGGTTGGGACCCCATTTGGGTCACAAAACCTGCATTTGGGGCTGTTCCTATGAAGAGCCCACGCAAGTCGCTTTATAATTCTGCAGCTCCAGGAGGTTACACAATTTGGTTTGTGAACACAGGGTCATGGCCACATAAAGATTGATAAGCACTGAATTAGGGCTTTTCAAAACTTGTCCTCATGATCTTACAGTCAGGTTTTCAGAGCATCACGAATAAATATGGATGTGAAAATGCTTATACTGGAGACAGTATATGCCAATTAATCTTATGCATACTTATTATGGATATTTCGTTAAAGCTTGCTAACAGTAGTCTCCGGTATAGGTTTGAGAGATCTGTCTTAACTTGTGAAATGGTAACCTTTTGTTGCTACAGCTGTTACTCTTGGGAGAATTAAGTGGAGGAGTGGCCTAGTGGTTAGAGTGGTGGACTTTGGTCCTGGGGAACTGGGTTCGATTCCCACTGCAGGCACAGGCAGCTCCTTGTGACTCTGGGCAAGTCACATAACCCTCCATTGCCCCAGGTACAAATAAGTACCTAAGCCGCATTGAGCCTGCCATGAGTGGGAAAGCGCGGGGTACAAATAAAAAACAGTTGTTGCATTATTCTGATATAGTATGCAGAATTCTTAATATAGCCTCTGTGTTTTGTGTAGTAATTAATTTAAACTTCAAAATAGCAGAGTTCTTACTCGGATACAAAATGTTATTTTTTAATGCATTTTTCCTTCAGACATAAAATAATAGAGCAAGGGCTTCTGGTTTTTTGTTTTTTGTGTGTGTGATTTTACTTTGGTATTACTGGTAGTGAGATCTGCATTGTCTACTACATTAGCAGTTTTCTTCTTGCTACAAGCATAACAGCTAATGCCACCTCAATAGAAGAGTGGAGAGAGATCCATGAGAAGGAAGTAGATCAGGAGACACGTTGAGAAGCTGGTGATTCCCATACCTAACTGGTTAACTACAAATGGATCTGCCCTCCAAACCTGTTTTTAAAACCAACTGCGCTGTTGGTTTTGACCATATCCTCTCTCAACTAAAAAGAGTAGGAAGGAGGTAGATGACTGCAGGCCAATTAATATGCCTTACTACTGGAAAAAAAAGGTGGTATTATTAGTGGTTTTATAATGGCCTTAAATCCAGTGACTTAAGATTTAAGGTAGCATGGATTTCTTACGGGGAGCAGAAGTCAAACAGGGATAAGCACTTGACTTGGACATCAGTTAGGCTTTAAGATTAATGGGTACATATTGGGTTTTGCTGCAAGCGGATCACTGACAAGAAAAAAAAGAGGATCTTTGTTTTTGGCCCAGCAGTTTCCCCTTGCTCCTTACACCTCCAGCTTAGCTGGTGTTCATTGGAGATTGTTAAGCAAAGGAGAAGAAACCTGGAGGGGGGGGGGGGGGGAGCAAGCAAGAAAGAAACAAGAAAAACCAACCTGGGTTTTTGATGCATTTTGTTGCTCAATAGTGCTAGCATTTTATGCTACTAAAATTTGAGTGGTTGCGAACGAGTTTTTGAAGTAATTTATTTAAAATTGTTTATAATCCACCTATTATTAGTGTAATAATTAGGGATTGGATATTGTTTGAAACAAATGTTGTTTGCTGATAAGAATATACTATATTTGTATATAGTTTGTACTTGGAGTGCACACTGTATGCACAAAGGGCCAGATTCAGTAAATGGTGCCCAAAACTAGGTGCCAAAGTGATCCGGGCTAAACTAGAATTCTACAGAGAGTGTGTACCCTTTGCAGAATACTAGCTTAGTGCAGCTCTTGCGACTAATGTTGGGCGCTGGATTTATGCCTGCTTGAAACCTGGTGTCATGCTGGCTCCCAACTTAGGTATGGAAATGACATTCTGTAACATTTTGTCTAACTTTTAGGAACGTCCCCTGGTCCACCCATAGCTACACCCTTTTTGAGTTGCATGCTGTGAAAGTTAGGTACAGATGTTATACTACTACTACTACTACTTGACATTTCTAAAGCGCTACTAGAATAGTGACTAGGGCACTAGTATGTGTAAATCTAGATTGTTGCCAATTAACGCCAATTATTGATGCCTTGTTAACTAATTTATATGCCCATATTTGAGCAACCTATATAGAATCCAAATGAACAAACCATTATGGGAAAGAGGTGAATTATATGCATATCGCATTCTGTTCTTATGAAAAGTGTGCACTATATGCAAATAATGAGCACTATTAACAACATTAGTTTTGAAATTAAAAAATAAAAATTCTGGCCGCCTACTTCTAGTATTCATCAGAAATATGAAAACAAACTAAAATAAATTTGCTAAAATTTCACTGTTTATAAGTGGTACTGCCAGAGAGCTTATATTTGTTTTTTATCCTCTTACAGAAGTATTGAGAGAAATTGATGATGTCTGTGAGAAACTTAAGAATGAAAGTGATGAAACTCAGAAGAAGCGCCTGCAGCAACATCTTCAGCGAGCACTGATTAGCAGCCAGGAACTTGGTGATGAGAAGATTCAGATAGTCACTCAGATGGTTGAGCTAGTGGAGAACCGAGCCAGGCTAATGGAGGCGCATTATAAATGTTTCCAAGATCCATCAGAAATGAACCAGCCTGAAGAGAAGGGTAAAGTGGACTCCAGCCAGCCAGAACGAGCTTCACGTAGGCCCCGCAGACAACGTAGCAGTGATGGACGTGACCTGTGCCATTTGTCCAATGGAATGGAGGAAGGGGAAGAGTTGCAGCCTAAGGAGAAGAGATCTAAATCAGCCAAGAAGAAGAAGCGATCCAAGACGAAGCAGGACAGGGAGCTTTCTCCCATAGACTTTGCAGTAGATCCCAATGAACCCACATACTGCTTGTGCAAGCAAGTGTCTTACGGGGAGATGATCGGATGTGACAATGGACAGTGTCCCATTGAATGGTTTCATTTTTCCTGTGTTGGACTTTCCTATAAACCCAAGGGAAAATGGTATTGCCCTCAGTGCAGAGGAGATAATGAGAAAACAATGGACAGAAGCACTGACAAAATGAAAAAAGAAAGGCGGTCAAGGTAGTGCTTCTTAGTTTGTGTTCGCTTTCTTTGCAATATTCCACACAATGGAGGAACTGGTGTTTTAGGATAAATGCATAAGGCTATGCAATAATTTTTAACTAGTATTATTAAGCATTATAAACAGTTGTATTTTCTGGACTGTTTTCTGTATTAGAGAAGACTTCAAACCAATGACAAGGTGTTTGCAAACTGACACACAGGATGTTCATGGATTTGATTTCATGGCTTTAAATTGTTTAAAACCTTTACTGTAAATTCTAAAATGCTACTTGTTTGCCTGAGAAATTATTTCAGAATTCACAAGAGTTAGCAGTACGACAGGCACTTTGGCTAGTGGAACTGAAGAATATGACTATTTGCCTTGACACCAGAAATTCAAATGTGCCCACTGGTTCAAGCTATATTCAGATAGTAAACTGGAAAGGGGAAGAAAATTAGAAATAGACTCTTACCCCCCTGTTTACTAAGCTGTGCAGCAATGCTAACACAGCCCATTCAAAGTGAATGGGCTATGTTGGTGCTAACGTGGCTTAGTAAACAGGGGGGTTAGTGCAATGCTAAAGTATGTATGTATAGAGAAGGGCAAAATGGACTCCAGCCAGCCAGAATGAGCCTCACGTAGGCCCCGCAGACAACGTAGCAGTGATGAACATGACCTGTGCCATTTGTCCAATGGAATGGAGGAAGGGGAGAAGTCGCAGCCTGAGAAGAGATCTAAATCGGCCAAGAAGAAGTGATCAAAGACAAAGCAGAACAGGGGGCTTTCTCCCATAGACTTTGCGGTAGATCCCAATGAACCCACATACTGCTTGTGCAACCAAGTGTCTTATGGAGAGATGATCGGATGTGACAACTAAAGCGTCTTCAACTCATAAGCAATAAGTCCCTGTTTTTTGGGAAGGTTTTTCTCATTCTGGCCTCTGTCATTTCTGAACAGATTCCAGCTTTCCTTATGCAGCAAAACATATATTTGGACTAGCATGGGGATACTCACGCTGTCCCCAGCAGATTTATTTCTGTTCATTTATTTTTTGAATTTTGGACACTAGCAGCTTCTGTGCCTCACCTGTATAGTTCTTAGAAAAACACTGGACCCCATTTTCAGTTTCTGTCATTTAACTTATTAGCTACACTGTAACCAAATCTGTGTGTCTCATGCATTCTTAAAATATTTTATACTCTGTACAAATGTAATTATAATAGAAAAAGCCAAAATACTGTACAAAAACTATAGACAATAAAACAATTGTTTTTTAAACCTTTCATGTGTGAGAGAGCCATCTCTTGCTTCTGTGTTTTAATCCAGTATATAAGGGGCCCTCTTATTAAGCTGCATTAAAAAGTGGCCTGTGCTATGACTGGTGCATGGGTTTCCGATACGCTGGGGCCACTTTTAGCACAGCTGTGAAATGGCCGCATTTTCCATTTTTGCAATAATGGTCATATGCTAATTTAGCACTTGAACCCTTAACTACCTCTATTTTCTAGGCATTAAAGGCTCACATGCTAAAAGGCGCTTGATGACGTAGCTGTGCTAACTGATTAGCGCTTGTCATGCCTACTCTTCGCCCTCAAACACACCTCCAGCGATTAAAAATATAAAATCTAATTTATGGGAAGCACGTGTAGATGCTAAAACTACCATGGGACACCTGAACGCTCTCTGTGGTAGTGGTTTTTAATCTGTGGTAAGCATTAGTGCTTACCACAGCTTAGTAAAAAAGGCCCCCATTAGTTGTAAACAAATAAACATTATTTACTACCCCGCACAATCCAAGAAAGTCCTTGGCAGCTCACAATAGTAACATCCATAGTTAAAAACATAATACATATACTTCTGACATAAAAATAAACAAAATCAACCTTAGTTAAATATGAAGCAATAACTAGAGAATGACATGGGGACAAAGTGTGTCCCCACCCGTCCCTGCGAACTCTATCCCCATCCACAGAAGCCTAAAACAGTTGATTTTATATTTAAATCTTTTTATTACAGTATAAAAATGAACAAACAGTATTCTGAACTGTCATTAATAAAACAAAAATAGAAGATACAACCCCCATCTTCCCTCCCTCCTCCCCGTTCACAAATGATCCCCTCCCCTACACTCCCTTCCTGCCCCACTACAAGAAACATCCTTGTATTCAGCAAATATGAAGCACTCCCTATACTCTTGAACTATTGTTCTGTTTTTTTAATCCGTGGATGAATCGGGATTCAGTTGAGCTCTCCTTTCTTCCTGCAACAAAAAATGACCTCTTCGAAGACGTGCTGGACCATTCTCAGCAGCACAGCAAAAAAGTTAAAGGCCCAGGTGATGTGAGAGACATTGAGACAGTGGTAGCTAGGGGCACTCAAAACATGATGCTGCTGCTGCGCTCCCTGTCTTGCCTTCATCACCAACACTTCTCTCATGCCTAACCATATGGTGTGTTCGCCTTTTCAATATGGTAGAGCCCAACTAAGTGTTAGGTTGATCGTGAGCCACTGGGCCTAGGCCGAGGCCTAGGACAGACCAAGCTCACACTATATAGTAACAACGGGCTATGAAGCCCAGCACACTCGGTGAGACCAGTGAGCACCACCAGAAAGGGAAATAGACCACTCGTACGGGCCGCAAGGCCGAACTGGAACCCACATGTACAGAGTCCAAGCATACGGGCCACGCACACAGTGCCACACACACACACACACACACACACACACCAATGAAAGATCACCAGACCAATCACACAGATACAGGCAATAACCAGAATAAGGGAACTCATGCAGAGAGGCAACCCAAGCTGTGCCACACAGCTAAATGAAGGAGTGACCTACACAGGATCCAAACAAGATCTACAGCAAGAACTGGGAAAAAAGGAAACAACACAAAAGACAACGAAAGCAACATCTTGATGAGGAGCAATCCGCAAACAGCAGGTAAAGGGTAAGGCAGACTACAGAAAAAGACTGCTTCTAGTTATACAGCTCTCATGAGAAGCAGTGCTCACAAGAACCAAGCAACAGATACAGCAGGTAAAGGGTTAAAGCAGACTACAAAGAGAGACTGCTTCTAGGTACACAGGTCAGACGAGGAGCAGTGCTCACAAGAACCAAGCAACAGATACAACAGGTAAAGGGTTAATAGGGAAATCCAAACAAAGGAAGTAAGTTCTTACCATAGACTCAGCCATCACACACAGCAGGGAAGGGAAAGGCAAGGCACACAGTGAAGGAACGGACACAGAGAAGCTGAATACAGCTGCTAAGTAATCAGAGAAGAAGCTGGCTTCTACAGACTCACAGAAAAAACACAGACAAAGGGAATAATGGCAACCAAACAACAGAGAACTCAGTCTGTGCTTGTGGCACAGGGTAAGTGGAAACAAGGTAAGCTCACAGCTGAAGGAGATAACACTAGAGCGTTCTATGCAGGCAGAGCTGTGTTTAAATAGGGTTTGGCATCTTCTGATGTCAGCTGCCTCAGACATCAGCCCAATCCCCCTGACATGGCCAATCAGGAGCGAGACCCAGTCACTACCCTGCCTGTCCCAGTAGGATCGTAATATTAAAGAACAGGTTATTTTGAGTTAGTCGTCACTGCTGGACCAATGCTTTCCTATTTTCTTGTGCCATCACTAGTTGGATGGGCGCTGTTTAGGCAGTGTCTTAAAAGGTGGAGGTAAAGGATTTAATTTTTTTTAGTTTACATTTATTATATCCCACATTATCCTATTCAAACTCGGGTGGTTCAATCTGCCTTATATTTGAAAATACAGTGCGACAGAATAATAGGATTCAGTTATATCATGGGAGCAAGTAGATGGATATGTCTGAAACATGATGTAACAAAGTTGAGATTAGCAGCAATAGCATACCCAACTGGGCATTTAATGATACCGCATCATAAGTTCAGAGAAATCATAGCCATTATGTATCATTCACAGTGCACAACAGGCATCAATATTCTATATGCACACACTTCAAAACTTAGTAAACAAACCAACTTCTATAGAGACTCCCTCAGAGTACATCCAAAACTTATTTTCACATTTCCATCTTCCAAAATTCTAGACAGCAGATATACAGATCAGTAGGAGGGAGGAACCCAAAGCAGTCCAAAACAAGTAAAGTCAGAAACAACTCAGGTACTGTTTAACCACCCTTAAGATTTACCTGTGGGTTTAAAAAGCAAAACCATGTGCATGTAAGGACTGCATAAACGAATTAAAACAAATGCCCTTAATATGTAATAATACTGGACTGGTAGCAAGCAATGAAACAGTGATGGAATATTCATTCACATAGCAAGCAATAATGAGCACTAATTTTTCTAATCATTCATTTAGAACTCCAAACATATTTAATTCTTTTCACCCATCTAGCCATTAGGATGGAGTTATGTATGCACTGCGACAATGCCGATCAGATCAACATTTTAGTTGGTATAAAATCTCATTGTAGGAAGGGTTCCTCTGAGTGCCATTCTGGAAATAAGCGATTCCTGGATCAGAAGTTTCCAAGACAGTAGCGCACACATACATGTTTCACAAGAGTCAACAGCTTCAGAAAGGGCCGCCCTGTGAAGTGTGAATAAAACTGACCTCAGGCACGCTAGCTCCAGCAGCCTCCTCAATGAACTTCAACAACCCACTGAAGATTCTAATTTCTTCCCTCGCTGACTTCAGTGGGTTGCTTAGTATGAGCCCGATGATCGGGGAATGAGGAGGCAGGCTGGCCTGGGTCTCTGAGGCGGGGAAACAACTCACAACACGAGGTCTCTCGGCTGTCCTCCCTCCCTGCACGTGCCAAGCACCGCCGACAAAGGAGAGGCAATCCTTTCAGTTGCTGAGCTGCCCTACTGTGTCTCCTACTCCTGTGCCAATGGGAATTGGGAATAAAACAGAGGAAGACTCAAGAGAGGCCAATCAGGGAACCTTAGTAGTGATGTCACACTATGGTGGGCTCACGTCGTGTGCGTACCTGCCCTGCACGCTAATAGTACTGCAGCCTGGAGGAGGTGGAGCAAGCAACCGACTAGTACTAGCAAGTACCAAACGACTTAAGCAGAATGGAAGGGAAAAAGGTAGGTGTCCGTTTTACCGCGGGTGCGGGGTTTTTACCGCTCCTGTGAGGTGGGGAAATAACTTCTGCACCCACGGTAAAACTTCAAAATGTTCTGCCATTCCCGCGGTTTACCGCGTTTACCCGCTCCCTTATTCTCTAGCAATAACCCTAGAAAATAGTAGGAGTTACTAAGCATTACTCTTTATAAGCCTGTCAAAATGTAAATGTCTTAAGTCCTTTCTTTAAAAGGGCAATGCTCTGAACCGATCTTAAAGATACAGGGAAGCAGTTCCATGAAGTTGAACCCATAACTCTAAAACTTTTTTTTTACAATAGGCCTCTAACCTTATTTTACATACAGTAGAAGTGTCCAACAAAAATTTAGAGGAAGATTTTAAAACACTGGATTATGGATTTTTCAGTACAGCAGATATCTGGGGTGAGACTAATGGGCCAATGCACAGCGGCGGCAGCTGTAAAATACGGGTGCCGCAGAAAAAATTACCGGGTTGCAAACAGCAACTAAGGCACAAAGGGGTTTGCTTGCAAATGAGATGCATAGATCTCTTCGTGCATCAATTGCTGTTTGCAACTCGATACCGTCAAATCCATTTGACAAATTGCAGAAAATCCCCAGTGATCCAATGGACTGCCTCCTGGACTCCCCCCCCCCCCCCCCCCCACTCCCTCAACCAAAAAAATCCCTGATGATCCAGTGGACTCCTTCTTGAGCCTTACCCTCCTCTCCCCTCCCCATGCCATATTTTAAAAAGTTTCAGGTAGGAGGGTGAGAACACCTCCTGCCTCTGGTTCGGCCCTCTCAAAATGGTGGTGCCCAGCCCCTGCGTGGTGCATCCCAAGATGCACTGGGAGGAGCTAAACACCATATAAACAAAAAAAACCCAAACCCTTCTTGTATGGTGTTTAGCCCCTCCCAGTGCATCCCAAGATGCACTGGGCAGGGTTTAGGCGCCGCCATTTTGAGATGGACTTTTTAAGGTATAGCATGGGGGGGGCTCGATAAGGGGTCTATTGGACCATCAAGGATTCTTTTTTGTTTCTGGGAGGGGAGAGGTAGGGAGGGGAGAGGTAGGGAGCACAAGCAGGCAGCCTTTGCAGCTTTCCTGTTTGTGTTTCCCTCTTCTCCGACAGCTCCAGAGCTGCTGTAAAATCTACCTCATTAATGCTAGGGGCTCAGGAGTTGTGCATCACATGGAATGCTCATGAACTTGTTGTAATACATTTACTTACGGTTCTCAGTGGCTGCTAACAACACATGGTAGAGCCTCAGAAAACCCCTTTGTGCATAACTCACTAAATAACGTTTGCTTTAGAGGATCACGTGATGTGCTGAGAGGAGCGGAAGCAGGAAAGCTTCTCTCTTAGGCAGAACCCTCTTCCCCATTGCCTTAGAGTGCTGACCCGACCTCCGCTAACAAAGAAATACGACGAGAGGGATCCATGAGTGCATGGACCATTTCGTCACGAGATTGGAGCCTAAAATGCCACCAAAATCGATCAAAAAAAGAGGCGGACAGGCCCCGCGTCTCGGAGTCCAAGATGGCGGCGAGCCTTTTGCCTGAAGGGCAGGAGGCGATGTTTTCCCCGCCGCAACTTCAACAACTAACGGAGGCTGTGAAAATGGCCCTGCAACCGGAGTTACAGCAGCTCTCTGGCAAACTGGTGGCAATGGAGAATTTGCTGGCGGACACGATGAGATGCACTGGAGAATTTGAACAGAGGGTGTCCACCGCCGAAGATGAACAGGCCGGAACGACAACAGAACTCGAAGAATTGAGATGGACGGTGCAAAAGCAAACACAACTATTGGATGACCTCGAGAATCGCTCACGAAGAGATAATCTTCGAATTGTCGGCATTCCAGAAACGGTAATAGAGCGCTCGCTACCTAGCGTATTGGAAAAATGGCTCCAGGCAGAATTTGCGCTATCTGACAGCATTGGGGCAATTTGCCTAGAGCGCGCCCACCGCATAGGCAGGAAGACCAACTCAGACCAGAGACCCAGAGTGGTCATGATTAAAGTCCACAATTTTGTACACAAAATGGAAATCTTAAAAGAAGCACGATTGAAACGTGACTCATTGACTTTCGAAGGATCGCCAGTAAAAATTTTCAAGATTACGGTGGGCCTACGGGAGGGTGTGCCAATCACTTGTGGATGCCAACCAGAAATTCACGATGACATACCCGGCCACTCTGCGGGTCAACTACCAGAGCAAATGGCATGTTTTTCAATCACCAAAGGAAGCGCGAGACTGGATGGCTGAGAACTTAAATATTAATAACCACCAGAATAGCCCCAAGTAAATTAGACGGTGAACTGAGCTGGGAGCCAAGGAACTGTCATACTATATCGGAGGTAAAGGGTAACATTAAAGAAATTAAAATTGGTGGGGGAGGGGGAGACCCCACATCATTGATCCCTCTATCCTTCCCGTAGGCACCAGAGGGGGGATAGACTGGAGATTCGAGGGGAACAGAAGGGACAGGGAGGGGGGAGTGGGAAAGGGAAAAGGAAAGGTTTAGTCGCCAAAGGGACCTAATGAAACAAGAGAGGGAAGGCCACTAGTAATGTCCAATGTAGGTTGTATTGCAAGGGTGTACCCTTTGCTGAAAGGAGGAGGCTGGGAAAGTAGTGACACCAGTGTACACTTGGGCGAGGCTGGGCGTCCGAGGAGGCAAAATTCAAGAAGAGTTAGAACGCAAGTACCCATAGGAAAAACACAACATTAAGTCAGTAAGGTTCGCCTCCTGGAATGTGGGAGGTATTTCCACCCCGATAAAGCGGGCAAAAATCTTAGCGAGCCTTAAGCGCCACAAAGTTGACATAGGGTGCCTTCAGGAGACCAGACTCACTAGTGAAGAACACGATAAACTAAAGAGACAGTGGGTAGGTGAAGTCCATGCAGCGTCCTCTGGAGACCGTAAAGCTGGGGTGGCAGTGCTGATTCGTAAGGGGTTGGCCACGAAGTCGGAGTTAGTAAAAGCAGATACAAACGGACGCTATATTCTGGTACGACTCTGGGTGCAGCAAAGAGACTTTCTAATATTGGGAGTGTATGGGCCCAAAGTGTATGATGCAAAGTTCCTCCCAAACTTAGTAAAGATGTGCCTCCCATACAAATCTTTTAGTAATGGGAGATCTCAATTTGGTTGTGGACCCTAGTGTTGATTGCGCAAACCCAGGGGTGGCTTCGAGAGGGAGGCTTAAGGCGCACGCCGCACGCGCTCTCCTACTTTCAATGAGCCCTTCATTTAATAGACATGTGGCGTTGTTTGCACCCCGGGGAACGCGACTACACTCACCTGTCCAGGGCCCATGGAACGTATTCCAGAATTGATTATATTTTTACTGCTCAACCAGCCTTCCCCTGGGTGCTGGCATCTGAGATAGGCCCGGAGGAGATAGCGGATCATTCCCTGGTGTGGATTGATGTAGAGGTACCAAATTTCTATCAACAAGCTCGTAACTGGCGATTTCCAGGTTATCTGTCACGAGATAGTGAATTTCCAGAATTTCTTAGGCAGAAGTGGGAAGATTATCTCCATAACAATAGAACGCATTCAGATCAGCCCGAATTGCTCTGGAGTGCAGCCAAAGCTGTACTAAGGGGCGAGATAATTGTCTTTGCCCATGCAAAAAAACAAAAAGCAGACTGTAGCAATAGTGAGACTAGAGCGAAGTTTACGGAAAGCAAAGGCCCAATACATTAGACGCCCGACTGCAGAGTCAAAAGAGCAACTGAGAGCTATACAAGTAACGCTTAATGCGTTGTTGCATGAACTGGGGCAAAGATATATGGCCTATCAACAGCACAAATTCCGCAGATATGGCAATAGAGCAGGAGCGATGTTAGCACAATTAGTCACA
The DNA here is from genome assembly GCF_901765095.1 of Microcaecilia unicolor. NCBI lineage: Eukaryota > Metazoa > Chordata > Amphibia > Gymnophiona > Siphonopidae > Microcaecilia > Microcaecilia unicolor. Next base: position 576,616,363 of record NC_044032.1, on the reverse strand, counting down.
GCCTGTGGACCCCGTAAACCAATATTGGCACTCAGAGATGCACAAGGGATCATCCAAAACAAGAGCGAAGAAATATCCCAGATCCTCACAAAATTTTTCGCAACATTATACAAATCTAGTAAAGATCCAGATGAAGCACAGATAAATCAATTTCTGGAGGGGGCAGGGTTACCGAAATTGACCGAAGGGGAACAGGAGGAACTAGAGGCACCCTTAGACGCCAAGGAAATACAGGAGGTAATAAAGTCACTACCCGCGGGGTCCGCGCCTTGCCCAAATGGGTTCGCTGGCAAATTTTATAAGGCTTTGCCCATCTCCTTCATCCCAGTGATCAGCGCTTACTACGAGCAGGTGGTTAACACAGCCATTTCCCAAAACATGAAAACACAGCATCCATTACTCTGATCCAAAAACCCGGGAAACCAGCCCTCCTGGCGGACTCCTACAGACCCATCTCCTTGATTAACGTTGACCTGAAAATACTAGCAAAGATCCTCTCCAACCGCCTGGCCAAGATATTGCCAAAGGTGGTGGGGGAGGAACAAGTGGGATTTGTTAAGTCCAGACAGGCGGCTAGAAATGTACGCAGACTATTGCTCGCTATGACAACAGCCCAAATGTCAGAAATGCCAACCTCATTATATTCCTTGGATGCCGAAAAGGCGTTTGATCAGGTGGGGTGGAAATACCTGTTCACAGTCTTAAGGTACATGCGTATTGGGGGGTGGTTTTATAGGGCCATAGGGGCGCTGTACACCGGACCGAAGGCTTCAGTGTTAGTGAATAGAGTTAGCGCCCAACCCTTTGAGATCGCCAGAGGTACTAGACAGGGCTGCCCCATGTCTCCAGCCCTGTTCATACTATCCCTGGAGCCCTTATTGAGGGCTTTGAAGAAAACAGAAGAAATCCCGGGTGTGCGGGTAGGGAGCAAAACAATTAAAGCCCTCGCATTCACAGATGATTTGCTGATTGCGACCGCCCATCCTTCAGATGCTTTAGACTGGACACTGCAACTTATAGAGGAATAGGGTCAAATCTCAGGCTTTACCTTAAACATCAAAAAGTCCCTGGTTATGGAAGTGTACCCAGATAGGGGGCGGCCGGGAACCACCTGCCCCCTGACAAGAGTGGAGGACAAGATAAAATACTTGGGCACCTTCATTCCCTGAGACTTGACGAGATTGTACCAAGAAAACGTGGAACCTCTGCTTGAGACAACTCATACAACGCTTTGGCTTTGGGAGAACTACCCTCTGTCTTTAATGGGCTGCACAGCAGTCTACAACATGATGATAGCTCCCAAATGGATGTATGTGTTCCAGACTCTTCCACTTTTTCTCAAACAAGAGGATGAAAAACGTCTAAACAGGCACATACAGAGATTTTTGTGGAGAGGGCTCAAAGCAAGACTTCCAATTAAAATAATGCAAATCCCGCATGAGTACGGAGGCTTGGGCCTACTAAGTATGAGATATCTCACCATAGCCAGCGGCATGCGTCACATCTCCGATTGGTACAGAGCCACCTCAGAATTTTCAGACACCCCGCTGGAGACGTCCCTAACACAAGGAATACATTTCAGTTGCCTACTGCATATGGGAGGGGGGCAAATCCCTCAAGTCTTGAGAGAATCGTATATATTGCCCACAGCACGAGCAGTTTGGAGATGGGTCTGCAGACAGCATCATTTTAATGGGAGTGTTACTCCCTTCTTGGCAATCTGCGATAATCTGAATTTCCCGCCAGGAACCTTGCATGGAGCCTTCCACAGATGGCGTCGCAATGGTCTGGTGTATCTATACCATGTTTTAACAGAAGAGGGGCAACTGAGGACATTTGAAGATCTTCGGGCTCAATTTTCCTTTAAGTCAACAGACCGCTTCCACTATTGGCAACTGGTACATTACATTAAAAGCCTGCCTTGGGAATGTCTCACGGAAGATGTACAGGAGGAAATCTCATCTGCCTACTCCTTACAATCACAGGGCAGAGTGTCTTTGACAATGCACCATTGGCACTTAAGAGACTTGACAGAAGAGCCAGATTACGAGTCATTATCCCAGAAATGGAACGAGGACTTGGGCACGAATTTGACACCACGGGATCTACAAGAGTTCATATACGCGATACCTAACTCCTCTAAGATGGTTTTGTATAGAGAAATGGACTACAGATTTGTAATGCGGACCCATATCCCCCCAAGGAGGGCATTTCATATGGGAGTTTCCCCAGATGGAGTTTGCCCTAAGTGTGGGGCGCAGGGAGCGACACTTGGTCACATGTTTTGGGTGTGTCCTGGCGTCCAGAGATTTTGGAACTCTCTCACACAGTCGACATCCAAGATGTGGGGGGCAACCTGGAAGACGGGACCTCAGATGCTGTTTGGGCGGCCTGTGTTGGTGCGCCCCCTTCCAGCAGGATTCAAAAGCTTTACCCACAGAGCAACTATAACAGCAAAAAAGCTAATACTCACTGAATGGATTACAAATAAAGAGCCAACATTGCAACAATGGCGTGGCTTGATGATAGATTATATGAGGTTTGAAAAAAAGAATGGCAGATTACAAAGGGGACCGGGGATTCACCGAGAAAGATTTCTATAAGATCTGGACCCCATTCTGGCAGACCATTCCCCCAGGAGGCATCCTGAACATGTAAATTGGACATATGGACATAGAAAGCGTAAACTCTCAAGGGCCTTTCCCTGGGGGTGAGTGGTTAGGGGTGGGAGGTGGGGTGGGGGGGGAGGTAGGGTGGGGGGCTCTATAGGTTAGTTGGAGTTGCAACAAGTGCCTCATGACGAGATTACCAAGCAGTTTGAAGAGGCAAGGACGGACTAGATAGTAGCAAAATTGTAGTATTCCATTATATTTAGCCAAATTTGTGTTTACTTGCAGTGGTAGAAGACCTTTCAGGTAGGAACACAGATGTCTACGGGCAAATGTACTCATTGTTATGTTATGTGAAATTCAATAAACAAATTTCAAAAATAAAAAAAATAACATTTGCTTTAGACTGGCTACAACCAGTCTAAAGTAAACATTGTCAGCTCGGTAAGCTTTGTGCATCGGGTTAGAAATAGCTTTAAACACAAGTAAAAGTATTTTATACATAATTGTATACTCTACAGGCAACCAATGTAACTGCTGTAAAATAGGTGAAATATGCTCATAACATGAGCAACCTACAATCACTCTAGCCACTGAGTTTTGTACAACTTGTGTAATGCACTCAAAGTATATGTTGTCATCCCTACTAAAAATCCATTACAGTAGTCAAAATGAGGGGTTATCCAACTTTGAACCACACAGTTTGGAAATTCGAGACTGATACCAATTCTATGAATGCTCAATTTACAAAAAAAACGTCTGTTTTATGTTTAAAACTTGAAATTTCATACTCGAGGTGGAACTAGTTAAAATCCAAAGGAATACATGCATGGTTTCTTATCAGGGCATTATTTTGCCTTTTTCTTGCTAACTTTTTTATATGGAAGATGAGTAGGGCATAAATGGTTGTAGATGTATGATTTTGCTGTGCATGACCCTCCCCCTCTACCCCTCCTCCAATGCTCATCTACCCTTTGCTCATACCTCTCCTACTCCCCTCACCCTTCCCCATCTTTACCTACCTATCCCTTTTATTATTCTGCTATTATTAACCTACTAGTAAAAAAGCCCTGTTTCTGATGCAAATGAAACGGGGGGCTAGCAAGGTTTTCTTCTGTGTGCATGTGGGAGTGTGTGTGTTCCTGCCCTCTCTCCCTTCCCCTGTGCTGTCTGTCCTTTCTGTCCCCTCCCCCCGCGGAGTCGAGTCCCTCAGTGTTAAGTTTCCTGCTGTGCTGTGTTTGTGTTACAGAGATAGTGAGGGTTTCTGCCCTCTCTCCCCTCCCCCCTCTGAGTCCTTCACTGTTACAGAGAGAGCGATTTGATTTTGTGCTTTGCTGTGTTTTCCTTCACTGTTTGTGTTACAGAGAGAGCGAGGGCGGGGCAGACACTCAGGGGGAAACCGGATATCTCTCCCCCTTCACACTTCCGGCTGGAGGCTTCATTTAGAACGTTGGTGGTGCCTTTTATATATAGAGATATTTTCTCTATCAATACTCTGTAATCCATATTATTATGTAAGCCGCATTGAACCTGTTTTTAAGTGGGAAAGCGCGGGGTACAAATGTAATAATACATAAATAAATGATTGGGATACGTTTGTTCTCTTCAGGTAAGTGTTGACCAATGGCCCTGTCTACCAAGAGACACCAAAGTGGGAGTAAATCTTCAAAGTATAGTTTCTCTGTGACACATTCCCTAAAGTGGAGGACACGTCAGGCTTTAAATTCCCCTTATGCTTTTTTATTTTGGGAATTTAATTTTGCTGTCTTGTTCCCAAGTCTGAGGGCTAATGGTGTTTTCTTACATTTCATGTTTTCTTGCTTCCTGGTTCTTGAGAACTCCTGAATTGTGTTGGTGCACTTTTAGCAATAGGCAGTGAAACTGGTTTCCTTTTTTTCTTAATCTAATTAATTAGGGGCCCTTTTACTAAGCCACGTAATCATCTACGCACGCCCAACATGTGCCAAAATGGAGTTACCAACTGGCTACGGTGTGGCTCTTGCGGTAATTTCATTTTTGGCGTGCGTCCGATATGGCTGATGGGAAGGTCTCGGACCCAAAATGGACGCGTGGCAATTTTCATTTTGCCGCATGTCCATTTTCTGCAAAAGTTTTTTTAAAAAAAAGGCATTTTTTACAGGTGTGCTGAAAAATGATTCTGCGCACACCCAAAACACGCGTCTACACTACAGCGCGCCTTTGTAAAAGGGCCCCTTAATGCAGGTAATGTTTGCAAATATGCTAGATTTATAGTACCAGAACTGTGATGATGTACAAATCAGATACCAGCAGGCCATGACATTTCAGGTCCCGATTGCATAAGCTGAAAGTAATTTATATTTGCTGGACTTGCTTACCTTGGTATTAAGGGGCCCTTTTACCAAATGATGGTTAAAGGCCTTTTCTTTAAAGGGCCAGTAAATGACTGTGCAGTAATTAAAAAATTGCCGCACAGCCATTTACTGCCGGAGCCCTTACCGTCTCCTACTTAAGTGGCGGTGTGGGCTCCTGTGGTAATTAGGTAGCACACGGTGCTGCCTGATTACCGCCAGGCACACACTCCCCCCCCCCCCCCCCCCCCCGTCACTAGAAAATACAAGAATATTTTCTAGCGTTGGAAATGACGCACAGGAGACTTGAAACTCAGTAGGACCGAATTGCCATGCACCAAGCCAGCGCAACCCCTACCATCCTTTGGTAAGAGTCCCTAAATGTGGTGAGGGGTATTGTTGTTGAGCATGTGAAGTACCATGCTGAGTCAGGCCAATGGTTCAGCATTGTCATTTGAAAGAACATGGAAGATCTTCCCTGTTGCTCACACCTAGATGAAGGTGTGGGTAAATGCCATGCCTATCTGGACAGTAAGTATGAATCGATTTGCCACATTATAAACCCAACCATGCTCTTAACTTTGACCACAGCCTCCAGCAACAGATTCCATAGTTTTTGTGTGGGGGCTAAAAACGAATACCCCAAATTTCTTATAAATTGTACCTGTTTCAAGAAGTACCCCCTAGTTTTAGTACTCTTTGAATAGCTAAATCAGTTTTTTATTAAACCTGTTCATACCAGTCATGATTTTATTATATCCCCTAAGTTATCTCTTTGCCAAGCTGAAGAGCCCTAACCCGTTTAGCCTTTCTTCATAAAGGTGCCCTTCTTGCTGCCTGTACTATTTCCATTCAGTTTGTTTGCGATGAGATGACTAGAAATGCATGAGTATTCAGGTGCAGTTTACAGAGTTATTATATTTCAGTATTCTCCCTTTTATGAATAATTCCAAACATATTTGCTTTTTTGACTGCTACTTACACTGAACTGAGGATTTCAATGTATTGTTCACAATGTCTTTAATTATTTTGAATATGGAGCGCAATATTTTTGTACTTGTTAGTGGTTTTTCCTGTGTGCATCACTTTGTACATACCCTGAATATATTTAATTTGCCATTATCTATTCTGGCTCCCTGTCCTGCAGTTCCTCTATCTGCATATCTTTTAACTGAGTGGTTTACAATATAAAAACAGAAGTTAGAAAACTAAGGGAACTCTTTCAAGGATAGGCAAGAACAGAGCATAGAGGGTAAATAAAGAACGTTGCAGGATCTTTTCGTCTTATCTACTGGCCATTAGACATCGGAGAGATTCTATCAAGTCCTGAAAGGTGTCAAGGTGGGGGCTAGCAGGGATTAGGACTTAAGTAACAGTTAATATAGCCCAGTGTTGGTGACTGGGTCAGGTACATGCTATGAGGGTATCTTGGCCCCTGATAATAACCCACCAGGTTACCAGTAACTATAGTGGTGGGGAGATGGTGATGACACTGCCCAACCCCTTTGAAATACAAAGTTCCTTTGGTGTATACCAACAGTGTGGGTTTAATTAATCTATCCCTGGAAGCCTCCCACTTGCCTGAAACACTTCATGGCTGCCTTTAAATTAAAGGTTTGACTGTGTGTAGGATCACAGAGGATTTATGTGACTTTGCAATCCCCAGTGTCTCTCTGTGAAGTTTTACCACAGGGATAAGAACAGTGAGGATTTTTCCTCTCTTCACCTGAGCACTTGTTGGATACAAAGATCAGCGATATCTACTACTACTACTAAGAACTGGGTTTTGTGTGCCTTTATTATCTATGGCTAATTGACTGATCTTTATTGAGCCTATGCTCTGATGATATACAAAGACTGAAGAAACTGCAATTCAGGGTTTATGTTTAATGCTCTCTGTGGGATTTGCATATGTGATCAGGGTACAAGTGTGGTGTGGATGGTAATGCGAGTGAGTTGCAGGGATATTATTTAGTAGTTTTTTAATGCACTGATTTATCTTCACTAATAAAGATTTTGTAATTTATATTGAACAGGAGTACTGTTTGCTAACAATGTTTTAGGTACTTCCTATTGTATGCATATCCCCTATTAGGACTAAGATTAAATTTTAACTGCCAGACCCTCGACCATTCTTCTAACGTTCGGAGATCCCTTCTCATCGTTTCTACTCCCTACAGGGTATCCACTCTATTGGCTATTTTCGTGTCATCCGCAAAAAGGCAAATCTTTCCTTCCAACCCTTCAGCAATATCTCCCATAAATATATTAAACAGAATAGGCCCCAGCACCAATCCCTGAGGAACTCCACTGCTCACCTTCCTTTCCTCCGAGCGAATTCCATTTATCACCACTCTCTGCCACCTGTCGGTCAACCAGTTTCCTATCCAGTTCAACACTTTCGGTCCCAAGTTCAACCCTTTCAGCTTATTCTCGAGTCTTCTGTGGGGGACCATATCAAAGGCTTTGCTGAAATCCAAGTAGATTACATCTAGCACACGTCCTTCATCCAGTTCTTTGGTCATCCAGCCATGTTGCCTCGGGTCCTGTAACCCATTGGCTTCTAGAAAGTTAACTATCCTTTCTTTCAGCAGCGACTCCATTATTTTTTCTACCACCGACGCGAGACTTACCAGTCTGTAGTTTCCCACTTCTTCCCAGTCTCCACTTTTGTGGAGAGGGACCACATCCGCTCGTCTCCAATCTTGCAGTACCTCTCCTGTCTCTAAAGATCTATTAAATAAATCTTTAAGAGGTCCTGCCAGGATCTCCCTGAGCTCCCTCAGTATCCTGGGATGTATCCCATCCGGCCCCATAGCTTTGTCCACCTTCAGATTCTCAAGCTTCCATTTCTGACCTCACCCAAAAAAGACAGGACAGGCAGCAGGAGAAGGGGGCCTAGAAGAGACTAGGTAGTAGTGAAAGGAACCAATCACACTGCATCAGGCCGTGCCCTTTCTTCTTTGCTGCCAAGGACCTCCCATGTGGGCTGGCTCTTGCACATGCACTGGTTTGCCCCCTAGGGCTATCCTTTGAGTGAAGGGCAAGGTGGGGAGTTTGCAAATCTAGGTGACTGGCCACATGCCTCTCTGATAGTCTCCCCCCCACCCAGCTTAGCATTACATTATTAGAATGCACTACCTATATGCAGCCTGGGGCTACTGTTATTTCCACTGTTTCACTCTGTTGTAACTTTTGTAGGGTGAAAAACAACTGTTCATTATGCCAGCTGGAGCCATGGAGGTAGAAAGTATCCATTGCCGTAGCTCAGTCAACAGGAAATCTGGGCTGGTGGGTTCAGCAACACTAGCCTATTCCTGTTCACATGGCTGTCTGGCATTGGATTGAGAGGAGCTGGCAACAACTAAAAGTGCTAGACTTTTGACCAGGCCACAGAAGAGGAAGAATGTTAGGTGAGGGAAAGGTCCCTAATAGGAGAAGCAGCCATCAAACAGCAGATGCAGGGATTTAGTGTTGTTAGGGGATGGAGAGATAGTTGAGATTCATGGATGAAAACCAAGTAATGAGATTGTGGGAGTGGAGCTGTCTGAGTGAATTAGAGAGAGGTATTTTAAGTATGAAGGATCCTCCCCCAACTGCTCCTCAATCGCTGTAGAGAACTTCCTCCCCCTTGTTGTACTGTACAACCTTAGGATGAGGGAGAGGCCTCCAACTGCTTATCGTGGGTCCCCCAGTACCTCCACCCCTGCCTACTACAAAGCAAAACTATTAGGATGGGGGGGCTCCTGCAAGCAGAAGGTGCTTTGTTCAACATTTCCAATTACACTTTATTTCAGAATACACTTTAATAGATATACTTGTTTACATTTTGCAAGCTGTAACAGAAGACTTGCTGGTTTTGATACGATACTCATAGTCCACCCCATTCCAGGTCAGCTTATCAAGTTATGTGGTATTTCAGGACAAAAATACACTTACTTTTAAATTTCCAGACTTTATAGATGTCCTCTGGATTCACACATTTGAATGGACATGTTCCTGGGACCCCCCCCCCCCCCCCCCATGGTTACCCTGATGACCTATCTAACCCCTAAGGCTAGGTAGCAAGTCTAAACAAACATAAGACTGCAAACAAGCCCTTCTGACTTATTCAGACTCAGTTTATCAGAGTCATTTAATAGCTCACACACTAAGCTCCATGTTTAGGGGCTAGATCCATTTTGCTTTTAAAAACTATTTGGCTGTTGGGACCAATAATCATATTTATTATAAGCTAACTTAGAATGAAAAGCATGATTATATGGCAAAAATATTTACTGATGCATATGATGGTCTTAAAAAGAGCAAATTGTTCTAAACCATTGGTTCCCAAGCCTGGTCCTGAAGACACCCCAGCCAGTCAGGTTTTCAGGATATAAATATGAATATTCATGAGAGATTTGCATACAATGAAGGCATTTATTGTGGGTATCCTGAAAACCTGATTGACTGGGGTGCCTTCAGAACCAGGTTTGGGAACCACTGTTCTAAACCAATTAAAATCCCTTTCTCTTTATATACATTTACTACTGTTGCAAACTATCTAACTGCCCAGTTGAGAATCAATTCAGTCAATATTCAGCCCATGGCGGTCAGCAATGGCTGGGCTATAGCATTGAATTATGTGGGTGCCAACTGCTATTTGATGCCAGTACCTGTATACCTAACTGGGCAAAAATAGCACTGCTTTTTATGTGGCTCTGTCTGCTCAGGTACAGTGGAGAACTGTTAGTATGTATACCATTAAAGCACCTGATCATTTTATACATGGTAATAACCTGCCTCCCAAAATCATAAAATTAATGCGCGGTACTTGATAATTCACGGTAGGCTGTACCGGAAATGACATGGCAGTAGCTGCAATAAACTTAGCAATGTCTTTCACGCTATAGCGTTTCATTATTGTTCCAGTAATAAGCACACTGATAACGGTTACATAGCCATGCCTCCCGAACACCACATACTAACGGTGCTCCAGTTTATGTGGGTGCTGGTACTGAATATTACTGGATGCTTCATATCTAACCAGTGTTTCCTCACTGACCGTGGACTGCCTTGGCGCTATCCAGACAGTGCCACCCAGTTAAGAGCCTCTCCTGCCTGCTTAAACCCCTTTGAATATATACCCCCCAATGCTTTTCCTCTAAAATTTCTCCGGTTCGTCGGGCTCTTCTTCACTGCTCGTAGATTCCTCTCCAAATAAATCTTTTCCTTCAGAAATCATTCTCTCATTTTTCCCTGTTATCTTCAGAGTGGTAAGGGCAGAGCTGTCACTCATACCAAGAAGAACTGTTGTCCTGTCTATTGCTAGTGACAGGCAGCAGATTGTACTGTCGGGGGTGAAGATGGATAGTACTCTGCCATTGTTCAAGTCCCAGAGACTCACTTCACCTACAACAAGAAAACCGATGTGCCTCTTTCATTATTTGGTCATGACCTGTGAAATGTGCATTGAGCATTTCTTGACATGTGGAAATGGGTGAAGGAACCTTTATACTAAAGTATAAAAGACTAGATTCTATATATCACTCCTAAAAATTCAGCACTGAAATGAAATTCGCCTAAGCGCATTCTATAAAGTACACCTTAATTTAGGCTTACTTTATAGAATAAGCGTAAATTTCCATGCAGTTTATAGAATACACTGGGCACTGGTCCACATGACTAAATTTAGTCACAGGCAGTTACGCCATGTAAAATCTGGCGTGGACCAGATGTATTTTATATCAATGCGCACAGCTTCTAGAAACATCCATGGACATGCCCCCTTTTCAATTGTGCGACTTAGAATTTATACGCATCATGTTATAGAATATGCTTAGACAGTTTTGCGTGTAAATTCTAATTAATGCCAATTAGTGTCAATTGCTTAATTGGCAATTGTCAGCACTGATTGGCTTGTTAACCAATTAGGTTATGCGCATTGTTATAGAATACGCTTCGATTTCTGCATGGAAATCTCAGCGTGATATATAGAATCCGGGGGACATGTGCAATATAGTGCAAAGCACGTGGGAATGTTCCAAAATGCATTTTGTGCTATTAAGAAAGCAAAGTGCACTTTTGTAAAGTCACTATGCTATAGCAAACTTTTGCACACTTCGCACATCAGTTTGTGCAAATAGTGCATTAATGAGCTGTTGCAATGCAAAATCATGCAAAGCAACTCATTAATGCAAAAAAGAAAAAAAATAAGAACAGGCATGTGAAAATGATTTCCTGGGCCCTCTTTCATTGGAAAATAACTACAGCTCAAGAGAATGTTTGTGGCCCCCTTTGTGGGACTGTGCTTAAAATTTAAAGGGCCCTCCATCCTGAATCTGAAGTTCTTCATCCATGGGGCAGGAGTAGGATGGGGTGGAGCAGCCATTTGGTATGGGAAGGGGTGAGGTTTGGAAAGGGAAGGGGCTTTGAAGGAACACGATTACTTAGAGGGGGTGGGGGAGGGGAGTAGGGAGAGAGGACATTCAGAGGAACCTAAGATTCAGGCCAGTGGATCCTTTAAGTTTTAAGCATGGTCATGAGATGGGGATTGTAAGTTTTCTTGTTCACTTGTCCTCTAGATTGTACACTTGTCTTTAGATTGTTCTCTTGTCTTTTAGATTGTAAGCTCTTTGAGCAGGGACTGTCCTTCTATGTTTAAATTGTACAGCGCTGCGTAACCCTAGTAGCGCTTTAGAAATGTTAGTAGTAGTAGTGCTTTAGGCCTGAGCCTTTGAAGTTCCTGGCTGTGGCGATACATGAAGGGTAAATCATGCCAAATTAAACTGCTGATGTAAATAAGCCAAATGCTTTGTTGATTAAATTTCACTAGCTCCCTATAGAATGAAGAATTCATTATAAGATATTAGTAATGATTTTCATGATTATTAACAGTGTTCCTGTGGTGACAGCGACAAGTTTTTGTGCATGTATTGGCCTTCTAGGCTTTTAAGATCTGCAGCAAAAGATCTGTTTGATGTTCTCTCTTTTCAGCTTGTGAAAGTAGAGAAACATATGTCCTCCATTTTTTACATTGCATGTCCAGAACTATGAAACTCATTACCAGTATCTTTAAGATCAGTTAAAAGCCTTAAGGTTTTTAAGAAGCATTTAGGGGTCCTCCTACAAAGGAAATGCTTATATACAAATAATATAAAGCATGTAAATTAATAAAATACTCCAAAAGACACAAACCCATATACATATTAATCAAGTTTTCAGCAATTCACAGAACTTCAAATAGTTCTGCCTTTGCCTTAGATTATGGTGTAAGGCAATGGTTCCCAAATTTGTCCTGGATGCTCCCAGTCAAGTTTTCATGATTTCCACAATAAATATTTATGAGAGATTTGCATGCACCTCCACTGCATTGGAGAAAATATTTCTTCACTCAACATGTAATTAAACTCTGGAATGTGTTGCCAGAGGATGGAGGATGTGGTAAAAGTAGTTAGCTTAGCAGGGCCTAGTGGTTAGGGTGGTGGACTTTGGTCCTGGAGAACTGAGGAACTGAGTTCAATTCCCACTTCAGGCACAGGTAGCTTCTTGTGACTCTGGGCAAGTCACTTAACCCTCCATTGCCCCATGTAAGCCGCATTGAGCCTGCCATGAGTGGGAAAGCGCGGGGTACAAATGTAAAAAAAAAAAAAAAGGTTTGGATAATTTCCTAAAAGAAAGTCCATAAGACGTTATTAAGATGGACTTGGAAAAAAAAAGCAGTTGATTTTCTTTAGGATAAGCAGCGTAAAATCAATTTTACTCTTTTGGTATATTGCCAGGTACTTGTGACCTGGATTGGCCACTGTTAGAAACAGAATACAAGGCTTGATGGGCTTTCAGTCTGTCAATGCATATGTTCTCCTTCACTATTGTATTTTTGACATGAAGTGGTCAGTTTAGATTTATTGTCAGCTTTTGCATTTGGTGTGGTCAGCACTAATGGTTTCAGTGCCTGCCTGGGCCCCCAACAAATCTAGAATTAGGAAAGGGAATGGTACTTGATATACGACTGCCTTTATGTGGTTTACTTATTAAAATACAGATACTTATTTTGTACATGTGGTAATGGAAGGTTGGTAACTTGCCCAGAATCACAGGGAGCTGTAGTCACAATTGAACCTTGTCCCCTGGTTTGAAAGCCACTGCCCTAACCATTAGGCTATTCCTCCATGCCCCTGCATGTCTAGCATTTGCCCTGCCTTAAGTCATCCTGGCAACAGCCTTTGAAAAAAAACCACCAGCAACAATTGCCATTATGCATGTTAATGTCATCATTGTCTCTCTCATAAATATTCATTGTGGATATCCTGAAAACCTGACTGATTGGGGAGCCCCCAGGACAGGTTTGGGAACCCACTGCCTTACACCCTGATCTAAGGCATGAGTGGAACTATTTGGAGTTCTGTGAATTGTTGAAAACTTGGCTGTTTAATACGTTCATGGGTTAGATTCTTTGGGGTATTTTATAAGTTTGCATGTTTTTATGTTATTTATATACGAGTATTTGTTTATGCTTGATCTCATACTTTGTTGTAAACTGTCTCCAGCTAATTTTGCTTGAAGATGATGTATACAAACTGTTTTACTATTGCCATTTCTTATGAGAAAACCACTTTTACTGTTCTCTCCGAGCCCCAAATTGCTAACCAACTTTAAAAAGTGACAAAAAATATGTCTTCCAAAGAAATTACCTCCAGACATCATTTAGAACAGCTGGTTCTAGCTGTCTGAAAATGATAAGAGGGACACAAATAAGTCACAAGCTTCAGCACCCACAGACATTTTGCCATCTGATAAGCCTGCTAAACCAGGGCTCAATTCTGGAGGTGAATGTGTGAGAATAGATTGTGACTGTGGCTGTACATATTATTTGCACCATTGGGATGATGTTTGCTATTTTGACAATAGCAGATTTGACAAACACAGACCCCTGAAAGCCAGCTCCCACACCTGCCAGCAGAATTGCCTTCCCTCCGCCTTCAGTCACTTGCAGATTGCTGTTCATGCTGAGATGAAGGCCCTCATAGCCAGGAATAGACTTGTGCCAATGTCTGAATTGGTCCCATACCTTAAGCCTGGTAAGGACAAAAAGAAAAGCCTAATAAACCAACCCCTGGAAGAGTTTTTCCCTCACAGTAACTCTGAGTGAAACTCATTTTTGGATCACAGTTTAGCATTAATCTCTTTAAGGATCTGTACAGTTGGGATGTACTGTACAGGCAAAAAAATACATTTGTTTGCATTTTTCCAAAATTTTCCCAAATTATGGGTGTTTTTTCCCCAAGTTGTTTCATATTCATTTTATTAAGAATGATTTTTTAAACATATGCTATAGGTTAATTGACAACACATGTTAATTCATAGGTTAGCCTTTATTCATTTTATCAGACCTCGGCAGCACAAGTCCGAGCTCTAAGCTTTTTTTTTTTTTTTTTTTTAATTTTTAGAAGACTTTATTGAATGATGAGAGCAAACATTAAACAAGAAGTACATTCAAAAAGGCATGTTACAGTACCAGTGGCATACCAAGGGGGGGGGGGCGGTGGGGGCGGTCTGCCCCGGGTGCACGCCGCTGGGGGGGTGCCGCGCGCCGGTCAGCGTCATCCGTTTCCATGCTCCCTCTGCCCTGGAACAGGAAGTAACCTGTTCCGGGGCAGAGGGAGCATGGAAACGAACGACGTGCACCCGGGGGGGGGGGTTCTTTCGCCGTGGTGGTGGGGTGTCCCTTCACCGGGGGGTCGCGCTGCACGGGGGGCGGGCGCATCGGCGATCCGCCCCGGGTGTCAGCGCCTCTCGGAACACCACTGTACAGTACTAATAACACCAAGCTAGTAACATCTCAAGACATCGAGTTATGAGCACAAACTTAATCAGAGCTCTCAATGAAAAACACCAAAGTGGAACACTTCCGTTTTTTACAAATTCCCCCCCCCCCCCCCCCAAAAAAAAAAAAAAAAGTGGAGGGAGAGAAAGAGAGAGGAAGGAGAAAGATGAGGGGTGAGAAGGAAGTAAAGAGCCTATCCACCCCGTGTCAACTAGAACAATGACTCAAAAAAGGATCCCAGATAGCTTCCCATTTAGCCAAACTTTGACCTCTTTCAGCCCCCAGTCTTTCCATTTCACAAATGTACCATAATTTATTCAACCATTTGACAGGGGATGGGACACTAGGCGACTTCCAATGAGCAGCCAAAGTCACTCTGGCCGCGGACATGGCATGTCTAGCCAGCAACCCCTGAGAGTGAGTAAGGCCAGGGAACTTCTTAGGAAACAGAAAATATTCAGGTGACCATTTAAGTGGCCTCGCAAACCAACGCTGAAGCCTATACTGAATAACCTTCCAATAAGCCCTGATCTTAACACATGACCACCAGATGTGTCCCATGGTTCCCCTCTGCCCACACCCACACCAACACAAAGGAGAAACAGTGGAGAACATGTAGTGAAACCTCACAGGAGTCAGGTACCTTAACTGCATTCTCTTTAAAGGGAACTGAAGTAGATACCCTCAATAAGACATTTTCCAAAAACATCCAATCCCCAGCTCCTGCTGCCAACGCTTACAATGCTCCAAAGAAAGGTGCAACTGCCTCCTCTGACATGTGTACAGGAAGGTTATAAGACCGCTAGTGCTTTTAGAATCCTCACAAAGATCCTCAAGAAAAGAAT
This sequence comes from Microcaecilia unicolor, assembly GCF_901765095.1. Taxonomy (NCBI): domain Eukaryota; kingdom Metazoa; phylum Chordata; class Amphibia; order Gymnophiona; family Siphonopidae; genus Microcaecilia; species Microcaecilia unicolor. The sequence continues at coordinate 576,600,774 of NC_044032.1, read as the reverse complement.
CCTCTTGGAGTACCTTAGCCTTAATCACAGCAGAGGAAAGAAAATGTTTCACCTGCGTGTACGCAAAAAACTCTTGAGGAAGGATAGGGTAATTCTCCAACAAGGCCTCAAAAGTAATCAAAACTTCTTCATCAAATAATTGTCCCCAAGTCTCAAGACCCAAAGATGCCCATCGGGCAAACAGGCCAGACACAAGCCCAGGGGGAAAAAGCGGATTATATGTAATGGGTGACAATTTAGACAAGATGAGGTCAGGCTCCCAGTAGTAAAAGGTAGTATGGACCGAAGGACACACATCCCCCTGCAATACGTGGTGCTTACGTAGAAGCCACATCAAAAAACGAAGTGGAGAAGTCCCCACTGATGTTTGCTCCAAACGTATCCAAAGCTTATGTGGGTTGGCCTGGAACCACTCAAAAGCAGCATGAGCTTGAGCAGCCTTATAGTACCAGAAAACATTAGGCACTCCCAAACCCCCTTTCTTTGGGTCTCTATAAAGTAAGGAGCGTGGCAGTCGTGGTCGTTTGTTACTCCATATAAAATGAATCAAACGATCCTGTATGCCCGACAGAAAGTTCCGGAAAAGCCTTAAGGGGAGAACTTGAAAAAGATACATCACACAAGGTACTATATTCATTTTCAAGGTAGCAATCCTACCAAACCAAGACAAATCAGATGTTGTCCACCTCTCCATGTCTTTGCATAACTCCCGTAACAAAAGAGGATAATTATTGGCAAATAAATCAGATGTTAACGGAGTGAGCAGCACCCCCAAATATTTAATAGCTTTTTTCTTCCACCTAAAGGTAAAAGATTGTTGTAATGAACTTCAACAACAGGGGAGAAATCCCAATAGCCATGGCCTCTGACTTAGACATGTTAAGCTTAAATCCCGATACAGATGAGTATGATGCTAACAGTTTCATAAGATTAGGGAAGGAGGTTAGCGGTTTAGTCAGCGAGAGAAGGACATCATCAGCGAACAGAGCTATTTTGTACTCCAGCCCGTTCACTGTAATACCCGAAATATTTGGACCAGCACGTATGGCCAGTGCCAGCGGTTCCATAACCAAAGCAAATAGCATCGGAGATAAAGGACATCCCTGTCGGGTACCTCGAAATAGTGAAAATATAGATGAGTTACCCCCATTTATCCTGACACATGCAAGCGGAGAGGCATATAACGCCCTTATCCAGCTTCTAAAACCCGGACCAAAACCAAGCTTTTCCAAAACCTGATGCATAAAGGGCCAGTGAACACGGTCAAATGCCTTCTCAGCATCCAGTTCAAGAAGACAAACTTGGAGCTTTTTCTTCTGAGTTACATGTATCAAAATTAAACATACGTCGAACATTATCCATAGCTTGTTGATGGGGGAAAAAACCCACTTGGTCTGGATGGTCCAAATCCAGCAGAACTTTAGCAAGCCGGTTAGCAAGAACTTTGGCCATAATTTTAACATTGGAATTAAGTATTGAGATAGGACGGTAAGAGGCGCATTCATTTTTATCCTTACCCGGTTTTGGAATTACCGCGATCCAAGCCTCCATCATAGATGGGGGGGAAAGTATCTCCCCCACCAACTTCATTTAGAAGTTCAGTCAAAATAGGCGCAAATTCACCTCGAAATGTCTTATAAAATTCATTGGGTAGCCCATCTAAACCCGGAGATTTGCCGACAGGAAGCTCCTTAATAACCTTCCATACTTCCTCAATAGAGACAGGACTCTCTAAAGCAGTTTGTTGATCCGCCGACAAAGAAGCAAGTTAGTGAGAGGACAAAAATTCCTTAATATCCTCCTGCCGAATGGACGAGTCAAAGCTATATAATGATTGATAGAAATCTTTAAAACGCTGTCGAATGTGAAAGGATTTGGTGAGGAAATTTCCCCTACCATCTCCCATCCGAAGAATCATGCGATCTGTCACCTGATGCTGTAATTTAAGTGCCAGAGAGCGACTAGACTTATTACTATATACATAATTCTTTTGTTGTTGCTGACCCTCACAAAACTTTAGCTGATCCGAATAGATCTGATGTAACCGCAGACGAAGCACTTGGATTTCATGCAAGGTAGAGGTTTGACGAGAAGACTTGTGGCTTTCTTCCAAGTGACTCAGTTGAGTGAGACATCTAGCCACCTCAGCTCTCTGCAGCTGAGCCCGTGCACTAGCTTTTTTCAAAAAGAAACCCTTTAGACATGGCCTTGAGGGCGTCCCAAACCACCCCCAACGAAGGTCCAGAGTGCAAATTAAATTTTAAGTATTCCTGCAAAAGAGATCTATAACCCGCCTGTATCTCCTCCTCTCTCAACAAGCTGCTGTTCAGTGACCATCTCCTGTCTCTATCATCCTCATGAAGAGAAGGGAGTTTGACCCAAACAGGTGCATGATCAGAAATAGTAATAACTCCAATACCGAGTCACCCCCTGCATGTAATAAAGTTATATCAACTAATAGGTAGTCGATTCGAGAGTAAGTATCATGAGAATAAGAGTAAAAGGAATAGTCCTGAGCGGACGAATGACTCACCCACCACAAGTCGCAAATGCCTAAATACCTGGCGAGCCTGACCAACGCATCGGATATCCGAGAGTCTGCCTTTGTTGCTGAGCTAGACCTATCCAATGTAGGGTGAATAGCATTGAAATCTCCGCCAACTATTGTTTTACCTGTGGGAAAGGAAGAAAAGTGTCTACCAAGCCTGTTAAAAAACCCCTCTTGGGCTTCATTGGGGGCATATACCGATGCTAATGTAAAATTACAATTATCTAGCACCACACTTAAGAGTAAAAACCTTCCTTCCTGATCATATTTAACCTTTTCCACCTTTATCTGCAATGAAGAGTGAAGCAAAATTGGAACCCCTCTTTTCTTAGAAGCGTCTACAGCAGAGGCACAAAAAACATGTGGGTATTGAGGCTGAAACAAAAATTTTTCATGCTCCCTTTTAAGATGTGTCTCCTGAAGGAACACCGCATGTGGTTTATAATGCAATAGTTCCTTAAATAGTTTACGGCGTTTCTGAGGTGAATTTAGGCCTTTAACATTGTAGGACAAAAACTGTAAATCAGTACTCATCACAGAAAAGGATTATATACTAAAACAATAACCAGCCAGGCATATGGAACCCCATGATCGACAAAACAGGGTATTAAGAATCCTCGCCCCCCCCCCCCCCCCACCCACCCAAGACAAAAAAAATACCCCGCATCCAGGAGGCATAGCAGGCATGGACGTCCTCCTCACAAACATCCACATTTTGGACGTCTTCAACTGCCGTTGCAGGGACGGAGGCATATTGAAGGACGTCCTCAACTGCCGTTGCAGGGACAAAGGCATAGAAATATCCAGTGTACCTGAATGTAACTCACCTTGAGCTACTACTGAAAAAGGTGTGAGCAAAATCTAAATAAATAGCGAAGGACGTCCTCAACTGCCATCGCAGGGACGGAGGCATAGCGAATGACGTCCTTCACCCATACTCTTAAAAAAAAAAAGTTTTTAAAGTTGTTTTTTCTGGGGTGGGAGGTGGTTAGTGACCACTGCATGCCTTCTTCCATTCAGTTAGTGCATCAGTTAGTCCACTGCAGTGCCCCCTAGGGTGCCCGGTTGGTGTCCTGGCATGTCAGGGGGACCAGTGCACTACGAATGCTGGCTACTCCCATGACCAAATGCCTTGGATTTGGTCATTTTTGAGATGGGCATCCTCGGTTTCCATTATGGCCGAAAACCGGGGACGACCAACTCTAAGGTCGACCTAAATGTTGAGATTTGGCCGTCCCCGACTATAGTATCGAAACAAAAGATGGACGCCCATCTTGTTTCGATAATATGGGTTTCCCTGCCCCTTCGCGAGGACGTCCTGCGAGGACGCCCTCTGGGAAACTTGGGTGCCCCATTCAATTATACCCTCCACGTGGCATTAATTAGAATTTATGTGCACAATTGTCTAAGCATATTCTGTAAAGTAATGCGTGTAAATTCTAAGGCGCATAGGTGAAAAAGGGGTGTGGAATAGGTGGGTCATGGGCATTTCTAAAAACTTTGGGCATTGTTATAGAATACACCCATCCGCACTTAATTGAGGCATAGGCATTTACACCAAGTATTACTTGGTGTAATTCCAGTGACTAAATTTAGTCGCATGGACGGCCACTAGGCATATTCTGTAAACTGCGCCTAAATTTAGGCATAGTTTATAGAATACACCTAGGCATATTTTTTTCAGCACCTATTTTTTTAAGCGTGATATATGGAATCTAGCCCTAAATACAGAATTAAGAAAGTGGAATTGAGACATCCAGGTCAAGGCATGCTCAATTTATGCAGTATTTTTTTTTTTAAAAGGTTCTGCCAATGCATAGCCTTTCCTAGAATACCTGCAGGAGTGCACATGTATTTGCTGGCACATACAATGGGAACAACCCTTTTAGCAATATATATCTTGATAAAAATGAATGGTGTGAACCCAGCAGCTACGTGTAGAGATGTTTGGGTTCACACCAAACATCTCCATTTCAAGACTTCACTTTGTAAGTGGCACCGTTTCCATGTGCAGCTGCTCCATTTTACAAATCTACACTGCCAGTTAAGAAGTGAGGGCACAATTTATATTTGGTTTCATTCTGGAAGCAGAATAAACAAGAGGGATTCAGGAGAATGACCCCTGTAAAGTACTTTTTAAAAATCAGTGAGTGTCCCTGAGCTGGTATTAAACCTGCTGGGGATATTTTCTCCTATTGATATGTATTCCCTTTTGAAATGGGTAATAAACAGGCAAATAGATGGAAAGATAGATCCTTCAGTGTTTTCTTACCTGTTATCAACAAAGACGCCAAACACAATGCGACTAGCATCATCCGTAATAGCTATGCAGCATACATTTGGCTCATTTTTTAATCGTTTCTTGACCTGAAGAAAATTGGTAGACGTCCTGTTATATAATTGTTTCCTATATGTATTATAACTGGTTTGACTGAGATGTCATTAAATAATAAACAAATCAATTTATGCATCCAGCTTCTCTTACATAAGTACACAACTGTGGAACACTTTGCCCAGAACCGTGAAATCTATCCACAACCATCTTAACTTCAGGAAGTCACTGAAAACCAACTTGTTTAAGAAGGCCTACCCCCCTGATCCCAATTAACTTTTTACTTCCTGCGACACAGCAAAACTATGGCCCATATTGGACTTTTATCACCACCCCCTCTTTATTTCTTTGTTGCTTTTATTTATGTTTCTTACATGCCTAATACTATATTGGTTATTTGTATTTTACCGAACCAGAGCCTGCCTCTACGGTATTGTGTAAGCCACATTGAACCTGCAACTAAGTGGGAAAATGTGGGGTATAAATGTGTTAAATAAATAAATAAAATAAAGAGCATACTTTAAGGCCTACTACATAGAGAATGGCTTGTGAAAAACTGATGAAAGTTTGTGGACGCTGGCAGAATGCATTAATGATTAGATCACAGAACTACAAATCATTTCCCCTATTCCCCTACTCACAATACAGCTCTAGGAAATTCATAACCATAGGTGGGGTGGGTAGGGAGCCTGGGGCTGGGTTAAATTTTGCAAACTGCTCTGGAGCATGAAATATGGAGAAAGGGCAACTGAAACTGGAACGAGAAAATAGTGTAACCAACATCTTTTTACATTGATTTTCACAAATTCAACCTTCAGTATTTGTGCGTAATATTCATGGTGTGCTAGTAATTTAGAAAAGATTTTTCATTCAACATGTATATATTTTTGAGCTATATATTTCACAACAAGGGCCTAGCTGCATTAGCTATATATCAGAGTGGGGAACTGGGTTCAATTGCCACGGTAGCTCCTCTTGACTCTGGGCAAGTCACTTAACCCTCCATTATACAAGTAAGTACCTGTCTATAATATGTGAACTGCTTTGACTGTAACCGTAGTAAGTCAGTATATCAAATCCCATCCCCTTTCCCTCTAACATCCCTAACAGTATAGTGCATTGACTGGTAGCATGCATAGCTGCCATCCCCAAGAAGCTACATTCCCAAAAGTTAAGATAGAGGTTTTACAGTTACTGTGCATAACCTGAATGTACAGTGTTTTGACAGCTTTTAGGTTTGCAGGTGGTATCAAAGAAATTAAGAGGAGCAGTTTCGATATAACATCTAAATCTGATTTTTGGACATTTTGCAAAAAATGTCCAAAAATCCAGTAATGAGCATGGCCATTTTCAAACCAGAAAAAGTCCAGCTTTTTTGTTTTCAAAAATGACCATTTGCTAGACTTTTGTGTGCTCAGTGCGTCTATCTTTTCAGACCATTTTTTTGGGGGAAAAAAAGTCCAAGTGAAAAATGCAAAAAAAGCCAAGCCATTGGGATGTATTTGGGGGGGGGGGGGGGAGGCAACATTCGTAGTTGACTGGCCACACAGATATCCCAGCAGAGCAGTGGAATACCCTAGGGGGTGCTGCAGTAAACTTCACATAAAAGGTCCTAGGTACACATCTCATTGTTACCCCCTTATGGGGAGCCCTCCAATAACCTACACAACACTATACAGTTAGTTTATTTATAGCCTGCTAAAGTCAACGTAGTTCATAGCAGATTACAATTCAAGATGCTAGATCAAAAAAATCCAGGATGTTACATAATAATCCCAAATATAAATAAAATTACTTTATCCCAATCATAAAATATAACATCTTTAAAAAAATGAGGCAATATAACCTGTTACTGCCTTAAGACATGTTTACAAAATAACAGTCTTAAGCCCCTTTTTAAAAGTGTCAAAACTAGACCTACACTGTAATTCATGGGAGAAAGAAGACTGGCTGCTTGGTATGCAAACAGGCAAGTGAACATTTTAGGACTAGGAAAAGACAATGAAAATATATTCCTAATACTGTAAAACTGACCACCCATTGGTGAAATCATATAGGTGGGAATTATGCCATATACGATCTTAAAAGTCAAACATCCCAATTTAAACAATACTCTGGCCTCTTTTGGAAGCCAGTGCAGCTTGATGAAATAAGAAGTAATCCTGTCTGATTTCTTCAAAGAAAAAATCAGCCGCATGGCCACATTCTGGATTCTTTGAATCCTTTTTAACAGCTGTTTTGACAGATCCAAATAGACAATATTACTTAAAATTAAAGATTGGACCACAAGTCAGAATTGTTTCTCCTGCATGTATTTCCGAATACTTCTTTATTTCCTCATAATAGAGAAAGAGCTTTTCACAAGAGAATTGAATTGATTATCCATGGATAACTTATTATCTAAAATAGCACCTAAAAGTTTCACTGAACATAGTAACATAGTAGATGACGGCAGAAAAAGACCTGCACGGTCCATCCAGTCTGCCCAACAAGATAAACTCGTATGTGCTACTTTTTGTATATACCTTGATTTGTACCTGTCCTCTTCAGGGCACAGGCCGTATAAGTCTGCCCAGCACTATCCCCGCCTCCCAGCCACCAGCCCCGCCTCACACCACCAGCTCTTGCACAGACCATATGTCTGCCCAGCACTGTCCCCGCCTCCCACCACCGGCTCTGGCACAGACCGTATAAGTCTGCCCAGCACTATCCCCGCCTCCCAACCACCAGTCCCGCCTCCCACCACCAACTCTTGCACAGACCATATGTCTGCCCAGCACTATCCCCGCCTCCCAACCACCAGCCCCGCCTCCCACCACCGGCTCTGGCACAGACCGTATAAGTCTGCCCAGCACTATCCCTGCCTCCAAACCACCAGTTCCACCTCCCACCACCGGCTCTGGCACTTGTTTTTGGCACTACTACAAAGTTTCTCTACCTTAATTCTGTGTTCTTCAGCTATGGACTTAATTTCAAAGATTGCAGTACTCACAGTAGCATGCAAGAGAGACAAAATACTTCAGAGAACCTAGCAGGTAGAAGCATGGTAAATAAATACTATTACAGTAGGAAGCTCCTGCTTGCACGATCATTAATGGGAAATTCAAAGCAACTGCAGGAAAATTACTTGATGTGCTCTCATGTCTCTCCGTGCAGATAAAATGGCAACTAGAAATACTGTCTTTAAAATACGATCTAACAAGTTTCACCATCAATATTAACATTTTGTTTTATCTCTATTTAACTTTAGATAATGAGAAGCAATCTACAATTAAAGAAAAACAATGGGGAATGTTTTGATAAATATCTTTAAACTTACCAGTAAGTGGAAAAAGTATAGATATATCATCTACATACATATAAACAGAATAACCTCCTCTCTCCAAACATCTACCCAATGAAGACATTAATACGTTGAATAGTACTGGTGATAAGGGAGATCCTTGAGCTACACCTGATGGTGAAGACCATCTCTCTGACAGCACTCCATGCATTTTAACTCAATAAGATCTATAAGATAGAAATCCCTCAAAGCATGAGATCAGTTTTCCAGTTACTCCAAAACTATCACAAGTTTCAAGTAACACTCTATGATCAACAAGATCAAATGCACTAGAAAGATCCAGTTGTATAATAAGAGCTTGTCGACCCATACTTGCAAGTCGTCAGATGTGTAACAAGTAGAGTTTCTGTGCTGTAAGTGGCACGAAAACCAGACTGCAAAGTATGTAATAACTCAAACTGATCTAAGTAATTTACCAACTGCTAAGTCACCAAACCCTCCATAACCTTTACAAAATAAGGGATTGATGACACAGGTCTATAATTAGTAATCTCGCTCCTTGGAGCCTTTAAATTTTCATTATAGATGTAAGAATGATCTCAGAAAGGTCTTTAGGAAAAATACCAGAGCTAAATGAGTGCTCTATCCAATGAAGCAAGGCCCATTTAAATTCACATGGCGCTGATTTCATTAGATATGTAGGTCAGTTGTCAAGTAAACAATGTGATCTTGCAAATTTTAAACAAAAAGTATCTTTTTATTTGTACCCTGTGCTTTCCCACTCATGGCAGGATCAATGCACCTTAGGTACTTATTTGTACCTGGGGCAATGGAGGGTTAAGTGACTTGCCTACAGTGGGAATTGAACCCAGTTCCTGAGGACCAAAGTCCACCACTCTATCCACTAGGCCACTCCTCCACTCCTCAATCTTCCATAGAGATCTTAGAGAATATAATAGCCCTTATGCCTGCAGGTGTCACCTATATGTAGGTACAGTAGGTTTTTGATGGGTTTTGGAGGGCTCACACTTTCCACCACAAGTGTACCTGTTAGAGTGGGATATGAGCCTCAGTTCCTTTCTCTACAGTTCACTGCACTGACCACTAGGCTATTCCAGGGACCTGTTTGTTGGATAGATGTGTGAACTCTCTCCGGGGGGTGGGAGAGTTATATAAAAGTATATATTATTCTATTTGGGGAAAAATGTTATGGGTGAGAGAAGAGTTCATTTTTTTTCTTTTCTTTTTCTTTGATTTAATGTTTTTTGGGGTAATTCTAATTGCTAATTATTCCACAGAGCACTCCATTAAAAAATTACATGGTTCTAAACTGAATAACTGTGGACATGTGCAACTTAAATCATGGGCCGGTTGGAACACTCTCTGATTGGGCCAATCTAAAATGGTAGTTCGATCAGAGGAGGTTTCTATTTCTCATGTGTTGCTTTGTGCATTTAACCTGAGAGGAAACACTGAGGGTCAGTAGATTTTTGGGTTTAAATGTTTGAAAGAATTATGCCTATCTTTGCTCATATAATATGGGGACTAAAAAACATACTAGTAGTTTCTATACATGGCTTAATAAAAAAAATAGTCACATGGAATGTGGGTGGGCTAAACCAGCCCATTAACAGAAAGAAGTTGCTGAAGTGCCTTTAGGATACACATGCAGACAGTTTGTTTTGGGGTTTTTGTTGTTGGTGTTTTTTTGTTTTTTTTTGCAAGAACTGAAACTGTCAGACAAAGAATGTGAGAAATTGAAAGGAAAGCAGTGTGTGTGTGTGTGTGTGTGAGGGGGGGTTAGTCCTTAGGAGGCTCTAAAAGATGTGGAGTAGGCATTTTACTTAATACAAATATCCCCTTTATGGTTTCAACCATGGGTAAAGATACAGCAGGACGCTGTATCTGGCTAAAAGGGAGAATTGACACTATGGAAATTATTTTGGTTAGTGGATCCAAAAAACTCCTTTTTTGCAGAGACCATTCAATCTATCATGCCAATAGGATGCAAGATGTTGGTTGGGGGGGGGGGGGACATGTAGATTGGGCCCCTTAAACCGAGACAAGAGGCGATCCAAGGGTCACGAGAGAAGGCAAAAAGCTTATAATTAATGCAAGACAAATGGGGATTGGTTGACATTTTGAAGGGTCATAATCCTAGTTGCAAAGACTACATATTTTACTCAGGCAGACATCTACTCTAGACTTGATTATCTACTTGGACCCTTAGTCCAGCTGCATAGATGGGAGAACTTAATTCATTCCATTCACATATCTGATCATGCTATGGTCTCGGGGAGGTTGACATCAATTAATAATTGTCCAGGAGAAAGATCTCATGGTTCACATTGACAGGTCTAAGCTGGTACAGAAGGAGGAGGAAGTGACCCACTGTGCTGCGGTTTACTTCCTCTTTGCTGGAGGAGCTCAGCAGGGAAAGGAAGAGAGAGTGAGCTGTGCTGCTGCCAAGGCTGAAAATGAAAAGGAGCTAGAGAAAAGGTGAGGTGCAGTGGGGGATTGGGGCAGACTAAATGGGGTAAATCATATGCCATGGGGGGACATCAGGGGCAGGCCAAATGGGGTGAGTCATGTGCCATGAGGGGGGATCGGGGGTAGACTAAAGAGGATAAATCATATGCCATGGGGGGATTGGGGGCAGACTAAAGGGGGTGAATCATGTGCCATGGGAGGGGGCATCAGGAGCAGACCAAAGAGGGTGAATCATGTGCCATGGGGGGGGGATCAGGGGCAGACTAAAGGGGGTGAATTATGTGCCTTGAGTGGGATTGGGGGCAGACTAAAGGGGTGAATCATGTGCCATGAGGGAAGATTGGGGCAGAGTAAAGGGGTGAATGCGCTATGGGGGATTGGGGGCATAGTAAATGGGTGAATATGTCATGGGGATGAGAGTAGCAAGCTGAAGGCTGGCCATGGAGGATAGGGTGGGGAGAAAGATACAGTGATAGTTGGGGGGGGGGGCACAGTAAGGAAAAAGACACACACACACCATCCACCTTTCTCCAGCCCCCCCTGCCTCTAAAGACACACATATGTACACCATCTACCTTTCTTCAGCCCCTTTGCCCCCAAAGAGACACACACACACACCATCCACCTTTCTCCAGCCCCTTTGCCTCCAAAGACACACACACACACCATCCGCCTCTTACTCTCTTCAGTTTTCCATATCATTTGACTGCCACTGCCAGAGATGATCCAACTGAATGAAATGTTCCAATTATTTTTGTGATTTTATTTATACGTAGTTTGTGCAGCTCATATCCACAGATAGGAGGTGTGGCATAAGCCCAAAAACAGTTGGTCCAGGGCACCAAAACCTCTTGAGCTGGCCCTGTTTTCAATGTATCCGTGTTTGTATGCTGCAACTGCTAGAATCCCTCTGACTGGAAATGCATTGGACTATTTTTTGGAAGACAGGGGGAGGGGAACTTTATTTCTCTGGAACTGTCAGTCCAATCTGGCCCATTTTCAAACTCAGTGTATCTTTTCTCTGTTTTTTTCTTTGTTCCCTGCTCTGTTAAGTTTTCAGGATTATTCTGCTCCCAGATAGACAGAGAGATGTTTTTAACCCCTTATATATAATTTTTTTAACATTCTGTTGGGTTGGAAAGAATAAAAAAAGGTAGACTAAACTTACTTTTCCATTCTCTAGGTCCCAGAGGGTTAGGAAACTGATTTTCTCATCATCATTGTAGTTGGAAAGCACCAAAAAGCTGCCAGTGTAAGTCAGGGCAGCGTTGTGCAAGAAAAGCATAGATGTTCTGGTCTCCAGGGTGTGCAGATGTGACAGGGTTTCCAGACTGAACACGGATACGTGGTGTGCATAGTATGAGCAAACTATTATCTGCAGTATTAAGAAAATTAGCATATTATTTGAACATGTCTTCTGGAACATTTTAAAAGTATTTGAACTTAAAATGTTGGCTAAATTAACAGGAATGTATTGAAATCCTTATTCTGTACCTTTCTTCATATGGTGCTTTACCAGTGCAGAGGAGCAACTACACAACTGAACTGCCAGTTCTAAACTAAAATGCCCTGTGTAGTAAAAGGAGGGGGCAATTTTTTGAGCCAATAATGCAGGTACAGTATACAGTGACCTACACACCTATATTGGCTTTCTGAAAATACTTTTAAGCCCTTTGACAAAGCGTCAGTAAGCCTAATGCGGGCATACGTCATGCTGTCCCAGAACTAACACTGGCCCAATGTGGCCACGGGCGATTGTTCCGGCTCGAGCGCATGCCAGAAAATATTTTTTAAATTTAATAGCATGATGCTAACCCGACAGTAATCAGGCATCGTCATGCACTGCCCGGTTACCATAGGAGGCCTTACCACCAACAATTAGTGCTTATTATTCAATTACAATTTCCTGAGTGCTGGAATGACCAGTTTTGGCTCCTTTGCTCCTGGAAGTATGTCTGTGTTTTGTTTAACCCATAAAAAATAAATGCTGTTATCAACACTGATAAGCTTTTTAAGTCAATTAAATTATGCACACTATTATATAATACACCTGGATTTTGGCGCAGATCTCTAGAGGCGCTATAGAGAATCCTGGGGAATGTGCCTAAATTGCATAGAGTGCAGGCGCAGGAGGGTGTACACATGGGTGGAGTCTGGGTGGGGTGTAGGCAGGGCACATTCACAGCTACCTTATAGAATATTACATACATATCTTCAACATTTAGGCACCCGCAGTTAGACCAGGTCTATGGCTGCCCTCAGTGCCCATGCCTAATTTGTAGCAGGGGAGTAGCCAGACTTCGGCGGGAGGGGGGTCCAGAGCCCGAGGTGAGGGGGCACATTTTAGACCCCCCCCCCACTGCCACCACCACCACCAACAACTATGACCCCCCCCCCACCTGCCGACTACCCTCTCAACCCCCCCTCCCGCCGCCAACCCTCCCCGCCACCGCCATTGCCTACCTTTGCTGGCGGGGGACCCCAATCCTCGCCAGCCAAGGTCCTCTTCTTCCGGAGCAAGGCTTCGTTCTGTTTCTGAGTCTGACGTCCTGCACGTTGTACGTGCAGGACGTCAGACTCACAGAAACAGAACGAAGCCTTGCAGATCAGCCAGCAATGTACAACGTGCAGGACGTCAGACTCAGAAACAGAACAAAGCCTTGTGCCGGAAGAAGAGGACCTCAGCTGGCGGGGGTTGGAGTCCCCCCTAGCAAAGGTAGCCCACGGCGGCGGCGGGGGAGGGGGGGGGTCAAGAGAGTTGTCGGCAGGGGGGTCCAGGACCAAATGTATGGGGATCCAGGCCCCCATGGCCCCACATAGCTACGCCACTGATTTGTAGGCCATATGTACCCAGCAAGGCTAGTATCCTATAATGAAAAGTATGTTCCTTTACAGAACAGACTCCTACCAGGTGCCCTCCAGGTGTCTAATAGCAGACACCGTGTTATAGAATTGCTCTTATAGTGGATGGCAGCAGATAAAGAACAATAAGGTTCATCCAATATGCCCAATAGGGTTGCTAGAGGAGTACCTGGCACACAACAGTCAATTCACTGCTGTGTAACTTGAGGTGCACCATTCTTAGTTCCCATCCTTTTGCCCTTTAGGGATCCACTGCATATATTACACTGCTTTTTGAATTCCACACTGGTTTTGTTTCTACCATCTCTTTCAGGAGGGCATTCCAGGCATCCACCACTCTTTCCATGAAGAAATATTTCCTGAGGTTGCTTTTGATTCTACATCCTTGTAGCCTCAGATCATATTGTCTAGTTCTAGAGCTTCCCTTCATTGAAAATGCTCATTTGTTCTGTAATACCTTTATACCTAGTATTTTAAAGTATTTATCATGTCTAAAAGTAAACATACGTGTTTAAAAAGACATTTTCAGAATTTGAGAGCTCTTTATAAGTAATCATTGAACATCTGCTGGTTTATGAGAATTAAATTTGTTGTCCTATTCACTGTTCCCTGTAAACTGAGCGGGAGTCCTCCACATATAGTCCTGCCAGTGGGGGAGTGAGAATATTTTCAATAAGGAGGGACAGGTAAGCTCTGCAGGACTCCAGGGAACCTGCCTATCCTTAGTGACTGACAACACAATATTGAAGCATCACCTCCCATTACTGGTAGCAATGCAGTTGGAGGACTCCTGCTCAGCTTAGAGCAGTGGTTCCCAATCCTGGTCCTGGAGACATCCTAGCCAATCAGGTTTCAGGATATCCACAATGAATATTTATGAGAAAGATCTGCATGCACTGCCTCCACTGCATGCAAATCTCTCTCATGAATATTCATTGTGAATATCCTGAAAACCTGACTGACTGGGATGCTTCCAGGACTGGGAACCATTGGCTTAGAGGGAACAGTGATCCTATCTTATTGTTTGTTTGTTTGTTTGTATTGTATGTTATTTAAACGTTATGCATGTTTTAAATTGAAATCCACCTAGAAAGTTTAGATAGTGTAGAATATACATTTTTAAAACAAATAAATAAATATCTTCTCTGACTCTCTTTTATTCTAGTGCAGGGTTTTCAACCCAGTCCTCAGCACACATCTAGCCAACCAGGCTTTCAGGATATCTATAATGAATATGCATGAGATAGATATGCATAGTATGGAGGTAGCGCATGCAAATTTATCTCATGCATATTCATTGTGGATATCTTGAAATCCTGACTGGATACTAGGCATATTTTCAAAGCACTTTGGGAGGCTAAGTTCCATAGGTTTCTATGGAACTTTGGGAGGCTAAGTGCTTTGAAAATGAGCCCGTTATAACTTAGTGTGTCCCAGGGACTAGGTTGAGAACCCCCTGCTCTAGTGTATATATATTTAGGATTTCAAAATAATAATTTTCCTGTCTTTGCTGTCTGCAGGTTTCCATTCCCTCTTCCCTTTTGTCTTCTGTGTCTCCCTACCTTTGTCCCTCCATTTTCTTTTTCATCTCTATTTCAGTCTCTTCTCTATTTCTCCTCTCTTTGATTTTTGAACCAGTACAATAAGCATATTACAAGTCAAAATATTTTAACATGTTTGACCAAATGCGATTTCTGAGATGAAAGATTTGATAAAAGTACGAATTGGCTAAGATTTTTTGATGTAGGATACAAACAGAAGTGCCTCACATATGCAAGTCTTGTAACACTACCGCATCTGTTTTGTCACCTTGACATGGAAGGAATTTGCATCCAACTGGAATTAAATAGTCCACTCCAAGTTTGGATATTTTGCTAATATTCCTCAAACTACATAAAGGAAACAGAAATAGAACCCCTCCATGTAAGCGCTTCCAGCAAAATGTTATATGTAACATTAATTCTCACCTTTTCATCTCCACTGAGCAGGTACTGATCAATGGCATTGGACTTTTCATCAGCAAGGCGCTGTAGTTTCTCAATTTCTTGTTTTCTCTTTGACTCCTTCCTCCTTTTCTTTGCAGTTTTGGTTTCATTACGCCTCTCCCAAGGGGTTTGAAGTACTAAAACATTGCATGTCAGAGTTCAATGTTGCTATTATAAAACAAGGTTAAACTAAGACCTAAAGCTGCCATTACTTCTTGGCGCACAAAAACAGTGGTCAGTCACAGGGGAAAGAGCCAAAATGACACCATGAATGCATCACTCATCAGTAATAACTGGGAGTGTCTTCCTTTTTTCTCCTATCTTACTTTATTTTCTTGAACCTTGAGAAGGGAAACACAAAGGAAAGGTTAAAGCCTTCCCAGAACTGGTCCTTGCACCTGTCCAAGACCTGACAGGGCAAAGGGAAGGGAAGTGATTTGGGTTTAGCTAATGCCTTTTCAGTAGTAGCTCAAGGTGAACTGCATTCAGGTTCTGTAGGTATTGTCCTGTCCCCAGAAGGCTTACAATATAACTTTGCACCTGAGGCAATGGAAGGTTAGTGACTTGCCCAAGATCGTAAGGAGCATCAGTGAGATTTGAACCCTAACATACCTGGTTTTCAACCCAATACTTTAACCATTAGGCTACTCCTTTAATCTATAGAAAGACTCTATTGTTGCAGTGCACCAGAAATTGGAGAGAGACATGGTTGAGGGTGCTGTGAAAGGAAGAGCACTGATGTGCCCATGGGAGGTTTCCCTTGGCCCTGAGGCTCCATCTTCCTCTCTTCCCTCTTCTCCCTGTCCAATTGAATGGACTCCCAGGTAAAGCACTGGCCCTTCCTGCAAGCATATTTGGAGCAGCAGGATCAGACCACTGGAGAGCTTTCCAGGAAGACATGAGGCTTGAAATGTGTGGTGCAGTAGAGGGAACCATAGAAGATCATAAAAGCATGCAAGAGGAACAAGGAGAAACACCGACCATTAAATTTGCATGAAACCAGCAACCATCTAAATGTGAAGCCTTGCCAAGTGCTTTGTGGGATGCGTCCTTTGAAGGGATGTCTATACAAGTAGTGAGATTGGCTAGTGTTCCCCCTCTCATCCTTTCCCCCAAACAAGATGTCTCTAGTCTAGATATATGGAATCTCATCTCCCAAATGGAGGAAATACCATCTAGTTGCTTAAAGCAACTTTGCAAGTTTTCTGAAGATAATATCATGGAGGACACAGAACCTACAATAAATGAGTCTATAACTAACAAAGTGGGAATGTTAAATTTACATATGCACTTTTAATCTCTGCTTACATTATCAGTTAACATTCTTTTTACAGCTGCTCCTCTTTTGAATGCTTTTATGCTCTTATGTTAATATATTGAGTAGAGTGATGTGGTAGCCATGTTAGTCCACTTTAAAAGGTAATAAATAGAAATAAAACAAAACATAGAAAACAAAATAAGATGATACCTTTTTCATTGGACTAACTTAATACATTTTTTGATTAGCTTTCAAAGGTAACCCTTCTTCTTCAGATCAGAAATAAGCAAATATCATTAAATAACGGTGTATATAACTGAAACATCAAAGCATTTCAATGACCGTCTTCACAGGAAGAGAGTGGGGTGGGTAAGGTGTGAAACATGGTTGCTGAGTGGATGAGAGACAGGGAGAGATGCACGTAGATAAGAGGGTAACAAAATATAGCTGCACCCTTTTCACAGCTCACAAACAGCTCCCCGAGCTCCGCACACTTCACGTCCACCACAGTCACAGAGTGGCATTGAACTCCCTTACATCCCCCCTGCCCCGATGCCCTCCTAACAGAGAGAATGCAAAATGTAGGAGGTTAATTAAAACAATATAAACCTCACAAGTTTGCTATTGTTTTCAATAGCATTTGCTATAATTTTGGACAAATCAATATGGCGGCAAGCTCTGCCCACAACTTGTGTAATGGGCCAAATAGGATCATGCGGTCTCCATTCATCAAACCTCCTTGACAGAAGCACTTCTTTCCTGTGTTTTCCTGTAGCTCTGCAGGATGGAGCTTGCTGCTCCAGATCTACAGACTTACAGGGAAAAATATTAGGGGTGTTCAGGCACCCACAGAGCTGATGCATATGTGGGCAGACTGGATGAACCATACATGTAAAGACTACTATATTACTAGGTTATTATATTAACCCTCTTAGTCTCTGTAAATAAAAGCTCTGCAGTGAATAAAATTCACTCTGCTCTAGCACTGAATTTCCTTCTCTTTCTTAACTGCTGGTTCATGGGGGTGGGGGGAAGGTTATCCTAGACATTGTTTACTGTTGGAACAACTCAGCAAGTTGTCAGTGTGATTGCTATGATCCCCATTATTTGAATAGTGCTACCAGCTTAATACAGCGTGATAAAAGGACACATAAAAAAACAGCCCCTGCTCCTTGCAGCTTACTATGTAGTCGAGAAAGACATCATATACAAAGAAAAACAATGAAGGGGCTTTGGGCCATGTTTACTAAGGAGCGCTAGTGTTTTTAGCGAACACTGCGCTAAATGCTGGAGACACCCATGTATTCCTATGGATGTCTCTAGCATTAGCAAGCGCTAAAAACGCTAGCATGCCTATAGCACGGCTTAGTAAATAGATCCCTTTGAGTTTAAACAGTGGGAAAACTAAACCAGGTGGATTGTGGATGAGATTAGCTGAAGAAGGGGAAGCTTTAACTGAGCAGAGCTGCAGAGAATGAGGCTTTACAAGAGTTTATAAAAGAAAAGCCAGAGGGGCAAGCAGGAGATCTGAGTAATACTGCACTGAGAGAATACAACTGCTCTTAGTTTAGCTTAATACAGTTCTTTGCAAATCTAAGTTCAAATCCCACTTTTGCTCCTTGTGATCTTGGGCAAGTCACTTAACCCTCCTGCCTCAGGTTCAAAATTAGATTGTGAGCCCTCCAGGGACAGAGACATACCCAGTGTACCTAAATGTAACTCACCTTGCGCTACTACTGAAAAAGATGTGAGCAAAAATAAAATAAAAAAAAGTCCAAATAAGTAATACAACTACAGACATGAGAACACAGGATAAGATGTAAAAGTACATTAATAGATTATGAATAATTGATTGTTCTCAATGCTCCTTTTACTTTTCAAAGACTTGAAATCAAATATTTGCAAAGGTAAAAAAAATTGCTAATACCACAAAAGCATCCATTTTTAGAATGTGTTTCATGAGATGATTTATGCCCACAGTTCACCATATAAAGTATACCACCCTAGAAACATGGTAGGAGCTTGCATGACTGTACCTGTTTCCTCTTTTGGTTTCTTGTTAGAGTTATCATCTTTATATAAATCATTACTGAATGTAGGATGGTCAGGCAGCATGGTTAGCTGAGAATGCTTGTTCTTGTACTCTGGTCTGATACGATCCTTGATAAAACCTGTTTCTAGGTTCCATATGACAAAGTGGTCTCTGAAAATGGCAAGTCTGTACATTAACCTTTCCTAAAAAGCTCAACAAAAGTACACTGTTATGTTCTATTGAAAAGACATAGGTCGCAATAAACAATTGACATTCAATTATTAGATATTCCAATAGACAACAAGCCATATTCCTCTGTGATGTAGCAGCAGCTATTAAAGAGCTGTCCTCCAAGTGAAATGCCAGTTTTCCAAAATCCTTGGAGCCAATATTCACAGTGATTTAACCAGGCAGAAATAGCTCCTGGTTGGTTAAATCACCTGTTCAGGGCTAATCACTAGTCAGTGCTTGGCCGGTTAAATGTTGATATTCAACACTTAACCCACCAGGTTAACCCAGTGGTGTAGCTACGTGGGGCCAGGGGGGCCTGGGCCCCCATAGGTTTGGCCCTGGACCCCCCTGCTGACGACCCTCTCGACCCCCCTCCCGCCGTCACCTGCCTTTGCTGGCGGGGGACCCCAACCCCCGCCAGCCGAGGTCCTCTTCTTCCTGCGCAAGGCTTCATTCTGTGAGTCTGACATCCTGCACGTACAACATGCAGGACGTCAGACTCACAGAACAAAGCCTTGCGCAGGAAGAAGAGGACCTCGGCTGGCGGGGGTTGGGGTCCCCCGCCAGCAAAGGTAGGCAACGGTGGGTTGGCGGCGGGAGGGGAGGTCGAGAGGGTCGGCGGCAGGGGGGGGCAAAGTTGGTGGTGGCGGCGGCAGGGTCGGCAATGGCGGGGGGTTGGGCTCTGGACCCCCCTCCCGCCAAAGTCTGGCTACACTCCTGGGTTAACCACATAAATAGGACCACATAAACGTTAGTCCTTCCTATATGCAGTAATCTGTAGCTGGTTAAATGTGAATATCAGCTATGGGTTATCCGGCTCCTTAAAACCAGATATTCAGTGCTGAAGCCAGGACATGGTCTGGCATTGAATATCCAGATTTAACCACCAGTGGAGGTCAGCAAAATGCTGATTGCCGCCAGCTGAATGTTAGGCCCCTTGTCTTTTTGCCAGCTCCACAACAATATATTGATGACCTGTCCCCATTCCCCTCCAGCTGAAGAGTCTTCTTCAGCGCCAGCAGACTCTGGCGCCTTCGTGGTGTGATCATCTGTTTCTGACGCCTTACGTCCTGCACCGTGCATGTAGCCCCATACAGGACGTAAGGCTTCAAAAACAGATGATCACACCACGAAGATGCCGGAGTCGACCGGCGCTGAAGAAGACTCTTCAGCTGGTGGGGATTGGGGACCCCCGCCAGCAAACAAGGTACCTGATGCAGCGGCGGGGCAGGGGGCAGGCAGGCGGCGGTTGTGGCGGTGGAGGGTTTTGCAGCGGCGGTGGTGGTGGGGGAGGTCCAAAGCAGCGGCGGGGGGGGGGGGGGGAGACGGCTAAACAGTGTCCCCCCACCTTGGGCTCTGGCCCCCCTCCCGCCGAGATCTGGCTATGCCCCTGGTTTCCCCACCCCTGGATTTCGCCGTTTTGCAAGGACATCCAAATCGCAACTTGGACATTTCTTTCCAAAATGCCCCTCAATATATCCTCATACAAAATAAATTCATCCACAAGTGCATAATGAACACAACATCCTTCTACAATAATAAAATACATCAGAATACACAAAGTAAATAAGAATAGCATAGCGAATGAAGCAAATAAGCATTGAATAACCATGTTTTAAGGGCATGCTCAAACTGTCCATGAGCTGTCATACTACACAGTTCTTCAGACAAGGAATTCCACAATTTGGGACACCTTCCATAATAGTTTTGATTCTAGTTTCTTGCAAATAAAATTCCTTTGTTGCTGGCAGAGCTAATCATTGCCTGCCAAATTCAACTGATGGAGACTCTAGTGGTAGTATTGAGGGGTCAGAGTTCAGACTGGGGAATAGTCAGTTGAGGGATTTCCTGGTAGAGTCAATGTTTTCAACCCCCAACTGGTGTCCTGCTTACGCACCACTGGAGGCTCTGATGCACCCAGACGGGGTGCTTCGGGAGGCTCTGAGAGCTTGAGAGGGGGAGCTCATAGTCTACAACATGAGATCCCTACAGTTGTATGAGACAGACGTGTACAATGTGTGTGGCTTAGCATCTCTAGAACAGACACTAATTGCTATTAGTAAACTATGATTAATCATGTATTCTATTTTTAGTACTAGAGATCAACGTACCTATTTTCTGAGAGTCCAAGTAGTAAACCTCCTTCAAGGATCCTATATTCATGCTTTGGACAGGGGATAATGTAAAGACCAGTTTGTCTCTTCACATATTTCTTTTTAAGAAGGTCATAGGTAAGCAAGGTCTGTGAAAACACCAAAAGCTTTTTGCTGATTTTTCTACACAACACAGGGACACAAATAATTCTAGTAAAGAAACTATGAGATTAATATTCAGCCCATGATGGTTAATGGTTTTTAAGCTGTTTAAAGCTACTGGCTGAACTGACTGGATATTCAATGCCAGGCCATGGCTGGGCACTGGCATTGACTATCTGATGTTCTGACCAATTTGCAAATAGCTTAACAGATAAATTAGGACAGCAAGAAAGCTGTCTTAACTTTATTCGCTTATTTAGGGGCCTTTTTACTAACCTGCATAGGCGCCTAAGCATGCCCAACCTGCATCAATTTTGAGTTACCGCCCGGCTACCGCACGATCCTTGCGGTAATTTCATTTTTGACACGCGTCCGCTACGTGCACCAGAAAATATACTTATTTTCTGGCATGTGGGCGGTAATCGGCATCTTATGTGCGTAGACCATTACCGCCCAGTTACCGCGTGAGACCTTACTGCTAGGTCAATGGCTGGTGGTAAGGTCTTAGACCCAAAGTGGACACGCAGCAATTTTCATTTTACCGCATGTCCATTTTTGGCAAAAATTTTAAAAAGGCCATTTTTTACAGGTGCACTGAAAAATGATTCTGCGTGCGCCCAAAACATGCATCTACACTACCGCAGGCCATTTTTCAGTACGCCTTAGTAAAAAGGCCCCTCAACCACTTATCAGATTGAAGATTACCACTAACCAGTTAAGTGCTGGCAGCTGTACCCCTGAACAACCCTGGCACTAATCGGACAGTGCCTGAGCAGCCACAGGCAATTTCAGCAGCACTACCTGCTTAAATGCCATTGAATATTGCTAGATGGCCAGCTCAGCATGCTTTAACCGGCCAGGAGCCTTTTCTGCCCGATTAAGGGGCACTTTTACTAAGCGGCAGTAAGCCCACTGCGGGCTTACCATGCGCCAACCTGGAGCTACCCCCAGCCCAACGTGGGTGCCGGCAGTATTTCCACCTCAGCCCGCGGCATTTCTGGCACTAGCAGAAATATTTTAAAAATATTTCCACAGGGGGTTACCCAGTGGTAACCAGGTAACGCTGTGCACTACCCAGTTACTGTGGGCAGTGGCGATCCTAGGTTGGCTGCCACCCGGGTCAGTGATAGTGGTGACCCTTGGGGTACTCCGCATTCTGGTTTCCATGGTGATGATATATTTGATTTTGATATCACTTGATATGTTCTTGTGGTTAGGAAACCCTTGATCCAATTTGATCCAATTAAGTACATTTCCACCGATCTCGAAGTATTCTAGGATGTTTAGTATTATTTTATGGTTTACCATGTCGAACGCACTGGACATGTCGAATTGTAGGAGAAGTACACTTTTGCCATTTGCAATTTCTTGTTTGAATTTGGTTAGGAGAGTAATTAGTACTGTTTTGGTGCTGTGGTTGGAGCGAAATCCTGATTGTGATTCGTGTAATATTGAGAATTTGTTTAAGTAGTCCGTAAGTTGCTTGGTTACCATGCTTTCCAGCAGTTTGACTACCAGAGGGATAAATACTACCGGGTGGTAGTTGGTGATTTCATTTGCTTTTTTTCTTTGAATCTTTTGGTATTGGGGTGAGTAGTATGTTGCCTTTGTCATTAGGAAAGAGTCCATGTTGCAGCATGTAATTTAGGTGTGAAGGTATGAATAATAATAATAAGCAAATATGGCCAGCAAGTTATAAAAATAAGTCCCTTTGTATAATGAAGGATTACACACTATAGATATTCTGTTATAGCACAACTAATTGATTTCCTGAGAAGTGATTTACAATATAACAGCAAATATATTAAGTTTGCTGACCATGGACTGAGAATCCAACTTGTCCTCTGCAAGCCAAAGAAAACTAACTGTGCCCCAGAACCGAAAGAAAGAACCCATCCCTCATCTATTGCGACTGACAGCGTCTTTGGAAACAGCTTCCACTTGAAAAAGATAGCATCTTCCTCCTGAAGTTCTAGCTGCATTTGCCACAGTGAGCCAAGCCAGTCACAGCTGGATGATTTCAGGGGTAAGCGAGGTAATGTCCTCCGCTTGGCACAAGATCCTGACTCTCGGTCTTTGATAGATAGGACACCAACCGGGTACCCTGGGGGGGCACTGCAGTGGACTTCATAAAATGCTCTCAGGAACATAGCTCCCTTACCTGGTGTGCTGAGCCCCCCAAAACCCACTACCCACAACTGTACACCACTACCATAGCCCTTACAGGTGAAGGGGGGCACCTATATATGGGTACAGTGGGTTTGTGGTGGGTTTTGGAGAGCTCACTGTTTCCTCCACAAATGTAACAGGTAGGGGGGAGGGGTATGGGCCTGGGTCCGCCTGTCTGAAGTGCACTGCAGTACCCACTAAAACTGCTCCTGGGACCTTCATGCGCTGTAATGACATATTTTAAAGATGTTTTTTCAGGGTGGGAGGGGGTTAGTGACCACTGGGGGAGTAACGGGAGGTCATCCCCGATTCTCTCCGGTGGTCATCTGGTCATTTCGGGCACCTTTTTGTGCCTTATTCGTAATAAAAACACGTCCGGGTGAAAACGTCCAAGTGTTCGTCATGGACGTCCTTGCTTTTTTCGATTATGGGTCAAAGACGTCCAAGTGTTAGGCACGCCCAAGTCCCGCCTTCACTATGCCTCTGACACGCCCCCTTGAAATTTGGATGTCCTTGCGACGGACTGCAGTTGGAGACGTCCAAAATCGGGTTTCAATTTGGACGTCTCTGGGAGAAGGACGTCCATCTTCCGATTTATGTCGAAAGATGGACGTCCTTCTCTTTCGAAAATGAGCCCAACAGTGCCATAAAGCTATACATTAGAACTATGAAATTTGCTGACTGAAAGTAAGTTTGGAGTCTATGACATCCACTAGATATCAAAAAGATTAAATCATAGGAATTGGCTTGTCAGAATAGGAATTAAAGAGGAGAAAAGGGTATGATCTCTGATCCATGTTCAGCAAGACAGCTTATGGAGTTGTTACTTAGGAAGTCTTTCTGTGCTGAGTGGAAAAGTCATTGCAAAACGCAGTCCTGCCCTTTCTTGTCTTGAGTTGTCGACTGAGAGGAGAAGGAATGGCATTGGATTGAAGGAAACTGGATGAGCTGCTGCTGCTGCCTGGCCAACTCAAGTGCCACTGGTGTCATGGAGAGGAATGGAAGCAGTGCTGGAGAGGATCTCCAGACTCATTGTTGATGCTGTACTGTACTGCATCGTGTTGGGTGCACCCACAAAGAATCAAGTGAATTAGCTCCCTCCTTTCATGCTGTCTTCTGTGTCACCTGCTCTCCAAGTCACTATGACCTCCTGTCTTGGGTGTGGCTTCAAGAAATTGTTGGAGGCAGCAGCAAGGCAGCCTCCTGTCCTGTATACTGTGCTGGGCTGTGGGGGGAAACTGGGCAAAGGAGAAATAGCTATGTGCCTTGGAAGAGGGATAGCTGGAGAAGCTCCTATTGAAGCAGGCCAGTGTGGGATGGTCCTAGGAATTATGTAAGGTGTAATTCATAACCCCATCCCTCAGCAGAAGAGCTAGATGAGATTAAGCTATCAAGTAGAAACATGCTGAGCTGCAGGACTGGGAAGCTGAGCCACACTGGGACTATAAAAGAGGCTTTCCCAGAGTGAGAAGAAAGAAGCATTAGTTTTGGAAGGCCAGATGAAAGAACCTGCCAAGAATGGCAAGATGGTGGGGCCTTTCCCTTTGCCTTACATAAACCCTGAGAAGGCAAAGGAATATAAGGCATCTTGCAAAATAACTAAAGGATAAATACGTCCCAGTTAACGTTGCAAATACAACCATAGATTACAAAGAAAAAAAGAACAGTAAAAAAAAAAACTATGTGAAATTTGTTTGCAGCCCCAGCTGAAGGGCTGGAGATGCTGTAGTCTGGAAATGATTAGATCACCTGTGATGTCTGGAATGGAAAGCTGCTGAAGGAAACCTGCTGGCTTTATTTTTTTGTTGGAGACTGGTGCTTCCTCTTTGGATTGGAACAATTTAAAGGAATCCTGATATCTTCTGTCCATTAAAAGACTGGAGAACACTAGCTTAGTGAAGGCATTATTCCAGTTTGAACTGTGCTGTTCTTTCGCTAAACGTTTGCATGTGCTAGTTATTCTGAATCCAGAGAACTGTGTACAAAGAACTATGATCCATTTGTGACTTTGGGTCCTTCCCCTTTGAGCAGCTATAACCAAGTGTATAAAGAATATTATTATTTTTTTGGCAATTTGTTTCCAACTTCTGGCATTCTTAGGTAGATGTTTTTGAACTGATATTTCCAATAAAGACATTTATTTAAAAGGTATCCATGAAGCGATACTGCCTTATATGAGTATCTGATGATCCACCTATTGATTGTCCAGCCCTGCTCTTCCCCTAGACCAGGCCATCCCTGCAGGACCCCGGAGCTGTCCCGCCACCAGGGGGCAACAATGCATAAGCCAGTATACACTAGTAAAATACTGTTTATAAAATTACCCATTGTATAAGATATGGTTTCAGTGCACATGCTGGTATTAATGTATTCATTATAGCACAGATTCTGCAGCTTTTCTGAGGTAATTTTATAAAGACAAGTGGTGCTAAGTATCTTCATGAAATAGGCTATAAAGAGGCATCTGTATATAACCTCTCAGCCTATATGACCTGTTACAAAATTACTGTACACATTGCTTTTCTTGAGTAGTCCTAGCAAAACAAGTCCCTTCCTTCTTGCCATCCTCCCATACAGGCCATGTTTGTGGAACAATTTTGAAATTGTTGAAAAGTCAATATTTTTTCACTCTCAGTCAGAGACTTATATAGTTCTTTTAAAGTAATGGTAGGCTTCACAATGACCTTTCTCAGCAATGTTTTTGTTTCGTGGGTTTTGTTTTAACCCACAGCTACTCTCTTTGGAGGGATGGCTCAATAGAGGGAATGTGTTTCTAATGTCAGTGTCCCAAATAACATTCTTCTAGCCTTCTCTCGAGCTGTACCTTTGAATAACATCATCCCAGAGTATGTTTGGCAGTTTTGTGTTTTAGCATGTTTATATCTTTGCTTCAAGTAATAAAACAGATACAGCTTGATTCTACATCCAGGGGTATGCAACTCAGCTCTCCTACTGTGACTGGACACAGGTGTTCTCTAAAGTTTCATGGACATAATTAAGATAGGGCCTCTTTTATCAAGCCGAGTAGCAATACAGACAAAGCCCATTCAAATGAATGGGCTTTGTTGGCATTACCACACCGAGGACCACTAGTGTACCTTGATAAAAGAGGCCCTTAGTCTTTTGGTCTGTTGTGACAAAAGGAGTGAAGTCTTATGCATTCAAGATGTTTAGTATCTTATTCTTAATTCCTTTTTGAATAGTTCTAAAATGTTGCTTTACTTTGAAAATACAAGGTCTGATATTCAGCCAGCAATGATCAGCATTTTGCTCTCTGTCACCGGCGTTATACCTGAAAATTCAAAGCTGACCATGTCTGGGCTCCAGCACTGAATTTCCATGTATATGGAGCCGGTGAAAACAAAGCCGGTTAAGTGTGACATTTAACCAGTATGAAGAACCATATAAAGATAGGACTGAGAGTTACATGGTCCTATGGTTATCTTAGCCAGTTAAGTGCTGAAAATCAACACTTAACTAGCTAAGTGCAAACTCTGCACCCAGAACACCCCCAAATAGCCAGTTTTGGCTTAGGTGCTAACCAGGCATTTCAGCAGCTTTATCTGGTGCTGCTGAAAATGCCTGGTTAGCCCTAGACAGGTGATTTAAACAGTCAGGAGCCTTTCTCTCTAAATTGGCAGTGCCCTTCCCTGCCCAATGCATCCTGGGATGTACTGTTCAGGGCTTCCGTATCATATAAGGGACTTTTCTGTTGGGGGGGGGGGGTCGGGTCGGGGTAAGGGGGAGGGCTTTAGACCATCAGGGAGGTCTTTTCTGTCGGGGGGGGGGGGTGTCATCATTGGTTCATCTTCTGTCGGGAGGGGGGTCATCGGGTCAGGTCTGTCCAGACCGGGCAGGT
Organism: Microcaecilia unicolor; assembly: GCF_901765095.1. Classification (NCBI taxonomy): domain Eukaryota; kingdom Metazoa; phylum Chordata; class Amphibia; order Gymnophiona; family Siphonopidae; genus Microcaecilia; species Microcaecilia unicolor. The sequence goes on along the minus strand of NC_044032.1, from coordinate 576,573,470 downwards.
CTGCTCTGTAGGGGTAGGGAGCCAGAGGGAAAAGCACCCTTTTTTGGTGCGCTGCCCGCTGATCATGAGGGAGGAATGCAGGAGACCCTTATTTGCATGCATTTGTATGCAATTAGCAGTCAGAGCCAGCGAGCACGTTGTTACACGCTCTCACCGGCTCTGATCATCGTGCAGGAGCAAACACAGGTCCTAGATTTCAAAGGAACTAACTTTGCCAAGATGGGGGAATTTTTCAAGGAACAGGTAGCAGGATGGGAACAGCTGAAGGATGTAGAACAGCAATGGACAAGACTGAAAGGAGCAACATTAAAGGCAACTAACCTTTATGTTAGAAAATTACATAAGAGGAAAAGAAGGCCTCTCTGGTATTCGAATGTAGTAGCTGAAAAGATAAGGGAAAGGAGGCTAGCCTTTCCACGTTATAAGACGACCCAGAAAGATGAAGACAGGAGCGAATACCTAAGCAAGCAAAGAGAAGCTGGAAAAGCTATCAGGAAAGCAAAGCGGCAAATGGAGGAAAAGATAGCTAATACAGTAAAATTGGGGGACAAGACCTTTTTCAGATATGTAAATGACAAGAGGAAGTGCCATAATAGCATTGTGAGGCTCAAAGCTGAGGGAGAGAAATATGTGGAAGATAAGGATAAAGCTGAACTGCTTAACGATTATTTTAGCTCTGTGTTCGTGAATGAAAGACCGGGGGTAGGGCTGCAGGAAACAAAGGCTAAAGGGGATGGATGTATGGTAGACCAAGACCCGGTTACGGAGGACTGTGTTCGTGAGGAGCTTGCCAAACTAAAAGTAGACAGAGCGATGGGACCTGATGGGATACACCCGAGGGTGCTTAAGAAAATCAGAGAAGTTCTGTCGGCTCCGCTGACAGACTTCTTTAATGCTTCCTTAGAAACTGGAGTGGTCCCAGTGGACTGGAGAAGGGCGGATGTGGTTCCTTTGCACAAGAGTGGAAGTAAGGAGGAGGTTGGGAATTACAGACCTGTCAGTCTGACCTCAGTGGTGAGTAAGCTAATGGAAACACTTCTAAAGAGGAGGATTGTGACATTTCTTGAACTACATGGAATGCGGGACCCGAAGCAGCATGGCTTCATTAGTGGCAGGTCGTGTGAGACAAATCTGACTGTCTTCTTTGACTGGGTGACCAAACAGTTGGATGTGGGAGGGCGCTTGATGTGGTATACTTGGATTTCAGCTCCTCACAGGCGACTGATAAATAAATTAAGTGCCCTCGGTATGGGACCTAGAGTAACTGATTGGGTAAAAAATTGGTTGAATGGTAGGAGACAGAGGGTGGTGGTAAATAGAGCTTGCTCTGAAGAAAAGGATGTTGTCAGTGGAGTACCGCAAGGATCGGTCCTAGGGCCGGCTCTTTTTAACGTCTTTGTGAGTGATATTGCAGAAGGGCTGTCTGGTAAGGTTTGTCTCTTTGCCAATGATACTAAACTCTGCAACGGGGTGGACACCCTAGAGGGTGTGAATGACATGAAGAAGGATCTAGCGAAGCTAGAGGAATGGACCGATATTTGGCAACTAAGGTTTAATCCCCAAAAATGCAGGGTCATGCACTTGGGTCGCAAAAATCCGAGGGAACGGTACAGATAGGGGGTGTAGTGCTTCAGTGTGCAAAGGAAGAGCGGGACTTGGGGGTGATTGTGTTTGACGAACTTAAAGCTTTCAAACAGGTAGAAAATGTGACAGCCAAAGCCAGAAGGATGCTTGGGTGCATAAAGAGAGGCATGACCAGCAGGAAAAAGGAGGTGATAGTGCCGTTGTATAAGTATCTAGTGAGGCCCCATTTGGAGTACTGCGTGCAGTTCTGGAGACCGCACCTATGGAAAGATATAAACAGGATGGAGTCAGTCTAGAGGGTGGCTACGAAATTAGTAAGCGGTCTTGAATGCAAAAATTATAGGGACAGGCTTATTAACCTCAACATGTATACGCTGGAAGGGAGGAGGAAAAGAGGAGACATGATAGAAACGTTTAAATATCTCAAGGGCATTTATGTACAGGACGAGAGCCTTTTTCAAATGAAGGAGAGCTCTGGAATGAGGGGGCATACGACAAAGCTAAGAGGGAATAGGGTTAGGAGAAACCTAAAGAAGTATTATTTCACAGAAAGGGTGGTGGAGGCGTGGGATGGCCTCCCAGTGAATTTAAAGTTTTGGTCCTTACATTTTGAGGCCTATTTACCAAACCACAGTGAGATATTGCTGTTAATGACAACATTTATTGTGCATTAGCAGAAAAACTTCTGCAGTAATGCTTTGGATTGAGAGTTCAACAACTTAATATATGGCCAAAACTTCTGCTGGTGCCTCACAAGTCATACATCAAAATCCAAAAGTTCTTTTTCTGAATTTTAAGTACAATCAGCTCCAATCAAACAGCTTTATGTTTTCTTTAAAGTTTATTAAGTGCAGGACAATGAACCTCAGCTTTCATGCGCCGCACTGCTTTCATACTTATAGCAGAGTCTTATGTGCGCGCATCGTCATCGGCTCAACCGCCTCCACTATCCTTAACGTAATTTATATTTATAACTGACCTAAGTCTTCAAGTGTTATAACTTTTAAAATTTCGCAACAAGCTTTTTCAAGGAGGTCCCCTAAGGAAATAAGGGCAACAGGTCCATTAAAATTCGCCTTAATGAACATAAATCTCGAACAAACACCAGGACAGAACAGGCTCCGTTGGTGAATCACTGGATGTTAAAAAATCATTCAGTGTCGGACCTCCATTGGAGAATTATTGACCAGGTTGTACTGGGGTGGGAGGGTGGTATGAAAATGATATAAGTATGAAAGCAGTGCGGCGTGGCCAAGGTTCATTGTCCTGCACTTAATAAACTTTAAAGAAAACATAAAGCTGTTTGATTGGAGCTGATTGTGCTTAAAATTCAGAAAAAGAATTTTTAGATTGAGAGTTGGCATGTTTGCCATGTGGGGGTTGCCAATCACAACATTAACAGGTGGCTGTACCATGGAAACAGTAAACTGTACCTCTTCGTATCCATGAAAACAGTCTGCTTTGCCTTTTATGAGAGTTGTAGTAATAAATCCACCCCTTTCTTGCACTAAAATAAAATTATATGTTAGGTATATATCATGTGTTTTCATATGCAGTAAGGTATTCACCATGCGTAAAAGATTGTTTAATGAATATTAATGTTTATTTTTAGTCTGGGTCTATCCTAAGAAGGGTTAGAAGTGCTGGGCTGGGGTGAGAGGAGCAGCTGGAAATTGGGGTTCTCAGTTTGAGGCATAAAGATATGGTTGTTTTTTTCTGGTGGTTTTAACTTTTGTTAGTTGTATTTTTAATGTTTTATATGGTCTAAAAATGAGGATGTTTACATTATTTTAGCATTGATTATTGTAATTATAATAGTAAGGGAAAATATACAGTATAGGGCTATATGTATTTATCCCCTTGCTGTTCCTAATAGTGCATCAGTGTCTGTATCTAGCCAATAGGGGTGAATTCTTGGTGGATTTCTTCCGCAATCTGTCTCAGCATTTTGTTTCAAGCTATTTGCAGAGCTAGAGTCTCTATGGCTGCACTTTTGACCTACATGGACAGATCTTTTGACCTACATGGGCTGATCAACAGCCCCCTGCTGTTCCAAACTAGGCCCTACTGTGTCTTCTAGAGACTGTTAATGCTGTGGCAGAAAATTCAAGTTTTAAAACTATGGGGAAAAAGGTATGGAGAATAGCTAATAAAGTTTGCATCTTTTTTTTTTAATTCTGTGAATGGGCTTTGCCACACCGGGAATCACTAATGTGGTTTGATAAAAGAGGTTCTAAGTTTTAATATGTGGATAATGCTGTGGCATTATATTATGTCTCAATGTATTTTTAAATTTCATTTATCCATTTCTTGTTTTATATTTTATTGTTTATGTAGGTTTCCCTTTTGTTAACAATTTTAATATGGATATGCACTTGAGCTTATAGATACAATGTGCATTTTGTTCTTTGTATAATATGCTATTTTTCATACCATTGTCTTTATTCAGAGCATAACATACACAAGCCCTTATTTTGATACATGGTACATCTTTGTTACATATAGTCACATACTTCGCAGCACACCATACGTGATACCACACTTCATGCTTTCCCTTATCTGACAGTACCCACAATTGTAACATTTATGTGTCCATTTTAATTTTAGCCTCTGACGTTTATTTTTTATTTTTTAAAATACATATTGATCAGCCTTCATTTTTCTTTTCACTGACATTTTACCATAGACCATTTAATCGGACTGCACATTTTATCTCTTTCTATGAGCACCCCCGGTGCACAGGTCATTCCCTTCTCTGTAGTGCACATGCGCTGCACTTGGTTACTCGGACCTTATTTAATGTCTGTTGGCATCACATTACACTTTTTCACTGCTCTTTGCAGAAATGACTTCTTGCTTCACAGCTCATTTTATTACCTTTGGGCATGCTGTTTTGTTTTGACTCCAGCGCTATAGCTGCAGTGTAATATACCTAAATATAAATTTAGGTATATTACATATCTGCCACACGAATCTCATACATCTTTAGTATTCAGCCTTGTTCACTCGTACTATTTTATAAAGGGGAACGCTGCAGCACTTCTCATCAGTATTATATTTCTCTCTTCAGTATCTATTCGTTATACATTCCTTTTTATAGGTACTTCCCTTTTGTGTTCACTACCCAGTGCCGATTCACTCCTTTTGCACAGTTGTTATATACAGTTTCACATACTCTCTTTCAAGGCGATTTCATTGGTGCATACACTTTCCTATACATTTATTTTAAGACTCTTCAATTTTTTCGTTCACTATTGCACTGCTGGTCTCCCCACCTGCACGGTGAATTCACTGTTAACATTTTTAATACGTTCCATTAGTCACTTACACTTACATTATATCTTTGACAGGCACTTTTTTTTTTAGTTATTGCCCAGTATGTCCTCTCGCATAGTTTCAGCACTCGCTTTGCACCGTGTTCATCATATACTGCTAGTTCCTCCATTCTGAATGGTTTCTTCTTTGGATTTCATTTTTCTAATGGTCCTTTACACATATTCTACAGCATTATTGTTCTTTAATTAACGTCGCTTCACCACTGCTCTGTTGCCGCTTGGTGTGCATGGTCATCACTGTTTACCCTTTCATACATTTTCAAATGCGGGTCAGTTTAATTAACACCATCTGGTATTGTTATCCGATACCCATTTGTTCAATTGCTGCTCATTTGTCTAAGGTATTAACATCAACCTCACTTCTCAAGAGCTTATCATCAGCCTCCTGTCTCAATAGTAGATATACTTGAGGCTGCACACTCACAGGTTAGTCATTTTTCTTTTATCTTTTAAATTTTTTTTAATTTTTTAAAATTTAGCATTTATATTAGATGTTTTTTATTAGATTGCATATTTTACATTTTAATAGTTTTTTTATTGATTGTGTGTTTTACATTTTTCTATTGGTTTAATGGTTTATATTTTTCTGGTTTGGTAAACATTTTTTAATATATTCTTTACTGTATTGTTTATGATAAGTTGCATTTCTTATGCAACAATAATATGTGCATATATACATGTTTTTATAGTCTCATGACACAGGCGGAAATGCTGAAACACAGCACTGTGTCGAGTCTCAGATGTGCATTTGCCACAATAAATTCTCTATTATATTGAGCTTCATGTTTTCTGGTTTTGTGTTGGAAGTACCATCAGATACGCTATATAATTATTTATTTATTGTTTGTTTGTTTGTTTGCTTTTTCTTTTGACTTTTCATAGTGGTGTCTTTATTCCTTCATCTCTATGTGGTTTTCCTATATATGGCCATATTTAGAGGCAAGAAAAATATTTTCTCTTCATATGACACTGGACTATGACTTGCCAAAATGTATGACGACTTCTAGTCTCTATGTTTCTTATACACAAATTGCTGAAATGAGAATACACTTCATACCTGAAAAATAGGTCTCGGGGTGTCTGAAAAGGAGCCCATTACCCTGTCTGTCAGGATAAAGAGTTTCATGTCTCTGACCAATACGATGTCAGTGTTTTCCATCAGCCCACGCTCCACACGGACTGCACTGCTCTTACACTTGGATTTCACTATGTTCCAGACTGTAATGACTCCTAGTTTCCTGCTCCTACATACCACATATCTGTAATTTTAAAAAAATCAAATCAAGGCAGTTAAGCAATAAGCAAAATCCCTCCAGCATCATTATCAGCTCTTGATCATTTCATCTCTTTTACTCACAAATTTATTTCATCGTAGGCAACCATTGACAGTATCAAATCAGCAGCTTTAACAAATGAAAATGACTACATTTATGCTAGGTAAACAAGCAGAATTGATTCATATTAATACTTTTAGCCTGGACAATAGTATAAGTTGGTAATTTAGCAGTTTATGAAAAATAGGCCCAGTATTCAAAGGATGTAGTTATCAACATGGACTACCATTAAGACATTTTATTTTACCACTAACTTGTGCTTTTTTAGCACTGGTCCCATTTTAAGTAGTCAGATCTAGTTACTAATAACTGTGGTTAAGAGTAAAATAATATGTCTTAACAGTAGTCAATGTTGATAATTTCCCCTTATACTCCTAAATTGGCTTCTTTGAAAATTTGGAAGGACTGAGTACCTAAATTTATACTCAAAATTTCACTAAACTCTTAAATTTTGGAGCATAAAAAGTGGGTGGCAACAGGGAAGTCTTTAGGGCAGGAATTAAGCACTAGACTCATAAATTAGGCTCATAAATCTAAGCAAATGAATAGCAGGCCTAATTTATAAAATGAAACCCAAAAGAATCGTAAGCAGGACTCACATGATGACTGAAAAGGGAGCAGATGCCTAACAGAAAGGTTTCTGATATAACCCCTAAAACTTTGATTTACATCCTTCCCCATAATGTAAAATCAGCTCAAGCAGCTGCAGGAACACTCACCGGCTGTAGCCATAGACTTTGGGCGGTGCAGGTTACTGGGTGAGGGGGTGGGGGTGGGGTTCTGCAAATGGCAGGGAAAACACAGTGCAATGTTAAAGACAGAGAGCAGCAGGCGAAGGAGAAAAATAGGTGGAGTGGAGGCGAGGTATGCCCTAGATACAAATCTTAGATTGTGAGCCCTCTAGGGTCAGAGAAAGTGCCTGCATATAATGTGTACAGCATTGTGTACATCTAGTAGTGCTATAGAAATGGTTAGTAGTAGTAGAGTACAAAATGGTGTTCAAGCCGAGCACATCGGTTGTAACTGTGCAGGAGGAAGCAGTGTGTGAGCTTACCTGCAGCATGGCCCCCATCCTGTAGGAATAACTGTTGAAGCTACAATCCTTAATCAATGTTTTAAAAATTTGTCTAGAGAACTTAATAGCACAATTGCAACACATTGAGGATTGAGTGACCTGCATGGAAGACTGACTGACATCCACAGAAAACTGAACCCAGAGCCTGAAGCAGAGGCAAAAAACATTGACAGACACAGCAGTGTATCAGGGGCAGAAGGAATAATGTGAGACTCATGGGGCTTTCATAGACAGTTAAAGAAAACGACCTTCTGAAGCTAATAGAGAACTGGCTCCTAGAACAACTCAAGGTTCCCCCAGAGGACCTGCCTATAAAAGCGGAGTGGGCACACAGATTGGGCAGTAATGTGGCACAAGGTGGTAGCCCTGAACTGTGATAGTGTGCATCCTAAATTTCAGTGACAAGACTCACCTTATGATTCTATACAGAAACAAAAGACCTGGAATCAGGGGCGTAGCCAGATGGCTAATTTTGGGTGGGCTTGAGCCCAAGGTGGGTGGGCATGGAATTTGCCCCGCCCGCCCCCCTCCGGTTTGCTCTTGCTCCTCTCTCCACCCCTCCCTGCCCACAAACCCCAAATATTAAATACTTAAGCTGGCAGGGATCCCAAAACCCCGCCAGCTGAAGATTTCCTCCTCCTCCTCGAGCAGCCAGCACACTTCCAAACGGCAGCCAGCAGCACTTGCCTCACACTGATGCTGCTGTCCAGGCTGTGCATGCTCAGTGCTTTTGCATGTGTGAAAACTGAGCATGTGCAAAAGGGCCGGTCTCAGTGCCAGCTCAATGCAAGTGCTGCTGGCTGACATTTGGAAGAGCGCTGGCTGCCCAAGGAGGGAAACTTTTCAGCTGGTAAGGTTTGAGGATCCCCACCAGCCACAGCAAGAGTGTGACAATTTTGGGTAGGCCTGAGTCCAAAGTGGGTGGGCCCTGGCCCACCCGTGCCCACCTGTGGCTATGCTACTGGGTGTTACACCTGTTTGGGGAGCGCTTTGTGACAATGGTGCATTTGCTCTATACTCATCCTAGTGCAAGGCTGTGTATCAATGGTCAATTGTCAGATGCCTATCAACTCCATATGGGGACTAGGCAGGAGTGCCTACTATCTCCCTTATTATTTGATTTGGTGTTGAAACCTCTCCTTTGTGATACTGGACAACCCAGGGAAATTTTGGATATTACTTATGGTGTGTATGAATACAAGCTGTCCGTCTATGTAGATGATGTGCTGCTGTATTTGACCAATCCTGGGTCTACAATTCCTTCACTTTTGCAGTTAATTGGGACTTTTGGAGAATTTTCTGGGTACAAAGTGAACTGGAGTAAATCTGAGGTAATGCCACTTAATGTGTACTGTACCAGGGACTTGAAAACCACATTTCCATTTCAATGGTATGTAGCAGGTATGAAATACCTGGACATTGTGCTTTTGCCCGCCTTCACTGACATGATCACTAACAATGAGCATTGTATTTTGCAGAGGGCTCGGGAGCACTGTGGCAGTGGTCCTCTCTGTACTTGAGCTGGTGGGGGCAGTTAGAGGCTATAAAGATGTCCATAGTACCAGTAATTATGTATAATATGAGTATGATACCGGTTTTCTTCTCTGCAGGGTTCTATATGGAATTAAACAGGTTACTGGTTGCATTTCTATGGAAATATAAGCAGCCTAAGATTGCTTTGCAGACCTTGCAGGAAAGAAAAGACGAGGGCAGAGTAAAGTTTCCACATTTTCATGACTATCATAATACATTTTTGTCCATGCAGGGTCTTCTTTGGTTGGCAGGTGCAGATATGCAGCCTTTGTGGTTCCAGCTGGAGGAGTCACTGGTTGCCCCATTTCAACTGAGGTAACTGCTAGGAGCAGGTTTGCCTCCGTATCTGAAGGATAATTTGGTACTCACGTCAATACTTGCTGCATTACAAGCTTTGAATGCAAAGTTGCACCCCAAGATGGTGGATTCAAGGCCGGCCCCTCTGGAAGAGTCCTAATCTAAAAGTGGAAAGGAAGCAGCTGGTTTGGATCATCTGGGCATGGAACAATATTTGGACAATAGATCATCTAATGCTGGGACAGCATTTGAGGACTCTTCCAGAGTTTTTGAGCATTTATGACCTGACTTTTCACAGTGTTACAAATGGGTTCAGATTGTGCATGCTCTGCAGGATTGGAAGAGGGATTTGGTGTTGCTTTCTACTGCTTCAGGGATCATGTCATTGTATGGTATGCCTGAGCAGCTAAAGGCAGCTGCGCTGTACAAGCTGGTGCATTCTTTGGATCAGACTGCCAGATCATCCTCCTTGCAACAGATTTGGGAGGGGGAGGCTGGAGTGCTGATTTCACCTAATCAGAGGTTTTGGACTCGATGTGTTCATAGTGCAGACTTAGCCTTGCTCACCCAGTCCATGTTCTTCCTTGCACACAGGGTCTTGTGAACACCAGTCCAACTTCACCATATGGATGCACACGCATCTAACCTGTGTTGGTCCTGTGCATTTTCTGTTGGAACATTAGACCATATGCACTTCTCTTGTCCAGTGGTTTCAGGATTTTGGCAGCAAGTATGTGTGCAGTTTTCCAGCTCAACACCCCATTAGCATATACTATTTGGGACCATGGGGGATCTTCGTGCTGCACGAGCTAGCAGACTGTATTATCTTATGGTTGCTGTTGCCTTTCAAGAAATTGTGAGGGAATGGAAAATGCATTTGTGTTGAATGTTGTGTTCTGTTGGAATTCTGTCAATTGTAAAATTTGAAGCAATAGCTGCAGAACATGTGGGGTGCTTTAGGCAGTTCTGTGGTGCTTGGGCACCTCTTCATTGTTATCTGGGTTATGTTGAGTAACCTAGTGTTGTTTTGGGTCATTTCCAAGGGGGGGGGGGGGGGGTTGGGGGGAACACCATCTGGCATTGTTCTTGAGCTTTGTAAGGATGTACTTGTACTTGTTAAAATAATAAAGTTGTGAACTTAAAATCTTTAAAAAAAAATCCTTAATAATCAAGCTAGCTCCCGTCCCTCTCCCAACATGTCCTCCCTCCTCCTGACTTTAAAAGAAATTCCTGGTAGTCTAGCAGCCCCCCCCCCCCCCCTCCAATTCAACTATGCTGCCCCTGATATTTAAAAAAATCCCTGGTAATCTAGCATTCTCCACCTTCCCCCACCCCTGACATTAAAAAAGGTCCTGGTAGTCTAGTGTATCCCCTCCCCTCCCCAAATCTCCAGACTCTTGTCACCCACTTCAAAAAGCTGAAAAGCAGGGCAATACTGCTGCAACTATTACTCATTTCTATTGCACCTCTAGTCATACACAGTGTTGTAGAAAACAGTGATGTAGCCATGGGTGGACCCAGACCCACTCACTTTGAACTCAAGCCCATAGAGCAGCAGCACAGCTGTGATATGACAGGTGGAGATCCCCAAGTCCCAACACCTGATGACTTCCTGCATATCTTCTTCTACTTCAGGTGATAGAGATTTCTTAACGTCACTCCCCAACCCCCCACTACCTTTTAAGTCCTTCAGTTCTTCACCAGCAGCAAGCAGTGATTCATAACTGCTGCGTGCACTGGCCCTCAGCCTTCTCTCTGATGCAACTTCCTGTTTGTAGGACCAGGAAGTTGCATCAGAGGGAAGGCTCAGGGACAGCATGAGAAGCAGGTATGAGTCACTGCTCACTGTCTGCGAAAAACTGAAGGACTTAAAAGGTACCGGGGTGTTGGGGGAGTGGAGTTAAGAGACCCCTGCTTAACTGGAGGGAGAGAAGGATGATGCTGGATGGGGGGGATAAGGTTCTCATGCTCACCCACTTTGGGCTAAGGCTCGCCCAACATTGGGTGTCTGGCTGTGCCCCTGGTACACAAAACATGTAAGAGACAGTTCCTGCTTGATAAAGCTTGCAATCTATTCAAGACAGACAAATAAGGGATTAGGGAGTTATTCATTATGGGAATAATTAAAATAAATATGAGTATTGAACAACTCATTCCTGCCTCCGCTCACCCGTCATTCAAAATGGTGGTGCCTAACCTCTAGCAGTTCATTCCAATGCAGGGCCGCCGAGAGACTGGGCCAGGCCTGGGACAAGGCCTCCCGGCCCCCCCAAGGTTGCTGGGCCCCCTCTCCACCCGCCACTGGGCCCCTCTCTCCACCCCCGGGCCCTCTGCACTGACCTTAAGCGCCTCACCTTCGAAAGTGCAGCAACAAGCAGCGGCAGACCACTCCTTCCTTCCGTGTCCCGCCTCATGGAAGTTACGTCAGGCGACGGCGGGACACGGAAAGAAGGAGTGGTCTGCCGCTGCTTGCTGCGCTTTAGAAGGTGAGGCGCTTAAGTTCAATGTCAGGGAGCGACGGAGGGCGGGTGGGCCGGACTGCAGCAGCGGCGCCGGGCCCCCCCTGAGGCCCGGGCCCAGGGAATTTTGTCCCCCCGTCCCCCCTCTCGGCGGCCCTGTTCAAATGCACTGCTAAGGGTCCGTCTACCAAGTCAGTCAGCTACTTTTCATTGCATGCACAAAGGAGTTTACCTTTTGTAGTCAACAATGATGTTTTTGCACTTGCCTTGGATAATTCTTCATAGTGATAAGTTCCTGAATCCCATCAGTTTGCTTTCCCCTGCCCATGCTAACACTAAGTGACTGATCATTAATCTTGGAAGCTAAATTCCACATTCGAAGGCTGTTCTCTCCCTCACAGAATCCTAAGCAGTAACGAAGGTCAAAGCAAACACCTACAAATCAAAGAGAAAATGTACATTTTGTAATCAATACATGCATGGTGTGAGTTTAGCTTAGATGTAAGATAAATTCTTGACTTTCAGCAGAACTGAAACAAAGAAAAGACAGCCATACCTGCAGTCATTAATACATGTACCTGTTACCAGTATTTTGATTTAAAAATCTTGCATTTTTGATGTGGGTTTCCTATTTTGGCAGGAAACTAACAAGAAGGAAAAGGAGGGGCCACTGTGGGGACTGTGAGTACCATATATGCTGGGTGGGTTCACATGTAGAGACACCCTAAGGTTTAGCTCTTAGAAATCACACAGCAAACTCTAGTGGCTCTTTGATTTTACTATTACATCACTGGTTGTTAGGAAAAAGGTTTCCCCTTGACCAGTGTTACAATGAGGGGAGGAGATTTGTTTTGGGGAGAACTTGTCAGGAATATAAAACCCTGTGCATAGTTCAGATCTTTGTTTTTGGCTCCTGCCTCCCCAGTCACTGACCTGCAGTCAGGGGAGATCTCATCCAGCCCTAAGTCCACAGCCTATAGCAAAAGTACTTAAGAGAGTTCTGGTGCTATTCCAGAAAGGATGGGTAAACGGACAGAAGGAACTCTAAATATGTATATACTATAGAATTATACAAGATTGGACCAGAGGATTTACACCATATCCCCCGATTTTGGCTCTGACTTATTTGTACTGAGTGGGAAATTGAATTACAGATTAGTTTGTTTGTTCACAATCAATTTGAACTGCCGTTTGCAGAAATTCAGTAAAGATCATTTTGTTTTATATATAACTTGGACTGGACCCTTTTGTTTTCATGAGAGTGAAGTTTCTTTACTCTTGGACCAACAAAGAGAAAGTAACGAGTAAAATCCCTGGCTTAACACCCAACGGCATACTGGAGTAAGTCTGACCCTGGCCTACGCCCAAGCTCAAGTGAGAAAGACAGCATTGTGTGTGATTTTGTTTTGTTGCCTGGGTCAGGGGTGCCCGGCCCTGAGAGCTAGTTGGTGCCCCAGGATGCTGTGCTGGTGGTAAGACCCGGGTTACATGTATATAGTATTCTGGGTAATTTTCTAAAGTCATTTTTCGAAGTATGGAATATTCTACCATTACAAATTAGGCCCTTGAGATCTTACAGATTGTTTGAAAAAGCAATAAAACCTTTTTTTATTTCAAAAATTCTTGGATCCATAATGTGACATCAAGATTTTATTGATTTTGTTGTTGTTGCTTTTTTATTTTCTATGTTTTGTTTAGTTCCTGTTTATAAGTTGTAAGCCACATTGAACTTTCATGGCTAATATGGGATACAAGTGGCAGGTAATGTAATGTAATGTGGCCTCTTATAAAATTCCAATCAACATAAAAGTATGTTCATTAACATGATGGTGTGTACTGTGCTGATAGATGTGTACAGGGGCAGAGTGCACGGGGAGTCTGCAAGTACACACATAGATTATAAAAGACACTAATTTATGTGCGTACTTATATAATCTAAATACTGACATTTACATTTGCTTTTGAGCAGGTGTAATTGTGTGCACCTCTAATGTTGGTGCGTTTTCTGACACCAACTCTAGTGTTTTATAAAGACACAAGCACCTATATTTCTTTATAAAATGGTGCCTCCTTGCTGTCTTCAACTAAGTGCCCCCTTATAAAATTACCCTTATATAGGTGTCTATCGTGTCTTTATAAAATGCTAGTACAAATCCTGTAGAAATAGCGTGTGCAAACATATGCACATATTTTACCAAATACATATGTAAATCACAACTCCACCCACATTCTGCCCAAACTCCTCCCATGAATATGCCTACTCTACAAGTATGGGTTGGCTTGTACATGAGTACTTTTAGGTGTAAAAATATCTGAGCATAAATGGTACAACTCACCTCCAGAAAGCACCGAAGAAAATTTAGCAATATGCTTGTGGTCTTCAGTTTCCAGATTCCAGACAACTATCTCTGTGGTATTAGTGTTTGGGAGAAGAGAGAATGCCACCAAATGGGATCCTTGATTAGTTACAGAGAAGGTAGAAATGAAGTCATTGCAACAGCCTTTCACAGAGCGGAAATAAGCAAAGGTCTGCACATTGAAGAGCTCTATATGTATCAAGTCATGCAACTTCATGGAAGGGTACCTGTAATAAAAAGGAATAGGTGTGTCCATAAAGACAGCAGTTTTCAAAGCCATGGCCATGGAAGCAAGAGATTTTTACACATGGGATTCAGCTAGTTAAAAATTGGCCATCCTGTATGCAGGTACAAGTACATGTTTCATTCTACAACGCATACGCTTTGACCTGCATTTAGTGGAGGCATTCTGGGGAAGGACTGGGGCAGGGATTGGAACAATGCACGTAGTTCTGTATTTCCTATACATATTGTTCTAGGTGAAAACGTATCTATACCAAAATGAGGTGCAAGCATGTACAGGTTGTCTCTTCTAAGGCATTTTTCAAAGCAAAAGAATATATGTACTTAGTGAAAATTTCACAAGTAAAACTACTTGTGAATGTTGCAACAATGTGGGCAGTGTGAAAAGTATCCCTATAATATGAAGTGTTGGAAAAGAATCGTGAGTGGATCAGTGCAACTGCAAAATAAAAGCCGCTCAATGAAGATGAACAGAAGAGGAACAGAACAGTACAGGTGCCGAACCAGGAGGGATGAGGGTTTTTTTTCTATGCATCACTTACCTGCAGATCACAAGGAAGTATTCTTTAGTGACTGCCACACCTTGCACAGATGCAACAGTATCTTGGGCAGTCAATCTGGCAACGACAACTCCTGTTTTGGCATTAAACACCATGGCTTCCTTCCCACTCCTACCAAATTAATAGAGGAAGATCATTTGGAAGAAAAAAAACACTATCACAATTTCCAGAGCAAGGACAGCTTACACTCACATTGCTTTCAACTCATACCTAATGGAAGTAGAATTAACAAACCAGAAGCTCCTAAAGAGGAGACCTTCTGTTTTTATAAGTCTCCAGAAGGGAATCACCCAATGCTCAGCACTTATATGTCACATTCCTTTGTTAAAATACACAACCACAGCAATAATATATGCTTCTAAATATCAGTGTGTCCAAGTTGTATGGGTTCCCTACTGTAGAGTCAAAAACGGAATCTGTGAATCCTTGGACCACAAATCTGTCTCTCCTTCTGCGTAGGGCTCACAAACAAGAATGGTGTGAGGGGTGGTACCATTGCAATTGCCCTAGGTCCTCATGCTACAGGGGGGCCAATGTTTCAGTTTGAAGGTGGAAAGCCTAAAGGTAGGCTTGGGGTCCCCTCCCCAGTTTTTGCCCTGGTCCCCTGCATGTCTAACAACATCTAATCAAACATTTCACTACTCTGAAAAATATTCAGAGTTGAATAGAGAAAAGAGAATTCAATCATAAGGCAGACAGGCCCTACTAAACAGGAAGTGCATCAGAGGGCCGGATAGACGCGGCAGAGAGGAGCGGAGCTGCCTGTTTGAATAGCAGCGCAGCGCGACGAGCGAAGAAACGAGCGGGGCGAAGCCTGGGGAGAAGAGAAGCACAATTTCAGGGCAGGCACTGACAGGTAACGCTGATCGCTGCCTCCCGGAAGCTGCGGGAGAAAAGGCAGCGACAGCAATGAAGGATTTGGATGGGTGGGCCTGGAGGGAAAGTGGGTGGGCCTGGGCCCGTCCAGGCCCACCCGTGGCTACGCCCCTGGATCACATTATATCAGTTTTGAAGGATTTGCACTGGCTTCCTGTGCTTTGATGAATTAGGTTTAAGACCTTGATTTTTAAGGCCTTGAGCAATGATGTACCCCTGGCATTAGCTTCATCTTTAAGATTGTATCAGCTGTCTCGTAGTTTACGTTCTGTGGATAAACTTTTATTGGATATTCCTTCCATTAAGGGCTAGATTCTATGTATGGGGCCTGAAAAATCCATGCAATAAAAAAACATGCTTAGGCATATTCTCTAAAGTACACCTAAATTGTATAGAATCGGCTTAAATTTCCACACATGGACGTAGCCAGACAGCCAAATTTGGGTGGGCCTGAGCCCAAAATGGATGGGCACAGAATTCAGTCCCTCCTGGCCCCCCTCCACTCTGCTCTCTGCATTCTGCCTCTCCCCCTACCCTCAAACACAAAATGTTAAATACCTGAGCTGATGGGGATCCCCAAACTGCACTAGCTGAAGATTTCCTCCTCCTCAGGCAGCCAGTGCTCTTCCAAAAGCAGCTGGCAGCACTTGACTTGAGCTGACACTGCTGTCAGTAGTCCGTACATGTCAGTGCTTCTGCATGGGTGAAAACTGAGCATGTGCAGAGGGGCCGATATGTGGTACCAGCTGCTGTTTGGAAGAGCATTGGCTGCTTGAGGAAGAGGAAATCTTTAGGCTTTGAGGATTCCCACCAGCCACAGCAAGAGTGCCACAATTTTGGGTGGGCCTGAGTCCAAATTGGGTGGGCTATGGCCCACCTGTAGCTACACCACTGTTTCCACGTGGTATATATAATATGTGGAGCACCTCTCCACATGACCAAATTTGGTTATGTCCATTTAGGCCATTTTTTACTTCGTGTACATCCCAATGCCTAAATTAGGCATAGAGTGTGTATATTCTATAATAATGCACATAGATTTTCGAAACACCCATGATCCACCCATTCCACATGTATATCCATGCCCCCTTTTCAACTATGCAACTTGGAATTTACGCATATCAAGTTACAGAATATACTTAGCAAGTTGTGCATGTAAATCTTAATGCCAATTAGTGCTGATAATTGTTTAACATCCAATTAACAGCACTGATTAACTAGTTAACCAGTCAAGCTCCGCACATTATTTTAGAATACATTTTGATTTCCGTGCTGAAATTAAGGTGCCATATATAAAATCCTGGGGTAAGTGTTTTAAACTTGAAGCTAACCGTTCAGCAATGCTTCAGATTGTGGGCGTGTCTCTTTGGAATTCTTTGCCTGTGAACATATGTATTATAACTTTGATCCTTCAGTTTAGGAAACGGGACTATGAGGCTTATTTTCAAAGCACTTAGCCTCCCAAAGTTCCATAGAAACCTATGGAATTTAGCCTCCCAAAGTGCTTTGAAAATATGCCTCTATGTTTACTAAGCGGCGCTATGGGCACGTTAGCGTTTTTAACACATGTAAATAGTGTAGGCACAAACGCTAATGTGCCCATAGAAATGTGTAGGCACGTTAGTGTTTAATGCGCCTTAAGTTTACAGTCACGTTAAAAATGCTAATGCACCTTAGTCAATTTTTTTGCTCAGGCCTTTTCAGTTTAACTTGAGTATTAGGCTTTTAGCCACAAGTTTCTAATCATGGTAAGGGGAGTTCATTTGGTGATTCTTTGCTGTAGTTTTTGTGTATTCTGTTATGATTTTTGTATCTTTCATTGTGTATGTTCCTGATATACACCGCCTAGGACTAATGGATAGTGCGGTTTAGAAATGTTTAAAATAAATAAATAAATAAATAAATAAATAAATAAATAAATAAGTTAACCAACCACACTGTAAAATTAAATTCACTTAGGGGCCCCTTTACTAAGCAGCACTAAACAGTGGCCTGCACTAAGCTAAGGCCATTTTTAGTGCTGCCGGGAAATGGCCGATTTTCTTATGTATGCAATAATAGCCACAAGCTCATTTTCCCATTAGCATGTGTCAGAGCTTACTGCAGCTTAGTAAAAGGGCCCCTAAATACTCTAACCAATTAATTATATGTTTAGGAGGATCAGAATAAAAGTATGCAGGATACTTATCCAAAGGTCCACGTGTTTTGGAAAGTATATTTTACAAGTACATTTGAGATATATTCATACAATTTCAGGAAGATCCTACCCCAAGAGCCTGGCAGTTTATAAATTAGTAGGAGACCTAGCAGTTGAACTAAAGAGATTCCATTAAGTTGACAAAATAAGATCTTTAAACCAGGTTCAGAGTAGGAATGTACTTTATTAAGGACCAAAACTTTTTGTATACCACTGCTGACCTCCCCCCACCCCCATTATTCTTTGGTCTGGGAACATGTAACACCATATACCCAGGAGGACATATGTCCAGCAATGCTGAATCAGAATATTCTTGGAACCATCTTTCAACTATAAACACAATCCCAAATACAGATCCACCAATCATATCATGCAATATAAGTGCCTTATTACAAACTGATTGTACATTCATATAACAACGAAATATACGTGTTGTAGAAGTACCTAAATTAAATGGTTTTGACTTAACAATTTTTACATTTAATTGGTTAGGTCTAGATGGAACCTTAGGATTAAATGAACGACTGTAACCAATAATTACTTCAATACTTTGTAGCATTTCCTCTATGTCCTAACTTGCCAGGATAGTTATCTGGGTATGAGCACTGAATATTGGCTGTATCTTGTCTTCGAAAAATATAAACCGGATGGAGTCAGTCCAGAAGGCGGCTACTAAAATGGTCAGTGGTCTTCATCATAAAGCATATGAGGACAGATATAAAGATCGCAATATGTATTCTTTGGAAGAAAGGCGAGAGCGGGGAGATATGATAGAAATGTTTAAATACCTCTGTGGCATAAATGCAGAGAAGGCAAGTCTCTGTCTATTGAAAGTAAGCTCGGGAATGATGGGACATAGGATGATAATGAAAGGAGACAGACTCAGAAATAACCTGAGGAAATACTTCTTCCCAGAAAGCATGGTGAATAGTGGAGGTGGTGGAGACAAAGACTGTATCTGAATTTAAGGAAACTTGGGACAAGTACGTAGAATCTTTAAGAGGGTGATAGGGAGAGTAGATGGCATGGATCGGCAGACTGGATTGGCCATATGGTCTTTATCTGCCATCATTTTCCTCTGTTTCCATGTTTCTATCTGAATAGCTTCTGGCAGCCTCAAAAGACCTAGATATCCTAGATATTCAGTGCTGGTACCTGGATACGGACTGGCGCTGAGTATCCGGGTCTAATGCAGCCAGTACAGCATCACAGTGGTTTGAGGAAGATTGATAAACTATAAAACTCTTGTATTCAGTAAATAATGGAAACCATACCAAAGTTCCACCACAACAAAGAAAAGTGCAAGATGCAAACCGAATTTTCAACGATGAATGGGAACAAAAGTACTTTTTCGTTCCTAGCCACACCAAAGCGGTATGCCTACTTTGCTGCCAAATCATCTTGGTTTTCAAATCATTCAGTTTGAACCGGCATTATACCGCAAAACATCCAAATCATGCTGTTAGGCATTTTTCTGTCATGCTAGGAAAACTACAGCAGGAATTTAAAAACAGGTTTATGGATTTTTCACAATCTGAACCAGTGTTGGACTTTGTTCTGAATCCATTTTTGGCAGATCCAGAGTTAATTTCTAAAGTGGCAGTTGATTATAGGCTGGCAGACAGTCATTTTGAACTGGAGATCATTGAACTACAAGAAAACGTTGAACTCAAACAGCACCATAGAATTTGTGAAAGCTTCTGTGATTTTTGGAAAACTGTTCCTAATTATCGTGTGTGTGTGTGTTGATTGCAGGGAAAATTTCTTCATTTTTTGGCTCCACTTATGGGTTTGGCAACTTTTAATAAGCCAAAATAAAGAGAGTTTTTTAAAAAATATATCCTTGTAAACTCAAAATTAGTATTTACATGTATGAGCCTAAAATCTTTTGGTGGCCCCCCAGAGCTTTCTTGTATCCACTTTGCAGCCCATTTACATGAAAAAGGTATATTCACGTCTTACTGATCATGTTGACACAGTCTCTGCATTACACCCAAATCAGACAGTACAGAACTTGCTCTTTTTACTTAGTCACTGCTATTCAGACTGCTTTGTACTCTTGCTATCCATTGATCTTACATCAGCATTTGACTTAGTCGACCATACACTACTTTTGAAGAGATTTTGGGAAATTGGAATCACAGGAGCAACTTGGCATTGGTTTCAATCACATTTGTCTAATCATTCTTTTCAGGTTCTGTAGTTTGATGTCCTTTCAGACTCTATTGTGCCTCAAGGATCTTTATTAGTTCCACTCCTATTCAATATTTTCATGGCCCCTTTGGAGGCCCTTATTACTGATGCTGGTTTTACACCAGTGGCGTAGCTACTTGGGGCCTGAGGGGGCCTGGGCCCCTGTAGATTTCCTCCTGGACCCCCCCTCCCGACCCCCCACGAACCCTCCCCCGCCATCGCCTACCTTCGGTTTTGCTGGCAGGGGACCCCAATCCCCGCCAGCCGACTTCCTCTTCGTCCTGCAGTCAAAAAAGTCTTCGTTCTGTTGCATGCTGACGTCCTGCACATTGTACATGCAGGACGTCAGACTCAGAGAACAGAATGAAGCTCGTTCTGTTTTCTGAGTCTGACGTCCTGCACGTACAACGTGCAGGACATCAGCATGCAACTGAACGAAGACTTTGACTGCAGGACGAAGAGGATGTCGGCTGGTGGGGATTGGGGTCCCCCGCCAGCAAAACTGAAGGTAGGCGATGGCGGGGGAGGGTTCACGGGGGGGGTTGAGAGGGCGAGAGGTTGTGAAAAGTGGCGGTGGGTTGGCAATGGGGGGGGGGGGGTCGGCAATGGCGGGGGGAGTCGGTGGCACCGGGGGGGGGGCTAAAATGTGCCCCCTCACCTCGGGCTCTGGACTGCCCTCCCACCAAAGTCTGGCTACGCCCCTGTTTTACACACCTTTTATATATGCTGATGATATACAAATTTTGGTAACCTTTGACCCCTGTGATCCATCAACATTCTCTACCTTAGTCCCTAAATTAGAATCCCTCTTGCAATGGATATTATGTCATTGCTTGAAATTAAATCTTATTACAACAAAAGCTATGCTGTACTTGAGGTTCTGCTCCTACCATTCCAGATCAGATATGTCTTTAGATTGCCCTGTTCCTTTCCAGGACAGAAGATCTTGGGAGCTACAATTGATTCCAATCTCTCATTCTCTGTTCACATTTTGTCCATTATCTCTAAGTGTTTTTTCCGTCTTAAATTAGGCTTAAATTACTGCACAGTATATAGAATATGCCGAGCGCCTCTCCACATGACCAAATTTGGCCACGTCCATTCAGGGCATGCTTTACTTGACATAAATCCCAACACCTAAATTAGGCACAGAGCAGGTGTATTCTATAATAATGCACAAAGAGTTTAGAAAAACCCATGACTCGCCTATTCCACACTCATGACTATGCCCCCTTTTCAACTACGAGACTTGGATTTTATGCACACCATGTTACAGAATATGCTTAGTGAGTTGTGCGCGTAAATCTTAATGACAATTAGTGGTGATAATTGATTGCTAACATCCAATTGACAGTGCTGGTTAGCTAGTTAACCAATTAAGTTGCGCGCATTGTTATAGAATAGGCTTCGATTTCTGCACGGAAATTAAGGTGTGATATATAGAATTTTGGGGCTAGTGCACATTTGGTTTAAAGAACTGCTTGCTTTTTTTTTTGCCTTGTGTTCAATCCTCTTGGCCAAACATGTATAAGGTAATACACTCTTACACATGTAGTTGCAATTCTATACTACATATTAAAGTAGAGCACTTTATTGCTCCTAACCAAACACAATTCTGTTGTATTTTTCCCCCTTATTTATATTTTCAAAATACAACCAAGATAACTCTTGAAATACAGAAAATCAGACCTTATTTGAAATAAAATAGAAAATGGCAAAACTTCTCCATTATCTAAACATACAAATTAAGGAATAATATACATCAATATACTTAGGAAATAAGGAGAGAAAAAACACAAGGGGGGAGGAGAAAACAGGAAATATTCCAGTTAGCAGGATTAAAAAAAACTGGTTTTTAACAGGAAAACTCAGGAAACTTTTTAAGATCATATAGTGCTATTACTTTATATCCAATTCAAACTGGATTAGGAGTGGAAACCAAAATGGGTTGAGAAGGTTTCCTTGCAACCAGGAAATTCTTGAAGTGATCTGGGTCATTCTACTACTACTACTACTTATCACTTCTATAGCACTACAAGGCATACGCAGCGCTGTACACCATACACGAAGACTTAAAGTGGTTTACGTGATATAAGATAAAAATATCAATACATCATATTATAAAACATCCAAAATAAACAGTCTCTAATTCAGACCTACCTATTCCCTGCTCTCACTACGGATACACTACAAATACTAACCTGTATGCAAAGAGAACATACTCTTTCACTGAATTCTTTGACACCAATATGGAGTTGTCTTTGTGGACAGGAGTATAGTCTGCAAGAAGAGTCACCTCATGGATCAGTTTGCAAGAGCTGGCCAAGTCAAAAACCTAGAACAAAGCAATGCATGAAATAGTTTACAACTTTACAAACACGATCACATTACTAATTCCCTTACAAACAGAGTGCAGATTATTTTAAAAAAATAAAAATGGTACTATTCTTTTCCATCTTATGTAGCAGTCTCCTGACTATTCTTCTCTTCTCATCACAACTACCAATGGCACTCAACGTTTTGCTGACCGCTGCTGGCATTTTGCCTGGAAATTCAGTGTCGGGCCATGTCTGGGCTTTGGCATTGAATTTCCAGATTTGTGGCTAGCGTACCTGGGTTTAAAAAAAGGTTTGACCACGTTCCTGGAGGAAAAGTCCATAGTCTGTTATTGAGATGGACATGGGGGAAGCTACTGCTTGTCCCGGGATTGGTAGCATGGAATCTTGCTACTAATTGGGTTTCTGCCAGGTACTTGTGACCTGGATTGGCCACTACTGGAAGCAGGATGCTGGGCTAGGTGGACCATTGCCCTGACCCAGTATGTCTATTATGTTAAGTGCTGAAGGATCTCTAAGGGAGTGATAGGGAGAGTAGATGGCATGGATGGGCAAACTGGATAGGCCATTTGGTCTTTATCTGCTTAAATTTCTATGTTTCTATGACTATCAGCACTTAACCAGCCAAGTGCTGACTCTGCTCCTGGAATGCCCCCAAATTAGCCAGTTTTGAAATAGGTGCTAAGCAGATATTTTCAATGGCACTAACCAGTTAAATGCTGCTGAAAATAATCGGTTAGCCCCACATAAGCAATTTAATTTGCCAGGAGTCATTGCTGGCCAGGTAAATCACTTTAAATATCAACCTGTTGCTTTCTTGGAGTATACTTGTTCTGCCATCAAGGGTTCACCTCTCCAACAACTTGACCTCCTAAATAGACATATCTAGGGCAGAGCAAGTTATGTATGTTATTAAAAAAAAAAAAAAAAAAGATGTGTTAAAGGGAACTTGAGAATCTCACTTTGACCAAATGGCTACCATCAAAGAAGGCCAAAAGAAGTTTTCCATCCATGGCAGAAGTCAAGATTGGAACATCTGGAAAACCGTTGGCTGTGTAGATCATTTTCCCCAAGGACAGATCCCAGATTTGAAGAGAATTTCCTTCTGTAACTGCAGCTAACTTGTTCTCCAGACACATAGTGATGGAGTCAATGTTCTTCCCAATGCCATGAAGAGTGAAGGTTGCCCTGCCAATGCCCAGGTCCCAAAGTTTCAAGGTACCATCCTTTGAGGTTGTCACTGTCATGAGATCTCCTTCTGCTTCTGCAACTGCTGTTATTTGGTCCATGTGACCTAAAGGTTAAAAACAGTCAATTAGGTTCAAGGAGTGTGAATCCTTTATTTGTTCAATATCCCTCTTAACCAGGCCTTGACACATTTTCTTTGAACTTACGAAGTCAGTCAAAATGCTTAACAGCCATTGGCTAAAACCTTTTACCCTCAACTCCCTGTTGTCTCCACCAAAGCTGAAGCGTGGTAGGTGGGCAGAAGGATCCCCTCCAAGGTCTACCACAGCTTATTTGGGACCTACTTTGTTAAGGTTCTTTTCACATTGTATTTCTAAGGGAAAAGAAAGTTCAGTGATTCAGCTGGGACATTAATGCATGACATCAGGGCTGCTGGCAAAGTAGTTGCACTTAATGCTACCTTGGGAGGTAGAATCAAATGCCACCACAGTACCAACATCAGCTACTGTGACCCCACAGGTAATATATTAATTCCCCCTGATCCCCTAGTACTATGCTGTCCTCTTCCCCATCCCCAGAAACACATTGAGCAGCCCTGGGCATTTTGCCGGCCTCACTCAATGGTAGCTACATCCCTACTGTTTTCTCTGTTGGTTTATTACAGAGCAATTTTAGTACATGTTTATTTTAAAAAGGCAATTAACATTAGGACAAATCCATTCTTTCCCTTCTATAATGGAGCACCATTGACATGTGCCACATGCTATCCCCCTAATTCTATATATGGTACTCAAAACTGCACACACAATTTAATTGCTTAATGAGCTAATTAGCACCAATAATTGGGCGCTAACAATCAAATATTGGCACTAATTTACAATAACTGGAATTTACGCGTGCACCTTTATAGTCATTATTCTATGAACATATGTGTGTACATTTTTGTGCACTGATCCAAAAAGGGGGTGTGGCCATGGGAAGGGCATGGGCAGGTCAGGGGTGTTTCTAAGATTTGTACGCAGTGTTATAGAATTCAGGGGATTTGCACCTAATTTAGATGTGGGGATTTACACCAGGATTTAGTTGGTGTAAACCATAGTGCCCAAAATTGGACACAGATCCCAGCGCTAAGCCCTGTTCTATAAATGGCACCCAACTTTGAGTGTCATTTATAAAATAGCGCTTAGCGTACATGTTTTGAGTCCTATATGTGTGGACTCTGATCCAATGAGATACTAGAGGAGCTGTTGTAGTTTCAGTCTTAATTCTTGATTTATGTTCATTAAGCCCAAGCTTAATAGCTCTAGTTGCTCTTTTATGATATATATCAATCAATAGAAACTATTATTGCTTCCCTTTTGAATGACTGTTACTCCTTCCTGGACCATAGCAATGCAGTTTTATTGCTATCCTTAGTCACTCTCTCTTTATCTCTCAGCTGGCTTTTTTTGGGTATCTATAGGACTACATTCTCATGGTTTCGCTTTCCTTATAGGTAAGCCTTTTTGTGTGTCTCTTCCTTCTTCCTCATCCACTGAATTTCCTCTGTGATGTTCCTTGGGGTTCTGTTCTAACCCCACTACTCTTTAACATCTTTCTCAGTCCACTTGCCATGCTGATCCAAGAATCCCAGAACCACTGCCCAGACCTGCTGTTATATCTATGCTGTTATATCTATATCTATGATATCTTGTTGGTTTTGCCCCAAATCCTGTCAGCCCTGACTTGACCACTTCAATTATACCCAGTGCATTTCTAGCAAAAAAGGTGTTGATATTCAAATGCTAGGCCACCCTTTAGTGGTGGGGTGATCACTGAGGGACCCACCCCACAATAGCCAGGCCCCCTGCAACCAGTCACAGAATCTATGACAAGGCAGAATTGGTGTGTAGAGCCTGAGCTCTTTTATTAAAACTTGGGGTCCAGGGGTCAATTTTAGCAGACAATGGAAAAGATGCCGGTACTTAGTACCCCCAAGTACCCCCTCAAAAAAAGCCCTGATTATACCTAAACAAGGTTGATGACTGGATTTTCATTCATTGTCTAGTTTTAAACCCTCAGAAAATGGTGGCCCTCTGGGTTACAGGTCATCCAACCTTTCCAGTTGTTGCACCCTCCCTACATGGGGCCCCCATCCAATTGGTTGACACCATTAAATATTTAGGGTTCACATTGATATTGCCCTCATCCTTCGCTCACAAATTTCAGCAGTTACTAAATCTTGCTTTTACTCCCTCCACCCAATTCAGTCTATTTAGACAGATCTTAATAACAACAGTGATGTGACTCTTCTTTATGGACTAGTTATTTCCAAATTAGACTATTCCAAACTATTATGGCATTATTCTTGTCACTTGATTATATCCAAATGTCTCAGCAACCACAAGAATCTAATTACAATGCTGTCATAATGCTTTACAGAAAAAAGCCAAAAGGTATGGCAAAAGGCAACAAGCTGAGGTACGTTATGGTACTGGGGCCGCTTGATAACAGTGATCATAATATGATCCGTTTTGATATCAACCTTGAAGAAACTATACACAGGAAGTCAAATAAGTTAGCGTTTAACTTTAAAAAAGGAGACTATGATAACATGGGAAGAACGGTTAAAAAAAACTTAGGGGGGCAACTGAGGGTAAAAACTGTACAACAGGCATGGACACTGTTCAAAAATACCATCCTGGAGGCCCAGGCCAAACATATTCCGCGAATTAGAAAAGAAAGACGGAAGTCCAAAAGACAGCCGGCCTGGTTGAAAAGTGAGGTGAAGGAAGCTATTAGGGCCAAAAGAAACGCCTTCAGAAAATGGAAGAAGGAACCATCTGAAAATAACAAGAAGCAGCATAAGGAGTGTCAAAGCAAATGCAAGGCGCAGATAAAGAAGGCCAAGAGGGATTACGAAAAAAAGATAGCATTAGAGGCAAAAAAACATAGCAAAAATGTTTTTCGGTATATTAAAAGCAAGAAGCCGGCAAAAGAATCGGTTGGGCCGCTGGATGACTGAGGGGTAAAAGGGGCGATCAAGGAAGATAAAGACGTAGCGGAGAGATTGAATGAATTCTTTGCATCGGTCTTCACCAAGGAAGATTTGGGTGGGATACCGGTGTTGGAAATGGTATTTCAAGCGGACGAGTCGGAGAAACTTACTGACTTCACGGTAAACCTGGAGGACGTAATGGGGCAGTTCAGCAAACTGAAGAGTAGCAAATCTCTTGGACCGGATGGTATTCATCCCAGAGTACTGATAGAACTGAAAAATGAGCTTGTGGAGCTACTGTTAGTGATATGCAATTTATCCTTAAAATCGAACGTGGTACCGGAAGATTGGAGGGTGGCCAATGTAACACCGATTTTTGAAAAACGTTCCAGGGGAGATCTGGGAAATTATAGACCGGTGAGTCTGACGTCGGTGCCGGGGAAAATGGTAGAGGCTATTATCAAAAACAAAATTACAGAGCACATCCGAGGACATAGATTACTGAGACCAAGTCAGCACGGCTTTTGTGTGGGGAAATCTTGCCTGACCAATTTACTTCAATTCTTTGAAGGAGTAAACAAACATGTGGACAAAGGGGAGCCGGTTGAAATTGTGTATCTGGATTTTCAAAAGGCATTTGACAAGGTACCTCATGAAAGGCTACAGAGGAAATTGGAGGGTCATGGGATAGGAGGAAATGTCCTATTGTGGATTAAAAACTGGTTGAAGGATAGGAAACAGAGAATGGGGTTAAATGGGCAGTATTCACAATGGAGAAGGGTAGTTAGTGGGGTTCCTCAGGGGTCTGTGCTAGGACCGCTGCTTTTTAATATATTTATAAATGATTTAGAGATGGGAGTAACTAGCGAGGTAATTAAATTTGCTGATGACACAAAGTTATTCAAAGTCGTTAACTCGTGACAGGATTGTGAAAAATTACAAGAGGACCTTACGAGACTGGGAGACTGGGCGGCTAAATGGCAGGTGACGTTTAATGTGAGCAAGTGCAAGGTGATGCATGTGGGAAAAAAGAACCCAAATTATAGCTACGTCAGGCAAGGTTCCATGTTAGGAGTTACGGACCAAGTTAGGGATCTGGATGTCGTCATCGATAATACACTGAAACCTTCTGCTTGGTGTGCTGCTGCGGCTAGGAAAACGAATAGAATGTTGGGTATTATTAGGAAAGGTATGGAAAACAGGTGTGAGCATGTTATAATGCCGTTGTATCGTGCCATGGTACGTTCAAATTGTGTTCAATTTTGGTCGCCGCATCTCAAGAAAGATATAGTAGAATTGGAAAAGGTGCAGCGAAGGGCGACTAAAATGATAGCGGGGATGGGACAACTTCCCTATGAAAAAAGACTAAGAAGGCTAGGGTTTTTCAGCTTGGAGAAGAGATGGCTCAGGGGAGACATGATAGAGGTATATAAAATAATGAGTGGAGTGGAACAGGTGGATGTGAAGCGTCTGTTCACGCTTTCCAAAAATACTAGGACTAGGGGGCATGCGATGAAACTACAGTGTAGTAAATTTAAAACAAATCGGAGAAAATGTTTCTTCACCCAACGTATAATTAAACTCTGGAATTCGTTGCCGGAGAACGTGGTGAAGGCGGTCAGCTTAACAGAGTTTAAAAAGGGGTTAGACGGTTTCCTAAGGGACAAGTCCATAAACCACTACTAAATGGACTTGGGAAAAATTCACAATTCCAGGAATAACATGTATAGAATGTTTGTATGATTTTGAAGCTCGCCAGGTGCCCTTGGCCTGGATTGGCCGCTGTCGTGGACAGGATGCTGGGCTCGATGGACCCTTGGTCTTTTCCCTGTGTGGCATTACTTATGTACTTATGAACTTCTGATGAAGCAGGTCATGAGACTGAAGCACTCTGTTGAGTGGACAGAATGAGAAAGCTAAGTTGCCATTTCAATATTTATGATTAAAGGAGAGAACATAAAGATGTTGCCATGAGGTGGATGGATGGGCAAGTACAAGCATGAGAGAGCAGTTGATTGTAGCTGAAAGGAGAGCCAATCGACACTAAACGACAGAATATGATAAGTGCCTTTTTTTTATGCTTAGACCCTCATTGAGTCATTTTTTGATATTAAAGTGATAGAGGATAAGTGGAACAAGAGGTAGAAGTGAGTGTTTTTCACATTTAAAGTTATTTTTGAATTTTTGAATAGTTATTAGAGCACTATAATGTGGTTTATAAAATAAAAATACCACAGAGAGGTTCTATGATTGAGATGCTCAACCACCCCTAGAGACTAATAATACAAGGAGTTTAAAGTCTCGTTTGGGTGAGTTAATACTCTGAGAACTCTCCATAAACAAAAATAAAAGCAAACGTCTTAGCTTTTTTGTATGTGTAATCACCTTTCTACCTTGTGTGTGTATCCATTTTGGGAACCTCTGGTTTATATTTTGTTAATAGTAACGTTTTACCAGGGAGTTATTTTGGGATCTATTTTTTTTTGAGCATTTCAATATTTCCAGCATTTATAATAATAGAATGAAAAAAAGAAAAAAGACTGTTTAAACGAGGAGGTTTTTCTGACTAATGGCAAGAAAGCTCAGCATTGAAATGTCGATCCATGCTTAAAAAGCTAAGTAATGTGAGCTTCTGAAGTCTTTTCCTCCTACATTTTTCTGTAACGTATTATGACAGCAGTATAATTAGATTCTTGTGGTTGCTGAGACATTTGGATATAATCAAATTAGACTATTGCAATATTGTGTAGCTGGCCTTCCATCTACTGCTCTTAGGAAACTGCAAAAACAGTTCAGAATACTGCGATTCATAAGCTTACTCATGCTCATTGTTATGATCATGTAACACTCCCCGCCCCCCCCCCCCCCCCCCATCATTGGCTTCCTGTCAAATTCTGTATAGATCATAAGATTCTCTTGTTGGCTCTCAAAACTCTTCACCGTGGTACTCCCTCTTACCTTGCCTGTTTCATTATTCCCTACAGGCCTTCCTGTACCCTCATATCCTCTTCTGGTTACCATCTTGTACATAACTAGACTTGAATCCACCAGCCACTCGGCTTTTTTGTCTATTACACCTTCTTCCTGGAATTCCCTTCCCACTAATATCTGTGAAGAATTATCCTATCTTTGGTTCCAAAGTTTTCTGAAGTCCCACTTATTTTCTCAAGCATTCACTGTGGACACTTGAGTTCCAAGTCATTTTCTGGCAGCTGCAACCATGCTTTTTCTTTTGTATTGTTTTATTTCTAGTTTAACGTCTCTCCACTGCACTGTCTGTTTTGTAGCTCTTTTCTATTGCAGTTTTATCATAAACCGCCTTGATTGTGCCCTAAAATATAAACATAAATATATTATAGGAAAGGGATGTTTCCAGTGGTGTGCTGCAAGATGCTGTTCTTGGTCCAGTTCTTTTTAACATTTTTGTGAGCGATTTTGTGGAAGGTCAGTCTGGTAAGGTTTGCCTTGTGGTAAATGATATCAAAATCTGCAACAGGGTAGACACCCTGGATGGTATGAATAACATGAGGAGGGATCTAGTGAAGCATGAAGGAATGGTCTAGAATTTGGCAGCTAAGATTTAATGTTAAAAAAAGCAGGGTCATGCATTTCAGCTGCAAAAACCCAAAAGAGTGGTACAGTATAGGAGGTGAAGTACTTCTGTGCATGAAAGAAGATCAGGATGATCTTAAGGTGGCCAAACAGGGAGAACAGGCAACGCCAAAACCCAGGATGCTTGTGTGCATATGGAAAGGAATGGCCAGCAGTCAAAAATATGTCCCTGGTGAGACCTCATTTAGAGTACTGTGTACAATTCTGGAGACCAAACGTTCAAAAAGATATAAACAATGGACTCAATCAAGAGGGCATCTACTAAAATGGTCAGTGGTCTCCATCATAAATTGTATAAGGACAGACTTAAAGATCTCAGTATGTGTACTTTGGAAGAAAGGTGAGAGAAGGGAGATATGACAGACGTTTAAATACTTCCATTGGCATAAATTCATTGAAATCATGCCTCTTTCAATTAAAGGGAAGCTCTAGATTGAGAGGCATAGGATAAAGATTAAAGGAGATAGACTCAGGAGTAATCTCATAGGCAGTGAAATGGTGTGGGTCACAAGGTCCATGGTCCCATCACTATTTTGCCCAGAGCAGCATTGGCAACAAGTGAGCTTCGGGGCAGGGCTGGAGATTGGCACCTCCAACCAGAAAGCGGGTCCACTGCTCCTGCTTCTTTATGGAAAGGGTGGTGGATGTGTGGAATATTTTCCCAACAGAGATGGGAGACGATGACTGTATCTGAATTCAAGAAAGCATGGGACAGGCGTGGAAAGGAAAGGAAAATTGAGATTAGTAGCTGGTATGGATGGGCCATATGATCTTTATCTGTCTTTATTTTCTTTGTTTCTATTTCTCTGTGACCTCATAAAATAGCCTACCCTAAAGCTCCTTCACAAAGTTACAGCTATTCTGAGGCACAAATTAACTTTGTGCATGCATATGCCGGTAGAAAGAGCACATATACATGTATCTTATAAATACACACATGCTAATCTACCCTTGCTCTGTCCATTTTCCACCCCAGGAATATCTACACTTATGAGGATAAACTTATAAAGCAATTTCCCTATGGAAAAGGGCTGTTATAAAACTGTGCACTGGTATCCATGCATAAAAAGTAAGAACATGGAAAGAGTGCATCTATTACACGATCTGCACTTAGGAAAGAGGAGGGAGGGATCTGAATTTAGCTCATGCCTTTTATTAATAGCAGCACAAGGTGGATTACATCCAGATACAGTAGATATTATCCCTATCCCAAGAGAGCTTACAATCTAAGGAGCCAATCAGTCTTCAGAGGTCAGTGGTTTTTAGGCCGCTGAAGGCCACAGGTACAGTTAAGCTTAGATATTCAATGCAGGGCCATGTCCAGGCACCAGCACTGAATATTCCAGTCAGCCACAGACCCAGAGGTTATGCGGGTGACAGCTGATATTCAGTGTCAGCACCCGAATAGCTAGGCATGTAAAATTAGGATTGCCTTATGTGTGGTCCTATCTGCCCACTTAGATATATGGGCACTAGCACCAACACTGATGCCTCTGTGATCAGAAGCCCCACGCTGTTCCAAACAGCACTCTAAAATTAGCAACAGAACAGCACAGGGCAATAACACCCCTATGACCAGATTTAATAGCATGCAAATGTAGACATGCTATTCGGTCTGATCATAGGGGTAAAGTGCTGTCAAAAGCCCGGACCTGTCAAACGCAGGGGATGGAGGTCCATGAGACCCCCGCCATCAATTCGGCCCTGGTAGCCTAGTGCCCCCCCTGCCTCCCCCTCGACACAAAGGCACAGGAGGCTGAAGATCTGGTATATCTCCAGCTCCCCTAACCCCCCTCACATCCCAAAAAAATCCCTGGTGGCCCAGTGGGCCACAAACCCACCCCCTCTGCCCTGTTCTGATGGGGCTGAGCATGGAAATAGTGCCTAATTTCTTGGAACACCCCTGACCCACCTCCCATGTCCATGCCCCCTTTTCATTTACATCCTATGACATTTAGGAGCCCATGTTGTAGAACAGGGCATAGGACAGATGCATATGCAACTCATAATTAGTGCCAATTAACTCCTATAATTGATTGTTGGCACCTAATTGACTAATTACTTTCCGTGCACATCTGGGATCCGTGCCCAAATGGGTGACTTTTATAAAATCCAGGGAACTGTGCTTAAGGAACAGTAACTGGATATTAGTAAGCTCTCAATGGTGTTTGTTTGTTTTTTAAAATTTTCCAGTGTTCTTCAACAAACTTTTCTATTGACTATAATTAGCAGCAACTAGTAATTCTTTCTCTGTCACTTGGAAGAATTGCCACTCTACTCCATGTTTATCTTTACATTCTTAGGAAAGCAGAACATTTTTTCTCTTTTATACCTGCAAGAAGGTCACAAAGAAGTCCACCAGGGGTCAGTAGGCAGGAAGATGAAGGTACCAACACAGGGATTGACGATTCCAAGCACTGAGACAGCAAGGCAGGAAAATGGATATATTTTCGAGGATCGCCTGAGTATCACAAACAAGGCATTTATTAATGAATGGTATATCATGTCAATCAAGCAAACAATGAGACTCCTATCAGAAAAGAGTTCAGATATAAGAATTAGCCATATAACAAACTTACATATCGAAAAAATGATGCAGATGTGCAGAAAGAAAAAAACATTTTTTTTCAGGAAAATTTGGCTTTTCTCTCTGATTTTTATTTGAATTTTTTAGTTTGTTTCATGCATTTGTGTTAATAAAAATTTGCTAACCTGCATTATAATTTTTTAATGTATGGAAATTGTATGCTTTTTAAGGCACTGTAATGAAACATATGAACACTATCAAATGTGTGCCCCAGTAAATTTGTATAATTGTAGACTATAGGTTGTGGTAAATAATATGAGTCAAAGTAATTTTTTCCTTCTTTCTCCTTGTATATAGTAACGTTTGTTGTTATGAATGAAGATTCACAGAAATGAGCAAATGGATTTTTTTTTAACATGGTGGTTTCTTTTTTTAGTACTGTGTTATCCTTATCACATATACCCAGAAGTGAAAAATGCACTAAAATCATACTGGCTACACCTCTTACAGTTCCTTTCACCATGCCTAGCGAAATAAAGTGGGTACTAAGGCACTAGAAGAGAACTGATGTAACCCTACTTCAAATTTTATTTAATTTCAAAATGCATATTCCGCCTTTGTAACACCAGACTAACCATTAACAATACATGCATAGTAAACAATTGACAAAAATCATCAGTCAGTAACATAATCTCATTTACAGTTAAAATCAAAGCCCCAACTTTGATGACCTCACAGTCATACAGAACAGATACTGGAGGTGTACAAGTGGTGTCCTCAGTTCTCCCCGTCAAGAACAAAGGCCAAGGCAGAGAAGTCTGCAGTCTGGAGATGAATGTATAATTGCCTAGATATTGTTGATGAGCAAATTTTGGCTTCCTGGACTATGAGATGATATTCTAAGACCTATTGAGCAGAAATTGAATTGACATGTGAAAAGTGTTGGAATGTAATTGTATTTTACATGCATTGCCTGTCACCTATTATTTCTCTGTGATTACTCTGTGACCTCTGATGTGAATTACTTAGAGAGGTCACACAGCTATGCAACTTCCTGTGGGGGTTAGATGCAGCAGATGCAGCACATGGAGCACATGGAGCTCATGATCTCTCCTAACCTGAGAGGATCTATGGTGGTGTGAGCATCCATTACCATCTAAGCACATGGAAGGAGCTGATAATACAAATGTATAGTAATATGTATATATAAGCCTGTCTGATTATAATCTAACTGCAAACTGTGAGTAAACAGATGTTTTGTTACTTCAACTTTAAAGTGACTCAGCAGTGAATTATTCAGGGGTGAATGAGAGAGAGATGAAGAAAGAAATTAACATTTCTAAAGCTGAAGCTGTGTGTACTAAAATCTGCTAATTATTTACTACAAATAATCCAACAAAAGGGTTATGGGCCCAGGCTCAGGAATTGAAAAAGAAGAGAAATATTACCAGGCAGAAAAAAAGGCCACATTTTTCTCTTAAGTCTTTAAAGGAAAGATTCAGTCTGTCTCTCTCTCCCCCCACACAGCAGACAGAAGGCTAAGAAAATGGCTGAGGGAAGAAATTCACCATTGTTCTATTCTCTCAAGGTGCCTAGATTAACTGAGTTTAATTATCGGCAGTGGGAACTAAGATTCATATGTCTCCTTCGAGCAAAAAGATTAGATATATGCTTAGACCAAGACAGAACAGCTGAAAATATGGCTGAATGGGACAGTGCAAACTATTATGTGAAGTGCATGCTTTTGGAAGCTCTCTCAGAGAAACAAGCCATATTAGTGGAGGGAAAAGATACACCAAAGGACATTTTATATAAACTGAGAACTATGTATGCAACTACATATGCAAAGCAGCAACCAATTTGGTTGGCAGAGTTGAATGAAACCAAATTAAGGGATAAAAGTAAATGTAATGATCACATTATGCATCTTATGTCTTCATTTCAAAAGCTAGAACTTTCAGGAATTCCCATGTGTGATGCATTGAAAAGAGCATTTCTTTTTACCTCACTATCAAAGAAGTTTGATGTTTTTAGGTCTGTAAATGAGGCCATTGAAGGGCAATCTTTTGAACAGGCAACATCAAAACTAAGGCAGGAATGCATAATAAATGATTCTGAGGAGATGTGTTCTCAAAGCAAGTCAGAGAGAAATGAAACAAATTTCTTGGCAAAGAACAGAGGAAGGCGGAACTATGGGAAAACTCCACCCAAGGGCAAGCTGATTTGCTACTTATGTGGAAAGGAGGGACATGTATCTAAATGGTGTAAGGAAACACAAAACACTCCCTCTAGCTCACCTAAGCCAATGGAACTAAAGAATTTTCAAACCAGGAAATGTATGAAGGACAAAGATAAACACAAGGGCTTTCTAATGGCAGAAAAATCTTTGACTATGGTAAATAATAATTCAAATGAAAGTACTTGGATTTTGGATTCAGGGAGCACATGCCATTTAACCAATTGTAAAGATTTCTTTCAGGAAATGTGTCCAGAGGAAGGTATTCTTAAAACTGCAAACGCAGGGACTGCTAAGATCCAAGCAAAAGGTATTGGATTCTTAAAATGCAAAGTATCTAATGAAGTTAAAGAAATTCCTGTAAGTGATGTCTTGTATATTCCCCAAGCAGTTTGTAATATGCTTAGTGTATCTACATTAGATAAGAAGGGATTTGTGATTCATTTTGAAAACAGTAAGTGCACAATCTCTAAAAATGATGAAGTGTATGCTGAAGCTTTTATGCATAATGATGTTTATAAGCTGAACATTTCAGGTGAAGCCTCACATATGGCGCAAGTAAGGAAGAATGATGGTAAATGTAGTCTGGAAATCTGGCACCGCCGCCTGGGACATCGTGATTCTAAGGTGATCCAGGATCTTTACAGTAAGCAACTAGCCACCGGCATTCAGATAAGTGCAGATGCTGGTAAAATGGAGAAATGCATAGACTGTGTTACTCAAAAAGGTGTGAGACCCTCATTTCCTGCATACACAGGAAATAGGAGTAATAAAGTGCTGGACTTAATACACAGTGACTTATGTGGACCGTTTAATATCCCATCATTGGGAAATAACAGATTTGTGCTAATATTCTTGGATGATTTCTCTAGATATTGTGTGGCCTATTTGCTGAAAGAAAAAAGTCAAGTCACAGACATGCTGAAGAAATACGTAGCCATGGTGAGCAATAAATTTGAAAGAAAACCAAAGGTTCTTCAGACCGACAATGGTGGTGAGTTCACTTCACAAAGCATGCGCACATTTCTAGAACAAGAAGGCATTCAGCATATCACAACAGTAGCTTATACACCAGAGCAAAATTCTGTTGCAGAGAGAAAATTTAGGTCACTTGTGGAAATGACCAGATGTATGCTGTCAGATAGCAATCTCCCTAAAAGACTATGGGGGGAAGCCATTCTCACAGCAGTGTACCTACAAAACAGAATGCCAACTAAAGGCGCTGAGCGCACACCACATGAGACATGGCATGGTAGGAAGCCAAACCTGTCACACATAAGAACATTTGGAAGTACAGCATATGCTCATGTACCAAAGCAAAGAAGGCATAAGCTGGATTCCACAACAGAAAGGGGCATTTTAGTTGGCTATGCTCCAGGACACAAAGGATATAGAATTTTGAATCTGAAAACTGGCATTGTTGGCATAAGACATGTTACATATTTTGATGAAAACAAAAGGGTTGATAAAGGCTGGATTATCCCAGATGAGCCTTATCATCCAGAATATGAAACTAGAACCATAATAGACATGCCAGTGTATATAAATGCCATACCAAGGCAGATGTCTGAAAGCAACTCATCTGTATCTAACGAGGAACAGACAGAGGAAGCAGACACAGAAAGGATCATTGAAGAAGACAGTACAGTTGGAGAAGGGGAATCAATTGGAGAAGAACTCTCAGATTTTGAGGATGCGGAAAGGTCAGACCAACCTGTTGTCAGACGCTCATCCAGGGAAAACAAAGGTGTTCCACCCCCAAGACTGTCTTACCTAACAAAGTCAGCAGAAGCTCAAGAGCCCTTAACATGGGATGAGATTGAGAAAATGCCAGCAGAAGAAGCTGCTGAATGGCATAAAGCTGCACAAGAAGAAATTGATGCATTGGATAAAAATAATACTTGGATTCTTACAAAATTACCTCCTGGCAAGAAAGCTATAGGATGCAAATGGGTATTCAAGTTAAAAAGGAATGCACAAGGAAAAGTGGAAAGGTATAAAGCCAGATTAGTGGCAAAGGGATATCTTCAAAATTATGGAGAAGATTTTGATGAAGTGTTTGCACCTGTAGTGAAACACACGACAATTAGAACACTTCTGAGCATTGCAGTCTCAAAAGGCATGCAAGTCAAACACATTGATGTGAAAACAGCGTTTCTTCACGGAGATATAACTGAAGACTTGTACATGGAACAACCAACAGGTTTCATAAATACAAAACAAAGACAGCTAGTGTGTAAATTAAACAAAGGTCTTTGTGGATTAAAGCAAAGTGCAGAATGTTGGAATGACAAATTGCATGAAATATTGACAAATTTAGGATTTAAGCAAGGTGAAGCAGATAAATGCTTGTACACTAGGTGCAGAAATGGACAATATGCATACATTTTAGCTTTTGTTGATGATCTGCTCATTGCAAGCAAAAGTGAGCAAGAGTACAAGGACATTGTAAAGTGTTTAAACCACAATGTTGAGATAAAAGAACTTGGTAATGTGTCATACTATCTTGGTATAGAAATTGAGAAACAAAATGATGGTTCTTATCTTCTAAGCCAGAAGCAGAAAATAAATGAGCTTATTGAAAGTTTAGGTATGCAAGATGCCCAAGTTGTAAGCACTCCCATGATCACTGATTTTCTGAAGGATGAAACAGTAAGAGAACCTTTACCAGATAACATCCAATATAGATCAGCCATAGGTAAGCTTTTATATCTAGCTACCACATACAGGGCTGATATAGCAAATGCAGTAGGAATTTTGAGCAGAAGGGTCAGCTCACCTACCAAATCAGATTGGACTGCAGTTAAAAGGATGGTAAGGTATTTAAAGGGTACCATTGATTGTAAATTAAAGATTTCAGCCAATAGTAATCCAAAACTAATATGTTACTGTGATTCAGATTGGGCAGGGGATCATTCTGATTATAAATCCACAAGTGGATATGTGTTTATGTATGGAAATGTACACATTTCATGGGCCAGTCATAAACAAAGTATTGTGAGTTTGTCTTCTACAGAAGCTGAATATGTGGCAGCATCGGAAGCGTGCAGAGAACTGATGTGGATTGAAAAACTTTTGCTGGATTTTGGAATAGCTGAAAAGAGACCAATCCAGATAATGGAAGATAATCAGAGCTGCATCCGACTGTCACAGAATGACAAGGTTCAGTCACGCACCAAGCACATCGCAACGAAATACCACAACGTGCGAGAGTTGGCGAAAGAAGGGGTCATCAGTCTACACTATTGTCACACCAGTGAGATGACAGCTGACATCATGACCAAACCGTTACCCAGAGAACATTTTGTGAATCTGCGTATAAAGCTTGGACTTTGTATGAATAAATAATTGCATGACAGTTATGCATGAGAAGGGGTTTGTTGGAATGTAATTGTATTTTACATGCATTGCCTGTCACCTATTATTTCTCTGTGATTACTCTGTGACCTCTGATGTGAATTACTTAGAGAGGTCACACAGCTATGCAACTTCCTGTGGGGGTTAGATGCAGCAGATGCAGCACATGGAGCACATGGAGCTCATGATCTCTCCTAACCTGAGAGGATCTATGGTGGTGTGAGCATCCATTACCATCTAAGCACATGGAAGGAGCTGATAATACAAATGTATAGTAATATGTATATATAAGCCTGTCTGATTATAATCTAACTGCAAACTGTGAGTAAACAGATGTTTTGTTACTTCAACTTTAAAGTGACTCAGCAGTGAATTATTCAGGGGTGAATGAGAGAGAGATGAAGAAAGAAATTAACATTTCTAAAGCTGAAGCTGTGTGTACTAAAATCTGCTAATTATTTACTACAAATAATCCAACAAAAAGGGGGCAAAACATCTTTAAGAACAGACTGGCAAACATACCGAGAAGGTACTATGACTATTGTGAATACGTGGACAACGCCCTCAGATAAGTAAAACATTGAACACCTGTATAGAAATGGGAATAAAAGGGCAAACCTGGAAATCTATGTACTAATGATCTTAGTATGGGAAATAAAATCCAAGATCTAGGGCTTTGATTTAGTGGAAGTCACAGGGACATGGTGTACAGACAACCATGACTGGAATATAGTTACACCAGGCTATCATCTATCCAGGAAGGAGAGAGCAGGAAGAAAGGGAGTAGAAATGGCACAATGTATACAAATAATATTAAAGCAACAGAACTTACAGTGCTTTTGAAGTAAGAAGGTTATGCTGTGGGTTGATTTGGAAAGAGGGAAAGGAACATCTGATTATACTGACATGATACATAGTTCTTCTGCCTGAGAAGGAGGTCTGTGTATCATTCCAGTATAAACAAGTGTTCCTTTCCTTCTTTCCAAATCAACCCACAGCACGACCTCCATACTTTAAAAGCACTCTTCCTATAAGAAAACAGTCAAAATGGTGCTTGACTTACAAAGAGCAATTGATGATGGAGGTAACAGAAACTGGCTTAATAAATTAAGGGGTCCTTTTACAAAGACGAGCTGAAAAATGGCCTGCGGTAGTGTAGACACGTGTTTTGGGCATGCGCCAATCCATTTTTAGCATGCCTGTAAAAAAAGGCCTTTTAAAATTTTTGCTGAAAATGGACGTGTAGCAAAATAAAAATTGGCAATTCTCCATTTTGGGTCTGAGACCTTATTGCCAGCCATTGACCTAGCAGTAAGGTCTCATGCGTAAACCGGGCAGTAATGACCTACACGTGTCAAATGCCACTTGGCGCGCATAGCAGACACGTGCCAGAAAATAAAAATTATTTTTGGATGTGCGTATCAGACACACACCAAAAATGAAATTACTGCAAGAGCCACGCGGTAGCTGGGCAGTAGCTCCAAATTGGTGCACATTGGTCACGCGTAGATGCTTACGCAGCTTACTAAAAGGGCCCCTCAATGATCTTCTGCAAAACTTGAGTTTGGTTGACTCCTGGTGCCTGCTAAATCCTGATAATTTGGAGTATATTTTTTATTCCATTCCTCATCAGTCATACTCTTGCCTGGACTATTAGTTTTTATCAAGATCACTGGTTCAATATCTTCTGTCTGTAATGATAAAACCAAAGCATATATCTCAGGGGCATAGCCAGACTTCGGCTGGAGGGGGGTCCAGAGGCCGAGGTGAGGGGGCACATTTTAGCCCCCCCCCCCCCCCACTGCCGCCGCCGCCACCACCACCTTTGACCCCCCCCTGCTGACGACCCTCTCGACCCCCCTCCCACTGCCAACCCTCTCCCACCGTTGCCGTTGCCTACCTTTGCTGGTGGGGTCCCTGACCCCCGCCAGCCGAGGTCCTCTTCCTCCTTTGTTCTGAGTCTGAGTGCAGGACGTCAGACTCACAGAAACAGAACGAAGCCTTGCGATCTGCAGGGCTTCGTTCTGTTTCTGTGAAGTCTGACATCCTGCATGTTGTACGTGCAGGACGTCAGACTCAGAAACAGAATGAAGGAAGAAGAGGACCTTGCTGGCGGGGGTTGGGGTCCCCTGCCAGCAAAGGTAGGTGACGGCGGGAGGGGGGATTGAGAGGGTTGTTGGCAGGGGTTCCAGGGCCAAACCTATGGGGGCCCAGGCCACCGTGGCCCCATGTAGCTACACCCATGATATATCTAATCACTCTGGCATTACTGTTAATCTGGACATACTAGCTACAGCATCTCAAACTAACATATGTAAATTTAACTGTGCTTTATTTCAATGAGTTTATTAAAAGAATATCACAAAACACTCAGAGTTCTTTTCAATGGATGTCTCTACAGAAATCTTATTTCAAACAATGTGGGATGCATATAAAGCATTTGTAACGGGTGGGATAATTGCATACTCTACTTATATTAATAAAAAAGCAGAAAGAATAATTGACTTTAATACCTTGAAAACTGAAATTTCAGTTTAATAGGATCCTATGTCAAAAAGCCAGAATGCCACTCTCTTTGCAACATGTACATTATTATGCAGGAATGAATAAAGTTGGTACAATTTTGGACAATTATCTCGAAGAATCTAGGAAAAAATCAGGGGCCCTTTTACTAAGCCATGTAATCATCTACACATGCCAAAATGGAGTTACCGCCTGACTACTGTGTGGCTCTTGTGGTAATTTCATTTTTGGTGCGTGTCCGATACGCGCATCTGAAAAATATTTTTTATTTTTGGGCACACATAACGGATGCGTGCCAAGTGGCATCTGGTGCATGAAGATCATTACTGCCCGGTTACCGCATGAGTCTTTACCTCTAGGTCAGTGGCTGGCAGTAAAACGGACCCAAAACGGACACGCAGCAATTTTCATTTTGCCGCACGTCCATTTTCGGCAAAAATTAAAAGAGGCCTTTTTTAATGGATCATCACTTGCCCAAAACCCAAGCCTACACTACCACAAGTCATTTTTCAGCACGCCTCTATAAAAGGACCCCTCAATCATTCATGCTATTAATCAAAATGGTTCTATTTTAACCAAAAATTCAAATATTGCGAATCAATTTTTACTCTTCACAATATAAAGCACCATTGGAACAAGTTCAAACTTTCTTACAATTGATAACTTGTCCTAATACAAATCCGAAATTCCTGTCCTCATTTGGGATCCAATTGCAATTAACAAGATTTAAACAGCGATATCACCTTTGAAAGCACAAAAATCCCCTGGAAGTGATGGATTCAATGTTGATTTTTGTAAAAAGTTTAATACACTTTTAATCTCCTTGGCTACATCAATTATACAATCAAATAATTGAAGACAAATGTTGTACCCAGGGGCGTAGCCAGACTTCGGCTGGAGGGTGGTCCAGAGCCCGAGGTGAGGGGGCACATTTTAGCCCCCCCTCGCCATTGCCGACACCCCCCGCCATTGTTGACCCCACCACCGCTGCCGCCACCACCACCAACTTTGACCCCCCCTGCCGATGACCCTCTCGACTCCCCCTTCCGCCACCAACCCTCCCCCACCGTCGCTGTTGCCTACCTTTGCTGGCAGGGGACCCCCAACCCCCGCCAGCCTGGGCACTTTTATTTTATTCCATTATGACTGAAAAATGTCCAAGTGTTAGAAATGCCCAGATCCCGCTTTTAACACGCCCACAACATGCCTTCTTGTGATTTGAACGCACTTCCGACAGACTTCATAGAAAACTGTCTTCAAATTGGTTTTGAAAATTTGGACGTTTTTGTGAGAAAAACATCCAAATGCAGATTTATGCCACTTTTGGACATTTTTCTCTTTTGAAAATGAGCTCCTTAGTTTACCTACTTTGTTTTATTTTATTTGCCAATTTATTACATATCTTTTTGTATGTACAGAAGTATATAGAAATCTACTTATTTATGTATGATAACTTGACATGCACAGTATTATGTTCCGTTATGTATCGTTTTGTTGTTCATTGTCCTTGTATCTTATATAAAAATACAATACAAACTTTGAATATAAAAAAAGAAAGAAGAAGAAAGTTATGGGGACCTAACAGATCCCCTTATGCGGGTTCCAGACGATATTCAGCCAGGACCCACATATGTACCAGTGGCCAGGATATGTCTGGTCATACCTGGATTTTAAGGACTCTTTTTACCAAGTGGCAGTAAAAGGGGCCCTGCAGTGGCATCAGCACACGGGTTTGCCGCGTGCTGAGGCCCCCTTTTACCGCTGCTGGTAAAAGGCTTTTTATATTTAAAGGAAGGAAATGGGCATGTGGTAAGTTAAACCAGTAGCGTAGCTTCAGGGGGCCATGGAGGCCCAGGCCCCCGCATTCCAGCCTCAGGCCCCCCAACCCTGATGGTCAGTCAGATGCCTGTGTTTTAGGCAATACTGGCTGCCCTCCTGCTCCCTGCAACGCTGTCCACTGCTCTCTTTAATTTTCTGGGCCACCGGCAGCATCAG
Source organism: Microcaecilia unicolor (assembly GCF_901765095.1). NCBI lineage: Eukaryota > Metazoa > Chordata > Amphibia > Gymnophiona > Siphonopidae > Microcaecilia > Microcaecilia unicolor. The sequence goes on along the minus strand of NC_044032.1, from coordinate 576,530,676 downwards.
TGAGGAAAACACACAATTTTGTGTCCCAACTAGGTGGGATGCTGCAACAGAGGGAGAGCTTCTAGGGCTACTGAAGACAGTGTGTTTACCTCACTGACGCTACCGATGACCCAGAAAATTAAAGAAGGGCAGCAGTGCAGGGAGTAGTGAAGGTCAGCAGTGCAGAGAGCCAGAACAGGAGACATCAAAAAGCTGAAGCCAATTAGGCTGGTCTCCCTTACCCTTTCCCTCTCCTCTGCGCAGCTATCGGTCATCCCCATTCACCCAAAACAAAGCAAGCAAACCTATGAGCTGCTCTATCCACCTTGTCGTCCATTATTGTTGGTGAAATTTTTATTTGATCTCGCTTTCATGAGGGCAACTGATGCCTGAAACAGCAGACCAGCAGAGATGACAACAAACAATATTCCTTCTATACTACATAAGGCATCGCTTACCATGTTCTATCCACAGAAAGTGTAACTCTATAACTAGATGCTTATAGTGACTTGCCACTTGTGCGCATAAATGTTCAACACTGGGTTGACTTCTAATCTACCTACAACTATAATGTTACTATTTTTAAGAGCAGCAATTTATCAAAATAGTCCACGCAATTTTCGCAGTATCTCATATTTTGGCTTGCTACTAATGCTCTTCTTAAAGTACAAACTCCATGAACATGCTTAAAAAATGATAATTTTAATTCAATAACATCCATTCAATCATATCAAATCTCATTTGCTTAAATCAGTTTAATGGGAATAGTTCTGTGTTCGGTATATGTATGTTAGGTGTGGTACCTGGTGCTACTGGTTTGTCAGTAGCAATAATCTGATGCAGACGGCCTACAAGTTGTGAAGCCAGCTGACAAGGATCCTTCAGTAAAATTTTCTTGGACAACTTCAGGACTTCCATTAACAGATTCAAGTCTGGTGTTGAACTGTGAGAAAAAAGATCATAACTCTATGAATAACTATTCCACAAAATGCTTTGGGCCATTTTTGATCTGGGTAAACTGAATTAATACAAAATGATGTGTAGTGATTGAGACCATTTGGTGGGAGGAGACTTGGAGTAGAAGTAGGCCAGGGGAGGGAGCTTGAATTTTTTAATTTTGGTAGTAAAGGTTTTTTCAGCAAGGTCATGGGAACCCTGCACTTGACCTTTTAAATTGTTTTTTTTTCCCTTTGTTCTTTTTGTTTTTATTAATTTGCTTTGTTGTTTACTGAGTTTCAAATAAACAAAAAAAAATGAAATGAAATAAGCTCATAAATGAAACAAACACAAAATTAAAAAGCAACAAAACAAAAAGAGAAAATAAATTAAGTGAACACTCCTAGTAAACACATGGAACTAACATGCTCACTCGTTCTTCAGGCAGTGACTTCCCAAGTGAAGAGGCTTCAGTTTACTAACCCACCTGTCTGAACTTAGAGCTGCTTTTAAATCTTCTTCTATGCTGACAACGGATGAGGCCCAGGCCTTGTACAAGAGGAACTCGTAGTTAAACAGACACTCTGTAATTAGTCTTGGGATCTGATTAGAATGGATCAGGTGATAGGAAGTTCCATGAAGCTTGGGGAGATTGAACACACAACTGATCCTGGAGTCCTGATGTAAAACCCAGGCCAGAGGCTGAGAAATTAGGGTGTTCTTGTATTTCCTAGAGTAATCATCGAGCCCGTTTTCCAAATAGTAATCTGCAATGGTGGTATGTATGGACAGCTGTGACTCCTTTGCTTTTAGGTACCTCTCCAGACAAGCACACTTGAGACTTGAATGAGACCAACTGAAAACGTAGGTGCCGTCTGTTCTGTGTTCTACCAGATCCGTCCCTAAATCTTCCTGAAGCTTTGCCCACAACACAGGTGGAAATGTAAGACTCGTTATCATCTGATACTGTTTCACCTCCTGAATAACGGCCTGATCCGCAGACAACAGGCCCAGCAGCTCTTCCAATGTAATGCCATTTCTCGACATTGTGATGTATGCTGCTGCTTTTTTCACAAATGCCTCCCCATGATTCTTTTCCATTCTGCCCAACATTCTGGAATACATGCTTGGAAGGTCTGGAGGGAGAAGGACTTCTGTGTCTGAGCTGTAGGATGTCCAAAGGCATGCCTCCCTGTATGCACAGAGCATGTAAAGGGGAAGTGGACAGGCTGTGCAGGCCTCTACAAAGACCTTCATCTGATGGCAGGGAAGCCTTCGACAGTCTCTCGCAAGCCAGTTACAAATAATCTCTTTGATTTCTGTAGATGTGAGAGAGGGTATGGAGAAAATATTCTGCTCCACTGTACATTTCTGCAGAAAAAAATAATTTGGAATTATATTTTGAAAATCATGTTTTTCAATTTTTATTTTATTTTATTTGGAATGGAAAGACTAAAGAGTAAGACACAGGCACACTACTGTAGACCTCTCTGCTGAGTGAAGAAAATGTTACCCCTGGTAGAGATCTTTAGGAATTAAAGCAAAGCACATGAAAAGTAGATCAATAACAGGGTGACTGGTAGGAGCCTATTGAAAATAGGCACCTTTATAGAATGCTAGCTTAACCTGGTATGTACAAGCTTTAAAAGACAGGGAGGTGCCTTATGCCAGCCATAGAGCTATTAACACCTAATGGCTGCAGGTGCAAGTGTAACACGGAGGGGCATTTTTGAAAGGAAGTCCAAGTCAGAATAGGGATGTCCAAATCAGAATGTCCCAAAAGGACATCCATCTCACATGTATTTTTGAACACAAAATACATCAAGAATTCCTGTTTGAAAATAAGTGAGATGGATGTCCATTCACTGGAAACGTCCAGCACAAAATCCATTTTAAAAACTGGAATGTCCAAATTATGACCGAGGGAAAACAAGGGATATGGATGTCTGTATGACAGCATTCTTTGAAAATGGCCACACAGACATCTGTGCAGAGCAGAGCAGAGAGGCAGCCTAGGGATTAGTGCAGTAGACTGTGAACCAAAGGACGCAGATTCAAATCCCACTTTAACTCTTTTATTTTGTAATTGTGAGCCCTATAGGAACAGCAACATATCTACTGTACTTGAATGTACATCACAGGTTTGGATAAACACGTCCCATTTCTTCATGTTCCATTATTGCTGAAGGAGGTCCTAATTTCGGGCCCGCCCTTGTCCCACCCAAATTATGCCTCCAACACGCCCCCTTGCTATCTGGACAAACTCAGTGTAAAACGTCTCAATTCTGTCTTTTTGAAAATCACGATTTAGACATTTGCAGCAGATGGACTTTTTCTGGCCATTTTGAGACATCTATCTGCTTCAGAAATGAAATACATTACCGTGTGCTAACTGATTAGCGTAGGATTAGTGTGTAAGCCATTACTGTCTACAAAATTGGTGGCAGTAAGGGCTCACACACTAATTTTTGTTAATTTTTATTTTTTGTTTATTTTTGTTACATTTGTACCCCGTGCTTTCCCACTCATGGCAGGCTCAATGCGGCTTACATGGGGCAATGGAGGGTTAAGTGACTTGCCCAGAGTCACAAGGAGCTGCCTGTGCCTGAAGTGGGAATCAAACTCAGTTCCTCAGGACCAAAGTCCACCACTCTAACCACTAGGCCACTCCTCCCTATGTGCTAATGACCATGTGCTAATGGCAACAATGCTATTAATTCAGAAACAGAAAATTGGCCATTTTCCGGCTGCAGTGAAAATGCTATGCTATGCTATTAAAGTCTTATATCCCGCAAAATCCCTTCAACTACAATTTTTACTGCAGCTTCGTAAAGGGGACCCCAAAGTGCCATGCTGGGTCAGACCAATCGTCCATCGAGTCCAGCATCCTGGCTCTGACAGTGGCCAGTCTGGGGCACTTGAAGTACTCGGCAGATCCAAATGGGGAAATCCATTCCCTGTTCTGATCTCAAACTCTAAAAAGCTACAGTTACAAACAGGTAGAAGCAGCCATTTTGTAAATGCACTTGAGAATTAAATATGAACTGTCTTAGAAACAACTAGGTCTACTATAAGTTATGGGTTATTAATTTTTAGGGCTATTAATCAAACCACTGTTGTAAACTGCTTTAGTTTGCATGTTGCAGAAGGGTGGTATATCAAATATGATTAATATATACATAAATGTGATACAAATACCTTCTGATTTGTACAGATTGATGACTCACACATCCTTAACACATAATCTAGGATAGATTACTTCATGGTCAACCACTCTCTTCATACAAGAACAGAGGAATGCAAGACAGGGCAAACAGTAGACTCAGATCACATGGCAATAAATCTTTCAATATGCAACGCTGATCTTCTGTTAGTAATTTGTAAAATTGTCTATAGTATCTGAAGATTGGAGGATGGCCAATGTAATGCCGATTTTTTAAAGGGTTCCAGGGGTGATCTAGGAAATTACAGACCAGTAAGTTTGACGTCAGTGCTGGGCAAAATCGTGGAAACTATTATGAAGAATAAAATTGTGGAATACATAAATAAACATGGTTTAATGGGATAGTGTCAACTTTGCTTCAGTCAAGGGAAATCTTGCCTCACCAATTTGCTTAATTTCTTGAAGGCATGAATAAACATGTGGATAAAGGTGAACCAGTTGATGTAGTGTATCTAGATTTTCAGAACCTTTAGACAAAGTTCCTCATGAGAGACTCCTGAGAAAATTAAAGAGTCATGGGATAGGAGGCAATGTGAATATTGGAGTACCACAGGGATCTGTGCTGGGACAGGTGCTATTTAACATATTTATAAATGATCTGGAAATCGGAACAAGTGAGGTGATTAAATTCAAGGTTGTTAAAACACATGCGGACTATGAAAAATTGCAGGAAGACCTTAGGAAACTGGAAGACTGGGCATCCAAATGGCAGATGAAATTTAATGTGGACAAATGCAAAACAATGCTCATTAGGAAGAATAATCTGAATCATAGATACCTGATGCTAGGATGCACCTTGGGAGTTAGCACCCAAGAAAAAGATTTAGGTGTTGTTGTACACAATATGCTGAAATCTTCTGCCCTGTGTGCAGTGACAGCCAAAAATGTAAACAGGATGTTAGGAATTATTTGGAAAGAGATGGTAAATAAGACCGAGAATACTATAATGCCTCTGTATCGCTTCATGGTGCAACCTCACCTTGGGTATTGCATTCAGTTCTGGTCACTGTATCTCAAAAAGATATGGCGGAATTAGAAAAGGTTCAAAGAAGAGTGACCAAAATGATAAAGGGGATGGAACTCGTCTCATATAAGGAAAGGCTAAAGAGATTAGGGCTCTTCAGCTTGGAAACAAGATGGCTGAGGGAAGATACGACTGAGGTCTACAAAATCCTGAGTGGTGTAGTAGAAGTGAATCGATTTTTTACTCTTTCAAAAAGTACAAAGACTAGGGAACACTCAAGGAAGTTACATGGAAACACTTTTAAAGCAAATAGGAGGAAATATTTTTTCACCCAACGAATAGTTAAGCTCTGGAATTATTTGCTGGAGGATGTAGTAACAGCGGTTAGCATATCTGGGTTTTAAAAAAAGGTTTGGACGTGTTCCTGGAGAGAAAGTCCATAGTCTGCTATTGAGACAGGCATGGGGAAATCACTGTAGTCCCTTGGATTAGTAGCATTGAATGTTGCTACTATTTGGATTTCTGCCAGGTATTGTGATTTGACTTGACCACTGTTGGAAACAGGATACTGGGCTAGATGGACCATTGGCCTAACCCAGTATAGCTATTCCTATGTCCCATCTAATGGGGAAAAGCTGGACACTAAACTCTCCAAACCTTGTTTAAACTAATTGACCAAATTCTATAGTTTTATTATTATTAAACAACAAGCACTTTCTTTAATACTTTCTTAAATACGTACTATCCAATTGGAAAGATAATTCACATCTTAATATATATTTTTAGTGGAATAATGCCTTACAAATTCACAGATATTGTACAGCCATTACTGGTAATTTTCACATATCTAATGATAAAATTTGGTCACCTTTACAACAATTTTTGGAGTCAAATCCAACCAACTAGCCACATGAATATAGATCCCTTACCACCTTAATGGCCACACACTAATAGGGAAATTAGCTCATGGCCATTTAAAAAAAAAAATAGAAAAGTGGCCATTTTACTGGTGTGTTAAAGGTGGCCACAGCATGTGGGAACCCACACGCCAAAAGCAGTGCAGGCCACTTTTTATCAGGCCTTAATAAAAGGACCCTTTAGTCCACTGAGCTTCCCTTTGAAAAAAAAAGAGCTGGTGATCAGAATGCAGGCACAGAGATTTTAATACGCAATCTCTGCACACAACTTCCCTCTCCAATCCACCCCACTCCTTTTCTTATGCAAGCTAAAGCAAACATGTGAATGTACATTTACCCATACTGAGGAGAGGGACAGTAACCAAAATGTGCTTTTCAATAGATATCCAAAATATAGAACAGGAAAAGTTCTCTACGATGACGAATCACAGAAGGCAAAAGTAGAGACTAATAGACGATTCACCACTTGTATATGTGTTGTCAACTCACTGATCACATAGCACCAAACAGAATATGCTGGATACAAACTATCAGAGCTCTGATAGTTTGTATGCAGCATATTCTGTTTGGTGCTACGTGATCAGTGAGTTGACAACACATATACAAGTAGGACTCTTCGTTTTGCATTCATTACTTGGTGTATTTATTGACCCCTGATGCAGACGCTTTTTAGCGTCGAAACACGGCCTGTGTCAGGTCGTTATCTCTGATATAATAAAGACTGTTGGACTCACATCTCCAGTGGTGAATCGTCTATTAGTCTCTGCTTTTCAATAGATAAACACAATCTGACCTGCTCTCTGTTTATTACTCCCTTTATATCTGTGTTCTTGCATTATTTTGGCTCCTAAAAATTCTGCTCGTATCTACCACCTTCATAATGTCAATGTATCTTCTTACTGTACTTCTCCTGTCCTTATCATTATGTTTTTGCATTCTGTAGAAAATGCTTCCTTCTGGTACTTTAGTCAAATTGGCTAGATACTTGAATGTTTGTATCATATCGCCCCCAACAGTAATGAAACAAAAGAACGATTTTACCTGCAGTGTTTTTAAGTTTGAGCAGTCAGTAGAGGTGGAAACGACAAAATATACATGTGGAGGGAGTTGAACGGGAATCCACGATATGTTACTGTTATATTCCTTAGATAGCTCGTCTAAACCATCCAGGCCTATCAGCAGGGGTCTTGTCTCAGAAGCAAACTCCAGTAATGTGCAGAATTCATTCATCAAACCTTTAATATCCTTAAAAAGAAAAAACAGATAGATACATTGTTATTACATACAAGCATGTTTCTGAACTCATGGTGTACTACTACTACTTATCATTTCTATAGCGCTACAAGGCATATGCAGCGCTGTACACCATACACAAAAAAGACAGTCCCTGCTCAAAGAGTTTACAATCTAGATAAGACAGACAGACAGAACAATTAAGGGTAAGGGAATAAAGAGATGAGGATAAAAGCTGTAACACAAAACCCCGCCCTAAAACTCACATGAGCCAAGAACATATATACAGACTGAAACAAGTTGCAGATCTGCAGTTTGTCAATGCAGGGGCGTAGCCACGGGTGGGCCTGGATGGGCCTAGGCCCACCCAGTTTGGGTTCAGGCCCACCCAGCAGCGGAGCGGAGGGAGCAGGCAGCGCTGATCCTGCATCTGCCTCCTTCTCTCTGACGGCAGCGCAGCGCTTCCCAGATGCTGCCTCCGCCGCCACGATCTACCTCTTCCCTCTGTCTCACTCAACAGCAGCGGTAGCGTTGTGATTCAAACACGCTGCCTCCTGCTTCTAACCCGGAAGCAGAGGAGACGCTTCCGGGTTAGAAGCAGGAGGTAGCATGTTTGAATCGCTACCGCTGCTGTTGAGAGTGAGACAGAGGGAAGAGGTAAATCGTGGCGGCGGAGGCAGCGTCTGGGAAGTGCTGCCGTCAGAGAGAGGGCGGGCAGGTGGAATTGGAGGGAAGGATGCATGGGGGTGAAGGAGAATCGCTGGACACATGGATGGGAGTGGGAGGGGAGGGGAGAGAGGAGAATCACGGGATGGATGGATGGAGGTGGGGGTCAGGGGAGAGAGAATTGCTGGGGATGGAGGTGGGGGCAGGGGAGAGAGGAGAATTGCTGGGGATGATGGATGGAGGTGGGGGCAAGGGAGAGAGGAGAATTTCTGGGGATGGATGGAGGTGGGGGTCAGGGGAGAGAGGAGAATTGCTGAGGATGATGGATGGATGGATGGAGGTGGGGGGCAGGAGAGAGAGGAGAATTGCTGGGGATGGATGGATGGAGGTGGGGGGCAGGGGAGAGAGGAGAATTGCTGGGGATGGATGGAGGTGGGGGGCAGGGGAGAGAGGAGAATTGCTGGGAATGGATGGATGGAGGGGACAGGGGCAAGAACAGAATTGCTGGGGATGGATGGATGGATAGGGGCAGGGGAGAGAAGAGAATTGCTGGGGATGGATGGAGGGGAGAGGAGAGTTGCTGGACATGGGTGGATGGAGGGGAGGGAAGAGGAGAGAGGAAGGTTGCTGGACATGGGTGGATGGAGGGGAGGGCAGGGGGCAGAGGAGGGTTGCTGAACATGGATGGATGGAGGGAAGGGCAGGAGAGAGGAGGCTGCTGGATATGGATGGAGGAGAGGGAAGGGAGAGAGAAGAAATGCTGGACATGGATGGAGGGGAGGGAAGAGTGAGGAAGGAGATGAGATGAGGGAAAAGGAAGAGAGGAGAAAATTGCACGGATGAAAAAAATAGGCAGAAGCTGGATCCACTGGACAGTCAAGTCTGCGGAGGACCCAGAGCAAGAAATGAAGAAAGGCGGAAAGTAAAGAAATAAATGGAAAGGAAGCCCTGGAAACGGAGTAAAGAGGACAGATAGCAGCAGAATCAGATACTGGGCCAGTATGATCAGAAAAACAAAGTCACCAGACAGCAAAGGTAGAAAAAAATCATTTTATTTTCATTATAATGATTGGAACATGTCCACTTTGAGACTCAGGTGCTCAACATTAAAAGTTTATATTTATTTACTTATTTATGGCATTTTATCCCACATTAAACATGAATTAGATTGGAACCTGGGATCATTTAATGTTTTTTTTCCTGGAGAGAGTAATGCATTGCCTCCTCCACCCCCCAGGCTCTCTCCCCGGCTATAGCCAGCTCTGCAATTTTGAAGGGAGGTGCACAGCTGGACAGGGGGGGTGGGGCGCAGAGGTGAACCAGGGAGAGAGCCTGTTGTTAAACATTTACCAGCACACCACTGTCTAGTGCCCACCCATCCAACCTGTTGGCCCACCCAAAAATTGACTTCTGGCTACGCCACTGTGTCAATGGAGAGCGACTGGGATTCAGCAACTAAATTAGTTTGTGCTCCTGTGGAATCTGCCTTTAGAATCGATGGAGGACTCCTGCCCACCAAAATGTATGCTAAGGAAATGGCATTTGTAAGCCATTGCGCAATGGTAAATTTGGAAGCCTGCTTGCCCTTATGGCCAGCAAACAGCAGAAAAAGATAGACTGCCTGAACTTATTGGTAACCTACAGGTATTTTGATCAGAATTCTGTGGCCATCCAAAAGGGACTGAAACACCCCCAGATAATCCTCCCTGTGAAAAGAGGGAAGACCAAGATGACCTTTGGTGTACGATGGTATTTGTAGTCCCTGCTCCTTCACTTTAGATCAGAACTAAAGAGAACAAATATTCACTGGAAGAGGTGTAGAAAATGCCAGAAGTGATATAAAATTTGCATTCAGATGTTGGGCACTTTATGGTCTTGGTACTGTAGGGTTACTAATCAGCAGTAGTGGTTACTGTATTAAATGCATTAAAATGAATACATGTATTTTAGCACCACTATACATATTTTCAGCAGCACTGAATATATGTGTAGTTCAGTGACTGTCATGTCTGGTATACATTTAGGACCTGATATTCAGCCTGCAGTAGTCAGAAACATTAAGGATGCTGACTACAGTGGGTAGAATATGACCTGGATATTCAATGATATGCCATTCTGATCACCAGCTCTTTTTCTCAAAGGGAATCTCAGTGGACTAAGGGGGTCCATTTACTAAGACATGCTAAAAAGTGGTCCACACTGCTTTTAGCATGTGGGGCAAGCGGACCAAAGGAGGAGTAGCCTAGTGGTTAGTGCAGCAGACCTTGATTCTGGAGAACTTGGTTTGATTCCCACTACAGCTCCTTGTGACTCCAAGCAAGTCACTTAACCCTCCGGTGCTCTAACCCTCCATTGCACCAGCTGCAAATGAGTACCTGTATATAATATGTAAACCACTTTGAATGTAGTTCCAAAAACCACAGAAAGGTGGTATCAAGTCCCTTTTCCTTCCCATTTAAATTACAGCCAATCAGACGTTTAATTGGTGGAAACACCGGCAACTTTACTTTGAAGTTCTCATCTGCGTTTATTTATGTTAGTCATGTGCTCATAGTGGGAGCATAGCTGAAAGTAAGCCCTGCTGAGAAACCCACCAGAAGCAACCAGAAAGGGTCTCAGGCCAGAAGATAATAGAAAGCCTTCAGGATACCTGTGGAATATGTTCAGGCTTATATAAGAATGCCAGCCTTTGCCACATAGTGAAGATTATTTTATTTGGAAGTTAATAAATTGAGCTGAACTCTGGACAAGTTCCTTGGGTGTGTTTGTGAAACTGAAAACCCGGGCTGGATTAGTTTCTGGTCATGGATTGAACTCCTAGAACTAAAGTGAATCTCCTGATCTAAAAATGGTCAGTACTTGGAGTTGGTGGTTCCTAACCATGGTGAGGATGACCAGAACCATCACACGCTATTCTATAAAGGTTAGGCATGGTTTATAGAATAGCACTTAAACAAATGCCCCCACCTAAATTTATGCATGGAAACCCCATATTCTATAATTGCACATGTAACTTGAATCCATGCCCATGCTCTGCACCGAAACGCCCATGACCCTCCCATTTCTGTGCCCCCTTTTCTGGGACATGCGTAAACTTTAGGCAGGGATCATATGCCTAAAAGTATGCATATGCATGTTAATTGATTTCAATTAGCACCAATAATTGCTTGTTAAAAAGCCAATTATTGACACGAATTGGTTCGTTATTCAATTAAATTACACACACAAATTTGCAATCGCAATTTTTTTGTAACTTTTATAGAATTAGGAGGATAAATGTGTAAGACTACCCTAACAGTGAATGCACAATATGAAAAACTAATAAATTAAATTCTTTTGCATACAAAATTGGAAAGGAGACCTTCGGTAATGGGGTTGAAACGAGTAGCCTATCATGCTGCTTATATGTCCATGCAATTACACTATAATATGAGCTCAACAACAGTTCCTTACAGCGTTTATTTAGTATATTATTGGTCTCCTTACCAAAAGCCATACATACTAATCAGTGTCCAACATAAACGTCTATTAATGTATAAGTGCCCCACAGAAAAACAGTCATGCTGAAAAATATTAACACTCAGGGCCCTGTTTACTAAGGTGTGTTAGCATTTTTAACGTACCCCAGAATTAGAGTGTGCACTAACCATGTAGGCGTCTATAGGATATTGTAGTCGTGTACACAGTTAACACATGTACATAGTTAACATGCATTAAAAATGTTAACGCGCCTATAACACGGCTTAGTAAACAGGGCCCTCAGAAAGGTATACAGTCACTTAGCTTTAATATTCAAAGAGCAGTTTGTGATGTGGTCCTGTTTGTGTGTTAATATTTAAAATCACAAGACTGTTTTTTGTTGGACACATATATTTATAGACATTTATATTGGACACTCATTAATATGCATGATTGCATGATTTTTCGAAAGGAGATCAATCAAACATATAAATGGCAAGTGACCGACTCACCTGCAAATGCGCAGTAGAGACTTCCCTCTCTGTCCCGCCCTCACGTCAAGAAGTGATGACGTCAGAGGGCAGAACAGAGAGGGAAACGGAGTCGGACTGTCAGACGCTGCCGCTGCCGCTGGAGCCTGGAAACGAACATCACGCGCACCAACCTCCACCCTCCCCCCCATCCCCGCCGCCGCTCCCGCCCCCCTCCGTATCAGACCCCCTTCACTGACCTGACAGCGCCTCTCACCTCCGTGTGGAAGCGCTGCAGGCAGCAGCAGAGCGATCTACTGCTGCCTGCAGCGCTTTCACACGGAGGTGACAGGCGCTGTCAGGTCAGTGCAGGGGGCCCGGCACGGAGGGGGGGGGGAGCGGCGGCGAGGAGGGTAGCTGGAAATCTCACTCGTTTTAATGGGCTTAACGGCTAGTGATCTTATACATAAATGCTGCAAGGAGCCATGGTGGCGGTGGCTTTCCCAGATCTACTGGATTACTAATGATTTATTGACGCTTCTTCTAGGAACTTATCAATCCTCTTTAAAACTCTGCTCTGCTGGATGCCTCTGCTGAGAGCTGCTGTACACTTTGTTACTGTACCTCAGAGAATGTTGTTGAGATATTGTAAACCTCCGCAACCTGATAACAAAGGTTTTGAAGAAGCAGGCAGACATTTCTGCTGTCACCAGTGACACCGATAAATCGAATCAGAACCCTCAGATCTCTGTATGAAAAAAGAAAACATTCTTCAGTTTCCTAGCGAATTTCTAGCATTGACACTCTTATTATTATTACTACATTTCTACCCCGCGCTTTCCCATACATTGCAGGCTCAATGCGGCTTACATAATAAATAATTACAATTACAATCACAAAGTCTTTAAGGAGAATATTATAAGCTGTAGTAAACGTAGTGAGTGTGGGGTTTTGAGGAATAAGTGAGTTGAGCATGTTGGGGCAAACAAAGGTAGGATAAGCAAAAGGAAAAGGGATAGGGAGGGGTGAGGAGAGGGGGGATGGAGAGGAAAAGATGAAGGGCAAAGGATGGATACGAAAAGATAAGGGGATAAGGAGATTAGGAAATATAGTCTGAGGTGTCATCACTATGTAATCACTGATCAAGAAGCCCAGGGAGAGTATTTCATTACAAAATGCTGATTATTTTTCAGATGCTTCCAACTTAGAGAATTCAAAGTGTCCCCCTTAAGTCCACATTGCATGCATGCATATTTCCAAACAATACACTTGTTGGCTTCTTCATTTATTAAACTCTATCAGAGCTGGTCCATCCAATAGGTAAACTAAGGCTTTGCTTAGGGCAGCACAACTGGGGGGCAGCACCAAGGCAGCTGTCAGGTTATTAGACCCAATTCCCTGGATTCTATATAGTGCGCTTAGATTTAGACGCCAAAATCGGCGGGATTGCATAACACTGCTTGTAATTTAATTGACTTTAACAAGCTGAGCACTGATATCAGCACATAACAAGCAATAATGAGCAGAAATTGTCACTGATTAGAATTTAGGTGCACAAATCCCTAAGCGTTTTCTGTAACGATGTGTGCCGAAATTCTAACGCATGCAGGCAAAAAGGGGCATGGCGCATAACCTCCAGTTTCTATATGTAGTGCCCAAACTTGGGTGCTGATATTTGGGCTCTGATCTAAATTGGCTAAGAAGGCAATTAGTGCCAATCATTGGGTGCTAATCTGCACCAATTTGGAATTGGGAGTACATTTTGCTACACACTATTCTATACCAATGTGCACCCAAATCCTATAGCACACAAGCCATGGTGTGACCATGGGATGTGCATGGATGGGTCAGGGGCATTCCTAAAATTTACATACAGTGTTATAGAATACTGGACATGTGCACCCAATTTGAGCCAGACACAGCAAGCAGGAAAGACCTCTACATAAACAGTGCTTAAAAGGCCAACAGACACTCCAAAACCATCTCGTGTGGCCAGCTTCTACTTTTGTTTGATTGCACCCAAATTGAGCACCAGGAATTACACCTGATTTCAGAAGGCACAAGTCCTGGTGCCCAAATTTGGGCACCGAAATCAGCACTCAATGCTATTCTATAATGGGCACTCATCATTGAGTGCCCATTACAGAACAGAACATAAGAATAGTCATACTGGGTCAGATCAATGGTCCATCTAGCCCAGTATCCTGTTTCCAACAGTACTACTACTTAACATTTCTAGAGCGCTACTAGGGTTATGCAGCGCTGTACAAGTTAACAAAGAAGGACGGTCCCTGCTCAAAGGAGCTTACAATCTAAAAGAACGAAATGTCAAGTTGGGGCAGTCTAGATTTCCTGAGTAGAGGTGTAGTGGTTAGGTGCCGAAGGCGACATTGAAGAGGTGGGCTTTGAGCAATGATTTGAACATGGGCAGGGAGGGGGCCTGGCGTATGGGCTCAGGGAGTCCGTTCCACGCATGGGGTGAGGCGAGGCAGAAAGGGCGGAGCCTGGAGTTGGCGGTGGTGGAGAAGGGTACTGAAAGGAGGGATTTGTCCTGAGAGCGGAGGTTACAGGTAGGAACGTAAGGGGAGATGAGGGTTGAGAGGTAAGGAGGGGCTGCAGATCGAGTGCATTTGTAGGTTAGAAGCAGAAGCTTGAACTGAATGCGCTACCTGATCGGAAGCCAATGAAGTGACTTGAGGAGAGGGGTGATATGAGTGTATCAGTCCAGGCGGAAGATGAGGCATGCAGCAGAGTTCTGAACAGACTGTACAATGTGCAGGACATCAGAAACAGAAGGAAGCCTTTTGCGGGAAGAAGAGGACCTTGGCTGGCGGGGTTTGGGGTCCCCCGCCAGCAAAGGTAGGTGACAGCGGATTGGCGGGGGGGGGGGCAAAGTTGGTGGTGGCGGCAGCAGCAGGGTTGGCAATGGTGGGGGGTCAGTGGCGTCGGGGGGGGGGGTGCTAAAATGTGCCCCCTCACCTCGGGCTCTCGACCCCCCCTCCCGCCGAAGTCTGGCTACGCCCCTGGTTTTGTGTCATCTGCAAATTTAGGAGTCCTTTTACTAAGGCGCATTTTTAGTGCATGCTAAAAATAAGTGTGTGCTAAATGCTAGAGACATTCATATATTCCTTTGGGCATCTCTTGCATTTAGCATACACTAATCATTAGCGTGCGCTACAAACACTACCATGTCTTTGTAAAATACCCCCTTAATCACCTCACTCATAGTTCTATTTTCCAGATCATTTATAAATATGTTAAATAGCACCTGTCTCAGTACAGATCCCTGCAGCACTTCACTATTCACCCTCCTCCATAACCAATTCCTAATCCACAGAAGACCATTGCCTCCTATCCCAGAACTTTTTAATTTTCTCAGGAGTTTCTCACGAAGAACTTTGGCAGAAGCTTTCTGAAAATCTAGATATACTACATCAACCAGCTCACCTTTATTGATATGTTTATTCATGCCTTCAAAGAAATGAAGCAAATTAGTGAGGCTTGACTTCCCTTAGCTGACCTCATGCTGACTCTGTCCCATTAAGCCATGTTTGTCTATGTGTTCCACAATTTTATTCTTTATAATAGTTTCCACTGTTTTCCCCAGTACTGAAGTCAGGCTTACCAGTCTGTAATTTCCAGGATCACCCCTGGAACCCTTTTTAAAAATTGCATTACATTGTTCACTCTCCAATCTTCAGGTACTATGGATGATTTTAATGACAGGTTACAGATCACTAACAACAGATCAGCAATTCATGTTTGAGTTCTTTCAGTACCCTGGAGCATATGCCACCTGGCTCAGGTGATTTAGCACTCTTAATAGCACTGAGTTCTGATTTTTTTGGCATTAAATTGCATACTTAACTAGTAATCTAGCATGGATTATCTTGGTGCCTATCTTTGGGTAACCTATATAGAATTCCCCAGTATATGAATCTGTCCACATTAAAAAGTTCTAACACACATTAATTTTTTTTTAATCAATGTGAATGTGTGAAACAAACTGAAAAAGTTTGAAAATCAGGAAAAGTTCTCTCTCGTCACAACCCTATCCAATTTGTTTTATTTTTGAAAAGAAACAAAAGAAAATACAATGGGCCTGATATTTAACCCACAGATGTCAGCAATTTTTACAGCACTGACCGTTGGAAGCAGAATAAGACCCGGACACTCAGTGCTGGGCCTAATCTGAACACTGGCATTAAATGTCCAGGTCATGCTTGGCCACAGGAAGTTACCCGGGTGCTGGCCAATATTCAGACCAGTACATGGATAACAGCCTAGATAAAGTTAGGACAGCCTTTTTGCTGGGCATTTCTCTAGTTAATGGACTGAAAACCACTGTTAATTGGTTAAATCCTTATTCCTCTCTGACTCCACCCAAGAACATCCTGTCACTAACCGGATAGTGCCTCAGTGGTCTCCCCAGACTTTCAGCAGTACTATCCAGTTATGTGCTGCTGAAAATCAGAGGATCACCCAGTCAGCACAATTTAACCAGACAGAAGCATTTCCTGCCTCGTTACATTACTTTAAATGTCAGGCCCAACAGTTTTTTTTCATTTACTTCCACTTTAAAATTAAGCCCCCAAGTTGTGTGTGGGGGGGGGGGGAGGGAACTCCCCAGCCTCCTAATGAATTCATTGTACCTTCAGGCAGGAGTGATCCTGAGAAGTTTGTGTCTGCCCTGGCAAAATTTCAAAATAGCACCAGTTTCAATTTAACTGTTATCATTTTTTATTATTACTCTGGCAGAGCAGGAGTGGCTGGGGATCACTCCTCTCTAAAGATACAACAAATGTAGCAAGGGGATGTAGAAAAATCTGAGGACTCGTGTGTGGACTTATGTAGAGCCCAACCAAACCCAGGAACACTGGTTTCTCCTGAAACCGAATCTACGACCTCAGTTTTGGCAGATACCCAAACAGTACATGAAACTGCCCCTCCACTAGACCAGAAATGCCCCCCTCCTGAAGTCCACTCCCCGGCAGTGGCCCCCTCTCTCCACCCTCATCCCACCCAACCATATGTAGACCCTCCCCAGGCCTATCTTAGGAAGCCCTCCTGGTCTAATGGCCTCTTCGGGGGCAGGAACGAACTCCAGTCATTCCTGCCCCATGCTGTTGCTCCGACACAATGTATGCCGAGATTTCCTGCAGCAGTATCGCAAGACTGCCACAGGAGGGTCTAGTTAGCCATTTTGCGATTGGAACCAGCATGGACAGAAGCAAGTCTCCTGCCGGGAATGAGTGGAGGTAAGGGCACCTGCCTTGAATGAGTGGAGGTAAGGGTACCTAATTTGGGCACCAGCATTTATACCAGGTTTCAGCAGGCATAAGCCTGGCACTCAAAATTAGGAGCGGGAATTGGCACTATGCACTATTCTATAAAGGGTTCACTCCCGTATAGAATAGCGCTTAGCACCAACTTTTTTGGCATCCATTCTGAGCACTATTCATAGAATTTTTTAGTACACGTTAATTCTGTTAGCACACACTAAGCTTTAGTAAAAGCGCCTCACACATTTTTGGTCCTCCCTAATATGTTCCCTTGAAATCGCTGTATGGGGTGGATCTCCACGTGTAAAAAAAATGCTGTTTACACATGAAGATGTTTTTATAGTAACCTCCTATATCAATTCACTAAGTTGCTGTGTAGGCAGAATGATGGTTTCTCCTAAGCCCAACTAGATATTGTCAGAGTGCACAATAGTGATAACATTAGTGCAAGCAGCATACCCTGTAAGTAAGATGCTATATTGATGATACAGTCAGACTTTCTTCACATTTAATAGAATTTCTGTTTTAAGAAGCTAAAGACACTACTTGTATTTATGTTTATTAATTTATTTACTTGCTTATTTTGATAACATTTTTCATGAGACATTTTATTGAAAAACTAGCAATTCATGTAGGGGATCATAGAAGTTGGTGAATTCATTAACTGTAATCAATGCCATCCAGCACTTACCCTGCTATCCAGTTGGTAGCTGAGGATACAATCTTTGCCATGAGAGCGCTCTTTCCACTTCCAGCTTCTCCATGGACAACAATCAGTCTTCTGTTGTAACACTGGACACTCATCCTTAATTCTTGCAGGAAAGTTTCTCTTCCAGTGAATGAACTAACACTGTATGTAAAGAACAAAATGAATAAATAGGGCTCTTCCTATGAGAAAATCTGAGTGAACTGCAAAATCTCTCTCTATTTAAGTTTGCAATGGGCAAATGTGGAGAAAATTGACCCTGAAAAAGGGCGCTAGACAGGAGAGTGAGTTAGACCCAGATTAAAGGATGGCAGGGAGGCAACACTCCTGTACCTTTTAGAGTTTGGTGCTGGAGGCTGTTGTCTAGGCTTAAATCTGGGCCTGGCTATACCCTTTGGTGGGATTGAATTTTGTGCAAACTGCAGAAGATAGGAAAATTCAGTGGATCCGACATTACATGGTTTAACTACATAAGTACATAAGCATTGCCATACTGGGATAAATTGACGGTCTGACAAGCCCAGTATTCTACTTCCAACAGTTATCAATCCAGGTCACAAGTACCTAGCAAGATCCCAAAAGAATAAAACAGATTTTATGCTGCTTATCCTAGGAATAAGAGATAGATAATTTATGGACTTTTCTTTTAGGAACTTGTCCAAACCTTTTTTTTTAAACTCTGTTAACTGCTTGCTTTCATCACATCCTCTGGCAACACATTCCAGAGTTTAATTACAATTTGAGTGAAGAAATATTTTCTCCGATTTGTTACTACTTAGTAGCATCATTTATGTATGTCTTTGTCTGTTTCATGTGATGCTATCATGAATTGACTTGGAACATTGTTTTTGATTGGGCAGAACAGAAATGCTTTGAAATAAAATAAACAAAACAGCGTAGGGTGGAAGCCAGGCTTGTCACCTGAAAAAGAGAGGAGCCACAGTGCACAGATGTCGAGAGCCGGCAAATTTCCCACTCAATGTCAGCTGAAGATGCGACTGTCCACAGTGGTGCATGGAAGTCTAGAGCTAGCAGGGGGACAAGGAAGGTGAAGAGACTCACCACCAGAAGGTACAGCCCAATTGCGGCAGCCACAGGTGAAAGAAGCGACCAGAAGAGAGAGATTGGGAGGAAAGTGTGGAGATAGAGAAAGGGAGCAAAGGAGAGGCTCATTCACATCATCCCATGTATCTTTATTCCCAAACCTCCCCATCTATACAAACTCTTCATACTGTCCCTACACATAGTACACATACCCCTACTGCTCCAACATACACACTCCACCACCCTGCTACTTACCCTCTGCACCTATGGCCATACACCCCACCTGTCACAATGTCCGGAGTAGAAATGAGCCCTTGTGCTGATCCAGGGACCAGCAGTCAGAAGCCCAACGCTTCACCTGCGGCGACCATCATTTCCCAGTGGTTGAGCCCCTGGGTTCAGGTGGCCAACAGGACTTAGAAAGTCGAGTGAGGAAGAGGACTCAGCTCAGACAGAAGGAGGCTCAGACAGAGCAGAACAGAAGTCAGTACCAGGCAGTGGTCAAGGCAGGCAGCGTCGGGTCCAGGCAGTAGCCAGATCAGGCTGCAATCCATCAGAGGTCAGGTCCAGGCAGTAGTCAGGTCAGGCAGTGATCCGGCAATGGTCAGGTCCAGGCAGTAGTCAGGTCAGGCAGAACAGCAACAAGATAAATGCACCAGACACCAGGAAGGTTGTAGCTGAGGCAAGGAAGTAGGGAGAACTTCCTGGTTATAAAGTGAAGGCATCTGACGTCAGAATAGGCATGCTCAGAGTGTAGATGCCCAGATGTAGGCACCCAGAGTGTAGGTGCCCTGACGTAGGCACGCCAAAGGGTAGGCGCGCTAACGTGGAGATACTCAGAAGAGAGTTATGATGTGCATCACAGGTATGTACCTCTAGTTCCACATCTGATATTCCAGGATCGTGACACCACCACACTCATGTCCCACTATGTTAATACCTATACTATCTGATTTTCATACAAGATATTATACCCACCCACACATTTAATGAAATGCATCTTTGAGCAATGCTTAACACGTGCACTTTTCTACTTGTCTATATTGTAACACAAATATCACTGCAACATTATGAAAGCGGCAGAACATGAGGGATGCAGGTTGTCATGCTTGCATGCATACATACCTTTCCTGGTGGGGGGAGGGAAAGACCAGAACAATTTGCATATAGCAGTTACTGATGTTAATATTGATTTACCTATCGAGAATGCTCCCTTCTCATCACATGATGAAAAAGACAGTAAAACTAACTCTTATTATAAGGGGTGTAGTTATCAATGTGTGCTACTGTTAAGACATGTTATTTTACCACTAGCTCATGCTATTTTAGCACAGGTCCCATTTTACGCAATAAGGCCTAGATACTAAGAACTGTAAAATAACACAACTGCCAAAGGCATTCGTACTAGCATGAAAAAATGTTCTATGTATTCCATGATTTTATTCTTTATAATAGTTTCCACTATTTTGCCTGGCACCGAAGCCAGGCTTACCAGTCTGTAATATCCTACATAACCCCTGGAACCTTTTTTTAAAAATCGGCATTACATTGCCCACCCTCCAACCTTCCTACTATGGATGACTTTAATGACAGGTTACAGATCACCAACACCAGATCAGCAATTTCATGTCTGAGTTCTATAAGTACCCCAGGGTGCATACTATCTGGTCCAGGTGATTTACTACTCTTTAATTTGTCGATTTGGCAGTATGCCTTCCAGGTTCACTGAGATTTCTTTTAGTTCCTCTGCATCATCATCTTTGAAAACCATTTCTGGTATAGGTAGATCTCTTACAAAAGACTGAAGTAAAGAATTCATTCTGTCTGTCTGCTATGGCTTTATCCTCCCTGAGTGCCCCTTTTGCTCCTTGATGATCTAATAGTCCCATGGATTCCCTCACAGGCTTTCTGCTTCTGATGTACCTGAAAAAGTTGTTACTATGAGTTTTTGCCTCTGTAGTAAGTTTCTCTTCATATTCTCTTTTAGCCTTCTTTATCAATGCTTTGCATCTAACTTGCGAGTACTTATGTTGCTTCTTATTTTCTTCATTTGGTTTCCTTTTTCCATTCTCTGAAGGATGTTCTTTTGGCTCTAATAGCCTCTTTTACTTCACCTTTTAACCATGCTGGCTGTCATTTGCTCTTCTTTCTACCTTTATTAATACGTGGAATACATCTAGTCTGGGCTTCCAAGATGGTATTTTTAAATAACATCTATGCTTGAGGCTGATCCTTTTAGCTTTTTTTTAACCATGTTCCTCATTTTATCATAGCTGCCCTTTTGAAAATTAAATGCTACTACAGTAGATTTCCTTAGTGACTTTACTCCAGATATCAGCTCAAATTTGATCATGTTATGATCACTGTTTCCCTGCAGATCCAACCCTGTTCTTGTATTATGTCCTGCATTCCACTAAGGACTAGATTTAAAATAGCTCCCCCTCTTGTCGGTTCCTTGACCAGTTGCTCCAAGAAGCAATCATTTATTATGTCTAAGAATTTTACCCCACTAGCCTTCCCTGATGTAATATTATCTTGTCAATATTAGGGTAAATGAAATCACCCATTATTATAGTGCTGCCCAATTTGCCAACTTTCCTAGGTTCTGTAAACATCTGTCTGTTCATTCTGGTCTGGCGGATGGTAGTACAGCCCTACCAGTATACTCCTTCCCTTCCACATGGAATTTCTATCCGTAAGGATTCCATGCTGCAATATGTTTCATATAGAATGTTTATTTTGTTTGACTCAATTCCCTCTTCAACATATAGCATAACCACCCCTCTAATTTGATCCACTCTATCATTGTGATAGATTTTGTACCCTGTTAAAATAGTGTCCCATTGAGTCCCCTCCTTCCACCAGGACTCTGAAATGCCTTTTATATCTATCTTTTCATTTAGTGCTATATACTCTAACTCTCCCATCTTATTTTTTAGGCTTCTAGCTTTTGTATTGAGACACTTCAAATTGTGTTTTTTCCTTGCTTCTACAAGCTGCTTAGAGGTTGGCGGGGATAACTTGCATCCTTCACTCGGCTCTCCTCTTAAATACTCCTGGCCTTCTTTCACCATTGCTGAAACCTCTGTACCTAGATTCCCTAAATGTCCTGTTTCAATAGTATTCTTCAAGGATGCTCCACACCAAACCATGCGCTCCTAGGTGACTGTCAGCTCCCCCCCCCCCCCCATTTTAGCTTAAAAGCTGCGCTATCTCCTTTTAAATGTTAGTGCCAGCAGCCTGGTTCCATCCCAGTTAAGGTGGAGTCCATCCTATCGGAATAGGCTCCCCCTTTCCAAGAATGTTACCTAGGTCCTAACAAATCTAAATCCCTCATCCCTGCATCATCATCTCAACCACACATTGAGATTTCGGAGCATTGCCTGCCTCTTGGATCCTCTGCGTGGAATGGGGATCATTTCTGAAAATGCTACCCTGGAGGATCTGGATTTTAGCTTTCTACCTAAGAGCCTAAATTTGGTTTCCAGAATCTCTCTTCCACATTTTCCTATATCACTGTTACCCACATGTACCAAGACAGCAGCACTGTCTAAAATCCTATCTAGGTGATGCGTAAGGTCCACCACCTTCTCACTAAACAGGCAAGTGACCAGGTGTACTGCCCTGGTTTTACAGCCTGCTTTACTGACTCATACTACTCAGTAATTACTGTGGATTCTTTTGGATTCATATTAGGTAAATGAGACCTTTATTAGAGGTTCTAAAATCTAAGATACACAATGATTTATATAAATACAATGATTAGCTACAGTATATAACTGAAAAGAAACAATACCTATAAACAATCATTACATCACTGGTCCCTAATCTCTACATCCAAGCAATGCTGGGAGTTTCTAGACCAGGAAAAGAAGCAATAATACACTTTATTATACACAAGTAAATCAGGCCCGTTTCTGACACAAATGAAACGGGCACTAGCAAGATTGTCCTCGGAGTGTGTATGTTTGAGAGAGTGTGTGTGAGACTGACTGTGTGTGAGAGAGAGTGAATGTGCGAGTGTGTGTGTGTGACAGAGAGAGAGTGAGACTGGGTGCGAGTGTGCATGTGAGAGAGAGAGTGAGTGTGTGAGAATGAGAGTGTGTACTATGGGCCCCCCTCCCTCCCTCCAAGTTCCAGGGTCGCCCCCTCCCTCCCTCCGAGTTCTAGAGTCACCCCCTCCCTCCCTCCGAGTTCCAGGGTGGCCCCCCTCTTCCTCCCTCCAATTTCCAGGGTCTCCCTCCCTCCCCCAGAGTTCCAGGGTCACCCCTCCTTTCCTCCGAGATCCAGGGTCCCCTTCCCTCCCCCTCCCTCCCAGTTCTAGGGTCGTCGTCCCTCCCTTCCTCCCTCACTCCCTCCCTTCCAGTTCCAGGCAATCGCTCCAAATTGTAAAAATCATCTTCACACAAAAGCAGCATTAAAAGGTGTGCAGCCTCGGCCCTTCTCTCTGTGTTAGCTCTGGTCCCGCCCTCATTGCAGAAACAGGAAATGAGGGCGGTACCAGAGCTAGCAGAGAGAGAAGGGACGAGCGTGCATGCCTGGGGGCGGCGACCTAGGGGGGCATGGCATTATGGCGAGGGCGGCAGGGGCAGGGCCTCATGCTGGTGTTGTGCTGTTGGTCAGTGCTGTGGCTGATGTACCCGGAAGTACAGTATGTGACGTCGGTTCAGTAGATGGACCCTTACAGAGAATAGGAATGCTTCAGCCATGCTTCATAACGTTGGAGGTGCATTTTATTAGATAAGATACATCCATCACTGATCATTTCGTCATCCAGGCTCTTATCATCAGCTGGGGGGGGGGCCCTGTTCACAGTGAAAGCCAGGAGCTTCTTTGACCAGGAAATATGGTTCTCTATGCAGTTTGTACGTTACTCACAGATGAGCTCCCAATTTCATTGATAGAAACTCCCTTTTTTATTAGGCTTAGAACTCACGTTCAGAGCTAAGGAAAATTACAGAATGCTTGAGAATTTCTCTGTTTAGGTAAACAAGCAATACTGTGGGACTGTGATCACATGTTTCCCAGTCCAGGTGGCCAGTCTGGAAACAGGCTTCATCTCTAACCTTACCTAACCCTTATTTTAAATTATTTTTGTTTAACATCTACCGGACTTGGCAATCGCCTTTATGGTATTATGTAAGCCACATTGAGCCTGTTAATGGGTGGGAAAATGTGGTATATAAATGTTACAAATAAATAAATAAATAAATAAGATGGAAACACATTCAAACCCCTCCCATGCTCCACAAAGGTCTATGCCCCCTTGCAGTTATGCAGTATAGGACTTCCAAGCTGTCTTATGGAATAGCATATAATGCACTGACACCCAAACTTCTGTGCACTTACTGCACAAGCCCAGTTATAGAATTGACATTTTTTAAAAATCTTTGTACTCACAGTGTCTGACAATGTTGGATATGTTCCAGTATCTCCTCATTGTTCCGAGTTCTAAACAAATGCTGCCTTCTCCACGCGTCTGGGATTTTCAGAAAATTTTGTGAACTGATCATTCTAAGAAAAGACAGAAACAATTTTAAGCATAACTGGGGTTCATTTTTATTTTGGTTTACTGGTTTACGATATAGTTTAAAGTTTAATTTAGTATTTAGCTCTCCCATGCCAATCCCAATACTTGGACCCAATACTTGTACCATAAACCAATTTTTTTCTCGTACGAGACTGGTGGCATATTTAAGTGTCACAATTTCTGCCAATTTAGGGGCACTTTATTAAAGGCCCTTAATCGTGAGCAGCAAAACAAAAAAGTGAGGCAGATCCAAAGAGGATGTTGAAATATGTCAGAATCTTTATTGTAAAAAGTAATAGAAACGACCCAACACGGCTGTGTTTCGGCGCAAAGGCCTGCCTCAGGGGTTAAACAAGCCTGTTAAACTGAAGTGAAAAAAGTGCTTGTCTCAAAAAGATGTCAAAATCCATGGCTGTGTAGAACACTGTATCTTCCCAAATGAGTAACAACTCTGCGACGCAACAACTCTCCGGAAAACAGGTGATGTAATTAATGGTAGGAAAGGGAACAGGGGCTAGTAAGCCAGGGCAGCAGGAATAAAAAAGCAGGGACATGAAGTGACAGAACAATAGGGCACAACAGGAGCAAGAAGGGAACATATGTGGAAGGAGGTAGATGGGGAGCCAAATGGAAGGCAGGGTAGGTTAATTATGTCATAGCTGGTAAAGAACTCACTGATAATGAAGGGGTAGTAACAGATAAGGAGGGAGGCCAAAGTGTAATGCAGGGGTGCCTGGCTATGCACAGCAGTGCCAAGTTGGTCTAAGAGCAGAGCTGGGGCAGACATGGATGATATACAGGTACTGGTGGTATTCAGTGCTGGTACCAGCATACCTAACCAGGCAAAGACAGGATTGCTTTTTATGTGCTCCTATCTTTGCCTGATTAGGTATGCAGATACCAGCATTGAATAGGAAATAGTCATCAGGGATCTATGCGGTGTTGCAAGAGTTGTCTGTGAGCAGCTGGAGTGCACCTTGAAGATCCCTTACTATTTCCAGAAGCAGCCTTGAGAAACGCTGGCCATCATCGAATTGTCATTGAGGGACCCATGATCATTTATTATATGATTCAAAACGGCTCTCTGCAAGATTCCAGTTTACACTTGGAACAAGATAAGTACACCTATTAAAGGATTGTTGAATTTTCAATACATTTTGAAGACAGTAAAATAAGGAAGGTCTTTTCTGCCAATGATGATAGTTTCAGCTCCTAAGGGTTCATGTGACCTGAAGCTCAAATGAGACTTCTTCATTCCATTCTTTAGATCTGTCATCAAGACTGGAAGTGATTACTCCGTTGTTGTTGTTGTTGTTGTTGTTGTTATTTAAAGGAAGAGTATATATTTTTTCTGTCATGCTCTACGTATAACAGACTGACCTGTTAAACTGGGCGATCACAGTCCTCTGAAAATCACTGCAGAGACGCTGCAAATAATAGGCATGGGATCTGTTGCTAGTAGGATTGATTCCATCCGATCCCCAGCTAACGCTGTATTCAAAAATATTAGTGTGACGGAGCTGAAAAGAGAAAGCATGCACATCAATCAAACACATAGTAACATAGTAACATAGTAGATGACGGCAGAAAAAGACCTGCATGGTCCATCCAGTCTGCCCAAGACAAACTCATATGTGTATACCTTACTTTGAATTTGTACCTGTCGTTTTCAGGGCACAGACCATATAAGTCTGCCCAGCAGTATTTCCCTCCTCCTAACCACCAGTCCCGCCTCCCATCACCGGCTCTGGTACAGACCGTATAAGTCTGCCCTCCCCTATCCTCGCCTCCCAACCACCACCCCCTCTTCCCCCCACCTGCTCCGCCACCCAATTTCAGCTAAGCTTCTGAGGATCCATTCCTTCTGCAGAAGCTTAGCTGAAATTCTATAAGTGGTGCTTAAAATTGCACAGGAAAGTTTGGACATGCACCCAATTTACATGTGCAATTTAATTGCATAATGAGCCAATTAGCCCCGATAATTGGGTGCTAATAATCAATTTTTGGCACTAATTGGCCTTAATTGAAATTTAAGGTTTTTTAGACTCACAACTCCAAAAAGTGGGTGCAGCCATGGGAGGGTCATGGGCAGATAGGGTTGTTCGTAGAATTTATGCACATTGTTATAGAATAAGAGGGATCAGTACTTAACTTTAGATACCAGGGTTTACTTGGAATAAATCCTCATGTCTAAAGTTAGGCGGTAATCCCAGCACTAAGTGTATTCTATATACGGCGCCTAACTCGGCACCTAACTTTCAGAGTAGCACTTAATGCATTATTTTTTTGGCACTGATTTTTTCAGTGCTATTTACAGAATTTGGTCCAATGTGTAAAATGCCAAGACAGGATGCTGTGGAACTGGCAGTGGCTGTAAAAATCCCCATGGCTTGCCAGGAGAGGATTTGTTTCGGGCACAGATGGGGCAGGTGGAAACAAAATGTAAGATATCCTGGGCCATACGTGGCCACGAATAGTACTGAGAAAAATAACTGAAAAGTCTTGCGGAATCCAGAGTGACCAGCAAATGTGGAAGAATGCCCCCATTTGAGAACCTTCCTCCTGGACTGGGATGAAACAGAGGTCTTTGTGTTGATGTAAGGAACTACCATCATGGAGGCAACACAGGCGGGATTAAGCATGGGATAGGATTCCTCGGGTTCTTCGGGAGGGTTGAAGGCCCTGGATAACGCATCAGCCTGAATATTCTTTTCAGCAGGTCAAAATACCAGGCGGAAGTTGAAGCGGGTGAAGAAAAGAGACCAGCGTGCCTGTCGCGGGTTTAGTCTCTTAGCATCCTGGAGGTATAAGAGATTTTTGTGGTTGGTGATTACAGTGACGGGATGCAAGGCCCCCTCCAGGAGATAACGCCATTCCTGAAGAGCCAATTTAAGGGCCAGCAATTCCCAGTCCCCAATAGTGTCCTCTGCCGATGAAAATTTCTTGGAGAAAAAGAAACAAGGATGCCACTTGCCAGAGTCTGAGGTTTGAGACAGAATGGCCCCTGCCCCCAGCGAAGAGGCGTCCACCTGTAAAATAAATGGTCTTTTGATATCCGGGCTTCGAAGCACAGGAGCGGAGAGGAAAGCTTGTTTTAAGATGGCAAAGGCTTCTTGGGCCTCTGGTGTCCAGTTCCTCACATCAGCACCCTTCCTGGTCAGTGCGGTAAGAGAGGCAGTGATAGGGGAATATTGATGGATGAACTGCCGGTAGCAGCAAACCCCAGAAAACGTTGCAAGGCCCGGAGACCCTGGGGCATGTGCTCAAAGAGGTGATGTTGCAGGAAGGTTCTATATCCTGTTGGATTTACAATTATGCAACGCAAGACTGCAACAACACCTCTTTGAGTACAATACAAGTTACCCCTCTGGTTTTGGACATTCCACGCCCTGCAGCTAAGTACCGAAGTTTGGTTTTTAGTTATAGTAATGTGGGCTTGTTAGGGGATTTAGTTCAATAAGGGCAGCTTGGGAGCTTTAAGGTTCAGGGGTGGTGGTAACAGGCAGTTTTCTTTGTCTCCGGACTTAGTTCTCTTTAGTTTGGTGATTGGTGAGCTCCACATTACTTTTGGGTAAGGGACAGGAGGAGGTTTTTAAATCACTTGTTTTTCTCAGTCAGAATGAGTTTTTTTTTGCGTGTGATTGGTTTTCCTCTTCTTTGGTCTCTTACGGAACCTATGATAAAAACGGACTCCTATAATGGTAGTGGCAGCTCTACATTGAAATTCTCCCTATCTGGGGATTTGAGGTTCCATTTGTTAGCTTGATTTGTATCTGCCATTTTCAGGGCAAAGACCATAGAACTGTGCCCAGCACTAGCCCCACCTCCCAACCACTGGTGCTGCCAATCTCTACTAAGCTTCTGAGGATCCATTCCTTCTGAACAGGATTCCTTTATGTTTATCCCACGCATTTTTGAATTCTGTTACCGTTTTCATCTCCACCACCTCTCGCAGGAGGGCATTCCGAGTATCCATCACTCTCTCCGTGAAAAAATACTTCCTGGCACTTTTCTTGAGTCTGCCCCCCTTCAATCTCATTTCATGTCCTCTAGTTCTACTGCCTTCCCGTCTCTGGAAAAGGTTTGTTTGTGGATTAATACCTTTCAAATATTTGAATGTCTGTATCATATCACCCCTGTTTCTCCTTTCCTCCAGGGTATACATGTTCAGGTCAGCAAGTCTCTCCTCATATGTCTTGTAACTCAAATCTCATACCATTTTTGTAGCTTTTCTTTGCACCGCTTCAATTCTTTTTACATCTTAGCAAGATACGGCCTCCAAAACTGAACACAATACTCCAGGTGGGGCCTCACCAACGACTTGTAGAAGGGCATCAACACCTCTTTTCTTCTGCTGGTCACACCTCTCTCTATACAGCTTAGCAACCTTTTGGCTATGGCCACCGCCTTGTCACACTGTTTCATCGCCTTCAGATCCTCAGATACTATCATCCCTCTCCCTGTCTGTACATATCAGACTCTCACCACCTAACACATATGTCTCGTGTGGATTTCTACTCCCTAAGTGCATCACTTTATATTTCTTTGCATTAAATTTTAATTGCCAAACATTCCATTGCCATTCTTCTAGCTTCTGCAGATCCTTTTTCATGTTTTCCACCCACTCCGTGGTGTCCACTCTGTTACAAATCTTGGTGCCATCTGCAAAAAGGCAGACTTTACCTTCTAACCCTTCAGCAATGTCACTTACAAGTATATTGAACAGAATTGGCTCCAGCACTGATCCCTGAGGCACTCCACTACTCACCTTTCCCTCATCTGAGTGAATTCCATTAACCACCACCCTCTGGCGTCTGTCCGTCAACCAGTTCCTAATCCAGTTCACCATGCTGGATCCTATCTTCAGCCTGTCAAGTTTATTCAAGAGCCTCCTGGGGGGAACCGTGTAAAAAGCTTTATAAAACAGATGATAGACTATATATCAGGTCTGCTATTATATTTCCATATGGGCTTTTTCAGATCAGTTGCCTTGTTTTCTTGTATCATGATTTATACCATTTCCCATAATCCTTAATCACTTCTCATGAGGAGCTTACCCTAGTGTGGATGCTTTCTATGAAATCCTGGTGTGCTTGATACAGGTCTTTGTTGATCTCTGGTTTCAATGGAAGGATGTCGATATAGTCTGAAGCCTTCTTATTTGACATGTTGTACTCCAAGTCAGTGATGGTTCTCTTAAAGCCATGACAGTGATCTTCTGGGGCTCCCTGAACCTGGAGTCCTTGATCAAGCTCACACTGCAAAACTTAGACGATAGAGAAAACACAAATCAAACTATTAAAATTTGTAGCTTCCTTTTATTACCACCATAAATAATCGGATGTCAGGATAATGGTGCTGAAGATTTTGCCAAGTTCCAGGACTGCATGGTACACATTTTAAAACTCTTTTTAGTAGTTCAGATTAGCTACATCGAAATGCAAAAAATATTAAACTTGCAGTCAAACTAATGCTTCTGATTTTTGTTCACATTTTGTATAAGGGATGTGCATTTGGTTTTCAGTTTTGGTATGGAAAATTTTATGCACATAAAGAACTTACATAACTTTACATATATAAAATCTCCAAATTAAGGTACAAAAAGTTGATTTATATGTTTTTAAACATTGTCAAAACTTGTATTAATCATATTTTAGAGAACAAAAGGAGGACAAGAGCCAAAACCTCTCGATCATGTAAAGCAACACAGAAGGAGTGAGGCAAGAAAAATGAGGATTCTAGAAAGTCAATACAGGACCTTTAATCAAGTAAGCAATTCCAACACATCTGGGACCAGACACAGCCATGTTTCGGCATATGAGCCTGCTTCAGGGATCAAAGAACCTTATAAAACAATATAAATTAATATAAACAGACAGTTCATTTAAAAACAAACTGTACATTAAGAATTATACATTAAAAATATAGTACCCAATGAAATAAACAAGGATATGAGATTACATTTTTAAAAAATCAATAAATAAATGATTAATTATATCGAGTAAAAGGATAGCAATGAGTGTATATCTATGGCTACAAGTAAAAAAATATTGATATTAAAATCTTCTTTATATAAGAATCTTTAAAAAAAAACATGGTACTATCTAAAGTGAACTAATGACAATAAAACCACATAAGAATAAGAATTATAAATTAAAAATAAAAATAAAAGTAAAACAATGGTGTGACATGCCAAAGTAATGCTAAAGTATGGACAACAGCTGAAGTTAATTAAAACAAGACAAATGCTTGTAGACCAGTTTAACAATACAACTACTACTGCTTTTCTCACTTCCAAATGTGTTCATTCGCTCTCTTACCTGTAAGCTTTACACTTTCACACAGCACCAGTTCACAATATTTATTTAATAAGCTTGTACCATTCATATATTCCTTTATTTTTCATTTTTCATCGGTTGATTGAAAGCATCTTCAAATATATACACTGGACCATATTGCACCTAAATATGCTACAGGTATTTATTCATGTGCTCCTTTATTTTCATTTGTGTACCCATTGCATTTATTTGATATAGTTTATGATGTGTTTATCCATTTGTAATGTGAATTGGTCTACATGCATTTGTCTTGTTTTAATTAACTTTAACTGCTGTCCATACTGTAGCAATACTGTTGGCCCATCATACCGTAGTTTTATTTTTATTTGACTTTTTAATTCATAATTCTTATATGGTTTTATTGTCATTAGTTCACATGTGTTTTTTTGTGTTAATGTTTTATTTGTTTACATTGTACCATCTAAAAAAAGTTTTTTATATAAACAAGATTTTACACAGATCTGTTTTTACTTGTGGTCATAGGTATATGCTCATTGCCATTCTTTTACTCTATATTAATCATTTATTTATTGATGTTTTTATGTAATATATCATTTCAACGAGTGCTATGTTTTTAATGTATTATTCTTAATGCCCAGTTTGTTCTTCAATGTACAGTCTGTTTATATTAATTTATCTTGCTTTATAAGGTTCTTTGACCCTTGAAGCAGGCTCACATGCTGAAACATGATGTGGAAATGCTGACAATTAAAAGTCCTGCACTGGCTTTCTGGAATCCCCATTTTTCTTGCTTCACTCCTCCTATGTTGCATTAATCAAATTTTATACACAATTTCTGAAACAAACAGAAAGGGAGTCCAAAAATTGGTCAAAAAAATCTAAAAATGAACTGAAATGTTTCCATGCCCTTTTGGAAACTGTAAATTATATAGCTCTCTGAATTCTACAGGGATCCTTTTACTAAACTGCAGTAAAGGGGTCTGTGGCTCCTTGTAGATTTGCCACTGTCCTACTTTCTTTCCTTTTGGTTAACAGTAAAACAGCATGTCTTAACACTAGCCCACGTTGATAAGTGCCAATATTCTATACATTTACATAGCAAGTGGTATGTAAAAATCAGTGCACAGTTATAAAATAGCCTTTTAAATCTGTCTTGACATTCTTAGATATTTCCTTTACAGATCATTTTTAAAGATCTTTCCACAGATAAAACAGTACTTGATATGTAGAAATGGGCTTTAACAAACTCATCTGCCCTATATTATATATATTATTTTTTTATATTTTAAGAAATGACCAAATCCAAGCCATTTGGTCATGGGAGGAGCCAGCATTCATAGTGCACTGCCCCCTTCACATGCCAGGATACCAACCGGGCACCCTAGGGGGCACTGCAGTGGACTTCAGAAATTGCTCTCAGTGCATAGCTCCCTTACCTTGGGTGCTGAGCCCCCCAAAACCTACTACCCACAACTGTACAACACTACCATAGCCCTAAGGGGTGAAGGGGGCACCTAGATGTGGGTACAGTGGGTTTGTGGTGGGTTTTGAAGGGCTCACATATACCACCACAAGTGTAACAGGTAGAGGAGGGTGGGCCTGGGTCCGCCTGCCTGAAGTGCACTGCACCAGGGACCTGCATACTGCTGTCATGGAGCTGGGTATGATATTTGAGGATGGCACAGAGGCTGGAAAAAATATTTTTAAAAATATGTTTTGAGGGTGGGAGGGAGTTAGTGAACACTGAGGGGGTAAGGGGATGACATCCCTGATTCCCTTCGGTGGTCATCTGGTCAGTTCGAGCACATTTTTGAGGCTTGATCGTAACAAAAAATGGACCAAGTAAAGTCGCCCAAGTGCCGATTTGGGCAACCCTGGGAGAAGGACGTCATCTCCCAATTTGTGTCGAAAGATGGCCGACCTTCTCTTTTGAAAATAAGCCTGATAATGAACCAGCTATTCCAGCATTTGGACAGCTCCTAGAATCAGACTTTAAAGACATCTGGACATCTGTAGTCAGAGTGAAGGTTCCTTTCCAAAACTTCCCACAGACATGCTTTTCCCCCTTGCAAATTTGCCATGGTTTCAGCTCTTTCTATGAAGCCTGTTCCCTGCTGCAGGGACCAGTATTGGTTTACAGCAGACCAGGCTCCTAAGTTGTCTGACTTTTTTGCCATGCTGTTGGAGCCAAAACACTAGAGGGTAACAAGCAAAAGGATCCTTATCTGTGCAATATTGACATATAAACTTAATTCCTAATCACAAGGGATGCATTTGGAATTTTTCTGCATTCTAGAAGTAAGCTTTCCAAACTTTAAAGAAAAAAAGCAGATGTCACAAAGCATGTTTCAATATGCATCTCACCTGTTTTCAGAAGCTCAGCTGTAACCTTCTCACCCAAAGCCACTGGAGTATATTCCCAAAAGATATCCAGCAGGTTATGCAATGAGAGCAGCCACTTGTTCTTGGCTTGTTGTCTACGTACAGGATCCTTGCTGAATACATCTGCATAGACAGTACTGTATAAAGAAACAGGAATGGCATAAGATGGGAAATATTCATATCTTGTCAATTGAACATATTTGTAGAAAGCAATAATATGAACAAAACAGTAGTATTTTGGTTTAGTTTAATAATTTTTATTGATGAAAGCAGAGATAAAACAATTCCATATTAACAAGGATAACTCAGGCAATTAACATTGCATGCCTGTACTAATACAGCAAAATTGCTATCATCAATTTCTTTATTCTTCACCCCCCTCCCCCCCTCCCCTCCCCTCCCCCCTCCGTATTACTATATTAATTGACAATGGCATATGCATACAAAGGTGTTATACATAACTATTATTCATAAATCTGCCTGTGATTTTGGAATGTATCAACTAGCAACCTGAGCATTATGTAACAAAATTTAAATAAATATAAATCACTGGTACCATTCTTTGTGCTTAGTTTTTATTCCTTTGCTCTATTATACTGTGGCTCTGCCAGTCAGCAAGTTATCACCCACTAAACAGGAGAACCACATCACATCTGCATGGTACCACTATCTCCATCAGGCTTTATTTCTTTCTTTTTGAAGTTAGTTTATCTGCACAGTGCACATCAAGGGTCCTATTTACTAAACCGTTCCAGAGGCGCATTAGCCTTTTTAGTGCGCACTGCGCAGGTGTCCACACTATTCTGAAGGCGCCCACACAGCATATTCCAATTTGTTCACTCTATTTAGATTATGTTTCAACATTTTTTGATGGTATATGTTATCACAGCAACAATCATGGGTGCACACAGTGTTGCCCTAAGATATCCATTCCCATAATTCCATTACAACATCCATCATCAAACTTTTTATGCCTCCCATTCTCCCTTCTACCCACCCTATAACTCTTCCAACCGAGCCTTAGGGTCTTATATTCTTGGTGGAATCCCTCCTATTCTTCTTTCCCGTGAGTGCTACTGCTTAGAACCCCCCCCCCCCCCTTTCCCCATCCCTTTCCTCCCACCCAACCCTTTCCCTCCAGCAACACAGGATATGACACCTTTGCCAGCTCCTCTAGCTTGTAATCAGGAGAGACGCGCTTAAGCAACGGGGTCCAAGGTCCCCATGTTCTCTAAACCAGTGTATAGGTATCCGCCTATGCCCCCGTCACGCCTATAGTATGTGGGGAGGATCTGCTCATCACTTACTGCCTCAGACCTTTTATGTGTGACTACCCCCTCCTCCCCCAGGCCATGTGTTCAATGTTCGATATACTGTAATACCGATTTTAAAAGTTTAATAAGTAGCTCCTTCCTCTAGGTGTCAGGGTCTCCCACATTGGTTCCCATTGTGCCCTGAACCTCTGTCCCGGTGTACTATCTATCTCTCGGAC
Organism: Microcaecilia unicolor; assembly: GCF_901765095.1. Classification (NCBI taxonomy): domain Eukaryota; kingdom Metazoa; phylum Chordata; class Amphibia; order Gymnophiona; family Siphonopidae; genus Microcaecilia; species Microcaecilia unicolor. The sequence goes on along the minus strand of NC_044032.1, from coordinate 576,496,094 downwards.
TCCACATCGGTCAATTCGCATTTGTTTAATCATTTGACCCCGCCATACCTGTAGGGAAGGTTCTGATACATCTCTCCAGAACTGCAGAATAGAAGTAATGCCATAATACATTCCAATGCATAAGAAGGCTTTAAATCCCTCTAGCGGCGTTGTTGTGTATTTAAAGTTATTGAATAATATTAGTGGGTCTCTAAGAAAGGTGCAATTCCAAATCCTGTCTATCTCCTGCCCCACCCTTAACCAAAAACTTTTGACATGTTTGCAGCTCCAAAACATATGCCCCAGAGAGGCCATCTCATAATTACATTTCGGACAGTTTCCGTTTTCCGCAAATCCTGCCTTAAATGCCCTGCTCGGGGATACATGGGTTCTTAGGAGCCATCTGTACAATCTCTCTCTCTGCGGTATTGACAATCTTTGCCCGTACAGTGATTTCAGATACATTTTACAGACCTCGGGGGAAATCACACATTCTAAGTCACGTGACCATCTTCCTGCCAACCCCTTGTAATCTAGTTCAGCCGTTGAATCCTTAAGCTGCTGATGGTGAAACTTCAAAGGAACAGTAAGCTGAGCTCCCAGGGTGAAATCCTCTGAAAGGACTTCTACTACATCCTCCGTTAAATCTTTCCAATCTATAGAGGCCAAATAGTGTTTTAATTGGTAATACGCAAAATGGTTATTTCCTGAGATCTTATACTTTTGTTGAAGCTCTGGGTAAGAATATATCTTTCCTTCCTCCGTCACTATATGTGCCAAGTATATCATTCCCTGTTTTTCCCATTTACGAAATATTCCACCTCCCTGTCCCGGTATAAAAGCCGGATTATTACAAATCGACAACCAAGGTGTTACCCGGGCCGAGAAGTGGTGTCTCCTACATGTCCACTTCCAGGTCTCCCTGAGAGCTCGCAACAGTGGATGTATTTTGAATGCATCCGGGGGCGGAGTAACTCCGGTGTGTAGTAATGAACTAAAATGTATCCCTGGGAACCTGGAGACCTCCACAGAAGTCACCGAAAAGTCTGTAGTCCCCCGGTACCAATCATTTATGTGTCTCATTGAACTGGCAACCGTCAAGAACTTAATATTTAAAAGACCCATTCCTCCCACGTCCCGTGGTGTTGTAAGCTGCTCATATGTTAATCTAGGTTTTTTCCCTTGCCAAAGGTATCCCTGTAGTAGTTTAATAAGTAATTTGTCATCCCTAGATTTAAAAAAGAGGGGCAACTGTTGGAATACATAAAGCCATTTGGGAGCAATCATCATGTTGAAAAGCGCAATTCGTCCCCAAATTGTTAGTGGTAAGTCTCGCCACATGGTCAGTTTACATTTAGTCATATCCATAAGGGGACCTATATTGTCCTTGTATAATGAAGCCAAATTTTTGGAAATCATCACCCCCAAATATTTCAATTTAGAATCTACCCATGCAATGGGGAACTCCCCTTGCCAATGCGCCCTGGTAGTCTCATCAAGGGCCATCGCTCCCGATTTATCGTAATTTAGGGAAAACCCTGACAGATCACCATATTCCCGGATCACCTCCAGGGCAGTTGTTAAGGAGCGTTGAGGGTCAGTGAGTAACATAAGAATGTCATCCGCATAGGCTAGAACTTTCACCTCTTGCTCTCCCAGTCTCACTCCGCTTATCCCAGTATCCGAGTTAAGCAACCTAAGCAACGGTTCCAGTGTCAAGTCAAATAACAGAGGAGAGAGGGGACAACCCTGATGAGTTCCCCTTTCCACAGTAAATCTTGTCGTTGTCCCACCATTAACCACTACCTGTGCGTTCATGTCATTGTAAAGGGCCTGAACTGCTCGTATAATTCTAGTCGGCAATTTTATCCACTCTAACAACTCAAATAGGAAGTCCCAGCTGACCCTATCGAATGCCTTAGCGGCATCTAAACTGACCACCAGTCCAGGAATTTTCTGGTGTCTACACTGGGCCATGGACATCAATGTTCTCCGAACGTGCAGTACCGACTGTCTCCCTGGTATAAACCCTACTTGTGCTGGTCCAATGATTTTAGGAAGGTATATTTTAAGGCGCTCAGCTAGAATCTTTGCCAATAACTTAATGTCTACATTAATTAATGAGATAGGTCTGTACGACTCTGGTTCTTCTATAGCTTTCCCAGGTTTTAATAGTAAGGATATACACGCGGTGTTCTCGTGCAGAGGAAATTTCCCCTCCGAGATGACCGCTTGATGGTATACGTATAGGGGGCCTAGCAGTGAGAGCTCCAACATTTTGTAAAATTCACCGGAGTATCCATCTACCCCAGGAGCTGAATGGGATTTTAGTCCCTTAATCGCGGTTTGCAACTCCTTTAGCTGTATCGGAGAGTCTAACATAGCTATCTCTTCCTCTCCCAAATGCGGCATATTAGTTTTCTTTAGAAACTCTCCAATTTCTTGTCTCCCTTTCAATTTATCCTTTTTGTATAAATGCTTAAAGTGTTCTTGTAAAGTGCTCTGTATCTCTTCTAGCTTATTGGTAATACCTCCCTTCTTATCCCGAATTACTGGGATCGTCCGGTTTCCGCCCCTCTTATTAACCATCCTTGCTAAAAGTCCTCCGGCCCTATTGCCAAACCTGTTAAACTTATATTTTTGGAAGGTCTGATTTCTCAGTTCATTTTCATGCAGCATGGAATTGACGGAGGCTTGTATAGCCAAGTATCTGTCTTTATTAATTTCTGTTGGCTGCGCCAAATATCGGCGCCTTGCCCCCGTCAATTGCCTATTCAGGTTAATTAAACTACGTGTTGACCTTTTCCTCCTAGCCGCAACATATGCAATCAGGTCTCCCCGTAAGACGGCCTTCCCGGTGCACCAGAATAGTTGAGGGTTAGATTGATGGGCTTTATTAAAATGTGTATACTCATCCCATCGGGCCTTTAAAAATTTTTGGAATGATTTATCATTAGCTAAATAACTCGGGAATCTCCAACGTCTAGACGTTGCCGAGCTACGTGCGCCTTCCAATTCAATCCATACGGGGCTATGATCAGAGATCAGTATCTCTTCCATTTTAGAATTGGTCACCTGAGAGAACAGTGTCTCTGACACGAAAATATAATCTATCCTTCCCCATGTTCCATGGGCCCTCGATCTGTGTGAGTACTCCTTAGTCTCTGGGTGCAAGTTCCTCCAAGCATCTATCACAGAGAGAGAATGTCCAAATTCTTTCAGCACTCTCCCTTCCTTGCGGCCTACATGCGCAAGCCCTCTCACCCCTGTGCTATCTAGTCCGGGGTCCAACAAACAATTCATATCTCCCATCACAATCAAGTCTTTATCTTGATATGGTGTCATCAGCCTTAACAAATTAGGGAAGAATGACCTCTCTGGTGGCGTGGGGGCATATACATTTAAAATATATAATTCCCTCCCCTGTAGCCATAATTTGACCAAAAGATACCGCCCCGCAGGGTCTTGCAACTCCTTCTTGACTGAATAGGCCAAACGTTTGTGAAAACATATCGCTACTCCGCTCTTTCTGCCCTCCGCTGAAGCGTAGAGTACCTGCCCAACCCAACTTTGTTGGAGCTTGTCATGTTCTAAGTCTGTTAACTTTGTTTCCTGTAGACAAACAATATCAGCATTTAAGTATTTTAGATGTTTTAAAATCTTTTTTCTCTTGCATGGGGATGTTATACCCCCAACATTCCATGATATTAATTTACAGTGTGGTACAGATAGGAATATGGTACCACTCTAAGGCAAAGTTATATCGTTTAGCAGCTGGGTCCCAGCCCCTCCCCATCAACTGTGGCGGCCTTCACTGAACAAGTAACAAGTAAGTTCCAATTTATGTCTCTCCTGTCTGATATTATCTTAATTAGGAAACTTTCTCTTCGTGTCTCTAAGTGTGCTAACTGGTGTCCCTGTGTGTTATTTCTTTTCTGTTGTTGCTTTGCGCCCTCCCCCCCTCCCCCCCGTATCCCTCCCATCGTGATTGAACCTGTGTGAACTTCTGTCACCTACATGAAGCCCCTGACGTGACCTTCCCCCCCTTTGTTCTGTATCACTTCCTCCCCCCTATTATGTTCTACTTTGATGTATGTTAGAGTCTGGTTTCCGGGTCAAATTTAAATCTCACATTATATTAACTTAATCCAACAGTGCAACTGAGAATATATCAAACAGTGTAACTTCCAACATAGATAATAACAATAGGAGACCCACTCCCGAGGCACCCTACAAAGGCCTCACTCCAGAGGTTCCTTTGGGATATTAAGAGGCAAAATGCCTCGTGCATGAGCCTGCAAATCCTAGACAGTGTCATCACATCTACCTTTACCAGTCCTCAGAACTCCTGACCGGGTGGTCCATCACCATGGCGCGTGCTCCCCTGGACCACAGTCACTCCTGTGGATCTGACTCTTTCAGGTTTGCATCCACGAATCGTTGGGCATCTGGGACCTTCTGAAATGAATGCCATTGGTTTTTATGCTGTATCTTCAGTGTGGCCGGATATATCATCATAAATCTCTTGTTTTTATTGGCTAGAGCTGTACATATTGGATGAAAGCGCCTCCTCTGCTCCTGGACTCCGGCCGAGTAGTCTTGGAAAATTTTTATCGGAGACTCCTCATATGTAAGGGAGTCTCGCCTCGTCCTGAAGCCCCGGAGGATCTCCTCCTTGTGCAGATAGTTGTGCACTTTGATAATAACAATCCTGGGTCATTGCATGCCCTGCTGCCAGCGCCCCAGCCTATGTGCTCTCTCTATGCATAGTTCTCCGTAACTGTCCGACAAAGCCAACTCTTTTTTCAGCCACTTTTCCAGAAGAGGCCCCAGAGACCTCTCCGGAATCCTCTCTGGCAGACCAACAAGTTTTAAATTGCACCGTCGTGCCCGGTTTTCCATGTCCTCTAGCTTGTCCTGGTGCAACTTTAATTGTTCCTGCAGACGCGCTATTTCTTGTAGGTGCTGTGATCTTAAGTCCTCTATTGCCGAGATCCGGTTCTCAGTCTCATCCACTCTCTTCTTAGTATTTTGGTTTAAAAAATTGTTATAAAAGGAAAAAGAATTATAGTATTTTGTGTGACCATAACTTTATATCTATTTTGAGTCTACTTATGTTTAAAAAATATCTAAATCTACTATAGTGATAGCATTTGACCAAAATGGAGTACATCAACATACATAATAAAGACAAGAAAAAGGTGCCACAAAACAAATCTGCATCAAGTAAAAAAGAATCTAAACTTGAGATATCCACAAACTAATCAAATGCCTCCCTAAGCACAAATACTTTCAGCTCTTTTCTGGAATGCAATAAATTATCCATGGGGATTTACTGGTAATATTACTGCTCCCTCTAATGAGGGCTACAGCTAAGAAAGTGATTTTATGCTTGTTTTAGACAAGAAGCACTTGTGGTTTGTGGTATATTGGCTTGACTTCTCGGAGGATTAAATTGCGTATTTCACAGCATTTAAGTAATATACGTACAGCTCGTTTGGAAGCTCCTATTGTAGCCCACTGGTTGGAAATGCAACACAATTTAGAGGAATTTCGATTTGTTGTCCTTGATTGTGTTAAGTTAGAGAGGGGTGGTAACATGCCTCAGGCACTACTTAGGAAGGAGCAACGTTATATATTTCAATGGAACACGGTAGCTCCAGCTGGACTCAATAAAGAGATTGAGTGGTTAAACCTCTAGAGTATTTAACCTCTGTGTTAGCTGGTAACCATCTATGCGTTTGGGAGAGCAGTTCTAGCTCACCACCGCATCGCTGGTATTTGACTACCCCACCACCTGGATGAGCCAGTAAGTGTATTTATGATAACATGTTAATGTTTAATTTTGAGAGTTTTTAACAATGATACATATTAAGTAGAATTATAGTTAACCCACTGTTATTGTGTTTAGAATTCAAGACCCCTGATGACGCTTTTATAGCAAAACATGAGCATGTTGGATCCTGGTCGTATGGTGGAATACTATAAGAACAGGAGAGATTGAAACTCTAATACAAATGTAACAACATTTTCAAAATATATATATATCTGGAACATATGATACTGCTAATAGTGAAAATGGACAGTTTTGGATGTTGCTGACTGACATCATCAATGGTTGTTAAAGATTTATCACTAACGTTACAACGGTTTGTTGGAAAAAAGGACAGAACTATTTTACAAGTTGGTGATTCAATGAGTCTGATTTGAAGCAAGGCTGAATCTTGTGGGAGACTCTGGAGCAGTGGATTAACACATGACTAAAGAGCTATGATCACACATTGATGTAAAAGATTGCCAGATATATGCTATTTGAATGTGTATTGAAAGAGTATTGTGGAGAATTGTTTGGTTTTAAATGTATTGGTGTATGGATTGGTTAATAACTATGGGTTAAGGGAATGGATTTTATTTTAGGATAATTGTATTGATTTATTAATAAAGAAATAGATTTTAAAATGTTAAACAGTTACTAGTGAGTAATTTGTAATATAATGTGTAACTAATTATAGAGTTGAGACCTAGATTGTAATTGTGATGCATATTCATTAGGGTTATCCTGAAAATCTGGTCTCTTGCAGCCCTCGAGGACTGATCTTAGACAAGCCTGGTCTAAAGGCAATGCTTGATAAGACAAGTTATTGTATGGCCCCATTTTATTGGAGTAAACTGTCTGTTGAACTTAGATGGGCCCCTACCTATCTTTCCAATGGGATTTGAAAACATGGTTTTTTCAGAAATAATTATGTAGTTAATTATAATTTTGTTTTAGTTATGGATTGTTGTTTTATTATGCACACGTATACCATTAAAGCTAATGCACACATTAACATATGTCAGCACTGCAGTAACTTAAAATCACTTTAGGTACTTTGGCCCTTATATTAGCTTTACAGTTCACAGTAAAATTGGTTGAATCGGATTTCACCATTCCTACAAAGTAGGGCTGTACTACATATTTAGATTCAATTCAATTTGGCCCTAAATACACTATTCCTATTCGGCCAAATAATGATTGAAATTGAAATATGAATAATCCGAGGCTCTACTGTGCTAAATCCTACTGAAATGAACACTTGATTTCTGATTTCACATTGCTTCTTTTATTATTTGTAATGTTAAAGCTCAATACCCATTATTCGTATTCGGTATTCATATTTGGCCAAATAATATTTTTCATTATTTGTATTTGGCCGAATAGTAAAATATGCTGTTCAGTACAGCTCTACTACGAAGTCTGAGCTAAAGAACAGTTATTTCAAGGATATAACTCAAACTCAGTTATATTTGGTTTAGTCATTTTCACCATAAAAAAGTTTTGGGGGTGAGCCATTCCCTTAAAAAGTTGAATCCTTCATGCCTGTTTTATCCCTTAAACTTAGGCCATAATTTTAGAAACTTTAGTTACAATTTCCATATGGAAATCATGAGTTTGAGAAGGCTGTAATTTACCCTGAACAAGCCAGCTACATCAACATTTTCACATCTATAACAGAGATGTCTCAGGGGTATGGACAGTGCAAAGGCTCACACATGTGCAACATACTTTGATAGTATACAGATATGGAGGGCAATATATTTAAACATTGCCATTTTCAACAGCTATAAATTATATAAACGACACAATACAACCAAAGACCGTGACGGACATTACCTGACTCTTCTTCCCCCTCTCCCTCTCTAAGTCCCCCCCTCCCCAACTGTTTCCTACCATACATATACCTCATTATACCTCAATATCACTTTGTATTCATCCATACTATGTATTTGTTCAGATCATAATCGGCTAATGCCGTTAATGGTTATATGTAAGCAACATTGAGCCTGCAAAAGGTTGGAAAATGCGGGATACAAATGTAACAAATAATAATAATGTACAAAATGCCAGTCTCACTTGCCTTTTGGGACTGCTTGCATTGTTGGTGACTGGAGGCGATCTGGTTACAAGTCATTGTCCTGATTGTCATCTGTCCATGTAGGTGTGTGTTTGGCAAGTGTGTACCCCTGTACTGTGGCATCTCTCCCTCATTAATCTTTCTATCATTCCCCTACAAACCACTTGTGCTCCCCTCAGACTTTCTCTGTGTGCTGTCCTTGATCCTGAATGTGTCTCTGCTGCCACTAGGAGAGCTGCGTATGTGTGTGTGTGTTTTTGTTTCTTTGTGTCTGTGTCTCAGTGTACATGCATGTGAGCAGCTATGTTGGTGGAGGGAATCACAGGGTATTGGGGAGAGAGCCAGGAGTCATTAATGCTCTGAACAAATAGGCTATGCAGACCACCCTGTAGGACCGATATTTAAAACTACCACCGGCATTAACATGCAGTTAAAGCTGGGTTTGCATGCACATTATCCAGTGCCAAATGCTCAGAGGGCTTACATGTCAGTGTTAACATGCACATCAAAGCTGGCCACAAATTGTATTGAAATTGTATTTAAATGAATGTAAATGGGTCAGTAGTATTCCTTCCCAACACTGAAACAGAAGTGTGGCAATGCACAGAAGCAAATGATAGCCTTTAATGCTGAAAACTTGCTACTAGTTCAGAAGCTGCATTAAAGGTTTTCAGGAGTAGAGTTCCTATCAGTTTGTCACACTAAACTGTGGGCTTTGTCCTCTTTTACAAGCAGAAGGAAGCCCGTGCAAGTTTTAAGTGCTGAAAGTGAGAAACAAACGTGTGTGAGTCCAAGCAAAACCAAAAGTGGAGGCACATATTAGTACCTGCTGTTCTGTACTTAAATATGAGTCTTTCAAAAATGTAAGTGCAAACAGTTTTTGAAAGGCTCATATTTAAAAGCACAGAACAGCGCCGATGTGTACTTACATTTCCAGTCTGAACATGTGCACAAAAGCTGTGCTTGCCGCAAAACCTTTGTGCAAGCCAGGCACATTCCCTCCCCTGACTTTCAGTTTAATAGTGCGAATTAAGCACTCATATCATTTGCATATCGATTCCTTTGAGCATCTCCAAGCTAATTTTTTGGTGGTGGTGTTGCGTCGATGGCTTTAGCGCCCGGCTTTGAGCATTGGTCCAAAGAGAACAGAGAAGGGCCATGAGGAGACATCCCTATCAAAGGATATATAGGCCTAAACCCAGTTACTAGGCCTCAAAGATGACCAGTGCCTCACCATATTACCTCTTCTGACCTAGCTCCATACAAAGCTTTTGAAAGCACCAAGGATAATTTACAAACAACTTACCTCTTCTCAGGAATGACATCAAAATAAAAGGGAATCTTAATAAATTGGTTTTAACCATCTCACAATTTTCACATAAAATAATTTAGCATTACATTAATGCTGACCTGAGAGGCTGAAGCTTGTACACACTGGGGACACAATTGTCATCCCTTCTGTACCACTGAGAAAGAAGTTCTATTTCTTTTTCATACTTAATGGCAGACTTATTTGGTTTGAGTTGAGGCGCTGCAGTATAATCGTTTTCATCTGAATCAAGACTAGACTCTGGTTTTGAGCTGCAATTAGTATCAGCTATGCTTGTTTTAAGGTCCAAGTCATTCTCAGATTGTGGTATGTTTGGGATGGCGGTAGCCTGGTTGTAATTCAGACTCTTCTCTGCTTTCATGTTCGTGGATGGTTCATCTGTTCCTCCATTGTGTGCAAGACTTGATGAAATCTTCTGCTTTACTGCCTCTAGCCTCATTCTTTCCATCACATCTTTAATAGCTTCAAAGTCTGCTATGGACAAGATCACTGGAACAACTGGATAGTCGCGTTTTTGCCCAATGACAAACTACAAAAAATATAAGATAGAAAATAACACATAACGGACCATGTTCTATGTACGGCACAAAAAAAAATGAGCACTATATGCTATTTTGTAAACATCACTCTAAATTCGATGCTGTTTATAGATCAGCACCTAGCGCTGGGATCTATGCTTAACTTTTAGGCATGAGGATTTATTCCAGCTAAAACCTGGTATAAATCCACATGCCTAAATTAGGCGCAGATCTGCAAATTCTTGGAATGACCATAACCCACCCATACCCTCCCATGGCCATGCCTCCTTTTTGGATCCTCACACAAGAATTTGTGCATGAATCTTTATAGAATAGTGCCTAGCAATATGCATGTGTAAAATCTAAATATTGCCAATTAGCACTGATAATTGATTATTAGTGCCCAATTATCAGTGCTAAATGGTTCATTATTCTATTAAATTGTGCGTGCACCCATTTTTGCATGCACAGGTTTGTGTGCCATATACAGAATCTGGGGGGGGGGGGGGGGGAACATGGTTTGAAGGTGATGCAGTCTACTAGATAAAGTATTTAACTATGATGACTCAGGAAATAGGCTAGGTCATGGTTTTAATACTACTCCCCACTTTCACCAGCTCATTGTGCAACAAGAGAAACTGAGCAATCAGAACAAAATTAATTCTGAAGAGTAATACTGATTCATGTAATAACTATCTACTTGTTAGAAGATAAATATACTAAACTGTATTAAATGGCTGATGTACAAACAGGAGGGTATCACTGATGCATTACTGCTGCTGTTTATTGCAAAATACCCTTCCCCCTGGGCTGCCCAGCCCTTCATACGGTGAAGAAAGGGGCCCTTGGGGTTGCCTGGTATTCCTACCCTCCACCTCCTCCCCCCCCCCCCCCCAGACTATGAAATAAAGCTCCCAAGGAACCAGCTGTCTCTACTCCTTATTCCTTCCAGACAATGAAATAAAGGTCCTCAGGCCACTCAACATCCTTCCCAGTCCCTACTCCTTGCTCCTCAACATCTGTACTATATTTACTGGGGTAAGCAGGTGGCAGGAAGGAAGGGGGACTGTGGCTTATTGGTTGGCTCAGAGGGGCCTCACTTCACTGTCTGAGTGGAGGTGTCGTTACAATTTTGCATTACCTGTAGCTTAATGAGCTGATTTGACTGCATTTGCATGTAGCACAATTCATTAATTTTTATACAGTAAACGCTCACACTGACAAGGACTAACACAAATATGCATTAAAGCTCATGTAACATTAATATATATCAATACTGCAAACACCTCAGTTTAGTACATTGGCACATACATCTCACAGTAAAATTGGCTGAATCAGATTTCTAAGTTTACCAAGTATCTGTCACGTCTGTGGTCGTGACCCCTCTCAGACTCACCGTATTTCCGGCGGTCAGCTTCTGAGCTGGCTTCTGTCTGTTCTTCCTGAGTTAGCTCTGCCTCTGTCTCTGTGTGCTGGCTGCTTCCAGCATGGCTCTGATTACTCCACTATACTGCACCTGTGTGTGTTAAGCCTCTCTGTGCTTCAGTATGCTTTCTGCCTGTGTTTTGGTTTGTGTTCCTCTTGCTCTCTGGTGGCCAGCCCTGGTGGCTGCATTGGATTGTCTGTGTGCTGTTTCCTGTTCCAGACTTCAGCCCAGTCCAGTCCGGATCTTCCGGCCTGCCAGACTTGCTTGGCTTGGTTGAGCCTGCACAGCATCTGTAGCTGCTTTGTGATTGCTGCAGCTGAATCTCAGCTGCTGCTGGGCTTATTAGCCATTTGGAAACTCTCTACTTGGCCTTTGCATCGCCTAAGGCCCTGGTATGTTGGGGTGCTTGTGCACTTCTGCCTAGTCCAGTTTATAGTCTGTAATTCTTGCCTGATTCTAGTTTAGTCTTTGTGTAGCTTCTTGTTCTGTGTTGCTTGTTTCCCAGTCTTGTTTCTTGTTTGTTTGTTTGTTTGTCTTTGTCTAGTTCTTGGTTGCCTGTGTTTCTTGTTCAGTGGCTGCCTGGCAGCTTTCAGTTCTCTCTCTTATCTATCAGAGTTTGTTCCCTGTTTCAGTGGCTGCTTGCAGCTTTCAGTTCTGTCCCTTGTCTGTCTGAGATTCCTAGTCTAGTATTCTGCCTAGCCTCCCTGTGTGTTCTAGTCCCTGTGTGTATCCTGCTGGTGTCCAGTTCCGGCCCTGTCCGGCAAGTCCTGCCGGCCACCTGCACCCAGGGGCTCAACTCCTGGGGAAGGGTGGCCAGGTGCAGGTGAAGTCTAGCCGTCCCTGTCAGAGTTCTGTCTTATCCCTGTGTGGGGTGGTTTTGCCTGCCACTGCCACTCCTCGGCAGTGGCCCAAGGGCTCACGATCCTAGTTCCTGACAGGATCATGTAGAGAACAGTTATTTCATGGACATATCCTTCAGATCACATTCAAATTTACTTAAATTTGGTTTAGGGATTTGGATTTAACTCATACCTTTTTCAGCAGTAGCTCAAAGTGAATTACATTCATGTATGTTTGATAGATTCTTGCTGTTCAAGCATCGAGGTTCTGGAGTGATTTTTAATATTTGTTTTGCTGCTCAGTTATCTTTTTTCTTATTAAAGAAAAATTTAAAAACATATCTTTTTAAGAAGTTTGTTAAAATTAGTTCTTGAATAAGATTCTCTGTTTTGGGCTTCCCAAGAGACTTTCTTGGTTTTTTAGTTATTGTACACCACTAAGAACCTGAAAGTACCAGCTGTGTAGAAGTATATTTATTTATTACATTTGTACCCCACTCTTTCCCACATACAGCAGGTCCAATGCGGCTTACATAGTAAAAGAAAGCATCTTACATGGTAAAGAATACAGTAAAAACAAGGAAATATGGGAACAGTATTATAAATTGTGATGATCATAACTACTTACATTATGAAAGGCATTACAAAGGTCATGTGAAAAGAACGTAATGAACTAGAATAGGGAAGGTAGATAAGGATATGATAGGTGAAAGGGAAGGAGAAGGAGAATGGGAGGGAAATGGTAAAGGATGGAGGGAAGAAGATGTTCTTATGTTGAGATAAGGACCAATTCCTGCAGTTTGAATCACTCAGGATACCAATGGAGGAACTGATGGGCCAATGCAAAAAGCCACATGGTAGAGTTGTGCGCCAATGGCCGATTATGCAACTTTTATCACAAAGATTAACTAGAAAGTATTCCACAGTGCTATGCAAATCCAAGACATGCAGAACTTGCGCACCGATCAGGGAAAGCCTGCCTGGCACATGAGCACAAAAGTTCTGTGGTAAGGATGCCTTCACCGTACACATCTCCGAGTCAAAACGAAAGTTCCAGCATACAATTTATGCATGCAACAGAATGTTTTTCTGCACATAAATACAAGCCTTGCAAAAATTTATTGCCCATAATATTTCTGTGCACAAATATTAGCCTCGCACAACATTCCAGTTCATGTGCAGATGTGTAATGGCACTTTTGTTTTTGTTCATATGTGCACACAGTGCTGTTATCTCCTGTTCTGTCTTTCAAAGTTGCAGCCACTGATCCGGTTGCAGAACATAAAAAAGTGAGCCATTTAATTCCCATACCCTGACATTAAATTGTCAACCAACCCTCCTATGCTACCCTGGCAAAACTTTCTCACAGTGTACACACATTAAAACCCCATTTATTTCTGTGCATTGCAGAGAAATACCTAATGGCTTCATTATCATTCATTTTAATATAGTGCGCACCCATGTCTACCACAGAAGTTAACTGCCGCAGTGAACCCCTTTTTGCATCATGCAACCAGTAACATGCAAGCAGAAAGCAGCTCCTTGTGACTCCGGGCAAGTCACTTAACCCTCCATTGTCCCAGGTACAAATAATTACCTGTATATAATGTAAACCACTTTGCTATGCAATGTATTAAGTTTTTAGTCATTTTCATCAAGTAAAACTTTCAAAAAAGTTTTCCTTAAAACGTGGTTGATGACATCACACCACTTTATCTCATACCACTTACAGTTTTTAGATAGAGCTATCAGTCTTGGAGGTAATATATGTCACTACATGGTGAGGGGGGGGGGGGGGAGAAAATTCTGGAAGGTAATATTAGGTGTTTGGATTAAATTTCTATTTTAGGTGTATATATACCACCTTTCTCCCCAAAAGCATATTACACTTTAGGTAGAAGCTACATCAATGTAGGTTGTAGGGAACATCCTAGATGTTCTGCTATTCAGTCAACACTAACTGACTGCTTGAAACAGTCTTCCTTCAAAGCCTAAAACTGCAATTTGATAAGGTGTACCAACTGAGGGCCGAGATTTACAGTATACTAGCACTTATTCATGGGATTGGAACTCTTCATTGGCAAATACACGTCACTACTAGGTACTATTCTGTAGAAGGATGCTTGGGTGCATAGGGAGAGGAATGGCCAGTAGGAAAAAGGAAGTGATGGTGCCCTTGTATAAGACTCTGGTGAGAAATCATTTAGAATATTGTGTACAATTCTGGAGACTGCACCTTCAAAACAATATAAACAGGATGGAGTTGGTCCAGAAGGTGGTTGCTAAAATGGTCAGTGATTTTTGTCATAAAGCATATTGGGACAAACTTAAAGATCTCAATATGTATACTTTGGAACAAAGGTGGGAGAGGGGATATATGATAGAAGAGTTTGAATACCTACATGGCATAAATGCACAGGAAGCATGTCTCTTTCAATTGAAAGGAAGCTCTGGAATGACGGGACATAGGATAAAGGTGAAAGGGGATAGACTCAGAAATAACCTGAGGAAATACTTCTTCATGAAAAGTGCGGTGAATTCATGGAATAGCCTCCTGGTGGAAGTGATGGAGATGAAAACAGTATCTGAATTCAAGAGCTTGGGACAAGTATATAGGATCCCTAAGGGAGTGATTTGAAGAATAGATGACGTGGAAGGGCAGACTCGATAAGCCATACAGTCTTTATCTGCCAACATTTGTCTATGTTTTTATATTTCTATGGTGTGCATGTCTCTTACTATGCAACTACAAATAGGCCATACCTGTAGGCGGTGCATGGGCATGTCATGTGCATTCCACCTAGTGATGAACACAATTCATAGGATACTATGAGATTCGCATACTGTAAGGTGCACCTAAGTGCAGTAACGTACACTACTACTACTACTACTTATCATTTCCATAGCGCTACTAGACCTGCCATTGACATAGCATAAGCAGTCATACCTACATATCAGTGCACCAAGACCACTTTATGGTAGCATTCTGTTATTCTGGACATGAGCCCTCGAGCCCAGGCCAAGGCCTGGTATTGGATTTTGGCCAAGGCCTAGGGTAGACCAAACAGGCCCTACGCACCACCCCAGCCACCAAGCCCTGCACATACACAACAGCTAACAGGCACCACCAGAAAATGGGAGATAAAGCATCACGGCCAATCGGGAACCCACTTGCGCAAAGTCCAAGCAAGCGGGCCTCACGGCCAACCGGGAACCCAGTCACACTCTGGGAGGGGAGAAAGAACAGGAAAGAGTCCCAAATGGACTGAGCACAAGCAGCGCACACAGTGCAGGGTAGAGACACTAGGAAAAGGGTGAGATACAGAACCTCTAAAGGTATATACAAGGCTGTGCCACAGGGCGATCAAGAATACAGGAAGCCTCAGAAGGGAACACTCTAGGCTGTACTATACAGCACTCAAGGGAAAAAGAGAACCAACTATAGGAATATACTCTAGGCTGAACCATTCAGCACTCAGGGAAAGGGGAAGCCACTCAAAGGAATACTCTAAGGTATGCCACTAGCACTCAAGGAAAAAAGGGAAACCACCCATAGGAATATACTAGGCTGTGCCCCACAGCACTCAAGAGAACTAGGCTGCACCTTACAGCATACAAAGATACAGGAAGCCCTACAAAGAACACACTAGGCTGTACCATACAGCGCACAAAGGAAAAGAAAAACTACCTATAAGAATACACAAAGATTGCCCCACAACACACAAGGGAAAAGGGAACAGTAAGCAAACAGAGGAAGCTGCCTTCACACACACAGACCAGAAAAGGAGCACTCCTCACCAGAAACAGAAGGCAGATTCAGCAAAACAAAGAGAACTAAAACCAACAAACAGGAGCAATATACAAGGACAGAGGGACTGTCACACAGAGGCAGAACCACAGGGAGCAGAGCAACAGCTCAGCACAACAAAGGGAACACAGAGAGAGAGAAAACTAGACAAACAAACTGGAACAATACAAGGCACAAGCTTACCACAGACAGCACAATGTTAGAGCAGCAGAAAGCAGACCAGCTGTAGGGGAGTGAGGCAATCAAGCTCATGCTGGGAATACCCAGCACACACACACACAGAATCAACAAGCACCGAGGAGAAAGGCTAAACTCCAACGTGAACACAAGCGCCCAAGCACAGGCTGGTTTCAGATGAGCAAACAAAGCAATCAAACGCTAAAGCAAGAGTTGTAGGGAAAGGTAGGCTTAAGTAGATCAGGCTTCTGACGTCTGCTGCATCAGACGTCAGCTCAGCCCCTGACAAGCCAATCAGGAGTGAGTCCCAAACATTCCCCTGCCTGCTAGCAGAATCATAACACATTCTATAACAGGTTAGGCACACCCTAATGCTGTTAAAGAATTGGTGTTGTGGGGCCTATATTTTCATGCAACTTTGTAGAATTAGTCATCTTCCTCTGTCCTTGGTGCTACAGGGGTGATGGCATTAGTATTATGTGGTTATAAGTTCAATGTTGCAGGATAAAGAATTTGAGACTGGCCAAGATTGACCGGAAAAAGTGAGCAGACCAGAAAAAACTTGCACTAGAGCTGGTAAAAATATTTCTCTCTTTCAGCCAACATTTTTACCAGCTCTGGTGCAAGTTTTTATCATTTACCATCTGGTATTGTAGGCCCCTGATGCAGCCCAGAAGGGGCCTAAAATACCAGATAGAGATTGATGAACCATAAAAACATTTACCAGAACTGATAATAATGTTGGCTGAGGGAGAGAAACATTTTTACCAGCTCTGGTACAAGTTTTTCTTGGTCTGCTTACTTTTTCCTGTCAGTCTGGCTCTTGTGAACCATTTGCCTATTTGCTTCTTGGGACCATCCCTACTCTGATTCTTGGTCAGGTCCAATTCCTTTATCCTGCAACATTGAACTTATAACCATATAATGCCGATGTCTAGGTCCTATTCAAATCCAGGCTAAAAGCCCAACTTTTTTAGGCAGTTTTTTATTCTTAACCCCTTATCCACCTAGTCAGTACCCACTTGTTTTAATCATTCCCTTAATATATGTACTCCCTAATCCCTTATTTGTCTTGTTTGGTCTGTCTTTAGTAGATAGTACTGTAAACTCTGTCGAGCAGGGACAGTCTCATGTGTTTGTGTACAACACTGTGTATGTCTTGTGACACTATAGTTTGAATAATTTCCTAAAAAGAAAAGTCCATAAGCCATTATTAAGATGGACTTGGAAAAATCCACTGCTTATTTCTAGGATAAGCAGCATAAAATCTGTTTTACTGTTCTGGGATCTTGGCAGGTATTTGAGACCTGGATTGGGCACTATTGGAAACAGGATATTGGGCTTGATGGACCTTCGGTCTGTCGCAGTATGGCAATGCTTCTGTTCTTATGTTCTTATAATTCCCACTGTAGCTCCTTGTGATTCCAGACAAGTTACTTAAACCTCAATTGCCCCAGGTACAAACATAGATTGTGAGCCCACTAGGGATAGAGAAAGTGCCTGACTGCAATATGTATACCACTTTGATTGTACCACAGTAAGGTGGCATATAAAAGAGGATGCCTATGTTCTATTCTGTAACTGGATACTCCAGTTTTCATCTAATTTGCCTTTATTGACTAAAGTCTTAGGAAGAGTTGTTCCTAAACAGTTGTTGGATTTTGTGGAGAAAAATCAAGTATTACATAGTTGTCAGTCAGGATATAGGCACCATCATAGTATAGAATCTCTTTTGTTGTCTATAATAAATGTGTAGGTCATGGGTGATCAGGGCCATGATGTTCTTTAGGTTCAGTTAGACTTGAGTGCTGCTTTTTGATACTGTGAATCATCTGAAATTGCTAGATTTGTTGCAAAATATTAGACTTAGTTCTACTATTTGGGATTGGTTCCAGTCCTACTTCTTGAATCAGATGCAATCTGTGTGTTAGAATAAAAAAATAATCCTTTAGACAATTCTTGGTAGAGGAGTACTTCAAAGCTCATTACTTTCACTGATGCTTATCAATTGTTACCTTGCATCCTTGGCTAAACTCTTTGAAAGTTAGAAATTAAAATTCCATTTCTTTGCAGATGGCATTCAATTGGTTGCTTTTATAAGGGATGACCAATCTCATGTAATGCCAGATATTACCTGTAAATTGACTATGCTTGATAAATGGTTGAATGATCATGATGTAATTTTGAATGCAGAAACATCTTGTGCCATGTGGTTATCTTGTAAATCTAGATCTTTGCAGATACAACCAAGAGTGCAAGGGAATTTTCTCCCTGTTAAGGAAGAAATTATTACTATGGGATTTTATGTTGAAAGTTCACTGATAAGAACATAAGACCAATGGTCCATCTAGCCCGTTATCCTGTTTCCAACAGTGACCAAGCCAGGTCACAAGTACCTGGCAGAAACCCATTGGCAGTGTGTTAGATCGTGTTATTTGCAGTTGCTAATGGTTCATCAGTTAAAAACATTTCTGAACAGATCCAATTTTTGTGGATAGTTCATGCTCTTGTAACAAGTAGACTGGATTACTGTCATTCATTGTTTCAAGGTATTACCAAAACTAGTTTGAAAAGACTCCTGTTGGTTCAAAATACAGCTGTGCATCTTGTGACAGATGCAAACAAGTTTGATCATGTTACCCCTATCTTAAAGGAGTTGCATTGCTTACCAATTTCTGCTCGAATTACATTCAAGTTATTGTTTGGTCTATAAGGCTTTTTGCATGGGTGTTCTCCAAACATCTTTCAGAAAATTTGTGTAAACAAATTTATCAATGCCTGTTGCAATCTTCTCAGTGCTACTTACTTCAACTTCTGTTGTTAAGTGTAGTTAAAATGACTTTAACAATAAATAGGTCTTTTTGTTATGTTGGACCATCCTTGTGGAACTCTGTGCCTATTTGTGTTGTACCATTAGTTACATTGGCTTCTTTGAACATGCTTTTTTCTGTTCTTAATTTTGTTGGTTGATGTATTATGAACAATATTCTTGTGATGTACTACTTAATATATTTTATGAATAAGCGTGCTAATATGTCTTTTGAGACATGTTTTGTCCTTATTACCGCAGTCTGCTCTGCTAAGCTTCTATGCTTGGCATTCTGACATTTACATTTTCTTACATTTTCACAGTTGGCTCATGAAAACCCTGACGAATGCTTGGTGCTGAAACATGGCCCATGTTGGGTTCATACTGTTAGTACCATTATACATTACATTTGGATAATAAACATTTTTTGATCACCTTGGAGATTATGACTGGCTTCTACCACTCCTGTGTACTATCTGTGTTTACTTGTGGAAGGTGTTTGTTTTCCTCTTTTTGCTTCTGGTTGGACAACAGTCTGAGCCTTTATACACAGGGCAGCATAGTATATAGCACCAGCTCACTTTTTATATAGGTCAGTAAAATGAATGGAACATACAACCCAACCTTCTGATAGAGTCTAAAATGTCTCTATATTATACATCCTGATCTTTCTAAATGTAAAAAGAAACAGACAAAAATGTCACCATAGTAATCATAATGTACCTAGGGAAAATGGTATACATTAAAATGTAAAAAGAGAAAAAAAGAGGCAAAATAAAGAAAAAAAGACCACCTAAAAAATATATATACAACCGAAGCAAAAGTAAAGTAGGCCACAGAGTGATAATTATCAAGGGCTAGCTGGAGAACATCATATAAACTTAACCTGAGTACAAATAGGTTGACAGATCTCTTATAGCACAAAGGTATTACAAGTCACGGTCATTCATCATAGGTTATATAATGTCCTCCAGCTACCACGTGATAATTTGATATGTGCAAAGAACTTGAAGCTATCACTCTCAGGCTTATTTTCGAAGAGAAGGGCACCCATCTTTCTACACAAATCGGGAGATGGGCATCCTGCTCTCAGGGTCGCCCAAATTGGCATAATCGAAAGCCGATTTTGGGCATCCCCAACTGCTTCCCTCGCAGGGACGACCAAAGTTCCCGGGGGCATGTCGAAGACGTAGCAAAGGCGGGACTGGGGCGTGCCTAACAGATGGGCGTCCTCGAGCGATAATAGAAAAAAGAAGGGCATCCCTGACGAGCACGTGGCCAACTTTACTTGGTCCATTTTTTGTTACGACCAAGCCTCAAAAAGATGCCCGAACTGACCAGATGACCACCCAGTGGTGACTAACTCCCTCCCACCCTGAAAAAAACAACTTTAAAAACTTTTTTTGCCAGCCTCAAATATCATATTCAGGTCCATCGCAGCAGTATGCAGGTCCCTGGGGGGGGGGGGGGGGGGGGGGAGGTGTGTGTGTGTCAGTGGAGGCATGGGTAAGGCATGGACCTCCTTCTTTCAAACATTTTGGACGTCCTGAACTGCCCCCCTCCCCACAGGGATGGCCAAATTTCAAAGGAGTGGAGTGGAGTGGCCTAGTGATTAGAGCACTGGTCTTGCAATCCAGAGGTGGCCAGTTCAAATCCCACTGCTGCTACTTGTGATCCAAAATCCAAATAAATAAACGGGGTGTCAGAGGCATAGCGAAGGCACAGACGTCCTTCTCACAGAAACATCCACATTTTGGATGTCCTCAACTGCCCAGCACAGGGACGGAGGCATAGTGAAGGCACCTAACACTTGGACGTCCTTCACCCATACTCAAAAAAAAAAAGTCTCTGACGAGCACTTGGATGTTTTCACCTGGACTTGTGTTTTTTTAAGGTTGTAGACTGCAATTTATTTAAGGTTGTAGACGGCTATTATACACGCAGCTTGTCTACATGTATGAAGCCATCTTTGGCATGCGCAGAGCAGCCACGCATAATGCTTGGCTGCTCTGCACTGGCTTCCCCTCCTTAGGAAGGAAATCGTGTGCAAATGAGCTAACTGCGAGCAGCTCATTTGCATGAGATTTCCTTCATGCATGCCCGTTTCTTTCCAAATCGCTAAGGGATCGGTAAGGGAAGGGCTTTTTCCATTCAGTTAGTGCATCAGTTAGTCCACGGCAGTGCCCCCTAGGGTGCCCGGTTGGTGTCCTGGCATGTCAGGGGGACCAGTGCACTACGAATTCTGGCTCCTCCCATGACCAAATGAGTTGGATTTGGTCATTTTTGAGATGGGCATCCTTGGTTTCCATTATCGCCGAAAACCGGGGACGACCATCTCTAAGGACGACCATCTCTAAGGTAAGGTCGACCTAAATGTTGAGATTTGGGCATCCCCGACCGTATTATCGAAACGAAAGATGGACGCCCATCTTGTTTCAATAATACGGGTTTCCCTGCCCCTTCGCGGGGACATCCTGTGAGGACACCCTCAGGAAAACCTGGGCGCCCTTTTTGATTATGCCCCTCCACATGACTAACCTTTCTTTTGCTTAGGCCATACTTTAAACACGAGAGTGTAAAAGAAATACTTACAAAGAAGTGTGAGTGGCCTGATTCCTGACATTGCTTGAGAGTCTTCAAATGCATTGAAACCATTTTGTGATCATTACTGACTCCATCACTCAGTCCCCACCTCAGATCATATATGCGGAAATCAAAGCCTCTTTGCTTACAGTATGTGTGCAGCTCAGGATAAGCTTTTTCAAACAGTGTGCCTCTTTCTGCTTTAGAATCTGTGGATAAAGTTTTGAATATCCAGTTTTATATACTTTTATATTTCTTACTACTTCTGGTTGCTGACAATTAAATAAGCTCCACGTAGTTCAACAATGGCATAAATTTCAAACCAATGCATCAATCAGGTAACCATTATTTCCTGCTTTTACTTGAAGGTAAGACTCTTTCAGGAAAATATTACTCAGACATAGAAACTCAGAATGTGGTAACCAATAAACAGGGCCAGCTGAAGAGGATATGGCACCCTTGAGCAACTTTTGCTTTTGTGCTCTCTTTCCCCATACTTTAAACATGTGTTTCTCAACCCAGTCCCCAGGACATACCTTAGCATTCTGGTTTTCAGGATATCCATTATGAATGTACATGAGAGGTTTGCATACAACAAATACAATACATGCAAATCTCTCATGTGTACTCACTGGTTATATTGGTTTTTGTAAAGTTTTAAAAACTTGGATTTTTGAAAATACTTTTGACTGTTCTTAATAAGAAAAAGTTCTTTTTATTATATTGGACTATCCTTGTGGAACTCTATGCCTTTTTGTGTTGTATCACTAGTTACATTGGCTTCTTTGAACATGATGTATCAAGACATTCCAATGTGCTCTAAAAGGTGGTTTTAATAAAGCAAGTCCCAGACACATAAACTCAACACAGTCTATGTTTAGACTGAACAAGTCTTCATCAGGAGTCAACAGCTGAGTCTTGACAAAAGGTATTAAAGCTGAATATAAAAAAAAAAAGTAAAGGCAATCACTCTTTCATGCCTTCCAAAGGAACAAACATGCGTTGCGAACTGTCACTGGTGCTCTCACCAACAAACTTGTTTTATTAAAACCACATTTTACAGCACATTGGAGTGTCTTGATACATCTTTTCCTTTCACCCTTGTGGTTGTTCCATTGGAGAATTTGTGGAAGCTTTTTGGTTTTCTCTTTGGGATTTGGACATCTGAAATAGATCCAGATATTCAACACCAGTATCCAAGTAGTGGCAGGTACTGAACATCTCGATTCATTGGTGACTGCCAGCGTTATTTGAATAGCAATGATATTCAGCCCACTATCTGGATAGCTAACCAGATAAAGAGGCCATTTTACTAAGCTAATGCATGCCTAACACAGCAAAAATGGCCTACCATGGGATGCATGAAAGTGTTCTGTGTTAGTTTTGCCATCTGCATAACCCCCAGATTCTATGTATGGCACCCAGATGTGGGCACGCCCCTGAGATGTGTGCACCTGATCGTGGCTGAACAGATTTGATTGGGATGGAGTGGGACTTTGATGAGAACTTCAGAAGTTTTGGAACAAGGACAGTGCCTGGCAGACATCTGCGGTCCATACCCGGAAAATGGCAAGGACAAATCAAGATCAGGTATACTTATGTAATAAGTTTATCTTATTGGGCAGACTGGATGGACTGTACAGGTCTTTATCTGCCGCCATCTACTATGTTACTAATATTACCTTAATTGGCTAACGTGCTCATAACCATCAATAATTGGTTGCTAACAACCAATTACTGATGTTAATTGGCACTGATTAGGATTTGCACTATTCCACAACACTGGAAGCATATATCTCACAGCACATATCTTAAAAGGGAATGGGGAGGGGGGCATGGGCATGTCAGGCATGTTCCAAGATGTTGGCTGGGGGAGAGGCAGGAGGAAGAGGGGGTGGTAACATAACTTCTGGAGCCAGAAACATTCCAGCACAAATTAAGCCCTGGACATGCCAGGCTGCAGGGCCCCTAAGAGCGCAAGGCCAGCCCTGTACGGCCAGCCCTGTTATCCCTGCCTAAGATCAGCCCTGGATTTTGTCCTCCCTCAAACTCCCCCAGTGGTCCTACTAATACATGGCCTTCCTCCAAACTCCTGAGGAACATCTGCAGACCATTCGAAACACACCAATGTGCCGCAGTGCTGTAATTTATGTACACTCATACCACATTTACATAACTACATGCTAGGTTTATGACTGGTGTAACAGTGGGCACCTAACATTAGACATGCTGATGCCAGCTTACACTAGTATTGTACAATGGGATCAGACACTGAGAAGCCATTACAGGATAGGTTCTGACTGCCAAAACAGAGGGATCCTTTTAGAGAACTGCCTTCACAATAGAGTATGGAAGAGGATCCGATCAGATGTATTATTTCTAACTAATATTGGACAATAAGTTTGTTTTCAATGAAATGATTTGACTATACACCGTATTGGCCTTGAAGAAGCCAACCAGATGATCAATGTGGGATAATGAATTGGACGAGTAATATCTGGGGATAATCAGGTTAATACCACGTTTTTTTTTCTGTTTACTGTTTAATTGATCTCCTTATCTTGTTTCACTCTCCCTATTTAGTGGTCTAAGGAAGAGAATAGTATTACCTGACTGAAATAATTCCTACATATTACTTTCTCTGTATTTCCAGCAAGTTGTTTTATCACTTGTAAAAATTTAAATGGTTATAAATAAAAAATTAAAAAAAAAAGACTAGATCTGGATACCTTCCTACCTGAGTTTTGTTGATTTACACTTTGACTGTAGGTTTTTTGCTGTTGTTTCTTTGACAAGACGGTATATAGTATTTTCTAATAACGGTGTGTTGCCTGTGTACTGCATTTTTATTTGTACTTCCATGTTGTACTTTTACAGGAATTCAATAATATTTATAATTAAGGAGAAAAGATAAATCTTCTCTTTAAGAAGTTTTGTAGGGATGGATTAGGGCTGTATCGAATATTCATAGTCGATTTGGCCCCGAATACATTATATGTATTCGGACGAATAGTTATTTAAATTTAAATACAAATAACCTGGGGCTCTACTATGCCAAATCTACTGAAATAAACACTTGAGCTCTATTTCACGTTGCTTCTTTTTTTATTTGTTATCTTAAAGCTCAATGCCCATTATTCGTTTTCAGTATTTGTATTCCTGTGGGAAAAGGTGGGGTATAAATACAATAAATAAATAAATATTTTTTCTTATTCATATTTGGACGAATAGTAAAATATGTATTCAATATAGCTCTAGGATGGATATAGGTTTTCAAATAGTATGATGTAGAAGATTGAAGATGTATAGGGCAGTCCATCATTTTTTAATGTTTCTCATACCAGCTTAGATCAATAAACATTTGAGGACAACCCATAAATCAGCAGGTAAAATCATTAAAAACTGTCCTTTTTCTACTTGATTTGTGTTTACTTTCTGGAGAGCAATTTACTTTTTTTTCATATCTTTTCCTGCTTGGCCACTGTATCTATGGAAAGAGGGGTGCTGCTATGTTGATGCATATCTGAATCCCAGACAGAGATTAGCACATGATATATGCCACAAAACCCACTCTCCCCTTATTCACTCATCCACATGCACAGGCCACACCCCTCCTCTGATCCCCTCACTCCAATACACACACTCTCCACATTCCCACACATCCCCTGCCTTGCTCCATTCTCACACTTCCATCATTCTCATTCCTTTTGATGCCCTCTTTCAACCTCATAACCCCTCTCATGCTCCTTGTTGATTTCCTGCTTCACTAGTCTCCCATACTGAATTCCTATCTACTCCCCTCATATGCATGAATCTAGGGTTCCAGAGTACTGGGCCTTGACCCATGTGGCACTAAGACTCTATAAACCTGAGCAAGAACTGCCACTGCTGTACTGTTTTTCCTCCTGCTTTTTACTGTTGTGCTAACCCCACCCTCCCTCCCCACCCCTGATTCCTCTATGACTGAATTGGACAGCTGAGCTGTGAGCTCCTCTGGCCTGTGCAACCAGATACAGCCAATGAGAGGGGGACCTACTGAAGGACACTGAACTGAACAAGGCCACTGAGAGGGGGCAGGGGGGCCCAACACCAGAAATAGAAAAGTCGCTTTCTTCAGGCTTCTGGTGGTAGGCACAGGCACGGGCAGAAGGTTTGATTGGTCTCCTGCTCCTATGTGCTGGGTTATCACATTAACTCTGCTCTGACGGCCATGTCCAACCTCCTAAGTAAAGTACTTCCTATTTCAGCATAAGCAGGAAGAGACACAGCAGGAAGAAGGACCTGTTTGCCGGCAGAGCAGAGTTAATGCAATAATGCAATAATCCAGCACACAGGCGCAGGAGACAGACCGAGCAAGCAGTAAGCTACTGCCAGGTGGGGGGACCACAGTGGGTGGGGACCCAGTGAAGGGCCCGATGAGGCCGCCTCAAGCCCGGCTTGGTCTCTCGGCAGCCCTGAACCAGAAAGGACTCCATGAGGACATTAGAAGATACAGATAACAAAGGTGAACAGATCTTTAAGTAAGCATGCTGACTTGCTAACTGTAAACTGTTAGTGTGTATTTAGGAACTGCCATTGCTAGGCAAAGGCAAGAGAACCTAAAGCTCTGTAGCAATGTGACTAAGACTCTCTAAAGAGGCATCTGCAGCTAGATAAGGAAACCCATGACGTGGGGGAAGGGTGGAATACGCGTGAAGAGGCTGGGAAGGCCAGTAAGGTTCAGGCCCAGAAGAGGCATCTGAACCCATAGAGGGCTGGGGGTACTTGCCCATGCCTGTTCTTACTTTGCCTGAGCACTGGTATAAGCAAACCAGTGTGCTGTAGAACAGCCACTGCCAACTACACTGAGCCATCGCCCCAGAGCTGTGACGGTACCTCACAGAGGAACTAAAGTGCTTTGTGCTAAGAATAAGCAGCAGACACTACCTGCCAGTGTTACTGACAGTTGTGAGATACATGTAATGTTTATGTTTAGATCAAAGCTGTTTACAATAATGCAACGTCATATGATTCTTATATTCCGCCAACTACCATTAATAGTGGTTCAAAGCAAGTAACAAAGAGAGAGAGAGAGAGCAAAAACAAATATCACTAGAAACTAACAATCAGCCAAATTTTTCTTTTTTTTTTTTAGAAGATAGGTCTTTAGATTCTTACGAAAGAAAAAAGAAAAAGAACAAAAGGATGAGTAAAGAACAGAAAGAAGTGATGACCAAAAATGAGGTGCTTGATAAAAAATATCACCTAAAATTCTTTTAAACTTAACACCCAAGAAATAGAGCTGACATAATCGAAATGGATCTCTATATTGCTTTCTTTTCCTCCTGTTTGTTGTCTTTTACAAATTGAAAAAGTAAACAGGGGCATCAAACATTTTGAAAACTATACAGCCAAGTTTAAACAAAACTCGGGCCTGAACTGGTAACCAATGGAGAGAAATAAGTGCAGTCGTAACACTATCAGTTCTCTTGAGGCCAAAAATTAGTTTAGCGACAGTATTCTGTAAGATCTGAAGCTTAGAACCGAGTTTAGCCATAAGAGACAAATAGAGAACATTGCAATAGTCTACATGGGCTAAAACCACTGCCTGGACCAGAATGGCAAAATATTCAGAATCAAAGTAGTGGCGAATACAACGTAATTGACAAAGTTTAAAGAATACTGATCACACAGGCTGATTTACTTGGGGTTAGAGCAAAAAAGTGGAGTCAATAATAAACTCTAAGACCTTGGAGGATTGTTCGACCTTTAAAGACATATACCAAATAAAGAAGTCCTTTTACAAAGGCGTGCTAGCGTTTTTAGAGCGTGCTAATGATTGGCATGTGCTAAATGCTAGAGACACCCATAGGAATATATAGGAATCGCTAGCGTTTAGTGCATGCTTATTTTTAATGCACGCTAAAAATACTAATGCACCTTTGTAAAAGGACCCCAACAAGTTTGTTGTGTCACCCTCCTTTGTTACTTGGCACCATAGAACCTATGGCCACAGGGGCAGGAAAGGAAGAGGGACCTAAATGTGTAACAATATTCCCCACAGTTCAAAGTTCCAGGCTGCACAGAAGGAGTAGGCAGCCTGAGGTACTGCACTGTCACTGCTATTCTATAGGGTCGTCAAAGGAAGCCCAGAGTCACACATATGAGAGGGTTTCATTGTGGGTGTTAATGAGGGAATCAGTGAGAGAGATGTACTGGCCACAATCACTGTCACAACTGCCCTCCCTCAATCTCCTGTGGCAATTTCATGGAGAAGGAATTGCATGGAAAGGGCTGGATTGTTCCTCCAGTCATGAAATCACAGGGGATAGAGTGTGCAGGCAGACTCTGCCTTCAAAAGCACACTCATTAACCATGTCTATGTGTTATGTGTGTTTAACATCTTTTCCTGTAAAAAATTAGTACATAAAATGTGGTTACTGATCTACATGATCTCACATGGAACTAGTACAGAAATATAATCTAAATATACAGAACTATGGCTTCATTTTGTAGGTGAATTTATTCTTGACTGTTCTCAGTAATACTTTCTCTTTTACAAGTATTTGCAATTACCTTGATATCCTCCACAGATGTACACCTCAAACACTTTCTTCCTGGGTGAGCAAGGTGAGTTAATGTGCCCTCTGATGACATTTTCCTCTTTGTCACCACCCGGGCAGAGCTCCTGGAGTTCATTGTTCTCCAAGTCAGATGTGGTCTGGCTTCTTGGCAACGCTGTTTCTACAACACTGGTGTCCAGTCTCTTAGCCTGTTCTGGGGACTCTTTTTTCATGCCAGTTGCTATTATAGACGTATTATTACCAGGGACTAACCTGCCATTATGCTTAAGTTTAACTGCTTCATCAGATAAAGTAATAATTTCTCTAAGGCCACTCATTAATGCAACGGTATTCGGCTTGACGTTTTCTTGACAGATATCAGCTTCTAAGTTTTCTGGCCCAGTGACGACATCTACTGTTGGTAATCCCAACATGTTGTCAATATTGGCATCTCTTTGTACTTCAGTTGGGCTCATTTTGAGGTCCAGTTGTTCCTTACCCATTGAGTCAATTAAAGAGTTTCCTTGCAGGTCACTGGGAGGTCCAGTGTGATCCAGGCCTCCATGAACATTTTTCCTAGACTGAAGAGACATAAACAGGTTATTTACTGTGCCAAATAAAGTTTGTTGGACTCTTCCTGCTTTCCATTCCAACTGTATTTCCTATTGTCCTAAGATTAAAGGCATGAAGGGCAGGAGTTTCCCATGTGGAAGAAAGCTATTGCCCAGCAGCTTCTGAAAAGGGAAACCTAACCTTGAAAAAAAGAATTTCAGTGAAGGTGTCCAGGAGGAACTTGGTAACCTACACGGTGGTCTGCTGTAATCCTGTCTTCCATGGCTGAAGAAGTTGAGTGATATACAAGAGCTAGATGAAGATAAGGAATGGTCTGCTACAAATACATCATTCCACAGAGCTCTTAATAACATAGTAAATGATAGCAGAGAAAAATCATCAGCATAGTCATCCTGTCCGCATTGTTGTATTCTAGCAGCCAGCTATACAGGGCGACCACCTGCTAGATTTCTTTTTACATAGGTGTGTGTGTGTGGGGGGGGGGGGGGTCATAGTCATTTACTTTGGGAGTTATTTGTGTATTTTTTTTTGCCACCAGTGAATTGGTTTTTTAAAGTGGATAGAGCAGGTTATAAATGGTTAAAATAAAATAAACTATGATTTTATATTTGGAGGATGCTTTAGTCATTTATGTACCTTTGACACATTGTTTCTTTGATTTTTATTTGCTCCTTTTATTTTGATTTGTATTGTAATATTCTTATATTCTGCACAGCATTTTGAATCCAGGAATGCAATATGTAAACCGTGTGGTTAGACATGGAAAAAGTGAATGTTAGAGGAAATTCAGTGGATATTTGCCCAAGATGATTGGCTAAGGCGGAAGACAATAAAGACCATTTTGGATAAAATGAAATCTTGCAGGTAGTCTGATGTATACAGGATAACTAGGTAGACACCGCATTCAGGTCACCCTATGCTAGTGGTTCTCAACCCATTCCTCAGGGCACACCCATCCTGTCAGGTTTTCAGGATATCCACAATGAATATGCATGAAATAGATTTACAAACCATGAAGGAAACAGTGCATATTCATTGTAGATATCCTGAAAACCTGTTTGGCAGGCTATGCCCCAAGGACTAGGTTGAGAAGCACTGCCCTATACAATACTTTTACCAACATCAAAAAGTGGGCTGAATTAGGTCGCAGAAGCACAAGAACACATGGATATATTTGGGGGGTAATATTTAACCCACAGTAGTCAACAGTTTGCATTTTTTTTTTAAATGATGGCTGTTGCAGGCTTTTCTATACCCAGATATTTAGCACTGGGTCATCCTCAGATACCAGCACTGAATGTCCAGGTAACAGTAATATTCAGAGCTGGTACCGCGATAGATACCCAGGCAAGTTAATTCCGGTATCCAGATAAGTTAATACTCAGTTCTTTTTGATCACATTATATAAGAAACTACTTTTTGAAGCCCCTTTGAGGATGCAGAGAAGACCAATGTTATTGAATGTATGACATCACCTCCCCTGATACAATTTGCAAAAATAAAAAATAGTTTCCTGCTAAAGAGAACAAGATATAATGTTAACGTGCAGAGCATATTGTCATGTTGCTAATGGAAGTCTACATTCAGCAACACAACCGTGGTTTAACTCTAAACCCCAGATTCTATATACGATGCCCAGATTTGCATGCCAAAATTTGGGCATACTCCCAAAACGTCAATGATCGGGTGCTAACAACCAATTATTTAAGTTAATTGGTGCCCATT
Source organism: Microcaecilia unicolor (assembly GCF_901765095.1). Lineage (NCBI taxonomy): Eukaryota > Metazoa > Chordata > Amphibia > Gymnophiona > Siphonopidae > Microcaecilia > Microcaecilia unicolor. Next base: position 576,465,890 of record NC_044032.1, on the reverse strand, counting down.
AAAATTTGTACATGGATCTGGCTTTATACTTTTCTATAAGGCGTGGAGGGGTATAATCGAACGTCGCCGGCCAAATAGGTCACCGTCGATCTATTGTGGCAGCGGCGCTACAGCTGGCCGGAACTGTATTATCGAAAAAGATGGCCAAATGGCTTGGATTTCGCCAGGTTTGAGATGGCCGGGTTTGTTTTTCAGCGATAATGGGAAAAAATACCGACAATCTCCAACCCGGCGAAATCCAAGCCATTTGGTCATGGAAGGAGCCAGCATTTGTAGCGCACTGGTCCCCCTGACATGCCAGGACACCAACTGGGCACCCTAGATATGTGGGTACAGTGGGTTTTGGAGGGTTCCCATTACCAGCACAAGTGTTACAGGTAGGGGGGTGGGTCTGGGTCCGCCTGCCTTAAGTGCACTGCGGTACCCACTAAAAGTGCTCCAGGGACAGGACTTGTTGCTGCTGTATAAGCTTGCCACACCAGTTGACACCTGAAGACTAATCTCTTTGAAAAAGTCCTTTATTTGAATAAGCACGTTTACTCACAGTTAACTGCAGATCAGAGGTTGTGCCCCACTGGCAAAGAGTCTCCTTGGTACTGAGATTACCAGTAGGTCAGAGCTGGCAGAATGCTTTACAATGCCCTCTTTCAGCCATATTCAAGGTAAGAACTAAGTTCTCTAATGTGGCTAACACATGAAAGGGATCTAAAACTGGCTTACAAACATGACCACTACCTCATGGACTAATGGAAGTAAAACAGGGCACACTCTGACCCAGTTAGCAGGGGGAAAAGCAGCATGGAAGTACAGCCCAGTACCCTACACCCACCACAATGCATTGCTGATGTGACTCTGCAGTGCACCTAACAGAAAAGTTGTCACACTCACCCGAGAGCCACATCACAACCAGGGAAAGGCTGTCGGAGGATAGAACACATTCTGCTGTCATGGAGGTGGGTACAGCATTTGAGACTGGCATACAGGCTGGCAAAAAAGGTTTTTAATTTTATTTTTTTAGTGTGGGAGGGGGTTGGTGACCACTGGGGGAGTATGGGGAGGTCATCCCCCATTCCCTCCGGTGGTCGTGAAAATAAAAGGACCAAGTAAACCCGGCGAAATACTGCTTATTGCCAGTTTTTTTTCCCATTATCAGCGAAAGCCAGCCATCTGGTAGCCACGCCCATGCCCGCCCATGTCCCGCCTTCGCTTAGCCAGCGACACGCCCCTTTGAACTTTCGCCGGTGAGGCAATGGGAAAGCAGCAATGCTGTCAAAAACGCAGCTTTCGATTATACCGATTTCGCCGCTTTTCCGAGATCGCCGGCCATCTCCCGATTTATGTCAGGAAATGGCCGGCGATCACTTTCGATTATAAGTTGGATAGTGTCTACTCTACTAGAACACAACTCAAAAGGGGGCATGCAACTCAAACACGCATCAATTAATGATCGACAACTAACAAAAATCCACACATCATCAAGCATAGAAGCCTCATACCAAAATATTCACGTGGGATACATTAACGCTAGATCAGTAGTTAACAAAGCAATGATTATAACAGACTGGATCAAGTCAGAAAACCTCAACTTAATTTTCATCAACGAAACCTGAATCCACGATCAAAAGGATCCCATAATCCTTGGCCTATGCTCTCCAGGTTACAAAATCACTCATTGGACCAGAAAGGAAAATAGAGGTGGAGGCATAGCACTAATCTACCGTTCCAATTTCACCACCGAAACCATTGCTGAGTCCACAACAACCGAACTTGAAATTGCCTCAAGTAGAATCCACAACAAATCCCTCCTTGATCATCTGAAGTGCGTCCTATTTTACAGACCACCCGGTAACTGGAACGAAAGCCAGTCTAACTTCACGGACTTCATCTCAAACACTTGTATAACCAACTCCAACACACTAATCCTAGGTGACATAAACCTTCACCTAGAAGACCCAAATTCTTCCAGCGCACGAGAATGTAAGGAATTCCTCCACTCATGGGATCTCATACGACCACACACACAAGCCACCCACACCAAAGGACACACACTAGACCTTTTCTCATACAAACTGCACACTGACCACAACCTACTACTAACAGATATCAAATGGACAGAAATACCTTGGACCGATCACTACAAATTAAATCTATCACTAAACTGGTGGAAGAAGGGATCATACCGTACACAAGAACCCATAACCTTCAGCACAAGAGGCAAAATAGACCCAAAAGCTTTCTGGCAACGGATATATGACAAAGAATGGTCAGCACCAATGGACTCCATGCACTACCTCTCTGATTGGGATGAAAGATGCAGAAACGTATTAGATGAAATTGCACCCTTAAGAACAAGAACATCAAGAAGACAAAACACAATACCATGGTTCAATAACGAATTAAAACAACTCAAAACACAATCCAGGAAACTCAAACGAGCATGGAAAAAACTGAAAGATGAACAATCACTCAACGCATGGAAGCAAATTCAAAGAAAATACAAATATGCAACAAGACAGACCAAAAGATCCTACTACAAAACTAAAATAGGAGCGGATTACAAAGACCTGAAGAAACTATTCCAACTCATAAACAAACTACTAGACACCACTCCAATCACCACAACCAACACAGACATCCCATCCGCAGACAAACTTGCTAAATACTTCAATGAAAAAATAACACAACACCGACATCGAAAACTTCATCGATAGCATGAACCCAATCTTTGGAGAATACCCAGCAGACCATACTTGGACAAAATTTGCTCTCCTCACCATTGAATCAGTCACACAGGTGACCATAGGTTCCCCAATACCCATTGCAAACTGGACACCTGCCCCAGCCACCTACTTAAATCCGCCCCCGACCACTTCATTACGGACCTCACATCCCATCTAAACTACATGCTCCAAAAAGGTCTCTTTCCTACTCTCCTGACCAAATTCAAGCAGGAAAAAAGCATACTTCTCCTTCAATTTGACATGTCGAGCGCTTTCAATATGGTAAACCACAATATACTACTAAGACTCCTAGACCACTTCGGGATTGGTGGAAACACACTTAACTGGATCAAGGGTTTCCTAACCACCAGAACATACAAAGTAAAATTAAATTCAAACATATCATCGCCGTGGAAAGCAGACTGCGGTGTACCTCAAGGATCACCACTATCACCAATACTCTTCAACATAATGATGATCCCATTGGTCAAAGCCTTATCCAACCACGGCCTCAACCCATTCATTTATGCAGACGATGCCATAATCTACATTCTCTTCAGACACGATCTAAAAGAAATCACCAACGAAATCAAACTCGGCTTGAACACTATGGACTCATGGGCAAATTTATTCCAACTGAAACTGAACACTGAAAAAACACACTGCCTCATCCTCTCATCACAACACAATAAGTACAATCCCACAACCATAAACACCCCAGACCACACCCTCCCTATCTCAGACAGCCTAAAACTACTCAGCGTCATAATTGACCGCAACCTTACTCTTGAGAGCCAAGTAAACTTCACAACAAAGAAAATGTTCCATTCAATGTGGAAGCTTAAACGCTTAAAACCTTTCTTCCCGAGGGAAACATTTCGTAAACTAATACAATCAATGGTACTAAGCCATGCAGATTACTGCAACGGAATCTATGCGGGATGTAAAGAACAACTCACAAAGAAACTCCAGACCGCCCAGAACACAGCAGCCAGATTCGGTAAAACACGATTCGAAAGTGCCAAACCCCTCCGAGAAAAACTGCATTGGCTCCCAATTAAAGAACGCATTACCTTCAAAATCTGCACCCTGATCCACAAAATTATCTATGGCGTAGTCCCAAGATACATGATAGACCTCATAGATCTACCAAACAGAAACAGAACCGGATCATTTCGAACATACCTAAACCTCCACTACCCAAACTGCAAAGGACTCAAATACAAAGCAACCTATGCATCCAGCTTCTCTTATATAAGCACACAACTATGGAACGCACTGTCAAAAGCAGTGAAAACAATCTACGACCACCTAAACTTCAGGAAATCATTAAAAACTTACCTGTTCAAAAGGGCATATCCTACTGACCCAACATAGATGTCTACACTCTACAACACAGCAAACCCAATGATCGTACTGGACATTATTTAACCTTCCCTCTCTCTAACCCCCATTGTGCCTGAATCAAATGCACTTTTTATTCGACCACAATATCACCTTATATTTTTTCTCTACCGGTCTTGGCAAACGCCTTACAGTACTATGTAAGCCACATTGAGCCTGCAAATAGGTGAGAAAATGTCGGATACAAATATAACAAATAAATAAATTTATTTCTTTAGAACATTTATATCCCATAGATACCCACCATGGCAGGCTCTATGTGGCTAACAACATTTATGAAAAGAACATCATACAAATTCAAGGTCGGAACAGAGAATAAGGAACATCTTGGGAGGGAGCAAACAACAGGAGTTATAAACAAGGGCCGGTAGGAAGTTAAATAAATTATAGGAAAGCTAAATATTGTTTAGCATTGCATTCAGGCTTCAAAATATTTTTTTTTTGGTGGGGGGGGGAACTGATGATTTTCATGACTAACAGGGAACTGTGTTAAACTGATACCATGGTTTGTTGAGGGAGTTTTGAAGTCTGTGCTGGTTTTTTCAGCGGTGTTTTTTTTTTCTCCCTGCATATCGTTGCATTGTGGGGAGTTGTTTTCCACCATTGGTTTTACAGCTGGACTAAAGCCTATGATAAAAACCCCACTAAGGTTTGTTTAAAAGTCTAAGACTTTCCTCGAGGTAATTGAGGCTTCTGTTCAATTAAAATATTATTCCCTGCCCGGGTATCTACTTGCACAATTTCTAGAGCAAAGTTCTAAGTTATATAGTGAAGGCATTTAAGATTTGCTCTCCAGTTGTTGGTGTTACTATAACATAGTGTCTAAATAGGTGCTTTTCTGTTTACTTAACCTAGGTGACAATATAAAATTAACCCCTTTATGTCTTACTGCACTAAGGGGTCCTTCATTAAAGCATGTTAACTGACAAATGCAGAATGGGGCAGGGACCATGCCTGTACCACAAGTACACTGTTAACACAATAGATAGATAGATAGATAGATAGATGTACTTATTTATTTATTTATTTATTTATTTGCATTTAGCTCACATCCTTTTGAGTTGTAGTTCATGGTGAGTAACAGGTGCAATAAGTATTTCCCTCAGGACCTTTCTGATCTACTGTGTTCCAGGGCATTTACCCACTTCCCAGCCTGAGTCTCTGACTTTTCAGTTTACATGGCAGGTTAGCTCCACCTGCCATAAGGTGGCTTAACTGCAACATATGTGAGTGAGTGTTTTCAGCAACACCTACCACTATACCATTCACTCCCTCACAGTCTGCAACTAGAAAACTTTTGATTATTTAATTTATTCAAATGTATTCATCTTTCCAAGGCCAGTCACTCACCCCTAGCATAAAACTTTGAGCACATTCCTGAAGATACACATTTTCCTCAAACAATTCTTCCTCTTTAGAAGAGCGGTCCATTCTTCTGGCATGACGATGATGCAAATGGTCCTGGACAGGTGGAAAAAAGATGTATAAGCAAGCATATTTTTTTCAAGTACTTCTGGCAATTTAAAAGCAATGCCAGTTATTCCATACCTTGAGATGTGTCTTAATTAGTGTGGCTGTCTCCCCACTTACTGCTTTGAATGGTACATGCCAGTGACGATCTTCAATCTAGGTTGTGGTACAATAAATAGAAACAAAAATGATTTCACTCTGTACCAGATTCCCATGTAATGTCATGTTACTAAAAAAGTGCATCCAAGATTTAAAAAAAAAAAAGACACAATAAAATGGTGAATAGGAAGGATAGTTTTATGAAAAACCACCTAACTTGTGCAACCCATAAGATATACCAATATGGTCCATGGACCCCTGGTGATCCATGAGGCTATTATAGGGGATACACAGGAAACAGAAAAGAGAGAAAGGTCTTTTCCTGCTGGGGGGGAGAAAGAGAGTGAGACTGGTGGGGACTAGCTGGGAGGAGGGAGAAAGAGACTGGTGAAAACAGGAAGGGGAAGGGAGATAGAGGGCTAGTGGAGACAGGCTTAGGGGTGGAGGTACAGAAAATGTTGCAACAATGAACTGAGGGGGAAATGCATCAAAGTCCCCGGTAACATCCGCTCGCTATTTCCACCTGGGAAAAAATTACCGAAGTGGAAATAGCGATGGATGCTGAAAACAAATCACATGCAAATGAGCTGCACAGACTTTTACCATGCAACTCAAGCCAGCACATGTGCAAAACAGCCAATCGCTAAGCGTGGCTGCCCTGTGCACGCCCAGAACAGCCCTCCACATCATTCCCACAGCTTTCTTACACACATACATGCTGTCTTATCATTTACTGTCTATTTCTCACTCTATATACCAATATACCCACTACTGGGAAACTAGAACAAGCTGGACTGTTACATATTCCTACACAGACACTACATGCTAGCAGAATCTTTCATCTCAGTCACACATGCAGAACACGGACAGACCTTCAACTGATACAAAATAGGGGGCCACAAAAAACACATTGACAAAAACAGTAGACCCCCCCCCCCCCCCACCCCAGAAAGCCAGATTCTACAAGCAGTGAAAATACTGGTAAAAGTAACAAATGCATTTTCTTCCATACTCTGCTAAATACAAAATTAGAAAAGATATACACTTCCAAAAAAGCAAACATCCATGAACAGCATGTCACCCTCTCCTCTGCATCCCTTTCTATGGGCTGCATTTTCCCCTTTTCCCTCCCCCCCCCCCCCTTCCCTCCAAGTACAGCATGCCCGCTCTGTCTGTAACAAACTTTCCTACATCCACGACCTCTTTATCTCTCTTACTCTCCATCTGCTTGCCCTAACTGAAACTTGGCTTTGCCCTGAAGACTCTGCTTCAGTCACGGCCCTGTGCCATGGAGGTTATCTTTTCTCCTATATTCCTCACCCAGTTGGCCGCTGTAAGGAGGTTAGAGGGTCTAAGCAGGTCAGGAGGAGGTATGGGGCCAGACTACATTCCCCACAAGGCCCTGAGAGAAGGGATCGGGGGGGGGGGGGGTAGGTCCCAAAACCCGGTATGGCCCCCACGTGGAAGGGAGGGGGAAAAGGACTGGAAAGAACAGCTGCTATGGCAGACGAGGGCCAGAAGGGGGAGCAGGGATGACAAAGCTGAATTCCCTTGGGTTAGAAATCAGTACAAGATTCCTTCCATCTGGGAGGGGGAGGAGGTCTCCAACCAACAGCCTAGCAGAGAAGCAGAGTTAATGGAGTGCTTGGAGGAAGGAGAGTCTGGAGGGACCAGCACACCAGGTTTGGAGGAGCCGGTTGACATGGACTGTAATTGTACTTTGGGGCAGAGTTGCAGGGACTGAAGGCAGTGGGTGGTCACAGGAGTCAAGTAGCTGTGTTGTGGGCGGTGTACTGCCATTCTGCAACCACCCAAGCGGAAAGACTTTTAAAACTGAAACCCAGGCTGTTGAACTGGGGAGAACTTGGATTTAAAGAGAAGTTTTTTTCTTGTTGCTTTGTTTTGGAAACTGAATGGGACTTTAACCCCCTTGAACTGAGATTTGTGGAGGAGGGGAAATAAACTGTTTGGAACTAAAAGCTGTGTTGTCTGGAAGGACTTTGTTTGGGGACTGCTGAAGGGAGCCTACCACCCCCTGAAGGTTTGCTACCGGGATTACACCGCGGAGGTGGTATTGGGCTTCTACTTTCTTTTTTTTTTTTTTTTTAAGGGATTTTTAATTATATTGTTTATTGTTTTTCAATTTCGCTATTACACAAAATTGATAAGAAAAATCAGTAAGTGAGGTTACAATATCAAACAAAATCTATTACCAAATTATTTCCTCAGAAACCAATATAAGTCCACATTTGGGAGTTCAAAATATAGGTAACAGTTGAAGAACTTAAGGAAACAAAGGTAAAACAAAATAGTAGATAGGCGTGATTTGGACTTTCTTTATATCATCAAACATTGTTTATAGTTGGTAGAATTGTTCCAATTGTCCTTCTAGTTGTTATAAATGCTTCCAGTTGGGAGGGATCAAAAAAGACAAATTTTTCAGACCGATAGGTAACCAAACATTTGCAAGGAAATTTTAAAAAGAAAGTTGCTCCTATTTGTAACGTTTCCTGCTTCTTCTGAAGAAATTTCTTCCTCCGTACTTGTGTTTCTCTCGACACATCGGGGTAGACATTAATCTTATATCCCTTAAAGACCTTTTCACGATTTTTATAAAATAGTTTAAAGATCCAAAATTTATCTGAGGAAAAAGTAACAGTCGCTACCAAAGTAGCGGCTGCTGCTTGGTCTGTTATAGAAGATTCCAGCAAATCAGTCACATTAAGGGGTTGATTATCCGAAACCTGTTGATTTCTGAAAGGAAGATAGTATGCTTGTGCAAACAAAGGAATATTTTCTTCTTTTATTTGAAAAATTTCCTGAAAATATAATTTCAGCATCTCTCTAGGAGATATCTCTTTCAGATAGGGAAAATTCACAAAACGTAAATTGTTACTTCTGGTGGAGTTCTCCAAAATCTCTATCTTCCTTCTGGAATTTATTAAATCCTTTAAGATAGTCTGCTGTACATCTTGTAATTGTTTTATATCCTTCTCTTGTTTTTCCACTTGAATATTTATTTGTTTTACTTGTTCTTCTACCCTTTCAACTTCTTGTTTTACCTTTTGTACTTGGGGAATTAATGCCTTACCTAAATCTACTATTAAAGTCCAAAGGCAGTCTAACGTGACTTCAGGAGGTTTAATCTGTAGTTGAGCAAATGAAAAAGCTCCTACCTCCGTCTTTTGTTGCAGCGGAAAGATTCCTGCCATACTGGAATCACTTTGATCCTCCATAGTTGACTCAGCCGTCGTGGTAAGCTCTGCTCTTTGGTCTTTGCTTGCCTCACTTCTGCCTAACTCCACATCCACTTCCGGGATTGGGGTTGAAGACAGCACCGATTGAGCACCTAGCTCCCGAGGCACAGGAGGAGGAGGTGGTGTTCGAGCATCGGGGCTAAGAGAAATTTCCAGCTCTAAAGACTCACTCGCAGCTTCAACCTGCACTGGAGTCGACAGCAAGCCGCTCGCCGATGTATTCGCGTCCAAAACCCGCTGGAAAAACACATCGATCGGTCCTCTTTGAGTCGGGGTTCCAAGCTGCTGGGAGGCTGCGGCAGCGGCTTTCCCCCTTCTCTTGGGCATTCTAGGAGTAATGAGGTAGGTTCGCCAGGAGCTCTAAAAATCACATCCTATCTACTCGGCGGCCATTTTGAACTCCCTTGGGCTTCTACTTTCACCCTCTTGTAGATTTCAACCTCTTCTTCCACCTCAGTCTCACTGCTTTTCTTCTTTTGAAGTCCACTCCATCCATCTATTCACCCCTCTGCCTCTCCGTGTAGCAGTCATTTATCGACCTCCTGAGTCCCTTTCTTCCTTTCTCACTGACTTTGACACCTGGCTTTCCTTCTTTATTGAACCTTCATCTCCTTCCCTCATTCTTGGGGATTTTAACATTCATGCTAATGATCCCTCTGACTCTTATGCTTCTCATTTTCTCGCTGTCACATCCTCTTTCAATCTTCAATTTTGTGCTCCACTACCCCCACTCACCAGAATGGCCACTGTCTTGATCTTACCCTCTTCTCAAACTGCTCACTCTCCAGTTTCTGTGCCTCAGCTCTTCCACTCTCTGACCATCATCTTACAACTTTCATACTTAAACACCCTCCTCCCCAGTCCTGTCCAATCTTAACCAATACATTTAGGAATGTTCAGTCTACTGACCCTTCTACTCTGTCCTCCAGTGTTTCAAATCTCTTCTCAACCACTATGTTATCCAAGTCTCAATGAGGCTGTCTCTTTGCAGGTCTTTTTTCTGCCGTCATCTACTATGTTACTATGTATGTTCTTATAATACTACTCTCTCCTCTGCTCTGGATACTCTCGCTCCTCCCATTCCCCATTCTGTAAGGCATACCAAACCCTAGCCATGGCTGACCTACGTTCCTGTGCCCACTCTACCGAATGCCTTTGGCTGAAATCCTGTGCCCATGCTGACTTCATACATTTCAAATTCTTGCTGACCTCCTTCCAGTCTGCTCTTTTACTTTCCAAACAGGACTATTACATCCAGTTGACAAATTCTCTTGGCTCAAACCCTCAACGTCTCTTTGCCAACTGAACTCTCTCCTCAAAGTGCCTTCACCTCCAACTCCCCCTTCACTTTCTCCCCAGACTGTGGCTGAGTACTTTCATGACAAGGTTCACAAGATTAAACTTGAATTCTCAACCAAGTCACCTCCACCTCTCCTTCCCTTAGTCCATTCTCTCAACCCTCCAACCCCTGCCTCCATTTCTTCCTTTTCTGAAATCACTGAAGAGGAAACTGCACATCATCTTTCCTCCTCAAAACTAACTACCTGTTCCTCTGATCCTATTCCCACCCATCTATCTTTCCTACTGTCATCCCTTTTATCTGACATATCCTCAATCTTTCACTTTCCACTGTGACTGTTCATTATACCTTCAAACATGCTGTAGTCACACCACTCCTTAAAAAAACCTTCATTTGACCCTACTTGTCCTTCCAACTATTGCCCCATCTCCCTCCTCCCTTTCGTATCCAAGATACTTGAACGTGTTGTTCACCGCCATTGTCTTGAATTTCTTTCATCTCAAGCTATTCTTGATCCACTTCAATCTGGCTTTCGTCCTCTTCATTCAACTGAAACAGCTCTTGCTAAAAGTCTCCAATGACCTGTTCCTGACCAGATCCAAAGATCTCTATTTTATCCTCATCCTTCTCAGTCTATCTGCTGCTTTTGATACTGTTGATCACAACCTACTCCTTGATACACTGTCCTCACTTGGATTTCAGGGCTCTGTTCTTTCCAGGTTTTCTTCTTATCTCTCCCATTGTACTTTTGGTGTATGCTCTGGTGGATCCTCCTCCACTTCTATTCATGGGCGTAATTTGACTGTTTAATTGGGGGGGGGGGCAAAAAATAGGGCGGGCATATTAGCATATTCATTTGTATAAATATATATATATATATATATATATATATATATATATATATATATATATATATATATATGCAAATTAATATGCTAATATGGAAGAAGGGAGAAAGAGCTGTCTTTTTTGGGAATAACCATAATGAATATGTATGAGAGATCTCATATATATTCATTATAGTTGTTCCCAAAAAAGACAGCTCTTTCTCCCTTCCTTCCTCCTTATCCGGAACTCCCTCTTCCTCTCCAGTAGTATTTTCCCACCCCCTTTCCCATACAATGCCAGTGTAGACCTTAGAAATGCATAAGCTCTATATGTAGATCCTTCAAGAGGTAGTGTGTCATGATTTAGGCTCTGTACCCTTTCTGATGTTTTGGTGCCACTTCAGTAAGGCCAACACACAATCTCTCCACTGCAAAACACTATACATAAACTTGTGCAAAAACCCACTCATAACCTTACCAAACCATAACAGCATTAATTCCAAGGACAGGATGAGCTATAATCTTATGTGTGGAAAGGCAGCACTGTAATTACACCGGGCTCTAAAACACCAGTACACTACCTAGTGACAAAAAAAACAAAAAGGGCTGCAAATACTACACACTAGCAGAATACTGCACCTTGATCACACATGAAAAACAAATGACACAAGGAAAATATCACAGATGCACATTTCCAGAAGCTGACATATTCCAATTCATAAATTCTGAATAAAATACTTTTTTCTACCTTTGTTGTCTGATCATTTAGTTTTTCTATTCGCTTTGGTCCCAGTGTCTTCTGTTTTATGCAGTGTCTTCTTTCCATTTGATATTTTTTCTCTCACCATGTCCACCATCCTCCGGTGTCCTTATGCATCCTGTCTACCATCTATAGCCCTGTCCCTATCCTTCCTCCTGTTTCAGCATCTGCCCTCAAAGTGTTCCGATCCAGCCCTTAAATTCAGCAATTTCTCCTCACTCCCCTCCCCTCCCCTCCATCCATGTGCATCTACTTCCTCTGTCTTCCCTCCCCGCCATCCATATCCTGCAAATTTCCTCTCTACCCTGCCCCCTCCATTCATCCATCCATGTCCAGAAATTCTCCTCTCTCACCTGCCCTCCCCTCCTCTCCTGTCCAGCAATCTCTTCTCTCCCCCTGCCCTCCCTCAGCTCCCCAACAGCCCTCCTCTCTGTTCCTTCTTGCCCCCTCCCCCCCATGCGTTTAACCCTTTTACTTTCAGTCGCAGCGACGGCAGTGAAGAGGACAACACAGCGGGCTCGCCTCCAGCTTCTCCCTTCCCTCACACAGTGCCCCGCCCTCTTGGAAACAGGAAATACATCATCACAGAAGGCAGGACACTGTGAGGGAAGGGAGAAGCTGGAGACAAGCCCACTGTGTTGTCTTCTTCACTGCCGTTGCTGTGACTGAAAGTAAAAGGGTTAAAAGCACCGGGGGGGGGGGGGGGAACGGAGAGCAGGGCTGTCGGTCAGGGAGCTGAGGGCAGGAAAGAGGGACCACCCGAGCAGCTGTCTGCTGCATTGCGCCGGCCCTGCATTTGGGGGGCAATGCCTCCCCTCGCCCCCTCAAACTACGCCCATGTTTCTATCCCACTGTCAGTTGGTGTACCTTAGGGATCTGTCCTGGGACCTCTTCTTTTCTCCATCTATACTTCTTCCCTTGGTACTCTGATCTCATCCCATGCTTTTCAGTATCACCTTTATACTGATGACTTCCAGATCTACTTCTCCACCTGTCATTTCTTTCTCTATAATACCACCAAAATTCACCCTTTCCTTTCTGAGCACACTACCAGAACCCTTATCCACACTCGTATCACCTCTCGCTTAGACTATTGCAACTTGCTACTCACAGGACTCCCACTTAGCCATATCTCTCCTCTTCAATCTGTTCAAAATTCTGCTCCACGACTTATATTCCGCCAGTGTCACTATGCTCATATTAGCCCTCTCCTCAAGTCACTTCACTGGCTCCCTATCCGTTTCCGTATACAGTTAAAACTCCTGTTATTGACTTATAAGTGCATTCACTCTGCAACTCCTCAGTACCTCTCCACTCTCATCTCTCCCTACACTCCTCCCTGAGAACTGCGTTCACTGGATGAATCTCGCTTATCTACACCCTTCTCCTCCACCTCTAACTCCAGACTCCGTTCCTTTTATCTTGCTGCACCTTATGCCTGGAATAGACTTCCTGAGCCAGTACATCAAGCTCCATCTCTGGCAGTCTTCAAATCTAGGCTAAAAACCCACCCTTTTGATGCTGCTTTTAACTCCTCACTCACTTGTTCAGTACCCTTATTTTATCATCCCCACCTTAGTAATTCCCTTATCTCTTATTTGTCCTGTTTCTCGCTCCTAATTAGATTGTAAGCTCTGTCGAGCAGGGACTATCTTTTCATATTCAAGTGTGCAGTGAAGCGTGCTATAGAATTGCTAAGTAGTATGTATATTTTATCAGATGTAAATGATGAGTAATGATCTTTTGTGGAAACAACAATGAATATATATGAGAGAGATTTGCATGCAGTGTCTCTATTGTGTGCAAATATCTCTCATGCATATTCATTGTGGATATCCTGAAAACCTGACTGGTTTGGTATGTCCTGAGGTCTGGGTTGATAATCTCTGGTGTAGAGTCTTAAGATGGAGCAGAAATTCCCAGCAAATACCTTTTTCATCTGGAGAATTAAGTAAGACTTTCTTTTCAAAGCTCATTTTTTCGAGCTGGCATTTGGCTCCAAATTACCAGAACCCAGCTAACCTACTTTTCATTCTATATATGAGATAAGAATAAATTGTTATTGGGTTTTTTTAATCCAGTTGTTTTAGTTGTAACATTGGAGTTGTTTGCTTTGTGATCATTTACTCTGTCCTATTTTAATTATGGAGTTCCTTTCAGATTTTATTATTGTTTTTTTGAATTGTAGACCACCTAGACCCATCTTCTGGAATTTTGGCGGGTTATAAAATACCCAATAAACATAAACAACTCACCCCAGCTTCTTTTAAGTCTGCACGTTGATGCAAAGATTTTTGTGAGCTAGATATCTGCAGTGAGAAGAACATTTCTTGAACATTTTTGGGAGGTATGTGGCTCCTCCAACTCTTACGCTGTTGAAGAACAGGAGAATAAATATTTGAGGTACATGTTTTAATATTCAAATCCAACAAAGTATACCACAAGCCAAATAAATCATGTGTACAACTGTCCGCATTGCTCTCATTTGTCCTTAGATGTGGTCAGTCTCTGTATCTTTCACATTGGAGGTGTAGAAAATGGTATAAGATGAGTGAAACAAAGTCATGCTTTAAAGTATACTTTGATGTATTTTTTAGAAAAATGTACAAGGGTGTGAAGACTTTTTACAAGGCACTATACTGTCTAAAAGACCAGACAAATTTAAATAGACAAAGGGCTACTTTTACAAAGCTGTGCTACCGATTAGCAGCGCACTAAGGGGTACTTTTACAAAGGTGCACTAATGTTTTTAGCGTACACTAAAAATAAACATGCACTAAAAGCTAGAGATGCCCATATATTCCTATGAATCGCATAGATCTGGACTAATCTACTTGTAACTGTGCGGGCATTATCATATACCCATACCTCTTAAACCTATGGGCATCTCTAGTCTTTAGCGCATGCTAATGATTAACACATGCTAGAAACGCTAGCGCACATTTGTAAAAGACCCCCTAAATGCGAAGAAGCCCATTCTATTCCTGTGGGCTTCTTTGAATTCAGCACACCACTAATGGTAGCGCAGTTTTGTAAAAGGAGTGCGAAGAATTTTATCTAGTTCTCCTACCGAATGATAAAGGATACTCACACATAACATAATTACTACTACTATTTAGCATTTCTATAGCGCTACAAGGCATACGCAGCGCTGCACAAACATAGAAGAAAGACAGTCCCTGCTCAAAGAGCTTACAATCTAATAGACAAAAAATAAATAAAGTAAGCAAATCAATTAATGTGAACGGGAAGGAAGAGAGGAGGGTAGGTGGAGGCGAGTGGTTACAAGTGGTTACGAGTCAAAAGCAATGTTAAAGAGGTGGGCTTTCAGTCTAGATTTAAAGGTGGCCAAGGATGGGGCAAGACGTAGGGGCTCAGGAAGTTTATTCCAAGCTTAGGGTGCAGCGAGACAGAAGGCGCGAAGTCTGGAGTTGGCAGTAGTGGAGAAGGGAACAGATAAGAAGGATTTATCCATGGAACGGAGTGCACAGGAAGTGGTGTAGGGAAGGACGAGTGTGGAGAGATACTGGGGAGCAGCAGAGTGAGTACATTTATAGGTTAGTAGAAGAAGTTTGAACAGGATGCGAAAACGGATAGGGAGCCAGTGAAGGGTCTTGAGGAGAGGGGTAGTATGAGTAAAGCGACCCTGGCGGAAAATGAGATGGGCAGCAGAGTTTTGAACCGACTGGAGAGGGGAAAGGTGACTAAGTGGGAGGCCAGCAAGAAGCAGGTTGCAGTAGTCTAAACGAGAGGTGACAAGGGTGTGGATGAGGGTTTTGGTAGAGTGCTCGGAAAGAAAGGGGCGGATTTTACGGATGTTGTAAAGAAAGAAACGACAGGTCTTGGCAATCTGCTGGATATGAGCAGAGAAGGAGAGAGAAGAGTCAAAGATGACCCCAAGGTTTTGAGCTGAGGAGACAGGGAGAATGAGAGAGCCATCAACAGAAATAGAAAACGGGGGGAGCGGGGAGGTGGGTTTGGGGGGGGGGGGAAATGAGAAGCTCGGTTTTGGTCATATTTAATTTCAGGTGGCGTTGAGACATCCAGACAGCAATGTAAGACAAGCACGCTGAAACTTTGGTTTGGATGCAAGGTGAGATATCAGGGGTAGATTTGGGAGTCATCAGCATAGAGATGGTAGGAAAAGCCATGGGATGAGATTAATGAACCAAGGGAAGAAGTGTAGATAGAAAAGAGGAGGGGACCAAGAACAGAACCCTGAGGTATGCCGACAGGCAGAGTGATAGAAGTAGAAGAGGATCCACCAGAGTGAACACTAAAGGTGCGGAGGGAGAGGTAGGAAGAGAACCAGGAAAGGACAGAGCCCTGGAATCCAAGTGAGGACAAGGTATCGAGAAGTATGCTGTGATCGACAGTGTCAAAAGCAGCGGAAAGATCAAGAAGAATGAGGATGGAATATTGACCTCTGGATTTAGCCAGTAATAGGTCATTGGAGACTTTAGTAAGCGCAGTTTCGGTTGAGTGGAGAGGGCGAAAACCAGATTGTAGTGGGTCAAGAATAGCATGTGAGGAGAGAAAATCAAGGCAGTGGCGGTGAACAGCACGCTCAAGTAATTTGGAGAGAAAAGGAAGGAGGGAGATGGGTCGGTAATTAGAGGGACAAGTAGGGTCAAGTGAAGGCTTCTTAAGGAGAGGTGTGACCACAGCATGTTTAAAGGCAGCAGGGACAGTCGCAGTGGAAAGTGAGAGGTTGAGAATGTGACAGATAAAAGGAATAAGAGCAGGAGAGATGGCATTAAGAAGGTGGGTGGGAATGGGATCAGAGGAACAGGTGGTACATTTTGAGGAAGAAAGGAGAAGTGTAGTTTCCTCAATAGTAACTTCAGGAAAGGAGGAAAGGGAATGAGGGGAAGGAGAGAGAGAGGAACGGACTAGTGGAGGGAGAGGTGGTGAGGTAGAGAAAGCAAGGTTTATCTTTTGAACCTTGTCGTGAAAGAATTCAGCAAGGGTCTGAGGAAATAATGAAGGGGGAGTTGGGGGAGGGGGCACCTTGAGGAGAGAGTTCAATGTGGTGAAAAGAAGTCGAGGATTAGAGCCAAGAGAGTTGGTCAGTTGGATATAATAATCCTGTTTGGCACATAAAAGAGCAGATTGGAAGGAGGTCAGCATGAACTTAAAGTGTAAGAAATCAGCAAGGGCCCGAGATTTCCGCAAGAGGCGTTCAGCGGAGCGGGTACAGGAACGTAGGTAGCGGATATTAGAAGTCAGCCAAGGTTGGGGTTTTGTACGCCTTACAGGGCGGGTCATCAAAGGTGCAAGAGTGTCTAAGGCAGAGGATAGAGTATTGTTGTAAGAAGAAACAGCCTCGTTGACAGACGTGGATGGTGCCACAGTAGAGAGGAGGTTTGAAACATGGGAGGATAGAGATGAAGGGTCAATATCGTGAAGATTCCTAGATAAATTAGATAAGATAGGACGGGACTGGGAGGGAGGAGATTTAAGTGTGAAAGTTATAAGATGGTGATCAGAGGAGGGAAGATCAGAGGCAAGGAAACTAGAGGGTGAACAGTTGGAGGAGAAGATGAGATCAAGACGGTGACCATTTTGATGAGTGGGGGAGGTGGAGCATAGTTGGAGATTAAAGAAGGACGTTAAAGCGAGTAACTTGGAAATATAAGAGTTGGAAGGATCATTAGCAGGAATATTAAAGTCACCAAGGATGAGAGAGGGGGAGGAAGGATCATGGAATAAGGCAAGCCAGGCGTCAAAGTCACTGAGAAAGGATGAAAGGGACTTATCAGGGGGACGATAAATGACCGCTATTCAAAGAGGCAGAGGAGAGAAAAGGCGGATAGAGTGGACTTCAAAGGAGGAAAAACAGTGAGATTGAGGTGGAAGAAGGGGTTGAAATCTGGAGAAGGGAGAGAGAAGTAGTCCAACACCGCCCCCGCGGCCAGTAGGGCGAGGAGTATGTGAAAATAGATAACCGCCATGGCACAGGGCTGCGACTGAAGCAGAGTCATCAGGGCAGAGCCAGGTTTCTGTTATGGCGAGCAGATGGAGGTGACGTGAGATAAAGAGGTCCTGGATATAGGGGAGTTTGTTACAGATAGAGCGGGCATTCCATAGGGCGCAAGAGAAGGGCAGAGAAGAGGAGGGGAGTAGAGGAATAGAGATGAGGTTAGAGAGGTCGCGGTGAGATCTGTAGAGTTGGGATAATAGTTGGTGAGGAGGGCCAGGATTGGGATTGATGTCACCGGCTGAGAGTAAGAGAAGGAGTAAAAGAGAGCGGAGGAGAGTAGGAGAGGTGTGGCCACGCAGGCGTCGAAGGCGAGAGGTATTTAGGTGGAATGGGGAAGGCAAAATGGAGGGAAGAAAGAGACGGAGATTAAAAGCCAAGAGGGAGGAAGAGGGTAGGAGAGAAGGTGAGGTGATGAAGTCGATGGATGGGCAGTGAGTTCCTGTAGCGTAGAGAGGTAGGGGGTGAGGGAAAAGATTAGGAAGGGACAGGGCTAGGAAGAGAATGTGAATAGGGGCCATAAATGACTGAGGTACTTTAGCAACTGGGAAGAAGATTAGATGTAAAGAGAAAAATGCCCCGGCGCGCGGCACCTAGAGCGGAGGCCCTGAGTGGATCGGAGTGGACCTGGGTGTCACCCCGGAGAAGGCTGTAAGGATATGCAGATGAGCTGCAAGTCCTCCACAGCACCTGAAAGGCAGCCGGTGGTAGAGCTGGGCACCTCTCAGCTGAGGAAAGGCTTACCAGGGGTTAGGCCGAAGCCAGCACTCCTCCCCCTGAGGGTCGCCTATTCAACAGGAGAATAGAAACGTGTGTGGGGGGGGGGGGGCACTAATGAGCCCACCTGGCATCCTAATGAGTAAGCAGCTTCCTCATTTCTGAGCACAGCCCTCCTGGCTTCACAATGTATAGCCTTCTGGGAATTGTAGTCAAGCCCCTTTTAAAGGGACCAAGCATAAAAATACCTAAACTTGAACAGAGGATTTTCCCTGTTTTGTCCACTTTTCTGACACAGCCCCCAGACTATATGCCACAGTGTACATCTCACACAATACCCCAGACATGGCAATTTCACTTTTATTTTTTCTTTTCCAAAGCCTATTTTACTTCATTTTTGCTTTCCTGCATTTTTTATATTTTGCAAACCTGATCTGTAGCATGCACTCCTTGGCTAATGCATACCTTTCTTGCACACCCACTTATTTTGGCAGTTTAAATATCCTTATGCTGCATCTCTCTCAACAAATCTTATAAACTGGTTTTATCCATCTTACACAGCTGCTGTCTTCTGTGGAATTCAGACATTCAGCTCCAATCTGCACTGCTCTGCTCTGCATGGCGCTTCTCACCAACTCTCAGTGCTTTTTATGCTGATAACAATCACTTCTCTCAGCCACAGGCATACTACTGTATTTAGTTAAAATTCTATGACACCAGTGCTGCTGAATATACAACAAAAAAAATCTGAGGTGTGTGATGTGGAGCACCAGCTCAGTCTCAAGTTACTGATGCAACAAAACTCCACAAGGATACAGGTATATAGAAAGTCTGTTACTTCAGATAGGAAAAGCCTTAGAACTGATACTCCTTCTGTACTCATAAAAATTAAAATAATTGGCAAAATCCTTCCATCATTTTCTTTTTAAACCAAAATCATTTTCATATGAGAAACTATTTAACTTAACTTTTAAATGCAGTACACATGAAATCAGGTCCTTCCGCTGATGGCCAACATTCACTGTTAAATTACTGCTGCATCAGGGATTCTCAGGATTAAATGAATTTTTTTATGCAATATCATACACTGAATGCTAAATTTGATATTGACATTGTGGAGTTTTGTTGCATTAGTAATTTGAGACCAGTGCCAATAGTATATATGTAGAGACCCCTAATGTTCTTCCATGTCTGGACGGCCAAGACCTCTAGTAGATCTACGAAAGTAGTCTACTGACCTTTCTATGCCATTCTTGGTTACTAGAACATAGGAGGGCTCTCCTCATCAGAGATACAATGGTGTGAGAAGACCTCATTAGGAGGGAAAATCGAATGGTTATAAAGACCCAACCCTAGGGCAGTTTTCTTGTTTTTGGCTCACCAAACCTTTGTAGTACCACATGTTCTTTGGTGCTCTGACTAGCTAAGCCACTAACAATCAAATATAAAAGGAGAAAGGGGCAGAAAGTGGCCTCTGAAAAGAAAAGAAAGCATTGTAAATGGTTCTGGATGTGAAGAGGAGTTAGTGGTCAACCTTGGAAGCTGAGACAAAGGAAACCTGAGTTCATCAGAAGCATCTGCCTGCCTGCAGCTTGTGTGTATCCATTAGCCAGAAACATACCAGGGGTTGAAACAGAATTGAATCCAGGAAGGCCCAAGGCTTAAGGAAGAGCACCAGCAGACTGTGCCAAGGATTCAAAGGCAAAGGAGAAGGGGTAAAAGGGAGAAAGGAGGAAGAAGCTGGAATCCTCAGGCTAGGGTGATACTGTCAGTACAAAGGGAGAAGAATTCCCTACCCCAAGATAGTGGAAATAGTAAATTACATTCTGCTCAGTATATACTCTGCCTGTTTTTAGTGATATCTTGGACAGTTAAAGACTTTAGTAATGGCCTATATTGCAAGTCTGTGTAAGTGGAAGAGTGTGCAGAGTGAGTGAGTGATTCAAGGTGCCAGAGAAATTGGTCCCCATCTAGGTCCCAGAATTCCAGAGAGGTACACTTGTCAAAGTATAATGTTACCACCCTGAAGTACTATATGTACCCAAGCATCCCCTAAACCTTAACCAATGAGGGATCCTAGACTAGGAGGAGGCTAAACATATGTGAACATTGTGGCTGGCATTAAAAAAAATAAATAACACAAACATGTTTTTCAGTTACTTACTGTGCCCATGTGGGATGAATTTGCAGGAAATGTCTTAGAAATTTGAGGGAAAGCTATGGAATCTTTATATTCCTGTGTGGAAGAACATAAAAGTGATTTATTTACAGAGGTAAAAATGTTCCCAGTCTTCATTATTTGCTTTCAGTCCCCAAGTCAAGGGTCATCATAGTCTCATGGAAATAATATATCATAGCATAGGAGTAACCTGCTGGATAATAACCAAGGAACCTGATTTTCTGCAGCAGAGATTAGATTTTTCAGCAAGGTGTACAGAATTGAGCTGCATACAATGGATCCACATATTGCTATTTAAACCAGCTAGGAATGATTTTTTCATACGGCTCAGGTTAAAATGGGTTGGCAAACACATATATAAGCTTAATGTAGTGGGGAGGGGGAGGAGATCTCCTTCCTCTCTTCTCTACAAACACATGCAGACACATATTTCTACTGCTACTCATGTGCTTACTCAGTCTTTTACAAAGGTGCACTAGCGTTTTTAGTGTGCCCTAATGATTAGAACTCACTAAATGCTAGACACCCATAGGAATATATGGGCATCTCTTGCATTTAACACACACTTATTTT
Source organism: Microcaecilia unicolor (assembly GCF_901765095.1). Classification (NCBI taxonomy): domain Eukaryota; kingdom Metazoa; phylum Chordata; class Amphibia; order Gymnophiona; family Siphonopidae; genus Microcaecilia; species Microcaecilia unicolor. The sequence goes on along the minus strand of NC_044032.1, from coordinate 576,444,604 downwards.
TAACACGTGCTAAAAATGCTAGCACGCCTTTGTAAAAGGGGCCCTCAGTGAGTGTGTTGGGCTGGAAAATAGTAGCAACATAATGCAAAGTTCTTAACTTACTACTCGAGCACTCTCTGGTTCCTTTGGTGAAGCCAGGACTAACTTGTAATCTATTCTATAATGGATGAACTAAGTGTAATGTGCAGTTAAGGTTAACGGTGCATAAGAGCAGATTGCAAGCATAAGTACTCTCAGTGCCACTTTTGTCTCATTGAGCAATTAAAAATCATTTTGTGGTGAACATACTGTGGCAGGTCATTGATCATATCCCTATGGCACCATTAGATGGAGATCAGGATGCCTGGCTTAATTTTCAGGAACATCATTGGCTTTTTAAATTAAATTCTATAGCTCTGAGTGGTCTGAATGAAGAATTTGATTGGTTGACTTCAGTTTGAAATGATTGGCTGCTCTGTCACATGACTGTTGTAAACACACTGGTTTTCTTTCTTTTCTATAGAGTAACAGGAAGCTATTGAGCTAGAATCATTCATTCACTAAGGGGACAACATTCTGTGATGAATCATCAGAAATGAATATAATTACTCACTGATGAAGAGCATCTGCTCAAAACACAGTGCTGTGTTGGAGTTTTGCAGTATTGCGCCAGCACTGAAGACTAGAGTTTTGTAGCATTCTATCAGCATTGAAGTTTTGCCATGAGATTGACACTAAGATAAGTCATTTTGTTTGAATTTTTTTAGACATTGAATTTTCATTTTATTTGTAGTATTAATACACAGTACCCTTTATGGATTGTGATTAGTATAACATTGGACCTATGATTGAAATAAAAGCATGCCTTGTGGCACTCACAACATTGTGAGCTTGTCTCATAAAGTTGTTGATTGTCCTCTATGCTGATGGTCAATAATAGTTTATGATTAAAGTGGATTGAATTTTATATTCTGCTGTGATACTATGAGTGTTGTGTTGATTTTTCATAGCAAGGGATATTTTGTGAGGACTGATTTTATGGCAGGGCCCAAGATTAACATGGATGGGCACTAGGCAGTGTGGATATTAACAGTAACTCTAGTTCTCCTCTCTTTTGGTCTGTGCTGCTGGTGCCAATATTGCTACCACTGCCACTGACTGTCTCCCCGACCCCAATGATTATACATCTGACTTGTTCCACAGTCCTTCTCAGAGCTCAACTCAGCCAGCTCGCACCTAAGATTCATGAGCATGATAATAACTGTCACTTAACTGTCAGTTCTCCTGTCCACAGTACATTCTCATTGACTGAGTCCCACACATTGTTCTCAATGCCCTTCCTGCCTAGGATTGGTCAATAGAAATGGATACATCATCAAGAAACTCAAAGGGCATCATTATCCCTTTTCTGTGTGACATCAGGAACTATGTAGAGAAATCACACCAAGCATGCACAGTTCATGATAGTATGATTTCAAAAGAGTAAAGGGTCATGGACTTGATATACTGACTTTCTGTGACACAATCAAAGCAGTTTACATATTCTGTACAGGAACTTTCTCTGTCCCCACTGGGCTCACAATCTGTTTTTGTACTTGGAGCAATGGAGGTTAAGTAACTCCCAGCTCCATAGGTTCTCAGCCTTCTGAACTATTAGGCTACTCCTACCAACACTTCAGACCCCACAAAGATATATTTACATTCTTTCAAACATTTGTCTTAGTCTACTCTGGGAAAGAGTCAATGACATGCAGGAGAAGATCCTAAGGGTTAAGGAGACCAGTGGGATGCAAAAACAAAGTCAAAGATTTTTTTTTTGAGGAGGTAGGGGATTGCTGCTTCAAGTTGTTCAATGAGCCAATGATGTAGGAGTTTGAGGTTTTATTCATACAGACACACAAAAGAGGGTCCTAGAGCCCAGAAGAGTTGAAGGAGATTAGAAAGAGCATTCTTTCAAGATTATTTTGCAGGTACCTGAAGTGGAAGAGGACTGAAATGAGGAAAAGTTCTGAGAAAAGCAGATCAGCCATCCTTTCCTTAGTCTGCACTGAGGATATATTGCAATATTTTTTGCTCTTCCTACTTTCACCATTGGATTTAATATTCTTGTAAACCTTAATGTAACCACTGTACTATACTGTCAGTTGATATCGATACTTGCAATATGTATGGCCTGTTCTGGTTCTTATTTAATAAACTGGTTGAAAACAAAGAAAGGACCAGTCTACCTGAACAGTGGTGCATTGTGGATCAGTTAGAAGACATCTATAGTCATAATCAGTGATGTGAATTGCACTGATTTTTATTTTTGCTTTTCATCACTCAATAAAGACTTTATTTTTTCTTCATCCAAGACCTGACTGGACAGTTGTTTATTCTTTGGGTGAGAAAGCAGAGTGACTAAAAATCTGTGAGAGTGTATACTGTTGTAGGGACATGGGAGTGATCTTCACCCCTCCTCCTCCCCTTCTCCCTTTGTGTTTGACTTTGTACTGACATAATAAGAAAGCAAATTATGACAAATACATACTAATTGGCTCACTCAAACTGTCCAGCCATTCTGGTCTATATTGTGAAGGATATATCCTAGTGACCAGCCACAGAAACTGGACTACTAATAGGATACTGTTTTTATTAATGTCCAATTGTCTTCCCTTCCTTTTTGGATCTTTACTATCTCAGGTTAATTTGTACAGATGTAAATATGGTTACCATATTTACAAGAGGCAGCTCTCCTCCTATCTTACTACAAGTTTTGTTACGTAAGTAGTTATCAAACCTAGCTGGGGTGTCATCCAAACATCAAGTCACCTAAGTCCTTGCTCTTGATTCCAAGTTGCGTTGTGGTATCACTGTGTTGTGCTTCCTCTTTGTTTGCCTCTTGTATTCCTTATTGCCTTGCAAGATCATACCTGCTGGTATTGAGCTGATTTATTTCTGAGTTTTAGTCTCCTGGTTACAACTGACTGGTCCACAGCTTGTGGTGTCACTAGGTCACACTTCCTTTATCTGATCCTTTTCTTCTTCTTATCAGCTTGTTGATGATATCCAGCCACCACCACTAACCAAGTTGGTTTCAGGGAAATTGTAGCCAGCAGGTTCCAACCTAAGTGTGAATTTAATTCATTAATGAGTTTCTTCTCATCTACTATAATAAAACTCACCCTCAACGTTCTGAAGACAACGTTCTGAAGTCACTCAGTCAGTCACTGAAGGGTTCATGGATTCATGGTGGTGAAGCCTCAACACTGACCATGTCTCTCTGCCCCGCCCTCACATGACGGACCAATCAGAAAAAACACCCTCAACATTCTGAAACACAAAGGACCATCACAACACCGTTCCCAGGCAACACTAGGCAACGTAAGACGGACCAATCAGAGGAAACTACGTGACAATAAGGGAGGAGCATTCCCCAGCAGAATGGCTCATTATCTGTGCAGCACGGAGAGCACAGAACCACCGCTGGAACGAGAGAAGAATATTCCTGCTGTGGGTATGTCAAATATTTACATTTACATTTCACATTTGCATTTCACCAACAGAAAGACCCCCCTCCACAAACCTCCTTGACAAACAAAACCACACACACACAATACAACAGAAACACACCCTCAAAGCCACACACCAATCCAACCCACTTTGCCAGCACAGCACAGCACATCCCCCAACCCACAAGCAAAAAACAAAACAAAACAAAAAAAGACACACATCAACAACCTGCACACACACCGCACCCTCACTCACACACACACACACACACACACACACACACACACACACACACACACAAAAAATAACTCTGTGACACATACACACACACACACACAAAATAACTCTGTGACACACACACACACACACACACACACAAAAAAAAACACATGCTAGCGCCTGTTTCATTGGTTTCTGAAACGGGCCTTTTTTACTAGTTTTATATATTTTGCAGTATTCCATCATCATCCTTCTATGGGTCAAGTAGTTGGAGGGGAGGCTCTATCTCTTGGATGCAAAACGGTGAGGTGAAGGGCTCAGGATGGAGAATGTCAAGAAGTAGAGGCCCATAGGACCAGTTGTGGGAACTGTAGCTAATCCTTCCAGCAAGAACTTCACTGTGTGCTGCTGTCATAATCCATCATGGAGACTGGTATGCATTTTTATGTGTCTTATCATGCACTATCTTTGTCTCTCACCTGGCTGTGGGCCTTGCTGTCTTCTCTGGAATTTTTTTTACACGTGCTATTTATTCCAACTTCTACATTGTGAGGGCTTACTCCTAGGATCTTTGTCTGTTTAGCCTCTGTGGGTATGGTGTGACATTCTTTTTGGGGGTTTTAGCTATGGTTTTCTGTGGTCTATACAGGAAAAGCATAGCGGTTTCTCACATTGCTGAGCTGTGCATCAAGTTGCATGTCCTTGAGTTTCAGGCTTACTTTGTGCAACTTATATTCAACATATCCTATGTGTAAATCCTTTACTTTTACACATAACTGTTATTTTGTGTAGCCTTGTGGCTCACTGAAGTAATGGCATGCCTGGGAAACACTCCTGAAAGTAAGACCCTTGATGATCTAGTCTGGGCTGTAATTGGACAGCCTAAGTTATGATCTAGGGTTCTAAGAGAGAAAATAGGCAGCTGCTTCTGAATATTTTGCTTCTAACACTATACTCCGGTTACTAGATTACCATGGAGAGGGAATCCCTAGGGGAGGAAAGGCTGTGGATCAAGTATTTCCCTGATGCTGCAAGAGAATAAGCAAATGGGGAAAGTTACTGATATTTCTATAGTGTGAAGCCATCATGCAGCAGTTCTTCTGGGCTAAAGGGAATATAAATATCCTATGCAGTTTGAAGATATAGTTCCATGACTGTTCTACCCAGAGCCTATATTGAAAGGATATTGTTTACAAAGTGGTATTAATGGTTGCCAAGTCATTATGAAGCTTAAGAATATAAAAGCAATGCTAAGTGAAATGAAGGTCCATCGACCTTAATATCCTGTCTCTGACAGTGGCCAGTCTGGGTCACAAGTACCTGGTAGCTCTCTAAAAGTAGATCCCATTTCCATGGAGGAGCAATGGCTCTCCCAGTTCTACCTGGAAAATAATTTGTTATGGACTTTTCCTCCAGGAACTTGACCAAAAATCTCTTTTGTGGTTACACTTTTTATTAATAAATACAATCAAGTTGTGTAGCATTGTGTGATGTGCAATTGATATTGAAGTAACAAAAGGTTGACAGCAAGGTTTAACTTAGACTTTTACTGCCCATAATCCTCAATGCCATTGTGCTTTAATCACAGTCCTCAAGGGCAAAACGGAGATGGAGGAGCGGCAGAGGGCAGGAAAGAGTGGGATTCTTTCTTTCCCCCACAGCCACAAAGGCAACTACACCACCAGGGCGACCTTCAAGAATCAAGGTAGGTCTTCTTGGGAGGGTAGTAGTGTGTGGGAGAGAGGGATGGCGGCATTACTGCAGTGGTGACCGCAGTGGAGGGGTTGGCATTGGCACAGTATAAGTCACCACAAGGACAAAATATAAGAAAACCAATGGACTGAAGTATGGGCTTATAGCCCATTTAGTTATGTTTATGCAAATGAAAGATCTGCATGAAAGAAAATATTTATTTTTATTATTTTGACTTCTGAAAACCACTTGTCCCTGAAACATGCTCAAAACAGAATAATCCTTTTGTACAAAAGAGATGAGGTGAAGATGTGATTCCATGTGCTCCAATGAAAAGAGAGTTTAATTTTGCTCCCACTCTTTATAACACTAGGAGGGGCATAATCGAACGTCGCCGGCGAAATAGATCGCCGGCGATCTATTTTGGTGGCAGTGCAACAGCTGTCCGGCCATCTTTTTCGATAATACGGTTTAGCCTGGCCAAATGCCAGAGTTCACTGGGTTTGAGATGGCCGGTTTTGTTTTTCAGCGATAATGGAAAAAAATGCCAGCGATCTCAAACCCAGCGAAATCCAAGTCATTTGATCATGGGAGGAGCCAGCATTTGTAGTGCACTGGTCCCCCTGACATGCAAGGACAGCAACCAGGCACCCTAGGGGGCACTTCTAAAAAATTTTTTTAAATATACAAATACCTCCCAGGTGCATAGGTCCCTTACCTTGGGTGCTGAGCCCCCCAAATCCCACTCCCCACAACTCTACACCACTACCATAGTCCTTATGGGTGAAGGGGGGCACCTACATGTGGGTACAGTGGGTTTGGGGGGGGGGGGGTTGGAGGGCTGAACACTTAGAACCACAAGTTTAACAGGTAGGGGGGGGGATGGACCTGGGTCTGCCTGCCTGAAGTGCACTGCACCCATTAAAAACTGCTCCAGGTACTTGCATACTGCTGTCAGGGAGCTGGGTATGACATTTGAGGCTGGCATACAGGCTGGTAAAAAAAGGTTTTTATTTTTATTTTTTTAGTGTGGGAGGGGGTTGGTGACCACTGGGGGACTACGGGGAGGTCATCCCCCATTCCCGCCGGTGGTCATCTGGTGAGTTGGGGTACCTTGTTGAGGCTTGGTCGTGAAAATAAGGACCAAGTAAACCCGGTGAAATACTGCTGAACGCCGCTTTTTGTTTCCCATTATCCACGAAAGCCGGCCATCTGGTAGCCCCGCCCATGTCCCGCCTTCGCTACGCTGCCGACATGCCCCCTTGAACTTTCGCCGGCACGGTGACGAGAAAGCAGCGATGGTGTCAAAAAAGCCGCTTTCGATTATACGGATTTCGCCGCTTTTGAGAGATCGCCGGCCATCTCCCAATTTATGTCAGAAGATGGCTGGCGATCACTTTCGAAAATAAGCCTGTAGGCTTCTCAAGGCAGATTACAACAACAGATGAACCCATCAGTAAAGAGGATATCCTCATGGAAATTTGGCCATATATTATTGTATTGTATAGAACAGTGTAGAAAAGGAGCACAAAATACAGCCTGTATTAATGCTGTTTTCACCAGCTGCAATAATTTTTAAGCAGTTTTAGTGATATTCAATTTTATTTCATGATATTTATTTCTACATATGAGAAGCTTTCTGCAGTAGGATCTGAAAATACATTGTCCAACAATAAAATGACATCTTCATTTTTTTCTGTTCAAACCTGAAATCTTTTCACCTCCAGTATGAATCAAGTGTTGTACCAGTCAAGGAAAACCTCACAATTCAGCCAGGCTCTCTTTCTTTTCTTTTTCTTTTTTTTTTTGCTTCTGTACAACAGCAGAAGGTTATGTATGTTTCTGAACGTACAAGATTTACCAATCAGCAATAACTCCAACTCATGACTACTGGTTGCATTCCCCCCAACCAACAATGTCACACATTCTTTAGATGACTTCAATAGAAATCAAACAACAAACCTTTAAGAGTGGACTAACACGGCTACCACACCTCTCTTCTTTAGATGACTTGAATCCAGGAGCAGATTGATCTTTGCAACTAACCAGCGATTCACTGGGGAGCAAATTCCAATCAGGATCATAGTTCTTGATAAGATTATTAAATTGACCACGAAAGTAATTAGCCACTGGTAAATTCATGGAAAGTTTTCCATCGTGGATTTCGATTTGCCTTATTCTGTGGTGGTGCTTGAAATTTTGAAGCCATCCACTGCTGGCTTTGAAGTCTGTATCCCCCTGAAGCTGCTTATTGAAAACATTGCCTTTTCGGCTAATAGCGACCCCTAAATCGGGTGGTCCAAGGATTTCTTTTGCAGGAACCAAAGATATGGAATTTTATCTACCTTTTCATGTTTTTTTCTGGGACAATTCCCTTCTTCTTTTTCAAAAACTGAGACATAGTTTACAATAGCATCACTTTGACATTTTATGTCAGATATTGTTGATGTTCCTATACCATATTCTTCTGCCAAAATTTTCCCCAACACTCCCTTACTTAATTTCTCCACGATATCAGTTTTGTCTTTTATTGATAAAACATGCCTTTTTCACTTTGTTGCCATTTTAAAGTGAAAGGCAATTTTCTCTGCTGCGTCCAAGCAAGCTGAAAATGCAAGGCTTTTTCTTCTGCCATGTCCCCACAAGCTTAAAGAGCAAGGTTATTCATCTGCTGCGTCCCCGCAACCTTTTTTCTGTGTATGAGTCAGGAGGAAAAGGAAAGGGCAGGGCTTTTCTCTGCTACATTCCCGCTCCCGTTCACATCATTTCCTGCAGCAGACTGCGAGGACTACGAGAACTGGCTGAAAATGTACTGTACTGTTGAGCAGATAATGAGTCTGGATAATTGGACATCCGCATGATTGGCATTTGAATAATCAGCATCGTACTGTACTTATTTAGTCATCATACTTACGCATTACTATTAAACAACATTTAATTATCTTAAGCTGTGTTGATGTTACTGACATTTTGGTGTTACTACCTAGCAATTTTTTGCAGTTAAAAATGTTTAAGCTAAAACACAGTAAAATAACTAGAGCTGTACCAAATAGCATATTTTACTCTTTGGTCGAATATGAATAATGAAAAATATTATTCAGCCAAACACAAATACCAAATACGAATAATGGGCATTGAGCTTTAACATAACAAATAAGAAACAACATGAAGTCAGAAATCAAATGTTTATTTTAGTAAGATTTAGCACAGTAGAGCCCAGGATTATTCGTATTAGAATTTAAATCACTATTCGGCCAAATACAAATAATGTAGTTGGGGCACTATTCAGGGCCAAATCGAATTTGAATATTCGGTACAGCCCTAAAAATAACGTTATTCAAACAATGCAATTCAAATGTGTCAAAATTTCGTAGTCACTGTGAATGTTTAATGTGTCCACCCCCAGCTTTAACACAGGCTTTCAGTCACTGTGAGAAGCTCTTAACAATCTTGCGAATTTCTCTGTGGCATGCTGTCCCAGATCATCTGCAATATTTCCTTGAGTTTTGCGATTGTTTGCAGTTTTGGGTGGAGCTTGTGATAGTCCTCCAATATTGCTCCCCAGACAAAAGTCTACGTCACTGTGACATCATTACCAGCAAGCTGGTATTCCTTTTTTTCTTTTTCAAATAATGGTTGTTTTACAATGCAAACATTTTTGAACAAACAAAAACCGCTGAGTAGTCACACTAAAAAATCTGCATCTTTGCCGTGCTTAAGGATAATTTCATTCCATTCAGCACTTAAATGCAGATAGTAACAACAAATAAAGCTGTAAAATTTCACGTTGAAATTCCAAGCGGTTGCTGAGAAAACAGGAAAAAAAACTCCAGGGGCTACTTTTTTTGTATCACCCTGTATCTGCAAAATTGAGAAATATAAAATAATTTGTTTAAAAGAGTGCTGTTGTGGTACTTGCTGTGTTTTCCTATTGTATGCATCACTTGGTACAAGCTTTTAACAGTACATAAGCCCTCCTTCTATACCTCTCTGCATATTGTTTCCTTTCTGTGCTTTGTGTATTGCCCTCTGCTGAATGCAGTCATTCATTATATCCCTTCTTCTATTTAATGTGTTTAGCCTCCTCTCGCTAAGGTCATCCAAAGATTTCACACATAGCCTGTAGATAGCTAATAACTCATGAGGGGCAAAATTGGGCTTCATTTATCATTAATGTGAACAAATGTTTTGCAGCATTTTCAAATTGATTGATGCATATGCGCTAATGTGAGTTATGCATTTAGTAAATAGGCCCTATTGAGAAAAATGGTACTTGCTCTAAATAGCATGCATTAAATCATGTTAACACACGTTAGTAAATTGAACCCCGAGTTAGAATTTATCAACATCTGAGTTGTTATGGATCAGTTGGCCATTGAGGCCTTTGTTAATTTATCTCATTGTGCCTACAACAATCTGTCTTTCAAGAATTAGTTTTCATCTTTAATGTTAAGCTATATACTGATTCAACAATGAACAAAAGCAAATTTCTTCAGTTGTAGAAGCCTCATTCTTGAGCTTTTGGCTAATAAACAATTATACCTTTTTTGCTTGAAATGAGCAAAGTGGATTGGAATCCACTAATAGGGCCACCTTGGTGACTTCCTTCTTATTGAACACTGAGAAAGATATGGTATTAATATTATTTTTTAACACTAGATAAATGTTTCATGGTCATAAGATTAATGTCTTTGCAGACATTTCTCTTAAAACAGTATGGAGGAAGCAGTTTCTTTAGTTGAAACCCAAGGCTGGCTCTGATGTTTTCTCTTTTTCAAATACCCTAGGCAGTGTATTACTAAATGGGTAAAGGATCAGGGATTTGATATACCTCTTTTCATTGGTACAACCTGAAATTCAAACCAAAGTGGTTAAAATATACAGGTACTTTGCTCTGTCCCTAGTGGGCTCACAATTTAAGTTTTTGTCCCATGGGAAATGGAGGATTAAATGACTTGCCCAAGGTCACAAGGAACTCAAATGAAAATCAAACCCAGTTGCCCTGGCTTTTAGCCCACTACACTAGCCATTAGGCTACACCTCACCTCCATTACTAAAGCTAGAGGTAAAGTTTATACTTTACTAATCCAGGTCAGCTATTTGAGGGGTCCTTTTACTAAGCTTTTGAAGTTATATATCCATTTTCCTTTGCTAAGCTTCTGTTATATTTTTCTTAATTTTTCCCTAAGGAATGCCTAATAAAATATTATGTAAAAATGAGTAACGTGGATAGCCAAGTTGTTGCCCTATAAACTTCCAGAGACAAGTTTGAAATGATTACAATTAGACTATGGCCACAGGACAGTTGACTGGGTCTAAAAGAAGAAATCACAGACACCAGGGGTTCTCAACCTAGTCCTCAGGATGCACTCAGCCAGGCAGGTTTTCAGGATATCCACAATAAATATGCATGAGATAAATTTGCATGCCCAACCTCCATTCTAAGCAAATTTATCTCATGCATATTCATTTTGGGTATCCTGAAAACCTGACTGGCTAGGAGTTCCCTGAGAACCGAGTTGGTAGCATAGAATGTTACTACTAATCAGGTTTCTGCCAGGTACTTGTGACCTGGATTGGCCACTGCTGGAAACAGGATGCTGGGCTAGATAGACCATTGGTCTGTACTAGTATAGCTGTTCTTATGTTCCCATGAGTTGAGAACCCTTGCATTACACCAATTCTTCACTATCTTCATTGACTTCCTGTAAAGCCCAGAATAAAATTTAAGAACTGATGTTTGAAATGCTTGCATCATGACTATCAATATTAACTCCCCTGTTTTTGAAAGCTGTGCTAGAGGCTGCTGGTGTGGTAATGCCAACACAGCCCATTCAGTTTGAATGGGCCGAGACAAGCATTGTCGAGCAGTTTTCTAAACAGGGAGGTAAAACTGGTTAGATATGAAACTGGCAACGTCCACTGTGAAGTCAGTGATTACTCGACACATGGTGTTTAATTATTTTTCATCAACTCTTTGGAATTCAATTCCATTCAAACTGAGAAATAAACCCAATTAATTATTCTTTAAGAAAATAACAAAAGCATAGTTTTTATTTATCAAGTTTGACTGGGTTTTAATCTATTTCTGTAAACAGTATATATGTGCTGTTGTTAGACTACTGGTTTCATATAATTGTTTTGTTTTATATTGTTACAGTTGTACTTCACCTTGATGTTTCAAGAGAAAGGGGAGCAATCAAATATTGATGCATAGTGAAAAAAAAGGGCAGGTGTTTGTTTCTATGTTCCTGAGTAGCAGCTCTTACACTGTTTTTCTTAGTCTTCCTTGCTTACAGTGTATGTCTGCTCTCATTGTGCCTCATTTGTTCATGCTCGTAAGTGTAACTGTTATCTCCGTCTTTATTCCTGTTTCTTCTGCTGATTCTCAAGTATGCAAAGCCTGTAGCAACCTCTCCAAAAGATTGGTATTTTCCTTTTCAGGCAGATTGTTTTTTGTTTTGTTTTGTTTTGTTTTCAAAACAATGTAATTTTTATTAAATACATTTCAGGCCGATTTCCTAAGTCTTTTTTCACATTCCGTCGTTAGAGGAAAAGACTATATATATGTATATAGCTACGTGATGCAAGGTTCCACGTTACGAGTCAACAACCAGGAAAAGGATCTAGGCGTCATCGTTGATGATATAGTGAAACCCTCTGCTCAGTGTGTCGCGGCGGTGAAGAAAGCAAATAGAATGTTAGATATTATTAGGAAAGGAATGGAAAACAAAAATGAGGACATTATAATGCCTTTGTATCGCTCCATGGTGCGACCGCACCTAAATATTGTGTTCAATTCTGCTCACCGCATCTCAAAAAAGATATAGTTGAATTAGAAAAGATACAGAAAAGGGCGATGAAAATGATAAAGGGGATGGGATGACTTCCCTATGAGGAAAGGCTTAAGTGTCTAGGGCTCGCTTGGAAAACAGACGGCTGAGTGGAGATATGATAGAGGTCTATAAAATAATGAGTGGAGTGGAACAGGTAGACGTGAATCGCTTGTTTACTCTTTTCAAAAATACTAGGACTAGGGGGCACGCAATGAAGCTACAAAGTAGTAAATTTAAAACAAATCAGAGAAAATATTTCTGCATTCAACGTATAATTAAACTCTGGAATTCATTGCCATAGAATGTGGTAAAAGCAGCTAGTTTAGTGGGGTTTTAAAAAGGTTTGGATATCTTCCTAAAAGAAAAGTCCATAAGCCATTATTAAGATGGGCTTGGGAAAATCCACTGCTTATTTTCTAGGATAAGCAGCATAAAATATATTGTACAGTTTTGGAATCTTGCCAGGTTCCTCAATTTGCATCCTCCCAAGTGTAAAGGTCTGAAATACAAATTAATGCACGCATCTACCTTTTCCTATATGAGCACACAATTCTGGAACGCGTTGCCATGTGACCTGAAAATGGTTTATGAATTGACCAATTTCCGTAAACTATTGAAAACTTATCTCTTCGACAAGATATATCATAAAGATCAACATGTGTAACTGTACTATCCTTAATATATCCAGAAATGTCGTTTATTGCCTTTTGCTTTAACACTCTCTTGTATCTTACCACCATGTAACCCATAACCCTCTGTAAAACCAAATGTATATTCTCTTCTATCTCCAGTATCCATGACGAATTGTAAGCCACATTGAGCCCGCAAAGAGGCGGGACAATGTGGGATACAAATGTAATAAATAAATAAATAAATACTTGTAACTTGGATTGGCCACTGTTAGAAACAGGATACTGGGCTTGATGGACCTTTGGTCTATCCCAGTATGGAACCATTTATGTTCTTATGAACTTGATCAGGCCCTTGGTGTTATTTGTGGTGGTGGTGGGGTTCCCATAGGTGCAGTGTTGTAAGTGAATGAAGACCCTGCATGCAGAATATGAGTGCATGTGCATATGACAGATCCTGATGGTGTAACAATGTGTACATCTAAGAATGATTGTGAGACAGTATTAGTCCAGCAGGTGGATAGGAGGGCACCCCTGTAGGTCTTCTATTCTTTTGCTCAATATGCAGTGGTAGTCAAAAAAGCAAAGAAAATGTTAGAAATTATTAGACACGAAATAGAAAATAAAACAAAGAATATTATAATGCCTCTGTATCACTCCGTGGTGCATAAGAACATAAGCATTGCCATATTGGATCAGACCGAAGGTCCATCAAGCCCTGTATCCTATTTCCAGCAGTTGCCAATCCAGATCCAAGCACTATTGTATGCCTTGAAAGTAACATCTCCACATTTGTATATGTGTTTTTATCATAAAATTATTCTAATGATAGATCTGTTTCTATTATTTACTTTCATTATAATTACTGGTACTATATATTTACCGGTGACTTTGATTACATATTTAGTTTGTCTTGTGTACTCTGTAAGTTTTGATACATATGTTTTTGTATTTATATATCTTTTTACAGACCATTGTTGAACTAATTGTACCAACTAGCACTCAGCTATTTGTGTTTAACAAATATTATTTGAAGGTCAGTTTTTCATATTTTATTGTTACTTTGATTCATATTCATGTAATTTATTGGTTTTTGTATGTTTGATTTTGTAGTTTGTATGTATACATAATTTTAGAATGCATATGTTTATTTTAATGTTTTAAATATAGACTCCTGAAGCAGGCTCATCGCCGAAACACAGGTCTGTGTCGAGTCTCTGAAATAAATGATTTATCAACATTAGAAATCTCCGTGTTGTTCCTGGGCAAGCCTGGTCTACTTCCCACTATCTTTGCTTGTTTGTCTGTCCTCGTGGGATTTCAGTGTTCCTCTGCTTCGGCAGACTCTCGCCAAACCTGTTTTAAACCATGCTACACTAACTGCTTTTACCACATTTTCTCTCAACCTCAACTTGAGTACTATGTTCAGTTCTGGTCACCACATTTCAAAAAAGATATAACAGAATTAGAAAAGATACAAAAGAAGGGTGACCAAAATGATTAAGAGAACAGAACTCCTCTCATATCAGGAAAGGATTAAAAGGTTTGTAGAAGAGACATCTGAAGGGGAATATGAGAGAAATATACAAAATCCTGAGTAGGGTAGAACGGTAAATGTGAATCGATTGTTTTACTCTTTCAAAAAGTAAAAGATTAAGAGACACTCCATGAAGTTACATAAGAGCACATGTAAAACAAATAAGGGAACATTTCTTGTCACTCAATGCACAGTTAAGCTCTGGAACTCATTGCCAGAGGAAGTGTTAAAAGTAGCTAGCATAGCTAGATTTAAGATAAGATTTGGATAAGTTCCTGGAGGCAAAGTCCATAAGCTATTATTAAGGTAGATCCAGGGAAAGCCACTACTTATCCTTGGAGTAGGTAGCATGGAATCTTACTAATTTTTGAGATTTTTGCCAGGTATTTGTGATCTGGCTTGGCCACTGTTGGAAGCAGGATACTGGGCTAGATAGACTTTTGGTCTGACCCAGTATGGCAAGTGTTATGTTCTTATGTGTTTTCAGATGCTCATGTAGTAGACTCGGTCTGGCAAAGACCTTAAAAAGACAAGTGAAACAATGTGCTGTTGTGTTTGTGATAGTTTCTTAATTTATGTATTAAAATATTTATTATTCGCCTTTTCAACAATGTTCCAAGTGAGGTTCAAACATAGAAAATATACATCAAAAATATCAACTCCTCCCCCAAAAATGCAGTGGAAAAAGCCTCTAAAATCACTTTTCTGACATTTTTGTGTCCCAATGACATGGAAAAAATAAATAAATAAATAAAAGAAGCAAGGTGGCCTGGTATGGGACTGTCAAGTTTCCATAGGAAGAAAATAAAATAAAAATTAGACTTTCCTCTCCTGGAAGATAAATGGAGCTATGTAACCACAAGGAAGCTGCACAGAGTTATTCTCACTCTAGATAGGAGGTAGAGGCTGGTCTACTTCCCACTATCTTTGCATAAATCTGCATAACTGGGTATATGCATAATGTTACTGTATCTTGGTGGAATAAAGATTATCTCCTCAATATTTAGCCAGTGGCAGTCAGTGTTTTTTTGGTTTTTAAGCACTGACCATCGCTGGCTAAATTAGATACTGATACTCAATGCCTGAGTCTGACCGGACATGTGCTGGCCACTAGGACATGAGGGTCCCAGCTGAAGGGACCCATATAAAACCTTTATGTAGTTAGAGGTGATTTTCAGTGGTTAAATGCCACTGAATACTGGCAGCCAGGACCCTTTCCTACATACCATAGACTCTCTAGGATCAGAGCTTGACACTCCTGTTCTAATATGTCTATTTGCTTACATTTTAATCGCTTTCCCACTGTGGCTCACATTGATAAAATGAATAGAAATATTAAAATACTCGTACATACAGGTAACATAAATTTAATTCCATTTATAAACATACATAACAGCAATATATAGCAGATATAGATCAATGCCTATCATACAAAATACTAAAACAACCACTTTGAGCAATCAACAATACTGGCATTCCATTAATTTCACACACACAGTTGTCTCATTCAAGCCCCTCTACTGACACATTTCAGCTTCCTATCAATACTGCCTGCTGTGATAACAATATTTAAGTTTCTTTCAAGCTTTAACAGACAGCTTAATGTATGCAAGCACAACAAAAATGTTTAATAACGGCCTCCTACTGCTGATATTATAAACAGCTCTTCTTTGTGTGAGCTGCTGGTAGAGCTTTCAGTAATGGATTTTATTAAATAACAATCAGAATATCAAACTAAAGCGGATGAAAGGCACTTACTTTGCTTCTTTTTTTCTGAGGCATGGCTTCCTTCGTAGAGATAGCCCACGTAATTCCTCCCTGGATTTTCAGAGCCTCCATCGAATCTGATTGAACAAGGATAGGCTCTCTTCTACTGTTGTTTACTTACATACCAGAATCTGCATTATCTGATATTGGCTTAGTTACCAACTGTAATTGCACAGTTACAGATAAAGCCAGTTTCCAAAACAAAAGAAAAGCAAACCACAGGGAAGATTGAAAATCCCTAAATCTCATTAATAACGAGCTAAATTGCTTTGCTTCTACCAAGGGTTTGATATTTGCCTAGAAAGTGAGTGAAAACTTTGAAAATCTGAGTGATTTGGTGTGCGTCCAGGACAGGATTGAGAACCACCAGGAAACAAGAGTCTATGTTAATGAATGGGTGTCTAAAATGTGAATGAAGGATTTGTCCTAATAAAGGGGTGGGTGTGCAGAGTGTAAATCTAAAAACATGTCTTTGTACTGGGTATGTCCGCTGCAGTGGTACAAGGGTAAACACATTCCTTTAGTTATAAGAAAGGTGTGAGCTTGTGTTGGGATACAGGCCAGATGCAAACAATCAAGACCATAGCAACGTGCTGTAGCTTATTTCTCTCCTGTATAATACTAATTATACAGTCTTCCTTCCTTCAAGCGTTAAATCAACAGATGTTGACTGAAGTCACAACAGGGCCAAGCAAAGAGAGTCAAAAGAATGCATTTTCTGCATGTTACTGGCATCTGACCTATTTCATGATCATTAGGAACTACAGTCATTAGAGCAGTCAGAAGCCAGACCAATACTACTACGTACTACTTATCATTTCTAAAGTGCTACTAGACATATGCAGCGCTGTACACATGATATACAGATACTTTCTTTGTCCCTAGAGGGCTCACAATCTAACTTTTTCTACCTGGGACAATGGAGGGTTAAGTGACTTGCCCAAGGTCACAAGGAGCTGCAGAAATGATAAGTAGTAGTAGTAGTGGGAATCAAACCTAGATTGCCAGGATCAAAGCCCACTGCACTAACAATTAGGCCACTCCTCCTCAATGTATAAGTTCCAGTCCTGTTTTCCTACTGATTTACTGGTTACAGTAATTCACAGGGAACCAGAAAGCCACTGATATCTGACCATGAGTTTTGCCCATCTTCTTAACCATGTTACTGTATCTAGGTGGAATAAAGATTATCCCCTCAATATTTAACCAGTGGCAGTGGGTTTTTTTTTTTAAGCACTGACCATCACTGTCGAAATTAGATACTGATACTCAATGCCTGAGTCTGACCAGACATGTGCTGGCCACCAGGACATGAGGGTCCCAGCTGAATATCAGCAGGGACCCACATAAAAACTTTATCATGGAAGGCAAATTAGAACTTTCATGAGTTAGATATAATCCCTCCTGCAAAAAGAGAGCAAATCTAAACATCAGGCTAAGGTACAGTCATCTTGGCATCATGCAGCAAACAGTTCTTATTTATAAATTTATCCATGGCTAAACAGCTCACCCTGTCTATACATTCCCTCATTTTAATAAGCCACTAGAGCACCACTCTTTGCTCAGTTTCTCATATCTACAGACCTCAGGCACAAATGGAGAAGCTAGACAACGATCTGATAGAAGATATTCAAAAGATTGGTATGAAAGGGGAGGTGCTACTGTTGGGAGATTTCAACTTGTCTGGATAGGAAACTGGTTGACCAACAGGTGGCAGAGGGTGGTGGTAAATGGAATCTGCTCAGAGGAAAGGAAGGTGAGCAGTGGAGTTCCTCAGGGGTCAGTGCTGGGTCCTATTCAGTTTAATATATTTGTGAAAGATATTGCTGAAGGGTTGGAAGGAAAGGTTTGCCTTTTTGCGGATAACACGAAGATAGCCAATAGAGTGGATACCTTGGAGGGAGTAGAAACAATGAGAAGGGATCTCCAAAAGTTAGAAGAATGGTCGAAGGTCTGGCAGTTAAAATTTAATTTATACAAACAAAACCCTTACACCATAATATATATTTCAACAGTGCAGTGAACAAACACTTTTTTATATATATTTTTTTGATTTGCATTTAAGTAGTGCTCAGTGACTGGATAACCCCCACTAGACTGACTGGCAGCCATTAAAGGTGTTGTATCTGTTAATACATCATAGCACTATACCTCCTACCTACCTATGATGTTACATTGTAGCTGCTGTGGATAATGTATGCGTTTCTTATCCACATTAGAAATTATTCAAAAAACCACTTATCTTGGTGTTTAAAAATGGATACAGCTGTGGCTATTGGAGGTCCCAGTCGCTTTGAAAACGTGCACACTTCCGGGGTATATACAGTTCTCCAGGCTTTCTACTCAACTTGATTTATACAAACAAAACCCTTACACCATAATATATAAGAATATTTCAACAGTGCAGTGAACAAACACTTTTTTATATTTTTTTTATTTGCATTTAAGTAGTGCTCAGTTCACTGCACTGTTGAAATATACTGCTCGGTGACAAAACATTTGCCATCAAATCAGAATCAAGAGTGCTTAGAGTAATCCTGGATTGTACCCTTTCCTTCTCCTCCCATATCAACCACATCTAGAAGAAAACTCTTTAAATGAGACAACCCGATTTAATCCATCCGCTCTTCAACCAGAAGGCATTCACACTTTTGTTCTAAATGCTGGTTTTACCTCACCTCAACTATTGCAATAGTCTATTCCTTGGCATCAAGTCCCAATACCTAAGGAAACAGCAGATAATACAGAATACTGCAGCACATCTGATTTTCAACCTAAAACGTTACAATGTATCATCATATTTACCCACACTGCACTGGCTCCCCATGGCTAAGAGAATCAGGTTCAAAGTGGCCTGTACAATCTACCACATTCTGCATGGCATCTCACCCAGTCTCTTAATCAATGTATCAGAACTAAGTTTGGCCCGCTCCACAAGACTTAAGGATTGTCTACACCTCACTTCACTACCGTACAAGGGAACTAGATTCAAGAGGATTTCTAGCTCACTCTTCCCTGTACTAGGGACCTCCCTCTGGAACACCATCCCCACTGGAATTAGGACTGATTATATCTACCAGAACTTTAGGAAGAAGCTAAAAACCTTCATGTTTCCAAAGCCTACCACATAATTGCTAACCTAAAATGATTCCTTTGAATTCCTCAAGACCCCATCTGCCTATACACCAAACCCCCAATGCTGTAATAAGTTATTCAATTAATTGATGTAAACCGCACGAAACCCTTGACAGGGGATTTTAGTGGTATTTAAGCCCAGTTTGATTTGATTTGATCTCTGACTGCTCCCATATGGCATAATGCTAACATCCTGATTGGCCATCAAACCATACATTGGTCCAACTGGTATGCTAAGGAAATTTGGAACTTAGAACATATTTCAGATAATTCTACCCTCCTATCCTTTTCTAAACTGATGGATAAGTACCATCTCCCTAGTTCAGAGTTTTATCACTAGTACCAATTATGACATTGTATATCTACTGCTTTTAGATCATTCTCCTCTTGTTCTACAACATCAGACTTACTGAAATTAGGCTGCATGGGTATTGCACAAGGTCATACTACATCTGTTGTATAAAACATTGAGATCTGAGAAATTTGCCCTTAAAAAGTGTATTAGATCTATAAGGTCTGATGATACACCTGGAACAGGGACCCAAAAGACAGGCAGAGCTCTGACATCTCAATGCATGGTTCAGACTATGCTTCAGGAATGGCAGATTTAGATTTGTTAGGAACTGGGCAACATTCTGGGGAAGGGGGAGCCTATTCCGAAAGGATGGGCTCTACCTTAACCAGGGTGGGACCAGGCTGCAGGTGTCGGCATTTAAAAAGGAGATAGAGCAGCTTGTAAACTAGAATGGGGGGGGGGGGGGGGGGGAAGCTGACAGTCGCCTAGGAGCACCTGGGTCAAGTCCATTGTTTTGATTTTATTAAATGTTTACCATAGCAGCCGTTTATATAACAGAGAAATCGAAATGGGTTCCCTTGACACCATCTCGAATAATTCCTCCAACCTAGTGGGCAAATCAACACTAAGAGACGCTCGGGGCAAGGTTGCTATATCATGTCGAACCTGTTCATAGGCAAAACATACCCCCAGTCTGAAGCATCCAACTGTAGTTCCGCCAAAGTCTTAATAGCACCACTAGTCTCCAATAAATGTTGCAAAGATGTAATACCCCGCTCCCCCCAAGACAACAAGCCAGGGTTTTCCATTCCGGGAAGAAATTCTCCATTCCCCCGAAGGGGTAGTAATCTACAACGATGATCAAAAGACCACAACTTGGCCAAATCCTTCCACATCTCCTTCAAGGGTCGTATCAAGTCACTATACCACAAGTAGGCAGGCAAATCTTTTAGTGCAGCATGCAAAACATAATGTAAGTTCAAAGGACTGCAGCTTCCATTTGTAACGGAGTGTATGCCTCCGTCTGTTGGAACCAGTCCCCTAAATGGCGTAATAAGCAAGCCATATTCTCAAGTTTAACATCTGGTACTCCCAGCCCACCGCTTTTCCAGCTCCCCACTAGGTTCGAATAGCGTATCTGAGGGATTTTTTTTTGGCCAGAAAAATTTGGAAAGTAAGCTTTGTAAAGCCACTTGTAACCACTCGCCTCCACATACCCTCCTCTCCTCCTTCCTGTACACATTGATTTGATTTGCTTACTTTATTTTTTGTCTATTAGATTGTAAGCTCTTTGAGCAGGGACTGTCTTTCTTCTATGTTTGTGCAGCGCTGCGTATGCCTTGTAGCGCTATAGAAATGCTAACTAGTAGTAGTAGTAGTAATTCAATTGGTCTCCCTCCTTTCTTAGTACTGTTTTTTTTTCTTGTTGGAAAAACTTTACAGTCACAACTACATTTACAATCAACTTGTATTGCTAATCTGGCAATCATTCTACTAGGAAACAGCAAATAACAAACATGCAATGTCTCTAAGTAATAATTGTCATGCACCTTTGTATAGAGTCAGCAGGAATGACTTGATGCATTAGATGCCCTTTATTTTTTAAGCCACTACTTTTTGGAGAGTTTATGTCCTGCCTCACAGCTTTGACCAATGTATCCAAAACCCCCTAGAAGCTCCATGGGGACAGAAACTTTTGTATCCAGAACTTGGCCAGGAGATCCCAGATGCAGCTTCAGACTTCCCTACTGCATCAGAATAAACCAAATCCTATTTAGAACCTTTTCCATGGAAACAGTGTATACAACGAGAGAAGAGACTGTGGGCATGAAGTACGAATGAATGGAAGCACTGTGGACTGGAACCACTGCTGATCTCTGGCTGCAGGCCTAGAAGGAGATATGTACCCCTTCCACTATTTAAACCTTTGAAAAAATCCAGGAATTAAGTTTTGAAATGTTAAGCACCCCTCTATATCCAGGTTGCACTTCTCAATCTCTTCCACGGATATGGGATTTACTTTCCATAAATCATTACTGTTCCCTACTTCCATAAACACAGATGCAGTCTGGACACAGCTTTGTAAAAACATAAAACATTTTACTCCTTTCCTTTTCCAAAAAGTTGTGTTTGCTTTTTTCTACTGTTACTTTCATACACTCTTAGCTAAAACCTAAATACCTGCATTTTGTGCAAATATATTTTAGGCATCTAGCTAATCATACTTGGCTTTCAGCCCAATACATTTCAAATGCAAAGCCTACATTTTTTTAAATTAGTGGATCAGCATTGTTTCAACAGGAACCAGGCTAATCTACTTCTTAGTCTCAGCTAGGCTGCTGCTGTTTTCAGCTATTACATAACATGGAATTAAATATGCTATAGTAAATCCTTCCATCCAAAGCTCTCTCTCTTATGTGGTGCAGTTATGGATAAGTACATGAATACGTAAGTACTGCCACACTGGGACAGACCAAAGGTCCATCAAGCTCAACATCCTGTTTCAATTAATCTATTTAGCAATGAGTTTAAAACACATTTATGTAACCTCTTCCTGCTCAGATCAGTATTAGGCAGGGTTTTTTCATAAAAATATATTTGTATTTGTTGGTGGGTCCAGGTCTGGACTAATTTCCACTGAGAGATTGTTGACAAAATTAATCCACATACTCCATACTTTGCTGGCATATAATTTATTTAGGGGCCTTAGTTTAGGGCGTGCTAAATGCTGCATGTCTTATTTTAGACCTATGGGCCACATGGTACTTAGCATATACTAATGTCCATTAGTGCAAGTAAGCTTTAGTAGCTTTAGTAAAGGTCTCTTATTTATAAAATAGTTATACTATTATTATGGAATATATCCATTTAAAATAGAACAAACATAAAATCATAAAGCAAGAAACACTAACAAGGAACAGATTAGAATAAAGTGCTGAACATCATTTTAAACCCCTATAGCCCTCTACAAATGACACAAATGTCAGATTCCTCCTACAGGAGGGATTGTTGAGTCTTCAGGTCCTAGGGAAGTTGGTTCCAAGTTTCTGAGGCTATAACTCTAAAAGATCATTTTCTCCATTACATATATCTCATGTCCTCCCAATTTAGTACTTCAAAAAGATGTTGAAATTCTGAGCACAGGCTCTCCTTGGGATATAAAACCTCAACAAGTTTCTAAAAGGTACAATGGTTAGAATAATTTAAACATTATTGTCAGTACCTTTTAAATTGACAGCGTTCATGTAGTGGGAGTCATTTTAACTAAATATTCTCCCATCTAGTTAACCTAAAAATCAATTGAACAGCCAAATTCAGAAGCATTTGCAATTTGTTTTAAAGTTTTGCTAAAATATCAACGTAAAATACATTACAATAATCTAAAATACACACAAATAAAGACTGTACAAAGAACCACATAGTTGATACATCCAAGTAAGTTTGAATAGACTTTTTATCAGGTTCAATTTGCACATAGCAATCCTACTAGTAACATAATTAATTCGTTCCTGACCTATACCGTACTGTTCCAACATTACCCCAACTCATTTTATCTCAGAGACCCAAAGTATATCAGTATCTCCTAACCTAGGAACTACAGACAACAGTTTTTACATTCTCCATTCCTAAACAAGTAGTCTTTACAGAATTAACCAACAATGCACTATTAAACAACCAAGATTTAATCTCTGAAAGACAAAAATTTAATAAAACAATGGTCACGTCTCTGTTCATCTTCAAAGGCACTAATAACTGGATTTCATCAGCATATGTAAATTCACAAAAACATATTTGTGAACTGTTGATGCCAATGGCTGTAAATAGATATTAAACAATAATGGAGGTGGAGGAGGAAAGAGCCCTGAGAGTTTCACCAACAATGCACCTCAGAGGAAGTACCTTCTTTCACAAAAAAAGGATCTTTCCTGCAAAAAAGATCATATCCACTATAAAACTTTCCCTCGCATTTCCAAAGCAGAGCAATGCTACAACAATACTAAAGATTTCACTAAATCAAAAGCTGATGTTAAGTCAATTGATAAAAGTAAAACAGAAACGGAGACGAAGCTTGCGCCATGTTGCAGATGGCTGCCCAGAGGGTTAGATCCCATCAATCAACTTGACCATAATACCAAAATCCAGCAAGCCTAAATAGCATTTATATCAAAAGAAAAGATCAAATATACATCTAAAGATATCAGCAAACAAAACAAATAAGAGTGAGCAATCCTATTCTAACAACTAAGGAAATAAGAGGATTAAACAAAAATGCTCCAATGCCAGTCAAGGTGGCAACTCCCAGAAAATTACATGAGCTGCTTGAAACAGTAATGTTGGAGCTGACAACAATTAAACCAATCCTACAAGATAATGTGCAAAGCATAATGTCATGACTTGGGGTGAGCCCTTGGGCCGCAGCCAAGTTGACGCTACCTAACCAATCTGAAGGCTAGCTAGGCCCCAAGTGGCGGCAGACAAGACACCCAGGCAAGACTGGACTGAAAAGAATGCTGGAGCTTGAAGACAGAGCTGGAGCTGGTAGAGAGTACTGGAGTTTAAAGACAGAACTGGAACTTGAAGGCAGTGATGGAGCTTGAGGTCAGGACTGAAGCTTCCGGTCAAGGCTAGAGTTAGAAGACAGGGCTGGACAAAGCATGTAGCAGGGCAAGAACAAGGCTGGAACAGAGCAGGAATAGGGCTAGAACAAGACACAGGCAGGAACAGGAGACATACTGGAACAAAGATGCAACACACACTAAACAACTCTAGGAGACCTGTTGCAAAAGCACTGGCTGGGAGTTAGGAACCTCCTTAAATACTATCAGACATAGGGTTACCATATGGCTTCAGAAAAAGGAGGACACATTGATCCAGTCCAGGTTTTGCTTCCATTGAAAGCAATGGAAGTAAAACCCAGACTGGCTCAATCTGTCCTCCTTTTTCTGGAGCCATATGGTAACCCTAATCAGACAGGAAGTGATGACATCAGCCAGCGCCCTCTTGCAGAGCTATAAAGGGAGTGCTGGGTTTCCAGGAAGTAAACAAATCCTTCTTAGCATGGAATGCTGCTGCAGACCACAGAGAACAGGTGAGAGGGCGTGACAGTACCCCCTCCCTGAACCTCCCTCCTCAGACCTGTAGGTTCGGGTTGGGTGGAATAAAGATGTAATAACACTATACTACTTTTTCCACTGAACAAAGTTGAAAATGATACAAAAAATCAGTATATTCTTCAAATATAGTTCAAATTTACTATGGAGGAAAAAAGAGCCTCACAGAGCTCCTAGACAATATAGCCGTCTATTGGAGCTAAAACGGATCTTTGTCTGATCCTATGTTCATCATTGGCTCTAAAAAAAACCCTCCAAAATGTCATATTATTCATTGCTCGCTAACACATGTGAATAATTTATGAAAGTAACTGATGTGACAAAATTTATAATTCCATAAATTTGTCGCTTCGCAATATATTAGAACTTAATGCAAAATGAGCACTTATCTTTTACACTAGAGGACTTCAAACACAATTCTTCAGACGCTCCTAGCCAACGATGGCCAGCGTTTCGAAAAAACTGCTTCAGGGCTTAGGTAGTGCTAGTCCTTTGAAATGTAGAGCACCGGAGACTATCGCTAGAGCGTTTTTCAAAGGACTAGCGCTACCTAAGCCCTGAAGCAGTTTTTCCCATTTGTCAGCCTTGAATACCATTTTTGGCACCAGTATCTCTCCCAAACCTTCCTCGGTGAAGACCAAAGCAAAGAATTCATTTGACAATGTCTTATGAGTGCAGGGGCATGAACACTGATAGTAGGTTTCCACATATTATCATCCTTATCCTTCTGACATCTGGAAAATCCCAAGTATCCTGTAGACTTGAAGTTGCATGTCCCATGTAAGGTCTGCTTCCTTGACCACTTGGAGTCCAGAGTTTTCTCCAGGGGTACAATGATCTTGCAGACAGCAAGAATCTTTGCAGGGTCCACGTTGGGTTGGGATTCCAAGATGGAGAGCTTCCCTGGGATGAATCCATCTTAAGCAGGGTTAGCTGCGGTTGAACAGATGTTAAGCAAGACTGAGAACAGATTGATCCCAAGACTGCTAGTCAATACAAGGTTCATTTTGTTGCAACCAGGGAAGTCCCAAAATGACCTGATGGACAGATCTGGGGCATACATGAAACTTTATTGTCTCTTAATGCCAAGAACCCACCTGAAGGGAAATAGGTTGAGTAATAGCCCGCAGATGCCCTGGAAGTGGGTCTCCATAGACCGAGGAATTGCAAAGGGGTTCTCCAAGGGGTTCATAGAAATGTCATACTGGTGTATCAGCCATTCGTCCACAAAGTTCCTGGCTGTGCCAGAATCAAGGAGAGCTTGGACTATGATCTGTTTGTTGTTCCATGGAAGAGTGTACTATAATCTTAGAGGAAGAGACACAATTCACACCACTTCCCAATACTCTTTCTGAAATAAAAGCTTAGAATACTTTCAACTATCAAACAATGTTCTATGGAGTACAA
This sequence comes from Microcaecilia unicolor, assembly GCF_901765095.1. Taxonomy (NCBI): domain Eukaryota; kingdom Metazoa; phylum Chordata; class Amphibia; order Gymnophiona; family Siphonopidae; genus Microcaecilia; species Microcaecilia unicolor. The sequence goes on along the minus strand of NC_044032.1, from coordinate 576,418,505 downwards.
AAACACCCATAGAAGGGTGACAGGGTTAGTACAGAGGGAGGTCAGAACCACTCGGGAAGGACCTAGGGACATCTCCCCCACAATTCCTAGGTCTGGAAATGTTCCTGGTTTCCTGGAACATCGCTTAGCATAATGTCCCAGATCTGTGCAGTATAGACAGAGGTTTTGCACTCTCCAATGCCTTTTTCTCTTCTTCTGAAAATCTAGAATGTCCTATTTGCATGGAAACCTTTTCCTCCAGGATGGCAGGAGAAGCTGGCATTGTGAGTCTTTGGGACCCTAAAACTGGGGCATTGACTATGTAGAGTGGCATTTACTTTCACGTTCCTTAGCCCTCTCTTGAAATCAGATGTCCATCTTGATGCATAGGGAAACTAGGAGGGGCATAATCGAACGGGGACGACCATCTCTAAGGGCACCCATCTCTGAGGACAGCGCCACAAAGGGGCAGACCCAACCGTATTATCAAAACAAGATGGGCGTCCATCTTTTGTTTCGATAATACGGTCAGGGACGCCCAAATCTCAACATTTAGGTCGACCTTAGAGATGGGCATTCTTAGGTCGTCCTTAGAGATGGGCAACCTTGGTTTTCGGTGATAATGGAAACCGAGGACGCTTATCTCAAAAACGACCAAATCCAAGGTATTTGGCCGTGGGAGGAGCCAGCATTCGTAGTGCACTGGTCCCCCTCCCATGCCAGGACACCAACCGGGCACCCTGTCACGGTAGCAGCTAACGAAAACGGAATGCAAATGATCTACAGGTTACTTTAATTACCTAATTAGGAGATTCACAGCCGTTTTCTGAACTGAGAAGTTCTGAGAGAAGAGGACATTTCTCTGGTAAGTGAACGCTACTTTGCTTTGTGGTTTGGGAACTTAAAGATTGGGGTTTAAAGGAGGAATTGTAGGTTAGTGTTAGGCAAAATAAAAATATAAAAAGCACATTTTAACAACTAATCTCCATAGTCTTTTCCACTTAGTTTTAAAAGCTTTGTACCACAGCATTAACAGATAGAATCTAACAGGCACTGCAGGATCTAGTTTAGTATTAAGGGGGAATAAAAAGAGAGAGAGAATGAGGGAAAAGCAAGCAGGACCTAGTTTAGTATTAAGGGGGGAACAAAAAGAGAGAGAGAAAAGCAAGCATCATTAACTAGTTGCCGTGGAGGGGTATAATCGAACGCAAACGCCTATCTCCATGGGCGTCTATGTCCGAAAACGGGTACGTGAAGAGGCGGGACAGACCGTATTTTCGAAAAAATGGACGTTTTTCAGCTGGGCATTTGTTTTTTTTTTGCGATAATGGAAAATAAAAAAGCCTAGCTCACAAACGTCCTAATCCGAGCCATTTGGTCATGGAAGGGGCCACGATTCGTAGTACACTCGCCCCCCTGACATGCCAGGACACCAACTGGGCACCCTAGAGGTCAGTGCGGTGGACTTCAGACAACGCTCCCACATGCATAGCTCCCTTACCATGGGTGCTGAACACCCAACCCCCTCCCCCAAAACCCACTACCCACAAATGTAAAACACTACCATAGCTCTTAGGGGTGAAGGGGGCACCTACATGTGGGTACAGTGGGTTTTGGAGGCCTCCTATTTACCACCACAAGTGTTACAAGTAGGGGGGATGGGCCTGGGTCCGCCTGCCTGAAGTGCACTGCGGTACCCACTAAAAGTGCTCCAGGGATCTGCATACACGCAGGCCTCTAGGACTTGTTGCTGCTATATAACATTGGCATACCAGTTGACACCTGAAGACTAATCTCTCCAAAAACGTCCTTTATTGGAATAAGCACGCTTACTCACAGTTAACTGCACATCAGAGGTTGTGCTCCACTGGCAACGAGTCTTGTTGGTACTGAGATTAGCAGTAGGTAAGAGCTGGCAGAATGCTGTACAATGCCCTCTTTCAGCCACATTCAAGGTAAGAACTAAGTTCTGTAACGTGGCTTACAAAAATGGCCACTACCTCATGGACTACTGGAAACAATACAGGGCACACTCTGACCCAGTAAGCAGGGGGAAAAGCACCATGGGAGTAGAGCCTACCAACTACCAACATCGTGAGCATTTGCCACAAGCTAGTGGAATCACGGAGCCCAATACCCTACACCCACCACAATGCATTGCTGATGTGACTCTGCAGTGCACATAACAGAAAAGGTGTCACACTCACCCGAGAGCCACATCAGAACCAGGGAAAGGCTGTCACAGAACACATTCTGCTGTCATGGAGGTAGGCACGGCATTTGAGGCTGGCATAGAGGCTGGAAAAAAAGTTTTTAAAGTGGGTTTTTTTTTTGCTGGGAGGGGGTTAGTGACCACTGGGGGAGTCCGGGGAGGTCATCCCCGATTCCCTCCAGTGGTTATCTGGTCAGTTGGGGCACTTTTTTGGGACTTGTTCGTGAAAAAAAAAGGGTCCACAAAAAGTGACCCAAAATCGCGGTAAAAACGCCTTTTTTTTTTAATTATCAGCTAAAGACGCCCATCTCTCCTCGGCCGATAACCACGCCCCAGTTCCGCCTTCACCATGCCTCTGACACGCCCCCGTCAACTTTACCCGTTTCCGCGATGGATTGCAGTTGGAAATGCCCAAAATCGGCTTTCGATTATACCGATTTGAGCGCCCACGGGAGAAAGATGCCCATCTCCCGATTTGGGTCACAATATAGGTGTTTTTCTCTTTCGATTATAAGCAGGATAGTGTACAAACCCTTTTTCCATAGTTTTAAACTGAAATTTTCAAAAACTGCCACTCAATTTTCAAATAAATAAATATCCTAAATAATTTTCAAATGAACACCAAAAGTATTTCAACTGCTGCCTAGCTTTATAACAACTTAGAATGTAGAACTTATCTTTAGATGAGATAATACTCCAGGGCTCTACAGAGCTGTCCCTTTCACCTAACTGGGCTTCATCGGGAGCCTGTGCCTTGTAATCTTATCATCAAGGCAAAGGAGCTAACATGTATCACAGCTAAAGACCATACAGCCCTCCAGGATTACAGTTTGACACCCCTGTTTTAGAGTACCTGCCTCCTTCATTTTATCCTTGAAGGGATACTCTCATCTTCAAGGCATGCCTGCATGCTTTTCCTGCACACTATGCAGGTCAGAGGCCCAGAGCTATGAGTCTGTCCTGATACCTATTAAAAGCTCTTGATGCAATTTTACAAAGTATCAAAAGGTAAACCTCACTGTACTTTCTACACTCCTTCCCCTCCCAAGTGACCTCAGGTTCCTCATATCTCTTGAAGAGAATCAGCAAATCCTTTATTTTGCACAAAATGTTTTGCATGTACTAGATTGCAAATAGCTGGTAAAAATCTGAAAGAGCAGAGCATTTTGAAAAGCCTCCCTCCCTAGCAGGTCCAAAAGTACAAGTGTCCCTCTGTAGGGGTGCAAAGAATGGGTTCTCAAACTCTTGGCCCTCATGAGAGCAGATCTGAACATTACCAAAACGGTGTCAGCTTTGTTTTTTGAATCCAAGAGCCTTCTGGCCTCTATCCAAAATCTTCTTAGGCATACAGTGCACAGAGAGGATGTCCCATACACTCTCATCTGCGTATCCCTAAGAATATTGTGATCATGCTTTCTTAGGAAGGGTTGAGGAAATTAAAAAATGACTAATATTTCTGCTATAGTTTCCTTCTCATTCTATAACTGAAATGGAAGTGTTAGATATTTCCTTGATAAAAGCAGTGAAGGAGAGATCCTCTGAATGGGATTTTTTCCTTTCCTGTGGAGGACAGAGTTTGAGTGTCACTGGTTCATAACACTTAAACCTCAAGACTGCTCAGTCTCAGTTTCATAGAGCTGCTGTGCAGGAGAAGTGTGAGTAGTGCAGCAAAACCACAGTGATGTCCTTCTTGAACAATGGAATCTAGATCTTGATGCCAACAAAGCTTCAGGAAAGCTTTCTCCCTCAAAATGGACACTAACATAACCACATCAGCCCTGAGACCCTCAGATGTCTTAGCATTACTGAAAAGTTTCCAAGTAGACCATGGGTCTCAAGGATCAACATGCCATCCCCTTCCCCCTGTATCAATTTTGCCAGAACACCGAATTAAACCAAATGTTTGGTAAAAATCTCCTCAAATCCTCTTTCTTGTCAAGCTCCTCTTCAAAGATTCCTAATGGAATGAGTTACAACATATAATAGGATACCAGACAAACTAGAATACATTTCATAATTTGCTGAAGACCTATTTATGTAGGAAGCATGTGGTCACTAGATACTTTACTTGGTTTCTATGGTTAATTTTGTAATGCTCCTGAGAATACTGTCTCTTACTCTATTAGATACACTGAACTCAAGAGGCAAGTGTGGGATGCAAATGTTATAATGTAATGTAAAAGTAGGATGGGTACATTTCAAGTTCTAAACCTTTAAGGCCAATACACCCCATTCAATAGCAAGGTAGTCATGCACTCCCTCCCTTTACAGGTCCTTTGCAGATATGACAGCTACCAAGATCTGTGTGCTCCCAGCAGCATGCTCTAATGAAGATGGATGTCAACGCTTCTTCGACTCCACTTGATATATGATATCGATCTCCTTCAATAATAAAGAGGAGAAATCCTTTCCCTTCTTTGTGCAGGTATCAGTAGGTAGTTGATCCTATTGGGGCTTATCTATGCTCCAGCAAGGTGTCCTCAATGCCAATGCATCCCCAACATCCAGAGTAGCTTCCAGGGCTTTGAGGTTTTTAATAACAATGAACGCTGATCAGACTTAAAAGTACCTAACAGCCTCTCTCTTTCTATCATGGCTACAAAGTTCTCTATGCAGAGTGCATTGTATTAGGAAAAAGGCAGCTATGGAAAAATGAAAGAAAACTAAGAAACAGAATTATTTCAAAAGCATAATTGCCAAGAAGGTATATGCCTCACTGGCTCTGCAGAAAAAAACCAACTAAATTGGCCAATACATCTTTGCACTGCAGTAAATGCTGCGAACGTATGGCTGAAGACAAAGAGGGGCATTTTTAATATGACATCTAAGTCCGACTTTGGACTTTTTGTTCAAAACATCCAGAATCCAAATAGTGAATATAGCGATTTTCGAAACAGCAAAATGTTTTGACTGGCCATACAGACATCCTAGCAGAGCAGTGGGGCACCCTAGGGAGCACTGCAGTAGATTTCACCTAGAAGCTCCCAGGTATACATCTTACCATTGCTCCCTTATACTGTATAGTGAGACCTCCAAAACTCTACTGTACACCACTACAATGGCCCTTATAACTGCAGGTATCACCCATATGTATACAGTAGGTTTCTGCAGGGTTTTGGAGGGCTCACATTTTTCTCCACAAGTGTAACAGAGTGGATTATTGACCTGGGCCCCCTTTTCCACAGTGTACTGCACTGACCTGCTTGCTGCTCTAATAGAACATCTGAGACAGTCATAGAAGCTGGTATGTACTGTTTCTTTTACATCTTTGGAGGGTGGGAAGGGGTCAGTGACCACTGGGGGAGTAAGAGGGGTCATTCCTTTATTTCTGTACTGGTCATCTGGTCATTTAGGGCACTTTTTTGTGCGCTGCGTACATCTAGTAGCGCTATAGAAATTATTAGTAGTAGTAGTAGTCATTATTAACACAAAAAAAAACCCCAAATAGAGATGCCTTACAGAAATCCACCTGGTGGAACACAAGAGCACGGTTAAGACCCACAAGACAACTTCTCCATTAGCGATCCACTGTGTTGCTAAACAGTATGCTTTTGAAACATTACGCTGTCTAGTACTGCAACAAGCCGCGCCACTTGTGAGAGTGTCCGTTACTACAAAGAGAACAGTGGATCTACCGACTGAATTTGACGATGCCATGAGGTTTAAATGCCAAAATTGAATGGTGCCATTTTTTCTAATAATTTGAAGAATTTCTTTTGATTGGTCTTGTTTTTTTTTTTGTTGAACCTTCCCTGACTGGCTTCTGCTTGTCAGAGCATCTGACATCATGAAATAGTTATATAGAGGGATTGCCATTTTGATTGTGTCTCTACAGTTCCATCAGTGCTGAGTGGAGTTTAAACTAAGTAAGCAATGTTTTGTGGATGGTAATATGAAGATATATTTTTGAATTTTTACTGCTATCTCCTCTTTTCTTCACAGATTATTGACTGACTGACCCTGATGCAGCTTAATGAAATGCTGGCCACCATTGGTCACAGTCTGGTTCCGGTTTTGCTGGGAGAAAGATACTATACAGCTAAGTATTTTAAGCAGAAGTTTTGCTACCTAATTAAAGTCATAAGTTTCTTTTGGAATTTTTTTTGCCTATGATGAAGTCCTGCTCTACCAGCCAGGCGCTTCTTGAGGTTTTTTCCTCCCCTTTCATCATTTTTATTGCTTACCTGCTTTTCTATAAGAAATCTCTATTTGTTTTTTTGTGTTGAAAGACATTGTAGGTTCTCTTCTCAAATATAGTTTTATAGCTTAGTTGTTATTAAAACATGTCTAGCTCAAAATATGTTTTAATCCTGGACATTTTCATTTTGTTCCATTATGACTGAAAAATGCCCAAATCCCACCCCTAACACACCCCCTTGAGAAATGGGCACACTGTAGATGAACAGTATTGAGAAACGTCTGGAAAATGCGTTTCAAAAATACTGATTTGGATGTTTTGGCAAGAAAAATGTCCATCTGTTGATTTATGCCATTTTAAAAATGTTCTTTCAAAAATCAGCCCAAGTTGTTCACATTTGTAAAGCTAGGAGAAGCTTTTTCGCACCACACTTTGTCGGATGGCATCACTTATTTGTGAGCACAGGCAGTCCTGCTTGTTTTTGGAGAATAAAATCAATCTGTAATAAACTTTTAAGGTTTGAAAGTTATCCTAACCCAGGTATGATTAATGTAGAAAGATAAATGAATTGTGGCATGTTTCTAGATCATTTGTGTTTTGTATTAACATGACTGATTTAAATTGTACCTTTCAGAAACTAGCAAGTATTGTGTTTAAATAGAGAAAATAAAATCAATTTTCATTAAGTCTGGTGAAAGAACCAAATATCTTTGGAATTAGTAATGTTCTCAAATTAGGGGGATCCAAGATGATAGCAGCTGCACATCATATTCTGATTACCTTTTACCTTTGAGATATGCCTAAGAGAATGTTGTGCCTGAGGGACTTCCTCTCAGTCATAGGTTACCTTTGGTTCGATGGATCTTTATGTGCAAATGCAAAGTGCTCAGGAATTAGGAGCTTGCCTAGCTGTTATAAATGCCATATGACTTTTAGCAGCATCCCCTGATCAGCAAGAGTCTCCAGTGCAGACGCAAATGGAGGATTCTCCAGCTTCCGTTTTGCAGCCCCATGATAAGATGTCATGGAGCAGTTTGCAGATGGGAAGGAGCTGGTGTAGCTACAGAAGTGTTGGCTGTGTGAGGAGATTCATCGACCACATTGCCTTCTAGAACTATGGCATGGAATGAGGCTAGTATTACTGGATTCTAGTACTTCCTTAGCCGCTACTGTTATTGTTGCTCTACTACTACTTAGCATTTCTATAGTGCTACTAAACGTACGCAGCGCTGTACACTTGAACATGAAGAGCCAGTCCCTGCTCGAAAGAGCTTACAATCTAATTAGGACAAACAGGACAAATAAGAGATAAGGGAATTTCTGAGGTGGGGATGATAAAAAAAGGGAAATGGGACTTGAAATACAGCCTTTCTGAGGTTTTTTGCAACTACATTCTTTCTGAGATTTTTTGCTCCTGTACAGTTGGGCACTACAAAGGTCATGCCTGCATTTGTGTTACAGCAATCTACAGTTTTCACTTTGGAAGTGATTTCGGATGCCATACAGACTTTGGGTGTAGCTTTATATTTACAAATAACTGCCTTGAATTCCAAAATTCAGTTGCAAGAGATTTAAAAAAAAAAAATGGAAGAGAACTGTTAAGTTCCAAAAAAATTGATTTCTCAAATTTAGGGCCCCGTTTACTAAGGTGCGTTATTATTTTTAACGCAGCATGCGCACTAACAGTGTAGGAACCTATAGGGATACTGTAGGCACGTACACAGTTAACGTGCATACATGGTTAACACACATTACAAGTGTTAACTCGCCTATAACGCAGTTTAGTAAACAGGGCCCTTAATGTCCTCTAAAAGTTGTTCAATCTACCTTAGTAAAGGATTTGTGTGATTGGAGAAGTAAGATTTGAAGGGCAGAGAATATGGCAAGGAGTGCTTATTACATTTTCCCAAATTACCATCACCTAAATAAATTGTTATATAAAATAACTTAAGGAGATATTAAAAGATTCTTCAGCAGTGTATACTTCCTATTTCAAGAATATATTTGCTTTTAGGGAACAAAGTTACAGATCACCAAAATCTAGATGAGAAATCTATGGACACTGTAGATGTATACGTGCCATTTGAAAAATCTGATTCAAATGATTTAGTTCCTGCAACACTTTTGGTTATATTGGCTTTGGATGTGGATTGTGACTGCAATAATGCTTTTTCTTTTTTTTTATTTTCTTATTAGGATGTTCCCAGATGTTACAAAAGAGAAAAGGTGGAAATAATTTCTTCTTAGACCCAGAGTGCTTCAATTGGTAGCAGTATTTTATTTGAAGCTTCCCTGTAAATATATCATTAAACACAAGGGTGTAAAATGTATTTTGGACACTGTTCATCTTATCTCGTTTCTAGCCAGAGTCTGCTAACTCTCAGGGTGAATTTCCTGTTGAGCCATTCCTAATATAGCTGTATATGATATATTGAGGTTTTTAGGCAGTAGGCTCTTTTCTTTATCGATTAGTTATTATTAACCTCTTTTCTCACTCTTGGATCATCCATGTATGAAGATTTGAGGCAGTGGGGATTTTGATTGCTTATTTTTGTTGTATTTATTTCTCTGCAATTGTATTTCTGTATGAGTTTATACTGGATTATTTTACATGAAAACCTATAGACAGTTCTCAAACTAAGTTGCACACCACCCTACAGGTATCTCCACTCCTTCCCCCTCCCTTCATTCCTTTTTCCCATTCTATTCAAGTTTTGCTTGGCAAAGCTGCTGGGATCAGCCTCAGTTGCTGTTAGTTGAGGGACAGTGGTGGCAGCAGAAATTTGAGTATGTGCTTGGCCACAGGCCCTGCACTCATTCAGAAACAACAATGGTCCTACCTCTTGCACAGCTTTACTTTAGAAAAAGGAAATGTGCATGTGACAGAGGGCAGGCTGTCAATGCGTCTGTGAGTACGTACCCATTGACAACCTGCTGCTATCATCACATTCTTGTGGCAGTCAGTGCAACAACTTCCCCACTTTGTGAGAAATCCAGGTCCCTCCTCTTGGTGCCCCCCTCAAGCTATAGGGCCTGGCTCAGTTGCACCTGCGGAAAAAGACAGTCCTGTGATTATAAGCCTTTTATAAGTTAAAACAACTGCCAGCAAAATTAAATTATTAATGGCATGTTGAGTAGGTATATTTTGTTTTATATTTGTTGTGTTTTATGAATATGAATGTTTTTATTGTACTCTACTTAGGTTGCAAGCAGATAAACAGACTGAGTATTGTAAATTGATTTAAACTATTTTCAAACCAGAGGTCATCATAAAATGTGTAGTAAAAATACATTGCAGATAAATAGCTATTTTATTAAAATTAAAAGCACCATGCAATTAAAAAAAAAAAAAAAAAAAAAGACATTAAGGCATTTTGTACTCTATACCTGTTTATACAGTACAGCTTAGTATATTACATCATCTCTCTGCAAAATGTCCAATTAACTCAGCAGAATGTTTTATTCTTCCTCCCAATCTCCTCTTAGTGAAACCCTTTCGCATAAAGACATACGAGTTCCCAATACAACACACAGAAAGAAGTCTAAAAAGTTTTGGAACAGTCATTTCCCTTATCAGTGACCAGAGGAATTATTCAATACCCACGCCGCCAGTAAATGCATATTGCACTGAACCAAGAATACACAGTTGTCATTTACTTCATTAGTATGGATTTTTTTTTTATTCCTCATTTTTAAAAGTGCAACAGTATGCAAAACAGGCTACAGAAACAAGCTGCAAACATATTCATTATAGCAGGGTGAATTCTTCACCAAACTGAACAGTGTAATTGTTGCATTGTACAATATGGCAAGGATTTCAGGGAGCAGCAACTAGATCAAAGCACGTACTATAAACTGGGTCACTGAAGCAATTCAAATGAGAATTTTCTTTAATTTTTTTTTTTTTTAAACAGTGACACAATATACACTGAAAAGGTCTATACTGTATTTTTACACATATATCCCGATTCTATAAAAGTCACCAAAAATCGCACATGCAAATTTAGGCATACCCCCAATTTGCATGCAATTAGTGCCAATAATTGACTTTTTAACAATTATTGGCACTGATTTAATTGGGACTTGTGCACCTAAAATCTATACGCGGTCCGAAAAATGAAAGTGCAGAAATGGGAGGGCCATGGGAGTTTCGGGGTGGATAGGGGACGTGGTTTTGAGTTACATGCATAATCATAGAAAATAGGTGCTCCACGTGTAAATTTAGGAGTAGGCATTTGCACTATGTTTTCATTTGTGCAAATGGCACCTAAATTTACGTGTTACTCTATAAACCATGCCGAACTTTAGGCACGGCTTATAGAATACCACTTAAGCAGGTTTTTTTTCAGTGCCATTTATAGAATCTACCCATAATGAGCGCAAACTGCGGGTCAATATAAAAATAAACGTATAGCATGTGTTATGCGTGTGTGCATTATACACCAGTTTATTTTTGTAAAGAACACTAATTGCAAAATTAACATTTATTTTCAATGGCTTTTTTAATGACTTTGCAGGCATAATTAATGCATGAAAACAGCAAAAAAAGGGCTTTATAAACAAACACACTAAGCTGTCCCTTTAATAAGCTAATAAATTTAGCACATGCTAAGAATAGGAATATAATGAACATCTTATTTAGCACACCTTAGTAAAAGGACCCCTAATTTTGCAATTAGCGCGTCTTAGTAAAAATAGACTGGTATAGCACTCAGGGGGGTAGGCACAGTTTGTAAAAACACATATAACACACACGTTACATGTATAAAAACACAGTACCACGGTATAAGAGTGCCACTCACACATCATACACCAAGCAGCTTTCATTACGTATTCTAATTCTCTCAGTCAGAATTCCATCTTATTTTAAGGCAAACCTTTTTGTTGTTTTGTAAAGACTAATAATACTAACAACAATCTTACACAAACATCTGCTTGTGAGACTTTTGTGAAATTTATAAAACTACTATTTTTCATACATAAAATTGTATTATAGTTCTTCAGTAAACATCAATAAAACAAAAATCTCTCTTCTTCCTCCAGGCAGAAAATCCAAGCTTAGACTGTGTTAAGAGATGGTGTTTCTTCATACTGAAGCCCACTATTCATCATCTTTAGAACTCGAACCCGTTTTGGCCAACTAGAAAACATAAAAGGGTATTTAAAGCTGAGGTTACAACATTGCATTAATTTTCTTTGTTTATATTAGGTTACACATACAAACGTTACAAGCACATTGCAGCAACAACAAAAAAAACACACACACATCACACAATTTTTTTTCTTCTTTTTAGCTTTCAGGTTAACTAGTTACCATGGGGTATGTTTACTATGTTGACATAAGTTAAACGCTAAATGCACCCTACAGGAATGTATTGGTGCATTAGATTTAATGTGCTTTAACTTTTAAAGGTGCGTTAAAAACGCTAACGCGCCTTATCATACCCCCACATTAGCTTAGAGCTCTCAATATTTCCCAGCCAATACCTCTGATGCGGTTGCATTTGTCCATGTTATTCTATGCATGGATCCTGGTCAGAAAGGATCTTTTCTAATGCTATTCCTATATTTAATTTATTGCGATTATATGACAAAAAAATCCTCATTGAATATTCAAACTCCATCAAGGGTTAATCTGTTTTAGAAATTAGTATGATCTCTATTGCACATGCAATCAAAGTAACATAGAGGTGTATTTTCAAAGCACTTAGACTTACAAAGTTCCATAGTAACCTGTGGAACTTTGTAAGTCTAAGTGCTTTGAAAATGAGCCCCACAGTAACATAGTAGATGACGGCAGAAAAAGACCTGCACAGTCCATCCAGTCTGCCCAACAAGATAAACTCACATGTGCTACTTTTTGTGTATACCTTATCTTGATTTGTACCTGTCCTTTTCAGGGCACAGACCGTATAAGTCTGCCCATCACTATCCCCCGCCTCCCAACCACCAGCCTCGCCTTCCACCACCGGTTCTGGCACAGACCGTATAAGTCTGCCCAGCACTATCCCCGCCTCCCAACCACCAGTCCCGCCTCCCACCACCGGCTCTGGTACAGACCGTATAAAGTAACAGTAACTAGGCAGCTATAAACACAACAAAATGTTCTGATGCATCATAGATACTAAAAGGTGCATTTTAACCCAGTGAGGTGTAGATCATACTATAAACTTCAAAATCTCATGAAACAATACTGTGATCAATCAGCAGTGGTATTGCAAAATGTTGTCAATGGATGCACTGCACCTTTGTAGGCCAAATACCACACAACTTACGTTCATTGGTTTCTGCATTTCAAGTTCAAAACAATATGGAGTAAATTTTATAAATGGAGCCTAAAAATTGGTGCCAAAAGACACCCGGCTTAAGCAGTATTCTATAAGCTGCACCTAAAGTTTGGTGAAGTTTATAGAATACACACTTAAGAGGACAGTTGCACTTAAGTTTAGACGTGGCCATTTGCACCAACGAAAATGTGGTGCAAATGCCTGTGTCTAAATTTACACGTGGAGCGCAATTAATCTGTAATTACGCACTTTGCTCAAAGTCACACCCGTCACACCCTCATTCCATCCCAAAATGACCATTTCCACACCCATTTTTTGGAATGCACGTAAATTTTAGGCGTGGATCCCATGCCTAACTTTGTGCGCGCTGGTCCCACAAATCTAATTGGCTTATTATTCAATTAAATTGTGAATGCAAATGACGAACACACCTAAATTTGTGCACACAATTTTTGGGGAACTTTACAGAATCAGGGGATATATTCTTGAAGTAAACAAGGATTTGTTGCCTGTAAGTTAACTTGAAAATTCCAATATAGAGATTTGTCCTAAGACTGTTCTCTAAAAAAGATGCAATTTTCATGAAGTTTGTCACCTGGTGACTTGCAGAGTCTCCCAGGCTAGATGCTCTAAAGCAGTGCTTCTCAGTCTCTTATTTGCAACACACTTTTCAGTTTTGCTTGATACTCATGGCATAACAACAATTTTTTTCTCCATGTTCCCTAATCCATACCATACCATCTCTCTCTTTTGTCACCCATCCCATCCTCTCTCACTTCCTCCTTCTCCGTGCCTCCCTCTCATCCCCTTTCCCCACTGTGATACTTTTCTCCTTCCCTCATCTCTCCCCTTCTCAATAAGTCATAGCTCAAAATGTAATATAGTTTTTTTCTGCCCTTACTTTTGTTGACCATCACTCCCTCAAGCAGCAGTTAGCCCTCTCCAGTGTGTTGTCTGGCTGCCTCCATGGTGAGGAAGGCTGGCCTGCAAGTTGCCAGTCAGCTCTTGAGCAGCATGCAGCTTACTCATCTTGCCTCTCTCTTCCTGAGTAGAAGGCTTTCTTCTCGCTTATAACAACGGCCCTGGGTTGCTAGCATCAAGCTGTGAGAAGCAGAGATATAAACTGCGATATATCTAAAGGGCAACAACTAAAATGGTAGTTATAAAGCGTATGAGGAATAGACGTAAAAATCTCAATATGTATACTTTGGAAGAAAGGCTGGGAAAAGGGAGATATGATGTTTAGTTTAAATACCTCTATGGCATAGTCAAGAAAGCACTGGAATGAGGAGGCATAGGAGGAAAATGAAAGGGAAAAGACCCAGGAGTAATCTAAGGAAATACTTCCTTACGAAAAGGGTGGTAGATGCATGCAACAACTTCCCGGTGGAGGTGGTGGAGACAGAGTGTATCTGAATTCAAGAAAGCATGAGACAAGCAGAGAGTATCTCTGTGGGAGAGGAAGGGGTAGAAGATGGCATAGATGGGCAGAATGGAGAGGACATATGGTCTTTATCTGCAGTCATTTATGTTTCTACTAGCCGTTAAGCCCATTAAAACAGGCGAGATTTTTGTTTTGAAAAATGTAATGGAACAACCAAAGAAAAAAATAACAGTTGATGTGTACATTACACTTTTATATACTACGTTCTTTGTGTAAACAGAATTAGATCCTTGAATCAATCTACCTTGTTCTGATGTCTCTTTAACTAATGTCTCTCTCTCCCCCCTCCTTCTATCCAGAGTCTCTATCTCTCTACCCTTTTCTTTTCAGTGTCCCCTTCTCTCGCCACATCCTTCCAGTCTCTCCCCTTTCTCTCTGCATCCTGTCATCCATCTCCCCTTTCTCTCCCTATCCTTCCATCCATCTACCCCCTCTCCCGATCCTTCCATCCAGTGTCTCTCTACCCTTTTACATTCATCATCTCTCCACACTCGTCCTTCCCTACACCCCTTCCCGTGCACTCCGCTCCATGGATAAATCCTTTTTATCTGTTCCCTTCTCCACTACTGCCAACTCCAGACTTCGCGCCTTCTGTCTCGCTGCACCCTACGCCTGGAATAAACTTCCTGAGCCCCTACGACTTGCCCCATCCTTGGCCACCTTTAAATCTAGACTAAAAGCCCACCTCTTTAACATTGCTTTTGACTCGTAACCACTCGCCTCCACCTACCCTCCTCTCCTCCTTCCTGTACACATTACTTGATTTGATTACTTTATTTTTGTCTATTAGATTGTAAGCTCTTTGAGCAGGGACTGTCTTTCTTCTATGTTTGTGCAGCGCTGCGTACGCCTTGTAGCGCTATAGAAATGCTAAATAGTAGTAGTAGTAGTAATTTCCCCCCTCTTTCTCCCCATCCTTCAATGTCTCTTCTGTTTCTCTCCCTACCCTTCCTTCCAGCGTCTTCCCATTTTCTGATCTCAGCCAGGATTCCCCCTTTCTCCCTATCCTTATCACCAGCAGCTTCTCTCTTTCTCCAGCCCTTCTCCATCTCCCCTCCTTCTCTCCCCACTCCCTCTATCTTACCTCCTGCCTCCCACTCCTCCTTCCACCAGATCTTCGTTTCTTGGCCACTGCTGCTCCAGTTGAACAGCAGCGGCCGTTACAAAAAGAAAAAGAGCTAATTAAACAAACCAAAATTTTTTTTAAAAAGCAAGCACGGCACCGCAGGCAGCCTTCAGGCATCGGCTGTTGGCTCTGCAGCCGCTCCTCTCTTCTCACTGTCCCCGGAGGAGCGCAAGAAATGAAGATCTGGTGGAAGGAGGAGCGGGAGGCAGGAGGTAAGATAAAGAGAGTGGGGAGAACTCTAGGAAGGCTCTCGTCTAAGTGATTTTTCCTCTCTCCCCTCCCCTCCATGTCTAGCGATTCTTTCCTCCCCTCCGTGTCCCGCGATTCTGACCTCCTCTTGGCCTCCCCTCCATGTCCATCGATTCTCCTCTGCCCTGCCCTCTGTGTCCCGCGACTCTCTCCTCTCCTCCCATCCATGTCCATCGATTCTCCTGTGCCCTGCCCTCCCCTCGATGTCCCGCGATTCTGTCCTCCCCTCCAGAGCAGCATTCTGTTGCCTTGCCTACTTGCCTTCAGTTGCTTAGCTTTCGTTCAGAACATCCTGACGTCAGCTATCCTCCAGCGTTCCTTTCCCTCTCACTGTTCCGCCCTCTGACGTCACTACGTCTTTAGGCGAGGGCGGGGCAGTGAGAGGGAAGAGAATGCTGGAGGCTCGTCAGAGCTGCTCTCTTCTGCGCATGCGCGGCACGTGGGTCAGCCCTCATTTATATGTTAGATATTTATCCATCTTGAGGTTTCCTTGAACCGCAAATAACCCGGGGTATTAGTGGAAGCATCTGCCTGCAGTACAGGCAAGAATGAATGCCACATAGTGAAGACTGACAGGCAGTATGGTTTCAGAAGTGGTGGTATTATTGCTGGAGACACAGTTGGATTGGGGGGGGGGGGGGGGGGGGGGTTACGGAATCAAAATTTAGTTAATGTCATATGTTCAGGGCACATTACCCAAAGCTGGGAATTAACTATAGTGGTGGAAGCCATTCTGGCATCAGCAGTTGAGTCTGGGGTGAAAGCATACAGCAAGTACACTCTGCATTGAGCAATGGCGAGAAGCAGCAGCCATGCATAAGCAGTAGTGGCTTTCACAGCTTGGAAGTTGAGATAACGCAGAGTGCTGTCTGGATGCGGCTGATGTGAGTTGCAATAGCAGTATCAGGGGGAAGGCAATATATTGTGCTGTGTGACTACTAGAAATAGGCCACACTGGTGGTACCGATGAGAGCTGTGGCAGCACTAATGAGTATAATTATCCTTTTCCTCCAGCTCCAAGTGATTTTCCCTCATGACCCCTGCCTCCACACCTTTATTCCTCTTTTATCTGTGCCCTGCCCACCCTCCCATCATCAGGACCTCAAGCCTCTTCTGATTCTTCCCCCACCCCCCATTGTTTTCAGAGATGCACAAACTGCTGCTCTCCTAATGGCAGGACAGAATAGAGGGAAGCACTGAGCTAGGGCTACTGCTACTATAAGCACACTGGTTGAAAAACACGAAGGCTCTAAGGGGAATTTTTAACAAAGGCGCGGGAGGGCCTACGTTAATACAGTGTGTACCAAATCGGCACTACTGCCCGGCTAGCATGTGAGCTGGGCAGTAATTCTGAATTTGGCATGTGCTGAATCCTTCGGTAGAAAATAATCTTTTAATATAAATGTGATTTCTCTGCATTCCAAAAAATACCTTTCCAATATTTTTAAATAATTTTCTATTTTCTACTGCAGGCCGCTTACATGGTGGTAAACAGCAGTAAGCATGAACTGCATTTTTACTGCGTGGGTAGTGCGTGAGACCTTACTGCTAGGTCAATGGGTGGCAGGAAGGTCTCGGGCCGAAAATGGACGCGTGCTGGTTTCAATCTAAGCACATGTCCATTTTCCAGCCCCTTAAAAAGAGTCCCTTTTCCCCAGATGCAGTAAAAAAATGGCCCAGCAAATGCCCAAGACACGCTTGCACTACCGCAGGCCACTTTTTACCGTGGCTTACTAACCGAGTCTGGTTGCCAAGAAATCAGCTATCAGCAGTTCTCTCTAACTGCTCCCTTTCTGTCAAAGCATTAAGTAGAGAGGGATCTGTGTGTACAACTCTTCTAAAGAAGGTGGGCATGAATCCATGAAAAATACCTACACTCCCAAAGATAGGAGGTGGCTTATCTTCACTGTCATTCCTCTTCAAAAATGTATTTTAATATAAATGTGACTTCTCTGCATTAAAAAAAAAAAAAAAAAAAAAACCTTTTAAACATTTCCAATGACCTTTTCAATATTTTTAAAGCAGCAATTAAAAAAAAAAAAATACAAGGGGCAAAAATGGAAATACCCAGAGAAATGAGGGTAAGGATGGAAGAGGATTTTAAATATTCATAGTCCAAAACTTTATCTGGAGTGGACAAAGGGAAAACAACAATTTTGCTGGATCAGATACTACAAAATGAGAGATGGAAAGTGTATTTTAAAAATCCAAAACAGAAAGATGTTATTTTGTGCATTATTAACTTGTTTTTAACTATGTCAGATGAGTTATTTTTTGTTTCTTTTATGTAATTTTATATGCTTGTAAACCACTTTGTTACTGATACTTAAAGGCAGTATAGTAAGTATTAATAAACATGAAACATGTATGACATGCGAAAAAAATATATAAAAGTTGTAATCATAGTATAAGGTTTCTGGATTTCACTAGCAGTTGGAATGGAACACCATTAAAGATATTTACAATTCAAGATATTAAGAGCCCTGTTTATTAAGCCATGCTATAGGCGTGCTAGCATTTTTAGTGCACGCTAAATGCTAGAGACACCCATAGAAATATATGGGTGTCTCTAGTGTTTCGTGCACGCTAAAAACGCTAGTGCATCTTAGTAAACAGGGCCCTAATTGTGCTCATTTTCAGAGCAGATGAACAGCCACCTGCCCAAAATGTCCAAATTGCAATTTTGGAAAGGAAGAACTTGGACAACCTACACTGCATTGTGTCCAAATAACAAGGGGAGTGTTGTGGGTGGGCATGTTTTGGGTGGGACTAGGGAGGGTCCAAAAAGACATCCAACAGCGATAATTGAATGGGAAGAAACATCCAAGTTTAAAAATGATGTTTTTATCTAGACCAGTTTCAACCACATCCAGGGTATAAAAAGGTGATCTGAGTAGCTGACCAATACTTCATCCCCCAGTGGTTACTGGAGGAGTGGCCTAGTGGTTAGGGTGGTGGACTTTGGTCCTGGGGAACTGAGGAACTGAGTTTGATTCCCGGCACAGGCAGCTCCTTGTGACTATGGGCAAGTCACTTAACCCTCCGTTGCCCGCCGCATTGAGCCTGCCATGAGTGGGAAAGCGCGGGGTACAAATGTAACAAAAAAAAAAAAAAAAAAATCCTGAAAGTGACACTGGAAAGGGAAAAAAGGCTCCAAGCTCTCTTGAATTCAGATACTGCTTTTTGTTTCCACCAGGAAACTGTTCCACAAATTTACCACCCTTTCTGTGAAAAGTATTTCCTCAGGTTACTTCCGAATTTATCCCTTTCACCTTCATCCTATGACCCTTTGTTCCAGAGCTTTCTTTCGACTGAAAGACTCGCCTCCTGTGCATTTATGCAGCATAGGTATTTAAATATCTCTATCATATCTCCCCTCTCCCGCCTTTCTTCCAAATATAACATATTGAGATCTTTCAGTCTGTCCCCATACGCTTTATGAAAAAGACCACTGACCATTTAGTAGCCGCCCTCTAGACCAACTCCATCCTGTTTATATCTTTTTGAAGGTGCGGTCTCCACAATTGTACACATTATTCTAAATGAGGTCTCCCAGAGTCTTATACAGGAGTACCATCACCTCCTTTTTCCTACTGGCCATTCCTCTCCCCAGGCACCCAAACAACCTTCAAGCTTTCACTGTTGCCTTTTTTACCTGCTTGGCCACCTTAAATCATCATATATGATCACACCCAAGTACTGCTCCTCTTTTGTGCGCAAATGTTCTTCAGCCCCTAAACTGTACTGTTCTCTCGGGACTTTGCAGCCCAAATGCACGATCCTGCGTTTTTAAGCATTAAATCTTAGCTGCAAAATTCCAGATAATTTCTTTAACTTGGCTAAGTCCTTCCTCATGTTATCCACACCGTCAGCAGTGTCTACCCTATTGCAGATTTTGGTATCATCCGCAAAGAAGCTAACCTTACCAGACATCAGATATTATGGGCATTGTGAACACAGAGGCAAGCAGGTCTGAAGAGCAGCCTAGTGGTCAGTGCCAAAAAACATGGACAAAGATGTCTGCCAGCATTTGTACAAAAATGGCAACACAGACATCCCTGCAGAGCAGAGGGGCAGCCTAGTGGTCAGTGCAGTGGACTTTAAACCAGGGAACCCAGGATCAAATCCCACTTCAACTCTGTTATTTTACCTTTAAATTGTGATCCCTCTGAAGCAAAGATATAACTACAGTACCCTAAATATTAGAAGACACCTGCAAGCCCAAGGGCAATTGAGGTAGTGCAGTGAGATACAGTACATATTTCTGTGTCTCTGTAGAGCTCACCACTTAAAATAACAAGAGTTGCAGTGGAATATGAACCTGGGTGCCCTGGATTAAAGTCCACTGCACTGACCACTAGGCTGCCCCTCTGCTCTGCAGGGATGTCTGTGTTGCCATTTTTGTACAAATGCTGGCAGACATCTTTGTCCATGTTTTTTGGCATTCATAATTTGGACATTTTATTTTGGAAAATGGTTGTTCATTTTGGACATTTTCATGTATTTTTCAAACAGAAAACCACAATGTCTTTTCCTGTTCAAATATAGCTGCGAGATGGATGGCTTTTTGGACATTATAAGCGGGAAGTCCCAATTCTGACTTGGATGTTCTTTTGAAAATGTCCCTGATAAGCACATAAGCATTGCCATACTGGGAAAAGACCAAGGGTCCATCAAGCCCAGCATCCTGTCTCCAACAGTGGCCAATCCAGGCCACAAGAACCTGGCAACCCCCCCCCCCCCCCCCAAAAAAAAAAACAAAAAACCCTCAACCTTCTATACTGCCTATCCCAGAATAGCAGATTCTTCTTAAGTCCATTTAATAATGATCAATGGACTCTTCCTTCAGGAATCTGTCCAAACCGTTTTTAAACTCGGCAAGGCCAACTGCTGTTACAACATTCTCCGGCAATGAGTTCCAGAGTTTAATTACGCGTTGAGTAAAGAAAAACTCTCTTTGATTTGTTTTAAATCTACCACATTCTAGCTTCACCTTGTGTCCCCTGGTTCTATTATTCTTAGAAAGTGTAAACAAACGTTTCACATCTGTCCGCTCCACTCCACTCATTTTGTAGACCTCTATCATATCACCCCTCAGCTGCCTTTTCTCCAAGCTGAAGAGCCCTAGCCATCTCAGCCTTTCCTCATAGGGAAGTTGTCTCATTCCTTTTTATCGTTTTCATCGCCCTTCTCTGCACCTTCTTCAATTCCTTTATATCCTTTTTGAGGATATACCATAGGGTTATTTCTATTAAGCTGGTGCTAAGCACATAAATTAATGACCGGAATACTGGCACATATTCCAGCTACTGCTAACATTCCAGCTACACGCTATTCTATTAAAAAAGAAAGAATACTTAAGTCCAATGGCGCACAGTTTGAAGGCGGGCATACACATACACAGAGTATGGGTGGAGAATGGGCAGGGCGTACAGTTATGCACATAATTATGTACTATAATTTAAGTGTGTGTTTCAGCAATTTTGACACAAGCATTCACTCCAGCTCTACAGCTGGTGTAAGTGCTCAGGCCTAAATTATAGGCGTGTATTTTACCCGTTACACCAGTATTATATAAAAGGATAATAGGCACCCACTTTCTTTTACAGAATAGCTGCCTAAATATAGGTGCACCATTATAAAACTGCCCTCTAAAACACGTAAGGATCTTTAAGTTTGGTGGCAATTGTAATCTGGTAAGCCATTTTATTTATTCAAGCCTTTAACAGAGTAAGAAGGCTTGGGACTGGTTCTACGATGCTGCCATATTCAATTCTGTAAAAAGGATTTGTTATTTTGATTTCTGTTGTTAGTTTCAGATTTTATATATGATTTCTAATGTTTGTTGTTTGCCATGTTTTATGTATTTTATTATGTTTGCAGGTTATAAATGATATAAATGAGCCACTTATTAGGAAAATGTTTTACAGATTGCAGATCACAAGATATGTGTTGTCCCATCTTTAAAGTTAAACATTTAAACTGATCCAGATTCAGAAAAACTAATTTTCTTGCACAGAAGCTGGATTCTTCATGGTAATCATTACCTTAGGAGAATAATAGCCATTTGAAAATGTAATTTAGGGTTAACTTAAGAATCAAATGTCCTCATTGTACAATGTTCTTTCACGGAAATCTAGAAACAGAAGCATTCAAGAGAATCTCAATCCCTCACATCCTATATCATCAAAAAATACCATCCTATATTTCCACTGACTTTAGTTTAAACGAATATTTAATAAAACTGACAAAAGATTACTCCCATTTTTGATCAACTACTCAAGTGGTTCAGTAAAAAAGGATAAAAATTCCAGTACTACTTTCACCACTTCCCTCCTGAAGAGTATCGCTGCTAAAGGAAAGTCATGCAGCCAAGGCCTAGAAGCTGCAAAAGCTTTTGCCTCAGAGGTGCTTTTCT
This sequence comes from Microcaecilia unicolor, assembly GCF_901765095.1. Taxonomy (NCBI): domain Eukaryota; kingdom Metazoa; phylum Chordata; class Amphibia; order Gymnophiona; family Siphonopidae; genus Microcaecilia; species Microcaecilia unicolor. Next base: position 576,396,652 of record NC_044032.1, on the reverse strand, counting down.
GCTTTTAAACCAAGACTACAGCATGCCTGTGTCCACAATCTACCCTTGTCTTACTTGCTGTGATAGAGAATTCATTTTAGCACAATTTGTGTTTAATATTGGTACACAGAGAGCATTGCAAAACTGTTGCATTATAAACAAGACTGTTCCTCCAAATGTATGGAATTTAAATACTTACATGCTGGATGTATAGCAAAATCAGACATGTTGGAAAAAGAAAAAAAAAAATAGACACGTTAGAATTTAAATATTATACAGCAACTTGTCATATTGGTGGTTAAGTAGGTTTCCAATTAGTTAGGAGATGCAAACTTGTGCCCCTAACAAAACTTTTTTAAAATTAGGGCAGTACTTGAAAAGAGATTTGTCTGACTCCTCTTTTTGCTATGTTCTGAAGCACCAATATATTACTTTATTTTTACACGTATAACACACCCATGTGTATAGCACTGTTATATAAGTACATAAGTAATCCCATACTAGGAAAAGACCAAAGGCCCATCAAGGCTTCTATATCTCTCCCTTTCGCTTCTTATCCTTATTCCCCCCCTCCCCCCCAGTGCTCTGTGAATCTGGCATCGGAGGCCTTTCCTCTAATGCAGGAAAAGGAAGTTGCATCAGAGGAGGCAGGATGCACCAGAAATCCCACATGTTGCTAGACTGGACTCTGAAACAAAGTAAGAAGGACTGCTGGGGGTGGGGGGGGTGGGGGGGGGGGGGGCAGGGGGTAGGAGAGGAAGGGAAAGGAGAGATGCCAGATTCTGATGGCTATGTAAACAAAAACAACCAACAAATTAAAAAAAAAATCATGCATTCATGCATATAGTGGGTGGGGGTGTCTCTTGGTTTACAAAAATGCAATTAACACATGAGTTATATGCATGAAAATATGGTATATTCATAGAGCAGAGTAGTCTGCCTTGCAAGATCATGCTGGCATTGAGAGATTCTCTAGAATAGTTAAGTAGAATACAGAGCTACATTGTAAGTCCCAGGTAGAAACCTGCATTTAACAAGGTGATTAGCGTTAACAAGCAATATGATCACTAATTAGTAATAATTGTAATTTACGGGCACAAAATCACGTGTATCTGTAACACACTGTGCCTAAATTCTAACGTGTGCAGCAAAAAAGGGGCGTAGTTATGGGTGGGGGAAATAAGCATTTCATGGGCATTTCAAAATTTACACACTTAGTTACAGAATATAACCTAGTGTGCCTAAATCTACGCACAGGGATTTACATCACGTTTTTGTTGATGTAAATGGATGCAAGTCTCAGTGAAATCTGCTTATATGTATTCTATATATCGAACGTAAATGTAAGCAGATTTTATAGAATAAGCTTAGGCAGAATTGCTTACCGCGTGGTAATTTTAGGCGTCATATATAGAATCCCCACCCCCCCCTTGAATATCTGCACTCAACACTACACTCCCAACAAGGATCCTTGTTTCGCCGGTACTTCCAGCTGCTTCAGGGGAAAACTTACTACCGCACTATGACCCATCGATGGATTTACGACGGTGAGCAGACTTTGTCTAGCTGAATGCTGTTACTTGAATCTAAGGCTTTTTTCTCCACCTCTTTTATGTTAAGGCAGAGCATAATGAGTAACAGCACATATTGAGGCTTTAATAGACAATATTGAGTTTTTCAAGCTTTGCGATTTAATTTTGTTTCCCAGACATAAGGCGTGTGATACATAAATGAATGTAAACCATTTCTCCTGTTTGTCCATTTGAATTAAAACCGAATGATCATAAGACGATGTACAAACACTCAAGAGGGAGTAGAATATTTTATTTGTATAGGATTTAGCTCACACTCTTCATTGCTCAGAGCTCCAGTTTACAGATAAAGAAAAATTGGCGTGTAATCAGGTTATCTGAGTAAGCTTAAGAGTTGAGGTAGGTTACCCTAACTATGCCCTGAGCCCAAACATATGAAGCATCTTGAATGGGGGTCAAGCTTCTGGATCTTTTCTTCCACGCTGGAGGGCACTGTTGGAACCCTAGCTTCATCTGTGACATCCTTTGCGGAGCAAAAACTAAGACAGACCTGTTTTTGTCCTCTTAAAATCCAAAAATTTAAAATGTGTTAGAGATAAAAACAAGAGATGCATGGAGTTATTTTAGAAGACCTATTTGCAAGTTGGATATGCATAAACCTGTATTTAGATGTGTAAATTGCATACAGGTTTAAATTCAAGTTTTACAAAGATGGGATATGTGTGCCCAAATCACACATATGTTTTGAATGGGCTGCCCACGGGAATATCTAGATTAATTAAAGGTGCTCCTTTTGAGCAGTACTCCACTGAAGCATTAGGGGAGGTCACCTGTACAATGGAAAAATGCTGAAATTCAGCAAACACCCCCCCCCCCCCCCCCCAAAAAAAAAAAATCATCAACATGGAGAAATGCATCCATGGGCAACCATGGAAAAAAAATGGACTGAAGGAGGTCCTTACATTATGGCATTGATGCAGGTCATCCCATACAAACTCAGTGATAACACGACATAAATAAGCAAAGCTTTTAGAGTTCTAGTCAACTGGTATCCTGCTTATCCTCACAGAAAAATAATAAGTTACCTTTATTACATCAACCCAGTTCCATCCCCGAGGAAGCTCGCCTTTGAAATCTGTGCAATAAAAATAGATGTGAAAAATATGTCAATAGACTAAAAAAAAGATACTTACCTGTAGCAGGCATTCTCTGAGGACAGCAGGCTGAATGTTCTCACATGTGGGTCGGCGTCCACGGCTGCCCCAGAAACGGAGATTTTTTTCTAGTAAAATTTAAAGAGCTTTGCGACAGCCAGCAAAGCGCGGGATGGACGTACTGCACCTGCGCAGCCATCTTCTCGCCCGCACGCGTCCATTCCTGCCTCTGTTATATCAAAAGCAAATAAAGAATAAAACAACTCCAAAGGGGAGGTGGGTGGGTTGCTGAGAACAATCCGCCTGCTGTCATCGGAGAATACCTGCTACAAGTAAGCATCTTCGCTTTCTCCGAGGACAAGCAGGCTGCTTGTTCTCACATGTGGGGTATCCCTAGCCCCCAGGCTCACTCAAAACAAGAAAGAAGGTCAATTGGGCCTCGCAACAGCGAGAACATAACAAGGATTGACCTACGAAGAAACATCTGAGAGTGCAGCCTAGAACAGAACAAAAATGGGCCTAGAGGGGTGGAGTTGGATTCTAGACCCCGAACAGATTCTGCAGCACGGACTGCCCGAACTGACTGTCGCATCGGGAATCCTGTTGAAGGCAGTAATGAGATGTGAATGTGTGGACTGATGTCAAAAGAAACAAACATTTGGGCGGACTGTCTAAAGGGGCTTGTCCGCTCCACATGGACTCTTACGGAGTTGGTCTTGAGACCAGACTCTGACAAGTGTAGAAGGTATTCAAGCAGGATCTGTGTAGGACAAGAGCAAGGATCTAGGGCCTTGCTGTCACAACAGATGGCAAACCTCCTCCATTTAAAAGAGTAACATCTCTTCGAGGAATCTTTTCTGGAAGCAAGCAAGACCCGGGAGACACCGTCAGAAAGACCTAAAGAAGCAATATCTACGCTACTACTACTACTACTTAGCATTTCTATAGCGCTGCCAGGGTTACGCAGCGCTGTACAAGTTTAAACACGGGGAGGGACAGTCCCTGCTCAAGAGAGCTTACAATCTAACGGTAATAGACTACGCAGTCAGTGTAGGTAACAGGAATGGGGAAGGTGGTTAGGCGCCAAAAGCAAGGGAGAAGAGATGGGCTCTCAACATCCAGGCCGTGAGAGCCAGAGACTGGAGGTTGGGATGCAGAAGCGCCCCTTCGTTCTAAGTGAAGAGGGTTGGAAAACACTCCAATCTCGACGGTTCTTCGGAGGACAACTCCAGAAGAAGAGGGAACCAAATCTGACGCGGCCAAAAGGGTGCAATCAGAATCATGGTTCCGCAGTCTTCCCCACCAGAGGTATGGAAGGATATGCATACAGAAGGCCTGTCCCCCAATGCAGGAGAAAGGCATCTGACGCTAGCCTGTCGTGGGCCTGAAGTCTGGAACAGAACTGAGGGACTTTGTGATTGAGCTGAGTGGCAAAAAGATCCACTGAGGGGGTGCCCCACTCCCGGAAGATCTTGCGTACCAAGCCCGAGTTGAGCGACCACTCGTGAGGTTGCATTATCCTGCTCAATCTGTCAGCCAGACTGTTGTTTACGCCTGCCAGATACGTGGCTTGGAGAAACATGCCGTGACGGCGAACCCAAAGCCTCATCTGGATGGCTTCCCGACACAGGGGGCGAGATCCGGTGCCCCCCTGCTTGTTGACGTAGTACATGGCAACCTGGCTGTCTGTCTGAATTTGAATAATTTGATTGGACAGCCGATCTCTGAAAGCCTTCAGAGTGTTCCACATCGCTCGCAACTCCAGGAGATTCATCTGAAGACCTGATTCCTGGAGGGACCAAGCTCCCTGAGTGTGGAGCCCATCTACATGAGCCCCCCACCTCAGGAGAGATGCATCCGTGGTCAGCACTTTCTGAGGCTGAGGAATTTGGAAGGGATGTCCCAAGGTCAAACTGGATCGAATTGTCCACCACCGAAGTGAATTTAGAAAAATCGGTGGACAGCTGAGCTGGGTCACATCCTCTAGATTCCCCGCAGCTTCATACCACTGGGAAGCTAGGGTCCATTGAGCAGATCTCATGTGAAGACGTGCCATGGGCGTCACATGAACTGTGGAGGCCATGTGGCCCAGAAGTCTCAACATCTGCCGAGACGCTTTGGCCCAGGAAACTAGGGACAGAAGATTGTCCACCCTCACCTCGGGAAGGTAGGCCCGAGCTGTCAGAGTCCAGCAAAGCTCCTATGAATTCTAGTTGTTGAACTGGAAGGAGATGGGACTTTGGGTAATTTATAATAAACCCGAGTAGCTCCAGGAGTTTGAGAGTCATCTGCATGGACTGTACAGCTCCTGCCTCTGAGGTGTTCACCACCAGCCAATCGTCGAGATAAGGGAACACATGCACTCCAAGTCTGCATAGCGACGCTGCTACAACTGCCAGGCATTTTGCAAAGACCCTGGGCGCAGACGTAGCGCAAGGTAGCACACAATACTGAAAATGCTGTGTTCCCAGACGGAATCAAAGATACTGCCTGTGAGCTGGAAGTATCGGGATGTGTGTATAAGCATCCTTTAAGTCCAGAGAGCATAGCCAATCGTTTTTGTGAATCATGGGAAGAAGGGTGCCCAGGAAAACCATCCTGAACTTTTCTCAGACCAGGAATTTGTTCAGGGCCCTTAGGTCTAGGATTGGACGCATCTCTCATTTTCTTTTGCACAAAGAAGTACCTGGAATAGAACCCCAGCCCTTCTTGCCCCGGTGGAACGGGCTCGACCGCACTGGCGCTGAGAAGGGCGGAGAGTTCCTCTGCAAGTACCTGCCTGTGCTGGAAGCTGAAGAACTGAGCTCCCGGTGGACAATTTGGAGGTCTGGAGACCAAATTGAGGGAGTACCCTAACCGGACTATTTGAAGAACCCACTGGTCGGAGGTTATAAGAGGCCACCTTTGGTGAAAAACTTTTAACCTCCCTCCGACTGGCAGATCGTCCGGCACAGGTACGTTTATGGCGGCTATGCTCAGCTGGAGCCAGTCAAAAGCCCGTCCCTTGCTTTTTCTGGGGAGCTGAAGGGGCTTGCCTGGGCGCACGCTGTTGACGCGAATGAGCGCGCTGGGGCTGAGCCTGAGAAGGCTGTCAAGAAGAAGGATTGTACCTACGCTTATTGTAAGCATAGGGAGCAGTCCTCCTTCCCCAGAAAAAACGTCTACCTGTTGAGGTAGATGCTGAAGGCGCCCGGTGGGAGAGTTTGTCGAGGGCGGTTTCCCGCTGGTGGAGCTGCTCTACCACCTGCTCGACCTTCTCGCCAAAACTATTATCCCCCAGCAAGGAACATCCGCAAGCCGTTGCTGGGTCCGACTGTCCATGTCAGAGGCATGCAGCCATGAGAGTCTGCGCATCACTATACCTTGAGCAGCGGATCTGGATGCAACATCAAAAGTGTCATAAGCACCCCTGCCTGACCACCTCCTGAAAAGGCCTGGCGTGCTCCGGAGGGAGATTATCCACCAAGTCCGCCAGTTGCTTAACATTGTTCCGCATCTGAATGCTCGTGTAGAGCTGGTAGGACTGAATTTTGGACACGAGCATAGAGGGCTGGTAGGCCTTCCTCCCAAAACAGTCTAAAGTCCTAGCTTCTCGCCCCGGGGGCACCGAGGCGAAATCTCTAGTACTTCTGGCTCTCTTGAGAGCGGAATCCACAACCGTAGAGTCGTGAGGTAACTGCGACCTCATCAACTAGGGTTCTCCATGGATCCGATACTGGGACTCTTCTTTCTTGGGGATGGTGGGATTAGATAATGGTTTCATCCAATTCCTCAGCAATGTCTCCTTAAGGACACTATGCAGAGGGGCAGTGGATGACTCCTTAGGTGGCGAAGGATAGTCAAGGACCTCGAGCATCTCACTCCTGGGCTCATCCTCATTTACCACAGGGAAGGGAATGCCCACAGACATTTCCCGGACAAAGGAGAAGGAAAGACTCTCCGGTGGAGAAAGCTTCCTCTCAGGTGAAGGAGTAGGATCAGAAGGAAGACCACAAGACTCCTCGGAAGAGAAATATCTGGGGTCTTCCCCTTCATCCCAGGAGGCATCCTGCTCGGTATTGGACAAGAGTTCTCGAACTACAGTCCAAAACCGGGCCCGTCTTGACGCCGAGGGACCATGTCCCCTATGGCGATGACGAGAAGTCGACTCCCATGCCGGCGGCGATGACGCTCCCTCCAACGACATCGATGAGGAGTCGACCTGGGTGGCAGCCGAGGTCAATGCCGCAAGCGGTACCGGCATCGGGGACCTCACCACAGGCACGGAGCCAGCCGCCGCTTCCATCGACAGTACCGAGGGCGCAAGCACCCCCGGTACCAGAACAGATTGATGCAGCAGCCCTTCCAGGAGACCAGGAAGAATGGCTTGAATGCTCTCCTCCAGAGTCGCTGTCGAGGAAGGCTGTGGGGCCGGTACCGGAGTCGAAGTCAGAATCTGTGAAGGCCTGGGAGGCGGTACCAGGCTGTCCGAAGATCGACGCACCGACACCTCTTGTATGGAGGGTGAGCGCTCCTCCCAGCATCGACGCTTTCCGGGTGCCGAATCCTTCGACGCCCCAGAGCTCCCAGTACCGTGCCTCGAGGGAGACCGGTGCTTCTTCACCTTCGCTCGAAGCACGTCACCAGTACTCCTCAGTACCGACGAGGAGGACGTGGAATCCACACGCCTCCTCGGGGTTGGGTCCGACATCGGTCAGTCCCGGTGGGCCTGCGCAGCAGAAGCCTTCGAGACAGGTGAAGACCCACTCGACGGCTCACTACTCCCAGCTAAAGGTGAAGTTCGGACTGCCATTACCTGAGCTCCCGATGTCGATGCCATCCCCGGTGCCGATATCGACGCCGCTAATCTCGGTACTGATGTCAACGTCGAGGAATCTGTCGGAGCTCTGAAAAGACGGTCCCGAAGAGTTCTTCTCAACGCCTGTGTCCGCTTTTTCAAGCTCAGACACAACTTGCAAGCATCTGGGCGATGGTCGGGCCCAAGGCACTGGATGCACCAGGAGTGCAGATCAGTGCCCGAGATCGACCGCTGGCACCGAGCACACTTCTTGAAGCCACTGGGAGGCTTCGATGACATCAGCGGAAAAATCACGGCAGCGAAATCAAACGGCTCGATTGTGCCAACCAAGGCACAAAACAAAAGGGTACCACGGACTTGCGCCCCAAGAAGGCTGCAACGGAAATGAAAGTAAACTTACCAAGGACAAAAACTAAGAAAAAAAAGAGGGTTCCTTTCTTTTTTTTGTTAAACTAGAACTAAAAAGGCAAAAGAAGGCGACATGAAACAAAAAGAAAGCGATAGAGAACACGCGAAAGGCGCCTAAGTTTTTTCTGGGACCTGAGGGAGACCGACACGCAGCCACTCTTCACCGCGGAAAAGAAAAAACTGAAGCGGGAACGGACGCGCGCGGGCGGAAAGGTGGCCGCGCATGCGCAGTGCGTCCATCCCGCGCTTTGCTGGCTGTCGCAAAGCTCTTTAGATTTTACTAGAAAAAAATCTCAGTTCCTGGGGCCGCCGTGGATGCCGACCCACATGTGAGAACAAGCAGCCTGCTTGTCCTTGGAGAAACCTTGTACAAGCAATAAGAAGCAAATACAACACCATCACAACTAAAACAATAGTAATTACATAGCACAGAGGTAAGCACAATTACTCCCTCAATCACTGGTGCAAACCCCAAGTCAAAGTGAACAGTTAGTTTACATTCATGAATGCGTCAGAGCAGATGTCAATGCCGACACTCAGGTTTTTTTCATTATGTATTGTCATCGTAAAATAAGAGACAAAGCCATACTTTTCTGGCCCACTTAAAATACACTAATTAAATCAACTTATTTCTCCACTGCTATATTCATAAGATAGTATTCCTATTCACATAGTCCCTTCATTTTTTTTTTTTTTAACTTCTGGGGATTATTACATTGTTATTTATGGGGTAAGAAAAGCCTCAGTGGAATAAGGTATCTTCACTTGTGTTTAGAAATACTTCAGCTCCCTTCATTTTCAATCATCAGCTCAAAAACCTCACTTTTTCTTCTATTATTTATATAACTCTCAGGAACTACCATCAATTTTTTAGGTACATCTCTTAATATTACATTATTCAGTGCATAATTTTACTTAACTTATTTCTTTTTATCCTTTAAATGTTCCTTTCACAAGCAACTTTCTTCAACTGCTGTCTCTAACACTACTCCAATGCTGTCAGCATTTCGAACTGTTATGCCACTGCGTCAGGGACCCAATCAACTTGCACTATCTGAAAGCATATCATATGCACACACTGCCTACCTGTCATATCTTAATTCTGCTGCTAGTCTTCAAAACTCGATGCTGCTCTAAACAAAATGGTGATTCATAGTTTAAATAAACACTGACAAAGAGGTTAGCACAATCACATCACTACATGGTAAATGTCTGTCTTTAAAGCCCTTTTCTCATCCAACATTTTCCTCTTTGATCAATAAAACTGTTGCCATTCTCTGTTTACATTTACCATCTGGTTCCAATGATTTTAATGTATATATCCATCGCTGTTCACATCTCGATAAAAATTTGTGATGGTTCCCTCCTCTTATAGAAACGGAGACATTTTGTAACACTATTGCTTTAAAACCTGTAAACTTGTGCTTGTTACCAAAACAATGTTCACTTCTCTGCGTTCTCTTGAAATATTGCTCTTATGCTCTGTCAGTCTTATATTTGTATTACTTCCTCCCGTTTCTTAGCCCTCACAGGAAGGGGGGAAGCATAGAAAAATAATAAGAAAGAGACTCCATTAGGCGCAGCCAATAATTACCTTTATTAGCATCTCACAGAGCCAAAACTACAAAATAGTTCTCTCCCTGGAGCAGGTTGCCAATCAGCAGTGCACATCCTGAAAGACAAGGTCTGCTCAGCTAATACTGCCCCGGACATATATACTGTTATAAGTTACATTTTCCCAGAAATCATGTGATTTCAGCATAAACCAGAACCAATAGGTAGCCTTATACCATATATGGATTGGTCATGTATTCTATCAGTCTCTCCTGATGTGTTTGCATGTGAACAGTCGGTGGCCATTGGGTAATTACTTATGAGTTCTGTGTCAGTTCTGCGTGCACAGCCAGAACAATACCCTTGTGTCCTCTCTCTATCTTCCTTAGCCCTCACACTGTGCCTGTCAGCAACTGCCAAGGTTACGTCCACCTTATATGAAAAACATACTCAGCTGTAAACTAAATGTTATGAAATGTCAGTTCTCAGCTCCAGAGAAAGCAATGATTGTTACACAAAATGCTGAGTTAGTAGGCTAACATGTGAGAACCAAACTGAGCAAAGTACAGGCCTTAGGCCTAGCCCTTAGGAACAGGCCTAAGCATAGAAGGCATATACATACTGAATCTCCGTGATGTTTGTCCTATGTCATGTGGCTCTACCACATGAACTTTACCTTACCACAACATCACTTTGTATTTGTTTACACCGGAGTTGATAAACACTTCTCCGTATTCTGTAAGCCACATTGAGCCTGCAGATAGGTGGGAAAATGTGGGATACAAATGTAACAAGTAAAATAAATAAATAAATAATCAACTCCGGTGTAAACAAATACAAAGTGATGTTGTGGTAAGGTAAAGTTCATGTGGTAGAGCCACATTGAGGGAGCATGTAATGGGAGAGTTGTGTTATGTCCTTATCATGCTTTAGTTTTGTTTTGTTGCAGCGTTCGGGTATTTATGTTGTATCGGTAGGGTATGCCTTTCCAAACAAGTTGGTTTTCAGTGCTTTCTGGAATTTTAGGTGGTCGTTTACACTTTGCAGAGATTTGGTAATGCGTTCCATAGTTATGCACTTATGTAAGAAAAACTGGCCGCGTAAGTTGATTTGTATTTGATTCCTTTGCAGATGGGTAGTGCAGATTTAGGTATGTCCGTGATGATTTGGATGAGTTTCTAATTGGTAGGTCGATCAGGTCGGTCATGTAAACCGGTGGACATTTTGAACAATATACCACCGATGCAGTTTTGCACAATGTTTTATCTTTCAACTGGAATTCTTTACCATATACAGGATTCACAAAGGTAAAATTATGCCTTACCTGTAGATAATTTTATTTTCTTTAGTAGCAGCAGATGAATCCAGGAACTGGTGGGTTGTGTCCATCTACCAGCAGGTGGAGATGGAGATTGCAGTGATACCAGATGGTCAGCTCCTCCTTCACTTCAGTACATGTGTCGTCACCAAGCAAAATCAGACAAGAAACCAGGAAGCCTTCCTCACCAACTAAACACAACAGAAACTCGTCAGTCTGATGCAGAGAAACCATGACCGCAATAGACCCCTCTTCAGTGGTTTCTGTTCGCTCTTTTTTTTCTTTTTGAAACTAAAGACCAGGACAAGAACAGGTAAAACAAACATGGCTGACAGAGGGCAGGATCCTGGATTCGTCTGCTGCTACTAAAGGAAAGAAAATTATCAGCAGGTAAGGCATAATTTTACCTTCCTTAGCATATGCAGCAGATGATCCAGGAACTGGTGGGATGTACCAAAGCAATCCCTAATTAGGGTGGGAAGTCGCCGCTCCCTGAAACATAACAGCCACTGCAAAGGCAGCATCCAAATAGTGAAAGCACACCCGTTCCACCCAAGAGATAGCATCCTCGTGGAACAAACCTGCAACACCACAGCGGGACACGACCTTCCAAAAAAATCCATGGAAACAAAGTATCTGCAATCCAATGAGAAATAAATGGATCAGAGGCCAGCGAGAAGGACAAAGAGAAGATCAGAATGCTAAAAAACATCTGCAGAGAACCCTCCAAACATCCAGAAGACAAAGCGCTGCATACTCCGCGTGACAATCCCCCTCCTAAAAGGAGGGAAGAAAGAGAGGCTGATGAAGAAGAGCCAAACCACAGCCGGTAAGAAAAGGAGGAACCATATGCAAGGTCACTCCAGAGTCAGCAAATTGAGAAAAGCAGCTTGGAACGGCAGCGCTAAAAATTCAGACACTGTGCGTGCTGAAGAATTGGCAACCAAGAACATCACTTGTGGTAAGCCCCTAAACGAAGCCTTCTGCAAAAGGATCAAAAGGAGTCCAAAGCAATGCTCAGTAGACAAGGAGCCCTAAGTTAGGCTCGGAGAACCAGAACGAGGTTTCAGGGCGAACAAGGTCACAGCAGCAGAGGAGCAAAGCACTCTGCAAGAAATACACCACATCTCTCCCAGAAGCAGGCTTCCGCCACCTGCCCCCAAAGCGAATAAGAGGCCAGGCCCTTCTGCAACTCATCCCGCAGAAAGAAATCAAATCGCTGAGGAACAGACGCCCGTAATGGAGACCAAGCGTAGGCCGCAACCAAGCCTCAAAAAAATCTCTACAGAATACGCAGTTGAAGTGGACCGCATACAAGCAAGCAATAGAGCAGTAATCACTGTGTCTGAAGAACTCTGTTCCTTAGAGTCGACCTCTGAAAAAACCAGGCCGTAAGACCAAAGCAAGAGGGATCCTCCACTCTGTAACGAATAGCCCGGAGTCAAGCGGAATTCGAAACGGAGGCGCCACCAGGAGCCGCACCAGATCTGCACAGCAAGGGCACTGTGGCCAATCTGGAGCTACCAGAATGACTCGATCCCGGTGGCGAGTGATCCGAAAAGAACTCGGCCGCAGAGAGACCATAGAGGAAACACTAGCAAAGGACGTTCTCTGGCTAAATAAGCAGCTGAACAACTAGCCCTGCCAAATCACCCTCTCTCCGATGACAGAAGAAAGAAGGCACCTCAGCGTCCAGCCAGGACACCATCAGATCTACCTCTGGAGCTCTCTACCTAAGGCTAAACTGAAGAAGGACTGTGTATAAAAACATGCAACATCTGCTAATGCCAGAGAACCCTCCAAACACCCAGACGACAAAGCGCTGTATACTCCGCGTGACAATCCCCCTCCTAAAAGGAGGGAAGAAAGAGAGGCTGATGAAGAAAAGCCAAACCACAGCCGGTAAGAAAAGGAAGAACCATATGCAAGGTCACGCCAGAGTCAGCAAATTGAGAAAAGCAGCTTGGAACGGCAGCGCTAAAAATTGTATAAAAAATGTTTTTATACACATTCTTTTCCTTGCCCTGTCCCTTCCTAATCTTTTCCCCCTCCCCCCACCGCTGTCTACCGCAGGAACTCACTGCCCATCCATGTCCTCTCCCGTCCTGCTCACTACTACAATACCCTACCCACCTCCGTCCTTACCATCTCTCCTATCCCCCTCCACCTTCAACACTTCCTTCCTGCCATTAACCCATCCCCATTCTTCCTAAGCGCATCACGTCTTCGTCGCCCTACCTCCCTCACCCTCCTCCACACCTTCTTGCTCCTTCTCATACTATCCGCGGGAGACATCAATCCCAATCCAGGTCCCCCACACCCGTCCTCATCCACCTCACCATCTCTCCTATCCCCCTCCTCCTACCCATGCAAACGATGCCGGGATGTCTCCAATCTCATCTCTATTCCCCTCCCCCCCCTCTTCCCTCCCCTTCTCGTGTGCCCTGTGGAATGCCCGCTCAGTCTGCAACAAGCTTTCCTTCACCCATGATCTCTTCATCTCCCGTTCCCTTCAACTGCTCGCCCTAACTGAAACCTGGCTCACCCCCGACGACTCTGCCACAGTAGCGACCCTGTGCCATGGAGGTTATCTTTTCTCCCACACTCTCCGCTCAATTGGCCGCGGAGGAGGAGTCGGGTTTCTACTTTCGCCCTCCTGTAGTTTTCAACCCCTCCTCCTACCGCAGTCTCACTGCTTCTCATCCTTTGAAGCTCACTCCATCCGGCTATTCTACCCATTGCCACTCAGAGTTGCAGTCACTTACCGCCCCCCTGATAAGTCCCTCCCTTCCTTCCTTACCGAATTCGATGCCTGGCTCTCCATTTTTCTTGAACCCTCATCTCCGTCCCTCATTCTTGGAGACTTTGACATACACGCTGATGACCCATCCGACTCTTATGCTTCTCAGTTCCTCACTCTGACATCCTCCTTCAACCTCCAGCTGAGCTCCACCATCCCTACTCACCAAACTGGCCATTCTCTTGACCTCGTCCTCTCCTCTACCTGCTCACCCTCTAATTTCTGCGATTCTGCTCTTCCTCTCTCAGATCATCACCTGATCACCTTCAAACTTCATCACCCTCCCCCTCAGTCCCACCCAACACTAACCACTACTTTCAGGAATCTCCAGGCTGTCGACCCTCCCACCTTATCCTCTAGTATCTCTAATCTCCTCCCTTCCATCATATCCTCTGAGTCCGTCCCACAAGGTGTACTAATCCCCAGCCCTGGCTGACCCCTTGCATCCGATACCTTCGCTCCTGCGCCCGATCTGCTGAACGCCTCTGAAGGAAATCTCGCACCCATACCGACTTCATTCACAACAAATTCATGCTATCCTCCTTCCAGACCTCCCTATTCCTTGCCAAACAGGACTATTACACCCAATTGACTAATTTGGCTCCAACCCTCGTTGTCTCTTCGCCACCCTTAACTTCCTCCTCAAAGTGCCCTCTGCTCCCACCCCCCCTCACTCTCTCCTCAATCACTGGCTGACTACTTCCGCGACAAGGTGCAGATCAACCTCGAATTCACTACCAAGCCACCTCCTCCTCTTCACCCTTTAACCCACTCCCTCAACCAACCAACCAACCCAGGCCTCCTTCTCCTCTTTTCCTGATATCACCGAGGAGGAAACCGCCCACCTTCTTTCCTCCTCGAAATGCACCACCTGTTCCTCTGATCCCATGCCCACCAACTTACTAAACACCGTCTCTCCTACTGTCACCCCCCCATCCGTCATATCCTCAACCTCTCTCTCTCCACTGCAACTGTCCCTGACAACTTCAAGCATGCCGTAGTCACACCACTTCTCAAAAACCATCACTAGACCCTACCTGTCCCTCCAACTGCCGCCCCATCTCCCTCCTACCCTTCCACTCCAAGATACTTGAACGCGCCACAGCCACTGCCTTGATTTTCTCTCCTCCCATGCCATCCTCGATCCGCTTCAATCAGGTTTTCGCCCTCTACACTCAACAGAAACGGCACTCACTAAAGTCTGTAATGACCTGTTCCTTGCCAAATCCAAAGGTCATTACTCCATCCTCATCCTCCTTGACCTATCCGCCGCTTTTGACACTGTCAATCATAATTTACTTCTTGCTGCACTATCCTCAATTGGGTTCCAGGGCTCTGTCCTCTCCTGGTTCTCCTTTTATCTCTCCCACTGTACCTTCAGAGAACATTCTCATGGATCTTGCTCCACCCCCATCCCGCTCTCTGTTGGAGCTCCTCAGGGATCTGTCCTTGGACCCCTTCTTTTTTCAATCTACACCTCTTCCCTGGGCTCGTTGATCTCATCTCATGGTTTCCAATATCATCTTTATGCTGACGACACCCAGCTTTCTCTCTCCACACCAGAAATCACTGCGGGAACCCAGACCAAAGTATCGGCCTGCTTATCCGACATTGCTGCCTGGATGTCCAACCGCCACCTGAAACTGAACATGCCCAAGACCGAGCTCATTGTCTTTCCACCCAAACCCACTTCTCCTCTCCCTCCACTCTCTATTTCAGTCGACAACACCCTCATCCTCCCCGTCCCATCTGCCCGCAACCTCGGAGTCATCTTCGACTCCTCCCTCTCCTTCTCTGCCCATATCCAGCAGACAGCCAAGACCTGTCGCTTCTTTCTCTATAACATCAGCAAAATTCGCCCCTTCCTCTCCGAGCACACTACCTGAACTCTCATCCACTCTCTCATCACCTCTCGCCTTGACTACTGCAACCTACTCCTCACTGGCCTCCCACTTAACCATCTATCCCCCCTTCAATCTGTTCAGAACCCTGCTGCCCGTCTTATCTTCCGCCTAGACCGATATGCTCATATCACCCCTCTCAAGTCACTTCACTGGCTTCCGATCAGGTACCGCATACAGTTCAAGCTTCTCCTACTAACCTACAAATGCACTCACTCTGCAGCCCCTCATTACCTCTCTACCCTCATCTCCCCTTACGCTCCTACCCGTAACCTCTGCTCACAGGACAAATCCCTCCTCTCTGTACCCTTCTCCACCACCGCCAACTCCAGGCTCCGCCCTTTCTGCCTCGCCTCATCCTATGCTTGGAATAAACTCCCTGAGCCCATACGCCAAGCCCCCTCCCTGCCCATCTTCAAATCCTTGCTCAAAACCCACTTCTTCAATGTCACTTTCGGCACCTAACCATTGTACCTCTATCCCAGGAAAT
The DNA here is from genome assembly GCF_901765095.1 of Microcaecilia unicolor. Taxonomy (NCBI): domain Eukaryota; kingdom Metazoa; phylum Chordata; class Amphibia; order Gymnophiona; family Siphonopidae; genus Microcaecilia; species Microcaecilia unicolor. The sequence goes on along the minus strand of NC_044032.1, from coordinate 576,380,718 downwards.
CTAGCCTGCCCCAATCTGACTGACTGCACTTTTTGTCCTTTAGATTGTAAGCTCCTTTGAGCAGGGACTGTCCTTCTTTGTTAAACTGTACAGCGCTGTGTAACCCTGGTAGCGCTTTAGAAATGTTAAATAGTAGTAGTAGCAGTAGTAGTAATAGTGCGGAATAACCATTCCGCTGAGTCCAGAAGACAGCAGAAAAAGAGAGCTCACCGTAGGAAAAGCCCACGAAGTGGGCTGCAGAGAAACTAACACAAGGTTCTCTGCCCATTCCATGGGGGCGAGACGCCCTGGTGGCCAGGGTCCAACTGAGTCCCACCCTGTCGAAGAAGAAGCCACCACCATCATGTTCTCCAATGGCACAAGCACCGCCTGGCCCGCAACGAGCCCTGAAAGGCTAGAAGGAACAATACCAAAAACAGGTCCAGGCGGGAGATCGGCCACACCGTCTCCCGTGCCATCCATCGCCCCGGAGGCGGAAGAAGGAGGCAAAGGGCTCTCCAGCCCAAGAGACTTGCATCCATGACCATCACCATCCACTGTGGAGGCACAAAGGTATCCCTTCCCCAGGGAGGACTTGCGGAGCCACCAGTTCATGCGCAGCTGTGCCGAGAACAGCCACAGAAGAAGCCACTGACACTCCTGGGATACAGACCACCTGCTGAGAAGCAACAGCTGTAGATGTCGCATGTGAGCACAGCCAACGGCATTACCTCCAAAGTAGCTGCCACAGAGCCAAAGACATGAACGCACTGCCAGGCCTGAGGACTTGGCGCCCTGAGCATACTGCACACCCGAGTCTGAAACTAGATCCTCCAGTCCTCGGTCAAGAAAAAAATTGTACCAGAGCTGTCTGGGACGGGACGAGGTGGCTCATTTGAAGGGTGACCACCCAGACCAAGGATTCCAACAGCGAGAAGACCCAGGAAGATTAACTCTTGGTACTCGTCTAGAGCGGGGTGCACTCTGATGCCATCCTTGCGGAGAATGCCGCAACACTCTCAAATCTTGGAAAAGGCGCATGGAGCTGTAGCCATGCCGAAAGGCAAAGCCTGGAGCTTAACCTGAGGGTCCAGAACGGCCAACCAGAGAAACCGCAGATGAGGGGGCCAAAGAGGAAAGAGCAGAAACGCTTCCTAGAGGAGAAGTGCAGGGAAGAATGCTAAATTGAAGTAGCTCTGCAATATAGCTAGCTGTCCAACACAAAGGAAAAATGCAAAAGTGCAATAAAAGCCTAGAGACATTGCAACATACAGTAGCTAGAGGTGCCACAAAGTGGAAGCTGGAGCTGGTATGCAATAGTTTGACCAGTTTCAGAGCGAAATACTGGAAGAGCACAGCTGCTGTGGGAAACCACCACAGCTAACCTTTGGCACTGTAGTATATTGTAAGCTGTCCCAGCTATGCAAAGAACTGCTTGTCTAGGCACGCAATATGGGAGAGTGAAGTAAAATAAGCCCCATATGAAAAGGAGCAGAGGGCCACAGTTTCTAATATGATGCACAAACCAGCCTAAAACCTATGACCTTCAGGTTGAAAGCCAGCCATCTTCCAGAAAAAAAACCAAAAATCTATTTGCTGAAACTACTGCACCTCTTGTAAAGCCCTCATGGCAGCACTGAGGTTCCATGGTTACCATGGAGACCAGATCACTAGCTGCAGAAAATCAAATATATAAATGGCAAGTGACCGACTCACCTGCAAATGCACAGTAGAGACTTCCCTCTCTGTCCCGCCCTCGCGTCAAGATGTGATAACGTCAGAGAGCGGAACAGAGAGGGAAACTGAGTCGGACTGTCGGACGCTGCCGCTGGAGCCTGGAAACGAACATCGCGTGCACCAACTCCACCCTCCCCTTCAATCCCCACCGCCGCTCCAGCCCCCCTCCATATTGGGCCCCCTGCACTGACCTGTCAGCGCCAGCAGAGTGATCTGCTGCGCGCTTTCACATGGAGGTGAGAGGCGCTGTCAGGTCGGTGCAGGGGGCCCAGCAGGGAGGGGGGAGGGAGCGGCGGTGAGGAGGGTAGCTGGAAATCTCGCCCGTTTTAAGGGGCTTAACATATGTAACATTTCCCATAGAAATGTGGAGCCAAAGGCACTAAGTCTAGAATCTCCTTTGTAAAGGTGCAGAAAAAAAGAAAGCCAGCACCTGGTATTCCCAGGCAATCTCCCATCCAAGTAGAAACCATGCCCAACCCTGCTGAGCTTCCAAGATCAGAGGAGATCAGGCACATTCAGGGTGGTGTGCCCGCAGGCAATACCTATACTGCCAAAATAAAGCCAGTTCCACAAAGGAAGTGAGGGAAACTTTCAGGGTGTTTAAGCAACTGCCCTCAGAGAAAAAAAACTGAGGGGACCGAAAAGTCTATAAATAAAAATACGAAATAGGCCCTTTCAGAGGGCCAACACACAAGAAGCCCTGATCTGATGCTGTTCACTGTTTCCCACACCAGGAACAGCCTTTAGCTAACGCAGGAACTATAAGAAAATCTTAACTCACCACAGACATCAAGGCACCCACTTAGGCAAACATGGCTTTCCAGCTCAGGTGATTCTTGCTGCCTCTGTGCAAAAAGGGACCACCCTGAAAAGACTCCCTCCGAAGAGGAAGACAGGGGAGCAATGGATCCTACTGCTGAGCAGGTAAGTAAACAACCCCTCTTCGGTGCAGGGTGGCGCTATAGAAGTGATTAGTAGTAGTAGTAGGGTCCACCAGAGGAGTCTGAGAAAGGGAAAAATCTCCAAAGGCAGAACTAAAAAGGAACTGTCAGTTCACCTACCAGACTTCTGCAATATATAGGCATATGGAGCAGCAGAATGAACTCGAGGGGGGGGGGGGGGGGGGGGGGGAAGAGGTCAGAAGCCCCCAGCCCCAGAGAAGTCCCCAGATTGGCTGACGTGCACCCTGAAAAACAAGGCGCACTGCAGAAGGACCGTCAGATTCCTTCTGGAAAACCTTGCTGTCTAGAACCCATCCACCCAAGATGGGCATAAAAGCTCCCCCGAGCCCGAAGCTATCGAGGGGGAACCAGAGAGGGGTCCCAATGACCCCACCCTCCAACGGCACCCAGCCACCTCTCCTGGAACACTGGATTTACCGCAGAGGGTAGCAAAGCCATTACTGCACCCGAGGAAACCCTCAAAAGGGGTGGGCTACACACAAATGCTGAGGAGGCAAAAGCCACTTCAACCAGTGGACATGGAGAAAAAGGAGGACAAAATCTGGGCACAAAACAATCCCCCCAAATCAGGAGTGGTCAGTACAAAGTCTGAAGGGGTCCCCATAGCAGAGGCAAAGCCGCCAACGCAGCTAACAGCAGGAAAAAACGGAAACCGCATCGGGAGGCGCCAAAAAAAAATGGAATGTGCACCCAACGCCTCAGAGCGGGAATCCTGCTTGAGAGAAAGAAATCCCTGGTGCCTGCCTGTGCCTCTGTGCATCCGGCAACACACATCCCTGCTGCTGCTGCTTCCTCACAACACGAGCCTCCCCATTGTGGCCTTTGCCACCAATACCGAACATCCCCCAATGGCAGAAAAAAAAATGAACTCACCGAAGACGCGCAGCCAGACCTCCCAGGCAAGCCTGCCACCAAACGGGCTCAGCAGGCTACACACACAGTGACTCCAGAGACGCTGCCCTGAAGGCTCCTCTTAGCAACCTGCTACCCTGTTGCAGCCGCAAAGCCTGTGTCCGAAATTGCTTTGCTTTTTTTTTTTTTAAACATCTGAGAACAGCAGCAAACATGAGGTCTGTTTTGGACTAGAGGTTTGTTTGTTTGTTTTTTTTTTGGGGGGGGGGTTTCGGTGAGGAAGGTTACAGTCCAAACTCTGGGAGGAAAGGGACCACGGGGTGAGGCAGGGACCCAGGTCACCAGGTATGCCCCTAATGTTGGCACAGAGCCCAAACACCCCCTAAGATCAACTAGCCAAAAGGCCCAGGAGCAGGCCCAAGAGACAAATCCAGGAGCTGCAGACACAGTCTACTACCTGCTACAGATAGAGATATACTGAAGTGAAGGAGGAGCTGACCTTCTCATATCACTGCCTTCAGCTTTGTAATCTCTATCTCCACCTGCTGGTAGATGGACACAACCCACCAGTTCCTGGATTCATCTGCTGCATATGCTAAAGAAAACCTGGTTTTGTTCCATAGGATCACACATTTGACATTGTCCACTGTGAATCGCCATTTTGTTTGGAGCAGCATCGAGTTTTGAAGACCAGCCGCAGAGTTAAGGTATGACAGGTGCTAGGCAGTAAGTGCATATGATATAAGCCAGAGTGATAGCAAAAGGATTTACTTGCTTTCTGATAGGAACACAATTAACTGTCTGCAACTTGCACTAATGAAGTGGCATAACAGCCTTAAAAAGCTGACAGGTTTGGAACAGTGTTGAGAGACAGCAACTGAAGAAAGCTGCTTTTGAAAAGAACACTAAAGGATAACAAGAAAAAAAGATAACTGAAATGATGCACTGAATAATGTTATATTAAGAGATGCACCTAAAAACTGACGGTAGTTCCTAAGAATAGAAGAAAAGGGGAGGTTTTTTGAGCCAATGATTGAAAATAAAGGGAGTATATATATATAATATATACCTAATAGACTTACCAGACAGAAACAACAAAAGTTCTTTACGTACTCTCTTAAACCTTCACTATCCCAACTGCAGAGGACAAATACAAATCTATACATACATCTAGCTTCTCATACAACTGCACACAACTATGGAATGAATTACCGATCACCATAAAAACAACACACGACTTAACAACCTTCCGAAAATTACTGAAGACTTACTTATTCATAAAGACGCACAAAAAGGATCCCCCACAATGATCTGACTCCTAAATTACTTCAAATACAACTATTATGGAACTCTTCTAATTTGTTTATTTTAATTACATCCTCATTACTGAATATTATATCTCATCCTAATATCATTATGTTATGTAGTAGTTATGTTTTATCTATTTATCCAATTCCAAACCTACATGATATTCTTATGCACCTTTATTTGTAACAATTCTGAAATTATTATTCCGTTAATATGATTGCCATGATATTCTTATGCACTTTTATCTGTATCTATATTCTGTGAGTGTCGTTGTAACATTTTGTAAGCCACATTGAGCCTGCAAATGGGTTGGAAAATGTGGGATACAAATGCAGCAAATAAATAAATATATAAATATCTCTCTACTATAATCAAAAGCACCTCCAACGTTGTGAAGCTGACTCCGTGGCTTCACTGAAGTGAAGGGTTCGTAAGGTTCGTCAGTCTGTCACCATCTCTCTCAGTCCCGCCCTCGCGTCAAAATGTGATTACGTCGAGGGCGGCGGACCTATCAGAGGCGCGAGGGCGGGGCCGAGAGATGGTGACAGACTGATGAATCTGACGAACCTTACGAACCCTTCACTTTAGTGAAGCCACGGAGTCAGCTTCACAACGTTGCAGGCAAGTTTTATTACACTACACAGCTCCCTAATTTTGCACTTAAACATCGCAGGGTGGCTGGAAGGGGGGGGGGGGGGGGAAGAGAGGGGGGACAACGACCCTGAAACTGGGAGGGAGGGGGAGAGGGCAAAACCCTGAAACTGGGAGGGAGAAGGAGGGGGGTGGGCAAAACCCTGCAACTGGGGAGGGAGGGGAGCCACCCTGGAACTGGGAGGGAGGGAGGGGGGGGGCCACCCTGGCACACACTCATTCTCACACACACACACACTCGCACCCAGTATCACTCTCTCTCACACACACTCACACATTCACTCTCTATCACACACTCACTCTCACACACACTCTGAGGAAAACCTTGCTAGCGCCCGTTTCATTTGTGTCAGAAACGGGCCTTTTTTCCTAATATATATATTATATGTATATATAACATAGAATTGGGGCAGAGAGCAGGGTGCACATGCGAAAACCTGTTGCAAGGGATAGATGTATGGGACCATAGCCAGAGGTTAAGGGAGAGAATGCATAGGTGGGTCAATTTGGAGTGGGGTAGTGGGGTGGTGGGGGGAAATGCCAGGACTACTGCAAAGGTTCCATGTGTGTTTCTACTAGTTTTAAATAATTCTTGGAAAAGTAAAAAGGCTGTATTGGGGAAAATAAACTACATATTCTAGGCATTTCCTTAGCACCTTCAATATGTGGAATGATGGCCAAATCTGAAATAAAAATGTATCATACCCATATACACCCACCATTTGGTATATACCATTATGAATGCTTAGAGGCATATTTTCAAAGCACTTAGCCTTCCAAAGTTCCATAGGTTTCTATGGAACTTTGGAAGGCTAAGTGCTTTGAAAATATGCCTCTTAATGTCACAAAGAGCAGATTTAAATAACTTTCTGATATCACAATTAAACCTTCATACCTAAAGTACTGGTTTGGGTGCAGAACCCCATATGATTGCTTCTAATAATTTTGATGCCTATGAGTCAGAATTTCAAGCTAGTGTGGCAAGGTGCTCACAGCATGCACTGTTGAATAACAGTAGTGACGGGTCAAGGAGTCAGAGAATTCTGACAAACATGCAAAAGTACTTGGTGTAGCTCGACAATTAAGGGTGTAGAGTGACAGTACTTGAGCATAGGATGAGCGATAAGGTCTAGAGGTTGGACTACTTGTGCTTTGGATTATGTGGTTTATGTTATTGTGTCCGTTAGTATATGTCAGGTACACCAAGAGATGTTTGTTTGTGGCTTAATGAGCATAAAAGTTGTGTTAATACTGGAAACGATCTAGCTCCTTTGGAGGTGCATTGGAAAGGTTAAGAAGCATACAGGTCGAGTGGTTTTATTTAATACTAGTAAAAAAAGGCCCGTTTCTGACACAAATGAAGCAGGCGCTAGCAAGGTTTTCCTCGGAGTGTGTATGTTTGAGAGAGAGTGTGCATGAGAGATGGAGTGTGTGTGTCATAGAGAGAGACAGAGACAGCGTGTGTGTGTGTTTGTGTGAGAGAGAGTGTGTGAGAGACAGAGCGTATGTGTGTGTGAGACTGTGTGTGTGACAGAGAGATAGAGTGTGATAGACAGGAAGTGTGTCAGAGAGAGTGTATGTGAGCCCCCACCCCCCTCTCGCAGGGCCCCCCTCCCCACCCCCACCTCTCTGGTCTCAGGACCACCTCCCCACCTCCCTCTCCCCTGCCCCGCCTCCAGCCATCCATGTCCAGCGACCCTCCTCTCCCCCTGCCCCCCCTGCAGCTACCCATGTCCAGCGACCCTCCCCTCGCCACCCCCCCCAGCGCATCAAACCCCCTCGCCACCCGCAGCTGCCAGTGGTAACGCTGTCTGGCTGCTGCTGCTTCCCCTGTTGAGCAGCAGCGGCCACTACAAAAAGAAAAGAAGCGATAAATGTTTTTAAACCCAGCCCAAATCATTCGCAAATGCCCGAGTCTTACAACGCAGTCTCTGCAGCTGCTCCTCCTCTCGCCTGTCACATCACTGCGCTCCTCCGGGGTCTTACTCCAGGGGCAGTGACATGGAGGCGAGAGGAGGAGCAGCTGCAGAGACTGCGTTGTAAGACTCGGGCATTTGCAAATGATTTGGGCTGGGTTTAAAAACATTTATCGCTTCTTTTCTTTTTGTAGCGGCCGCTGCAGCTCAACAGGAAAAGCAGCAGCAGCGGCCGGACAGCGTTACTACTGGCATCTGCGGGTGGCGATGGGGTTTGATGCACCGGGGTGGGGGTGGGGGGGGTGGGGTGGGGGGGGATTGGGTGATGCACCGAGGGAAACCTCCCCCTGCCTGGGAATCAGCTGTTAGTGACGTCATCCTGGTTACGAAGCCTAGCTCAGCAACTCCAGGAGCCAAGGACACAGGCAGTCCCACATCAGAACATTGATGGTGAGAATTATTATATAGGATGATTGACTCGATAATGCTGTTCTCTGACTGGCTGTCCTGTGTTAGCTGACATGGCCCAGGATTTTTAGAAAGACACTGAAGCCATTTTTCTTTACAGAATACGCTGGGCCATGATCATGGGTGTTATGAGTTGTCTTGATGCAGATGTATATCTAAACATGATGTGTCAGAGTATCAGTGGCGTAGCCAGACAACCAATTTTGGGTGGGCCTGAGCACAAAGTGGGTGGGTACAAAATTTTCTCTCTCCCCCCGCTCCCCCAGCACTTCCCAACTCAAAATATAAATACTTTAACTGATGAGGATCCCCAATCTCCGTCAGCTGGGGACCTCCACCAGAGATGGCCAGAACTCCTCCCCACCAAGCCCAGCAGGCAGTAGCAACTCCTTGAGCAACTGATGCCAGCACCCCATACATGCTTAGTTGTCAGTGGCTACAGGATGCTGCCCCCATCTGCCAAGCTCGGCAGAAAGCAGCTCCGGCCAGCCCCAGAAGAGATCCCCAACTGGCAGGGCTTGGGGATCCCCACTAGCCACAGCAAGGTTCAGGGCTGCTGTTAACCATGCTAGTGACCAGGGCAGAAAATAAAGAAGCCCCTCCCCCAATTCCTTCTCCTCTCCAATCTCTTCATCTGCCGTTACAGTCACACTGACAGACCCTCACATATTACAGAACAAGGGATCACAAATTAGAAATAAAAATATGTAGACAAAATTGAACTGGGAACCTCAGCATGCACTGCAACACTGGAGAAAAAAAAAAACAAAAGCGCATTTCCTTTTCTACTTAACACAATAAAAAGACATCCACTATACACATTTCCCAAAGCTAATATATTCCATTTAAAACATTCAAAATAAAATGATTTTTCTACCTTTATTGTCTGGACATTTTATTTTTCCATCATGTTGGTTCCAATTTCTCTTTCCCGCTTTCCTGTCTGTTTTCTGCTAATTCTTCAAGCGGCTGTCCATTTGTCTTTTTCCTCCTGTCATTTCATTTCCTCACTACACCTGCCTCTGAAATATTGATCTTTCCATTTTAGCTCTTTCCTTTCTTTTTCTTTACTGCCTCTGTACACTCAAATTTCATCCTCTTTCTAAACCTTTTCCTTCTTTTTACGTTTAAGATATCACATTTCCATTTCCTTTCACCCACTAGCTCTCCCATTCCCCATCTCTCTCCTTCCCAGCCTATCATACCTTTCCATCTTCAATCTACTACTATTTAACATTTCTAAAGCGCTGCTAGGATTACGCAGCGCTGTACAATTTAACATAGAAAGCCAATCTCTGCTCAAAGAGCTTACAATCTAAAGGACAAGTGAACAGTCAGTCCGTTAGGGGCCGTCAAATTGGGGCAGTCTGGATTTCCTGAAAGGTAAGAGTTAGGTGCCGAAAGCAGCACTGAAGAGGTGGGCTTTCAGCAAAGACTTGAATATGGGTAGGGAGGGGACTTGGCGTAAGGGCTCAGGAAGGTTGTTCCAAGTATAGGGTGAGGCGAGGCAGAATAAGCGGAGCCTGGAGTTGGCGGTGGTGGAGAAGGGCACTGAGAGGAGGGATTTGTCTTGTGAGCGGAGGTTTCGGGCGGGAACGTAAGGGGAGATGAGGGTAGAGAGGTAGCGAGGGGCAGCAGACTGAGTGCATTTGTAGGTAAGAAGGATGAGCTTGAACTGAATGCGATATCTGATTGGAAGCCAGTGAAGTGACCTAAGGAGCGGGGTGATATGAGTATATCGGTTCTGGCGGAATATAAGACGTGCAGCAGAGTTCTGAACAGATTGAAGGGGGGATAGATGGCTAAGTGGGAGGCCGGTGAGGAGTAAGTTGCAGTAGTCAAGGCGAGAGGTAATGAGAGCGTGGACGAGAGTTCGAGTGGTGTGTTCAGAGAGGAGAGGGCGAATTTTGCTGATGTTAAAGAGGAAGAAGCGACAGGTCTTGGCTATCTGCTGGATATGCGCAGAGGAGAGGGAGGAGTCAAAGATGACTCCGAGGTTGCGGGCAGATGAGACAGGGAGGATGAGGGTGTTATCGACTGAGATAGAAAGTGGAGGAAGAGGACAAGTGGGTTTTGGTGGAAAGACGATGAGCTCGGTCTTGGACATGTTCAGTTTCAGGTGGCAGTTGGACATCCAGGCAGCAATGTCAGATAAGCAGGCCGATACCTTTGCCTGGGTCTCCGCGGTGATATCAGGTGTGGAGAGATACAGCTGGGTGTCATCAGCATAGAGATGATACTGGAAACCATGAGATGAGATCAGGGAGCCCAGGGAAGAGGTGCAGATTGAGAAGAGAAGAGGTCCAAGGACAGATCCCTGGGGAACACCAACAGATAGCGGGATGGGGGTGGAGGAAGATCCATGAGAGTGAACTCTGAAGGTGCGGTGGGAGAGATAGGAGGAGAACCAGGAGAGGACAGAGCCCTGGAACCCAAATGAGGACAGTGTGGCAAGAAGTAAATCATGATTGACAGTGTCAAAAGCGGCGGATAGATTGAGGAGGATGAGGATGGAGTAGTGGCCTCTGGATTTGGCAAGGAACAGGTCATTACAGACTTTAGAGAGTGCTGTTTCTGTCGAATGTAGAGGGTGAAAACCGGATTGAAGTGGATCGAGGATAGCATGAGAGGAGAGAAAATCAAGGCAGCGGCTGTGGATGGCACGCTCAAGTATTTTGGAGAGGAAGGGTAGTAGGGAGATGGGTCGGTAGTTGGAGGGACAGGTAAGGTCAAGTGATGGTTTTTTGAGGAGGTGTGTGACTACGGCGTGCTTGAAGGTGTCAGGGACAGTTGCAGTGGAGAGAGAGCGGTTGAGGATATGACAGATGGAGGGGGTGACAGTATGAGAGATGGTGTTAAGTAAGTTGGTGGGGATGGGATCAGAGGAACAGGTGGTGCATATCGAGGAGGAAAGAAGGCGAGCGGTTTCCTCTTCGGTTATGTCAGGAAAGGAGGAGAAGGAGGCCTGGGTTGGTTGGTTGGAGAGGGTTGAAGGGTGAAGAGGAGGAGGAGATTGGTTGGTAGTGAACTCAAGGTTGATCTTTTGCACCTTGTCGCGGAAGTAATCGGCCAGTGATTGAGGAGAGAGCAAGGGGGGGGAGCGGAGGGCACTTTGAGGAGGGAGTAAAGGGTGGCGAAGAGACGACGAGGGTTGGAGCTGAGAGAATTGGTCAATTGGGTGTAACAGTCCTGTTTTGCAAGGAATAGGGAGGAGTGGAAGGAGGATAGTATGAATTTGTAGTAAAGGAAATCTGAGTGGGTGCGAGATTTCCTCCAGAGGCGTTCAGCAGATCTGGCGCAGGAGCGAAGGTAACGGATGCAAGGGGTCAGCCAAGGCTGGGGATTAGTACACTTTGTGGGACGGGAAGTGGATGGTGCGAGGGTGTCCAGAGCAGAGGAGAGAGTGGCATTGTAAATGGAGACAGCCTTGTCTACAGACTCGGAGGACACGATGGAGGGGAGGAGATTAGAAATAATAGAGGATAAGGTGGGAGGGTCAATAGCCTGGATATTTCTGGAAGTAGTGGTTAAAGTTGGACGGGGCTGAGGGGGGCGGGGTTACGAAGTGTGAAGGTGATTAGGTGATGATCGGAGAGAGGAAGAGCTGAAACGTGGAAATTGGAGGGAGAGCCGGAAGAGGAGAGGACGAGGTCAAGACAATGGCCGTCTCGGTGAGTAGGGGTGGTGGAGCAAAGCTGGAGGATGAAGGAGGATGTTAGAGTGAGGAACTGGGAAGCGCGAGGGTCGGATTGGTCATCAACCTGTATGTTAAAGACTCCGAGAATGAGGGACGGAGATGAGGGTTCAAGAAAAACGGAAAGCCAGGCATCGAAGTCAGTGAGGAAGGAAGGGAGGGATTTATTAGGGGGGCGGTAAATGACTGCCACTCTGAGTGGCAATGGGTAGAATAGCCGGATGGAGTGAGCTTCAAAGGATGAGAAGCAGTGAGACTGTGGTAGGAGGAGGGGTTGGAAACTACAGGAGGTCGAGAGTAGTAGCCCGATGCCTCCACCGCGGCCAACTGGGCGGGGAGTGTGTGAGAAGAGATAACCTCCATGGCAAAGGGCAGCGACTGAGGCAGAGTCGTCTGGGGAGAGCCAGGTTTCAGTTAGGGCGAGCAGTTGAAGGGAATGAGAGATGAAGAGATCATGGGTGAAGGGCATTCCGAGTTGCAGACCGAGTGTTGCAGACCGAGTGGGCATTCCACAGGGCACATGAGAAGGGGATGGAAGAGGGGGGAAGGAGGGGAATAGAGACGAGATTGAAGACATCACGGAATCGTTTGCATGGATAGGAGGAGGACGTGTGTGGGGGGCCAGGATTGGGATTGATGTCTCCAGCAGAGAGTAGGAGGAGGAGCAAGAGAGTGCGGAGGAGGGCGACGAAGGCGACGAAGACAGGATGAGCTTAGTAGGAATGGGGATGGGCTAATGGCAGGGAGGAAGTGTTGAATGTAGAGAGCTAGGAGGGAGGGGGAGGATAGGAGAGATGGTGGGGTGGTGAGGGACAGGGGTGGGTAGGGTAATGCAGTAGTGAGCAAAATGGGAGAGGACATGGATGGGCAGTGAGTTCCTACGGTAGACAGCGGTGGGGGGAGGGGGAAAAGATTAGGAAGGGACAGGGCGATGAAGAGAATGTGTATAGGGGCCATGGTCAAGGAGGCAGGCAGGTGATGGGTGAGCTGGTAGACAGGTGGGTTAATGGGCTGGTAAGCCGGGAGGCGGGGAGGCAGTCAGGTAGTTGTGCAGGCTTGAAAGCAGGCGACAGGCGGGAAGGCAGTTAGGTGGTTGAGCAGGCTAGATGGCAGGGAGGTAGTTAGTGGGTTGATAAGCAGGCAAGTTGATGGACAGGCAGGCAGGCAGGTTGGTTGCTGGTAGGTAGGTTGGTTGCTGATGGACTGACAAGCAGAACAAACTGGAACAAACGGACTGGAACAAGCTGGAGCAGGACAGGAACAAGCTGGAATGGACGGACTGCAGCAAGCTGGTACAACCCAGACAAGGGCGGACTGGAGCAAGCTGGAACAAGCTGGTACAAGCCGGAACAAGCTGGAACAGACGGACTAGAGGAAGCTGGAACAAGCCGGAAGAAGCTGGAACAAACGGACTGGAGGAAGCTGGAACAGACGGACTGGAGGAAGCTGGAACAGACGGACTGGAGGAAGCTGATTCTATTCCACCTACAATGCTGAAAGCCCAACAGCCTCCACATGACAGCTGATTTCTCACTGGTGTCACAAATTTCTTGTCCCTCCAGTCAAATCTAGCAGGTAAAACTGCTTCTTTTGTAGAAGTTTTTACATACTCTGGAAGTTTAACAGCTTTGCTTTGTAGGTAAATAGCTTTGAACTCTTCTGGTGATAAATCAGAAAACTGATTTATTCTATAAATAGCACTGTTGTTCTCATGTGATAAAACAGGGGAATTCAAATAAACGTGCCTTTGTATACTTTCCTGGCAACACTGGTTCCTGGGAGTGCAACCAGAGACCAACAACAAAGACTAGCCAAGTCAGACTGACCCAGCCTCTCACTGGACAGACTTGGAGTGCTTCAGCAGGAGGGTGAGATCTGAAAGAAGCGCTCTGAGCTGGCATAGGTTTAAGGCTCTATTACGAATCTATGATCAGAGCATTGTTCTTTGATCATAAGGGCGGAATACAAGCACAGCTATTGCATCCCGCTGTTTGCCCGCTGATCATGGGGGCGCAGGTAAATGAGGGCGCTAGTGGCTTCTAGCACCTGCATTTACCTTTGATCATCGAGCCATATGAGCTTTTGTCCCAGTGACACAATATAATGTTAGACCAGTAAAACTGAGTTAGGAACAGATCTAGTATTTAATTACATCTATTCCTAACTCAAATTTTACTGGTCTAACATTATATGATGTATTTTACTTTCTGTTAATATATTTTGAACCTGTTCATGCTTTTCTAATTGTTATGTAAGCTACATTGAACCTGAGTTCTACTCAGGCTAATGCGGGATATAAATGTCATAAATAAATAATCAAACAAACCTGTCTTCTCTGCTAGCTTTCGTTTCTGGGCTTTTGACAGCTGCTCCTTTTTCTCTTTTTTCTTACTTGATGAGCCTGCATTGGGAGCTTCAGCTGAGCTCTCATTTCCTAGGGATGTCTGGAGAGAAGCAAGACAGTGAAACTAGATTTCAGTAGGTCTCAAACTAAATGGGAACACATACCACAAAACTCTAAGCATCAAGAAAAAAAATTAAAGAGAGGATAAAAGCCATGGCACACTCACCAGAGTATTACTAAAAGGCTGGTGGTTCTGCATAAACTGCTCTTTGTTATCCTTGGCATACTCAAACAACGTGTACGTCATGGCAGTGCCTAGATTAGCTTCAACTTGTTCCAGTAATTTAACTAATATACTTTGCTTTATAGCAGGGGATCTGTAAGGAATTGCAAAAGTGACAGAACAATTGATGCAGAATCAAATAAAGCTATTCCAAAGAAGGTGACATTTAGTCAGTCATATGTGTTAATTTCCTTTCCTTTAGTCTGGCTGCACCATCCTGACTACTGTGTTGTATCCCCTTCCCCCCAGCAGATGGGAGGTAGAGAAATGGATTTTTCCCAGTGACACCACTGGTATAAGGGCTAATGCTCTGTGGAAAACTCCAAGCAGCAGAAGTTCCCATACACCCATGCCCATCAAAGCACTGCAGCTGTAATAAAATACACACTGATCCTTTGGTATAACATAGAACTTCGGAGCCATTGTTAGTATCGCCTTGTAGCGAAGGTTATGTTATGAAAGAAAGGCCTGTCTGTCATTTCATTTTCTTCTTTTTTTTTTCCACAATAAATGTTTATTAAGGTTTTAAGAAGGTTACATCAAAGCAAAAGAGAGAAAAGTAGAAATCTCAAACTAATCTTGTCTTATCATGTTCCCTCTTGAGCCAATCTCAGTATATATTCTTTCAACTACCCCTTCTTTATTACCCCCCTCCCACCCCACTCCCCCCCCCCCCACACTTACAATCCTCCTACCCCCCTCCTCTCGATACATTCCCCAACAAATCATCCAGATGAACCCACTCAACCGTCTTGGGATCAAACTTTCCCAACCTGCGGTCAGTTAATTTTTCCAATTCCCCCAACACGAACATTCACCAACCAAGTGGAAACAGTAGACCCATTAGATTGTTTCCAATGGGCCGCTAAAACTGACTTCGCAGCAGTGTAACAAAGTCGCTTAAGTCTTTTTTGCCATTTCAGGCTCTTCGGTTCCCCCATCCAAGGAGACACCATTTGGGTTCACAGGGACACTCAACCTCCAGAGTGGTCGCCACCAGCTGAGTTAACCCCTGCCAGTACTCCTGTATTCGGCAACAAGACCACCAGATGTGGAGGAAAGAGCCAGTCTCTTCGCCACATCTCCAACATAGATCCGCAGCCCCTGGAAACATTTTTTTTAAGTCGCTCTGGGAGATCCGCAGCCCCTGGAAACATTTTTTTAAGTCGCTCTGATGTGTAGTACCATCGCGTTAAGACTTTAAATGCATTTTCTTTGATCAGAACACATATAGAAGATTTCTTTACTTCTAGGCATATGGCTTTCCATTCATGAACACTTATTTCACACCCCAAATCCTCTTCCCATACCCTCATATATAAAAAATTAACAAACTCATCCCCTCTAGTAAGTCGGTAGAAAAGAGTAATGACTCGTCTAATTTTCCCCATAGAGGACCATAGATTCTCTAAGTGCTCACTCTCATCCGGGTCTGCCCTCAACCACCCCCTGCCCGAAAGGTAGTGCTTACTTGTAGGTATGAGAAAAGATCTGACGAGGGCAGCTCATATTCCTCTCTCAGTTCCTCAAACGAACGCATCTCTCCCCTATCTAGAAGATCCCGGAACCTAATCAGTCCCTTACGTACCCAGGAGATGTATGTCCCCTACCTAAGACTCACCTGAAAGCCTGGTTCCTGTAAGATGTGTGCAAAAGAGGATGGCGTTCGGGAGCTCCTCAGCTTAATTTTCAGCCTGCTCCATAGTGATAGCAAGTGGGATATAAATGGGTTAGTAGTCAGCTGTTTATATTCATGCTGTGAGAGAGAAGCCCAGAGAGCAGCATCAAGAGAGAAGCTACCCACAAAGCTGTGCTCTAAAGCTTTAATAGAGGACTGGGTTCCCCGTTTCCAAGTTGAAATAAACTTCAACTGTACAGCCCAGTAGTACCACTCCAAATTGGGCACTTCCCTCCCTCCCAATTCTGTCGTCGAGCCCCACATCACCCTCTTAGCCAACCTCGTCGTTCGTCTGCCCCACTCAAAACCGGAAATTTCTGACTGCAGGCGCTCCAGGGTACCAGCAACGGCCAGGATTGAAACAGAAACAGCACTCTAGGTAAAAAATTAATTTTCACTGCAGCAATCCTGCCCCACCAAGAGAGCCATCTCTCCTGCCATCCCCTCATCTCTCTCCGAAGCTGTTGAATCAAGAGGGTATAATTCAGGGCGTATGGTTTAGTCAGGTCTTTGGGAATATGTATCTCCAGGTATTGGAAGCTCTTGCCAGCCTTGCGGAACGGAAATGACCCCAGCAGCCTCCCCTCATTTACATCAGTAATTGTAATTCCCATAAACTCCGATTTATCATAGTTTATTTTAAATCCTGAGAATTTCCCAAAATTAGTTAGCTCCTGAATTATAATAGGTAGAGTCAGCTGTGGTGCATTGACATAAAATAGGATGTCAGCAGCGAAAAGGGCAATTTTATGCTCTCTCCCTCCAAGCCAAATTCCCCTGATATCGCCAGTGGCTCGTATTTTACTAGCAAAAGGTTCAATAGACAGGGCAAACAGTAAAGGGGAGAGTAGACATCCCTGCCTCATTCCCCTACTGATCAAAAAGAGTGAAGAACAACCTCCATTTATTTTTAGATGTAAAACTGGAGTTGCACAGAGACTCCGGAGCCAGCCGATAAATTTGGGTCCAAATCCCATATATCCCAATACTTCCCATAAGTATGCCCACTCAACCCTATCGAACGCCTTTTAGTGTCTGTTGTCAGCAGGGCTAGAGAGTCTGCTCGTTCGTTCGCACCCCAGAGTATATGTAGGGTCCTCCGAATGTTATCCGCCACCTGTCTACGAGAGATAAACCCTGATTGATCTTCATGAATCAACTTTGGCAAAACCCTGTTGAGGTGATCAGCTAAAATCTTAATGTCCATGTTAAGCAAGGATATAGGCCTGTACGAACCACACGCTGTAGGGTCATTTCCCGGCTTCAGGATCACCGAGATCCCCGCTTCATGCATACTCGGCAGAAATGAGCCGTCTGAGATGCAAGC